>NC_133329.1:355023893-355768296 GCF_042186555.1 Aquarana catesbeiana | reverse complement strand
ATATATATTTTAGGTAGGCACAGGTTGCGTTAAATGTTTTATTTTTTACTATGGTTTTTTTTTTGTATTTGCTTTGCAGGTATGGTAAGTATTACTGTTATACTGTAATGTTACTTTGTTTTTTGTTAACCATCATTTGCTTAGCAGGTACGCCATTCAGTTGCAGCGCGGATTTATTTATCTTGACAGCAACAGCGTTTGCTCCCACGATACATAAAGCCGTGACTCCAGCGCTGTCGGAGGTGATTTCACCACCACAGTTACATACTTCAGCATATATGCCGAAGCGTGGGGGCAGTGGGTGGAGGAGCAATTTGCTCCTGCCTTTTGCGGGAGGATGCCCCCATGCTTCGGCATATATAAATGGTGCATGTATGCCCATCATTAGAAGTGGGTGGATGAAGGGAGGTATTCTAATGGTGGGCATACCCACCGATCAATATCTTTTTTTCGTTCAGCCCACAGGCTGCATGAAAAAAAAGTTTACAATATATGCCCAACAAGGACCAGCAACGTACTGGTATGTTGCTGGACTTTGAGTGGTTATACCAGAATGATGCCTGCAGGTTTAGGTATCATCTTGGTATCATTCTTTTCAGCCAGCGGTCGGTTTTCATGTAAAAGCAATCCTAGTGGCTAATTAGCCTCTAGACTGCTTTTACAAGCAGTGGGAGGAAATGCCCCCCCCCCCCACCGTCTTCCATGTTTTTCTCTGGCTCTCCTGTCCCAACAGGGAACCTGAGAATGCAGCCAGTGATTCGGCCAGCTGACCATAGAGCTGATCAGAGACCAGAATGGCTCCAAACATCTCTATGGCCTAAGAATCCGGAAGCTACGAGCATTTCATGACTTAGATTTCGCCAGATGTAAACAGCGCCATTGGGAAATTGGGAAAGCATTTTATCACACCGATCTTGGTGTGGTCAGATGCTTTGAGGGCAGAGGAGAGATCTAGGGTCTAATAGACCCCAATTTTTTCAAAAAAGAGTACCTGTCACTACCTATTGCTATCATAGGGGATATTTACATTCCCTGAGATAACAATAAAAATGATTTAAAAAAAATAAAAATGAAAGGAACAGTTTAAAAATAAGATAAAAAATCAAAAAATTAATTAAAAAAAAAAAAAAAAAAAAAAAAAAGCACCCCTGTCCCCCCCTGCTCTCGCGCAAAGGCGAACGCAAGCGTTGGTCTGGCGTCAAATGTAAACAGCAATTGCACCATGCATGTGAGGTATCACCGCGAAGGCCAGATCGAGGGCAGTAATTTTAGCAGTAGACCTCCTCTGTAAATCTAAAGTGGTAACCTGTAAAGGCTTTTAAAGGCTTTTAAAAATGTATTTAGTTTGTCGCCACTGCACGTTTGTGCGCAATTTTAAAACATGTCATGTTTGGTATCCATGTACTCGGCCTAAGATCATCTTTTTTATTTCATCAAACATTTGGGCAATATAGTGTGTTTTAGTGCATTAAAATTTAAAAAAGTGTGTTTTTTCCCCAAAAAATGCGTTTGAAAAATCGCTGCGCAAATACTGTGTGAAAAAAAAAAATGAAACACCCACCATTTTAATCTGTAGGGCATTTGCTTTAAAAAAATATATAATGTTTGGGGGTTCAAAGTAATTTTCTTGCAAAAAAAAATAATTTTTTCATGTAAACAAAAAGTGTCAGAAAGGGCTTTGTCTTCCAGTGGTTAGAAGAGTGGGTGATGTGTGACATAAGCTTCTAAATGTTGTGCATAAAATGCCAGGACAGTTCAAACCCCCCCCAAATGACCCCATTTTGGAAAGTAGACACCCCAAGCTATTTGCTGAGAGGCATGTTGAGTCCATGGAATATTTTATATTGTGACACAAGTTGCGGGAAAAAGACAAATTATTATTATTTTTTTTTTTTTTTTGCACAAAGTTGTCACTAAATGATATATTGCTCAAACATGCCATGGGAATATGTGAAATTACACCCCAAAATACATTCTGTTGCCTCTCCTGAGTACGGGGATACCACATGTGTGAGACTTTTTGGGAGCCTAGCCGCGTACAGCACCCCGAAAACCAAGCACCGCCTTCAGGCTTTCTAAGGGCGTAAATTTTTGATTTCACTCTTCACTGCCTATCACAGTTTCGGAGGCCATGTAATGCCCAGATGGCACAAACCCCCCCAAATGACCCCATTTTGGAAAATAGACACCCAAAGCTATTTGCTGAGAGGTATAGTGAGTATTTTGCAGACCTCACTTTTTGTCACAAACTTTTGAAAATTGAAAAAAGAAAAAAAAAATACGTTTTTCTTGTCTTTCTTCATTTTCAAAAACAAATGAGAGCTGCAAAATACTCACCATGCCTCTCAGCAAATAGCTTGGGGTGTCTACTTTCCAAAATGGGGTCATTTTGGGGCGGTTTTGTGCTATCTTGGCATTTTATGGCCTTCAAAACTGTGATGGGTAGTAAGGAGTGAAATCAAAAATTAACGCTCTAATGCCGCGTACACACGAGCGGACTTTCTATCCTACTTGGTCCGGCACACTTTCCGACGGACTTTGTCCGCCAGGTGCGCCGGACTTTAAAACGGACGGACTTGCCCACACACGCCGGGACTTTCCGGCGGGCTAAGTCCGCCCGTGTTTCCGACGGACTTTCGCCGGAGTTCCGGCGGACTTTCAGAATGAACGGACTTGCCCACACACGGACAAGTCCGTTCATTTTGAACGTGACTCAGGTGCGACGGGACTAGAAAAGGATGTCAATCTTGCCGCTTTTATCGGCGAGATTGACACCTTGCTAGCCCCGTCGCGGGGCATACCAGGCCCTTAGGTCTGGTATGGATTATAAAGGGGAACCCCGCTACGCCGAAAAAACGGCGTGGGGTCCCCCTAAAATCCATACCAGACCCCGATCCGAGCACGCAGCCTGGCCGGTCAGGAAAGGGGGTGGGGACGAGCGAGCGCCCCCCCCCCTCCTGAACCGTACCAGGCCGCATGCCCTCAACATGGGGGGTGGGTGCTTTGGGGGAGGGGGGCGCCCTGCGCCCCCCCCCAAAGCACCTTGTCCCCATGTTGATGAGGACAAGGGCCTCTTCCCGACAACCCTGGCCGTTGGTTGCCGGGGTCTGCGGGCGGGGGCTTATCGGAATCTGGGAGCCCCCTTTAATAAGGGGGCCCCCAGATCCCGGCCCCCCACCCTATGTAAATGAGTATGGGGTACATGGTACCCCTACCCATTTACCTAGGAAAAAAGTGTAAGTAATAAAACACACTACACAGGTTTTTAAAATATTTTATTAAACAGCTCCGGGGGGGGGATCTTCCTCCGGCTTCGGGGGTCTTCTTCCGGCTTCGGGGGTCCCTCCGCTTCATCTTCTCCCGGCGTCCGGTTGGTTCTTCTCCGCTCTCCGGCCTCTTCTCCCGGTGTCGCAGGTCTTCGGCCGGCCCCTCCGCTCTCTTCATGTAGCTCTATTGCGAGCGGAGGTCCGGACTTCTGGGCTTCTTGGCTTCTTGGCTTCTTGGCTTCTTGGCTTCTCTTCTCTTCTCTTCCCCCAGATGTTGACACGACGCTCTCTCCGGCTGGACTGGTCTCTGAGGGCTGCGTTGTGACTTATATAGGCGGAGACCCCGCCCCCATATGATGTCACAGTCCTTGGGCATGCTGGGACTGTGACGTTTTAGGGGGCGTGGTCGACTTCTGGGCTTCTTGGCTTCTTGGCTTCTTGGCTTCTCTTCTCTTCTCTTCCCCCAGATGTTGACACGACGCTCTCTCCGGCTGGACTGGTCTCTGAGGGCTGCGTTGTGACTTATATAGGCGGAGACCCCGCCCCCATATGATGTCACAGTCCTTGGGCATGCTGGGACTGTGACGTTTTAGGGGGCGTGGTCGACCACGCCCCCTAAAACGTCACAGTCCCAGCATGCCCAGGGACTGTGACATCATATGGGGGCGGGGTCTCCGCCTATATAAGTCACAACGCAGCCCTCAGAGACCAGTCCAGCCGGAGAGAGCGTCGTGTCAACATCTGGGGGAAGAGAAGAGAAGAGAAGCCAAGAAGCCAAAAAGCCCAGAAGTCCGGACCTCCGCTCGCAATAGAGCTACATGAAGAGAGCGGAGGGGCCGGCCGAAGACCTGCGACACCGGGAGAAGAGGCCGGAGAGCGGAGAAGAACCAACCGGACGCCGGGAGAAGATGAAGCGGAGGGACCCCCGAAGCCGGAAGAAGACCCCCGAAGCCGGAGGAAGATCCCCCCCCCGGAGCTGTTTAATAAAATATTTTAAAAACCTGTGTAGTGTGTTTTATTACTTACACTTTTTTCCTAGGTAAATGGGTAGGGGTACCATGTACCCCATACTCATTTACATAGGGTGGGGGGCCGGGATCTGGGGGCCCCCTTATTAAAGGGGGCTCCCAGATTCCGATAAGCCCCCGCCCGCAGACCCCGACAACCAACGGCCAGGGTTGTCGGGAAGAGGCCCTTGTCCTCATCAACATGGGGACAAGGTGCTTTGGGGGGGGGCGCAGGGCGCCCCCCTCCCCCAAAGCACCCACCCCCCATGTTGAGGGCATGTGGCCTGGTACGGTTCAGGAGGGGGGGGGGGCGCTCGCTCGTCCCCACCCCCTTTCCTGACCGGCCAGGCTGCGTGCTCGGATCGGGGTCTGGTATGGATTTTAGGGGGGGCCCCACGCCGTTTTTTCGGCGTAGCGGGGTTCCCCTTTATAATCCATACCAGACCTAAGGGCCTGGTATGCCCCGCGCTCGCCGCAATAGGAAGATTTGTTTTTCCTATTGCAGCGAGCGCGAGATGCAATACCATCCCCTCGTGTCGTATTTGGTCTGTCGGACCAGCCTACACACGAGCGGGCTTTCCGTCGGACCAGCACACACACGAGCGGACTTTCCGCCCGAAACTGAGTCCGACGGAAAGATTTAAAACATGTTTAAAATCTAGGTCCGGCGGGCTTTTGGGAAGAAGTCCGCCGGAAAAGTCCGCCGCCGCCCACACACGGGCGGATTGTCCGGCACACTCTGGTCCGCCGGACCAAGTATGCCGGAAAGTCCGCTCGTGTGTACGCGGCATTAGAAATCCTGAAGGCGGTGATTGGATTTCGGGGCCCCGTATGAAGCTAGGCTCCCAAAAAGTGCCACTCATGTGGTATCCCCGTACTCAGGAGAAGCAGCAGAATGTATTTTGGGGTGTAATTCCACATATGCCCATGGCATGTTTGAGCAATATATCATTTAGTGACAACTTTGTGCAAAAAAAAAAAAAAAAAAATTGTCACTTTCCCGCAACTTGTGTCAAAATATAAAATATTCCATGTACTCATCATGCCTCTCAGCAAATAGCTTGGGGTGTCTTCTTTCCAAAATGGGGTCATTTGGGGGGGTTTTGTGCCATCTGGGCATTTTATGGCCTTCAAAAATGTGATAGGTAGTGATGAGTGAAATCACAACTTTACGCCCTTAGAAATCCTGAAGGCGGTGCTGGGTTTTCGGGGCCCCGTACGCGGCTAGGCTCCCAAAAAGTCCCACACATGTGGTATCCCCATACTCAGGAGAATCAGCAGAATGTATTTTGGGGTGCAATTCCACATAAGCCCATAGCCTGTGTGAGCAATATATCATTTAGTGACAACTTTGTGCAAAAAAAAAAAAAAATTGTCACTTTCCCGCAACTTGTGTCAAAAAATAAAATATTCCATGGACTCAACATGCCTCTCAGCAAATAGCTTGGGGTGTCTACTTTCCAAAATGGGGTCATTTGGGGGGGGTTTGTGCCATCTTGGCATTTTATGGCCTTCAAAACTGTGATAGGTAGTGAGGAGTAAAATCAAAAATTTATGCCCTTAGAAATCCTGAAGGCGGTGCTTGGTTTTTGGGGCCCCGTACGCGGCTAGGCTCCCAAAAAGTCCCACACATGTGGTATCCCCGTACTCAGGAGAAGCAGCAGAATGTATTTTGGGGTGTAATTCCACATATGCCCATGGCATGTTTGAGCAGTATATCATTTAGTGACAACTTTGTGCAAAAAAAAAAAAAAAAAAAAAAAAAAATTGTCACTTTCCTGCAACTTGTGTCCAAATATAAAATATTCCATGGACTCAACATGCCTCTCAGCAAATAGCTTGGGGTGTCTACTTTCCAAAATGGGGTCATTTGGGGGGGGTTTGTGCCATCTTGGCATTTTATGGCCTTCAAAACTGTGATAGGTAGTGGGGAGTAAAATCAAAAATGTATGCCCTTTGAAATCCTGAAGGCGGTGCTTGGTTTTCGGGGCCCCGTACGCGGCTAGGCTCCCAAAAAGTCCCACACATGTGGTATCCCCGTACTCAGGAGAAGCAGCAGAATGTATTTTGGGGTGTAATTCCACATATGCCCATGGCATGTTTGAGCAATATATCATTTAGTGACAACTTTGTGAAAAAAAAAAAAAAAAAAAAAAAAAATTGTCACTTTCCCGCAACTTGTGTCCAAATATAAAATATTCCATGGACTTAACATGCCTCTCAGCAAATAGCTTGGGGTGTCTACTTTCCAAAATGGGGTCATTTGGGGGGGGTTTGTGCCATTCTGGCATTTTATGGCCTTCAAAACTGTGATAGGTAGTGAGGAGTAAAATCAAAAATGTATGCCCTTTGAAATCCTGAAGGCGGTGCTTGGTTTTCGGGACCCCGTACGCGGCTGGGCTCCCAAAAAGTCCCACACATTTGGTATCCCCGTACTCAGGAGAAGCAGCTGAATGTATTTTGGGGTGCAATTCCACATATGCCCATGGCCTGTGTGAGCAATATATCATTTAGTGACAACTTTTTGGAATTTTTTTTTTTTTTTTTTTTTTTTTGTCATTATTCAATCACTTGGGACAAAAAAAAAAAATATTCAATGGGTTCAACATGCCTCTCAGCAATTTCCTTGGGGTGTCTACTTTCCAAAATGGGGTCATTTGGGGGGGTTTTGTACTGCCCTGCCATTTTAGCACCTCATGAAATGACATAGACAGTCATAAACTAAAAGCTGTGTAAATTCCAGAAAATGTACCCTAGTTTGTAGGCGCTATAACTTTTGCGCAAACCAATAAATATACGCTTATTGACATTTTTTTTACCAAAGACATGTGGCCGAATACATTTTGGCCTAAATGTATGACTAAAATTGATTTTAATGGATTTTTTTTATAACAAAAAGTAGAAAATATCATTTTTTTTCAAAATTTTCGGTCTTTTTCCGTTTATAGCGCAAAAAATAAAAGCGGCAGAGGTGATCAAATACCATCAAAATAAAGCTCTATTTGTGGGAAGAAAAGGACGCAAATTTCGTTTGGGTACAGCATTGCATGACCGCGCAATTAGCAGTTAAAGCGACGCAGTGCCAAATTGTAAAAAGTGCTCTGGTCAGGAAGGGGGTAAATCCTTCCGGGGCTGAAGTGGTTAAGAGGTCCTGTCATGCTTTTTTCTATTACAAGGGATGTTTACATTCCTTGTAATAGGAATAAAAGTGACACATTTTTTTTTTAAAAAGAACAATGTAAAAATAAAAAATAAAAGGTAAAATAAATAAGGAAAAAAACATTTTTAAACTCGCCCCGTCCCGCCGAGCTCGCGTGCAGAACGAACGCATACGTGAGTAGTGCCCGCATATGAAAACGGTGTTCAAACCACACACGTGAGGTATCACCACGACCGGTAGAGCAAGAGCAATAATTCTAGCCCTAGACCTCCTCTGTAACTCAAAACATGCAACCTGTAGAATTTTTTAATTGTCTCCTATGGAGATTTTTAAGGGTAAAAGTTTATCGCCATCCCACGAGCGGGGCGCAATTTTGAAGTGTGACATGTTGGGGATCAATTTACTCGGCGTAACATTATCTTTCACAATCTAAAAAAAATTGGGCTAACTTTACTGTTGTCTTATTTTTTAATTCAAGAAAGTGTATTTTTTCCCAAAAAAGTGCGCTTGTAAGACCGCTGCGCAAATACGGTGTGACAGAAAGTATTGCAACGACCGCCATTTTATTCTCTAGGGTGTTAGAAAAAAATGTATAATGTTTGGGGGTTCTAAGTCATTTTCTAGCGAACAAAAACAGTTTTTAACTTGTAAACAACAAATCTCAGAAAGAGGCTCGGTCCTTAAGTGGTTAAAATTATAGACTGATCATTTCTTTGTCAGTGGGCAAACGTAAATAATTAGCAGGGGATCAAATACTTTTTTCCGTCACTGTACTGTATGTATGAATGTGAGATAGGGACCTTAGATTGTAAGCTTTTTAAGGGCAGGGACTTATGTGAATGCACAATGTATAAAGTGCTGTGTAAATTATCAGCACTATATAAATACTTGTAATAAATAAAACAAATACATTTTTGTCAGCTACAAGAACTGTTCTAGTCACTTTTAGAAAGATGTACACTCTGATTGGGGGCTATGGGTGATAGAATTTTCACCATCAAGACCCAATAGGAGAATTGGGAACACAAGGTAAAGCCGGAGGCTCCTGGCTTGGATGGCAGCACAAGGTGACTGGTGAGCTGTGTTTACACAGTAAGTATACCTTGTTATGAGCTTCCTGTCTGCCTCTTTCCTATCATTGACAGCTCATTGATTTACCGTTGTCTCATTGCTTTGGGGAAGGCAATCGAAGAGGCATGGTGAGGTAGCACAATCCATCTCTAGCTTCAGCATTTAAGACAAGATATTTTTTTACACCAATTTGTGTTTCCCACAGGGGCTGGCTGGCAGAGTGGGAGATAAATGAATTAGAGGATCCTATACGCTCGCTTTCTGTGCAGCTTTTTTTTTCTTTTTGCTACAGCATATATACTGTCCACAATACTTGTAACAATAACCGCAATACCTTTTTTTGATGCATTTTTATCTCTGCTATATGGGCAATTCCGTTTTGGCTCCTAATTTAGTTTGTTTCTTTATATAGCATCAACATCTTCTAATGTGCATTTTGCTCAGAAAATTGAGCCATACAAATCAATTCTTATTAGGTACGAGCAGCGTGATTGCAGCCTAAATAGTCTCTCCAAAACGACTGAAATTTTACCGAAGCAGAATCCCACTCACTTGCATCACTTGAATGCTTGGACAAATTTTGCATGAAAAAAAGATCTCCTTTTTTCCCTTTATTTAGCATTTCTTTTCTTTTTTCTTTTTTTTTATAAATGTAATTACATCTCTTTAAAAAAAAAAAAAATCATATGTGAAGATTGGGTTGCACAGTGGCTGACACCTTATAATGGCCACTAGATGGCGCCGATGATCATAGGAAATACTTATTTACTATGATCATCAACTCCATCTAGTGGTCATAATGTTGTGTTTTCCTTATGAATCAAAAAGCATCTGCCATGGAAAGAAAATAGCCTAATGACAGTTGATTTTGACAGCATTTGCACAAAATGAACATACATTGCATGCAGTTTTGCAGAATGAATATCTGCAAAATTTTTATAAATACACCACACAGGGGTCTGTTTTATATAACATTCATTGAATAAATGTCAGAAACATTTGTTCAAGATACGGTTACACCGATATCAATGACGGTATCGGTACCTATACTGAGTATTTGTTCTTGTATTCATGCAAATGCTCTGATATCCAAACCGATACCTTCGCAGTGCGAATTGAGCCCATACAAAATGAATGGGTTCAAATGGCACTGCAAAGAATCGCATGTGATTTAAACAGGAATGCGGTGCGACTCCTGTCTGAATCACATGCGGTTTCCCGCACCGCAACTGTGTGAACCCAGGCTTGTCATAGTGACATCAGCCTGGGTTTGCACAGGAGCGATGCAGGAAACCGCACGTGATTTAGACAGGAATCACATCGCATTTCTGTTCAAATCACATGTGATTCTTTGCAGTGCGATTCAAGCACATTCATTTTGAAGGGCAACGCAAAGGTATCGGTACCTGGTATTGGCGAGTACTTGACCGAAAGTATTGGTACTCGTACTCACCGGTAAAAAAACAGTATCGGTGCAACCCTAGTTCAAGCTGAACTGAATTTCAATGTATGCTATCAAATAGATTAACTCCTGTATCACCAGCTCCATCCTGTAACCAAAATGTAGTAGTATAAGTTTTCTGCAATCTCTCAGTGAGAAATTATACTGCATTATGGACCCTAGTTGGAGGTGATGTTTCAGGAGTTAATCTATTTGGAAACATTAGGTGAAATTTTGTTCAGTTTGCACAAGTTTCTGACATTCATGCAACAAATGCTTTAAAAATAGACCTCTTTGTGTTTTTTGTAATTGTGGTTTTTTTTTTTTGGTTTTTTTTGTGTGTACTTGATCATCATCATTTTCTGTGAAAAAAAGGAAAATAATGAAGCAAATGATAGGCCATATTTTAGCGCGAAAAAAGTCCAGGATAGTTGAAAGTAGCTTCCATAACCCTTATGAACCGTTTAAAGAGATACTGTCTCTATACTATTAATATCAACACTTATTTTTCCATAAGTATGTATATATCTGTTCAGTCGCTTGAGAGACTTTCTTTATAGAATTTTCTTGGCATATATTTTTACAAGGTAGGTCACCAGGTCTTTCTTCATACTTCTTCTTCTTCTTGGAACTGCTATACAGAATTTGAGAACACATGTGCAAAGCCAATTTGTACACACATATTAGGTCCAATAAACCTACTGGAAGTTCAACATGGCACCTCTTGGCAAAGAATTCTTGGAGGATCTGAAAAAAATAATTGTTGCTCTACATAAAGATGGCCTAGGCTATGAGAAGATTGCCAAGACCATGAAACTGAGCTGCAGCACAGTGGCCAAGACCATACAGCGGTTTAACAGGACAGGTAGAGGACTCCAGTGGCAACCTATGAAGCTCTGGGGAACTCCATGCCCAAGAGGGTTAAGGCAGTGCTGGAAAATAATGGTGGGCACACAAAATATTGACACTTTGGGCCCAATTTGGACATTTTCACTTAGGGGTGTACTCACTTTTGTTGCCAGCGGTTTAGACATTAATGGCTGTGTGTTGAGTTATTTTCAGGGGACAGCTAATTTACACTGTTATACAAGCTGTGGCTCAATACAGAAAAGGAAGAGATAACTAGTGTATTTTACATTGCAAGGATTGATGGCGGTTTTCTCAGACAGTGTGCTCTGGAAAAGGGAAATAGCTGGGAATCTTTGTATTAATTATTTAACAATCAGGATTCCGATACTGCTTGCTGTTGATACAGATGGGCCAATAATGGTGCGTCTTTATGCCTCCCTCTCTGATTTCACCAATTGTCCATATCTATCTACCCCTGTGGTTCTGGAGCCAAACACTTATTGGAATTTATAATATTCATCAACATTCTGTGATCATATATGCAGTTCCTGATAAAAAAAAGGAAGCCATCATTTGGCGAAATATTGTAGAGAATAGATTCTGCTGCATTTGTTCCATGTATCCTATGGTTATATATGATGACAATATGTTGATTTTTTGATTATTCTAAATAAAATTTTGATATATTTTATACATTTTTGCTGTTGCATTTTGGCACCTTAAAAATCCCATACTTTTCCTTTTTGCTGCTCTACAGTGTCCTTTCTTCAGTGTTGTCACATGAAAAGATATAATAAAATATTTACAAAAATGTGAGGGGTGTACTCACTTTTGTGAGATACTGTAAGTGCTAACTAGTGTAGGCAGGCATAGGTTTTTCCTCTGTCCAGTAGGTGGCACTGTGCCATTATACAGGTTGAGTGGAGTCTGTGAGGGGAACTGTCCCCTCATGGACTTCATCAGTGTCTCAGAGGAACCAGATGTCTGACTGAATGCTGCAACCTCTGGTGGCCTTCGATGGCCATCTTGGTGTAGGGCCTTATAAAATAGGGTACCTGCATCATTTTTGGGGGGGCGAGCGGTAGGTCAGGGATAAAGACTCCACTTGTTAGGGAAAGTGTATGGTGCGGGAAAGGTTGACGGCGAGTACAGCCAGAACAGGTACAGCACATGCCTATAGAAAACTATCCGATATTCAGATCAGGAATGCAGGGCTTATCCTAGCAGCAGTATTAAAGTGTTGTGTGGACACACTGCCAACCGCCACCCCTCCAGCGGAAGTAGTCCTCTGGTAATACAGTCACGAGTTAACGCTGTGTATTCATCCATTGCTCTATTACCTTATACCGGTGCCTGCAATTACTGTTATTACACATGACTAATATCCTTTATACAATATACAAGACAACTATACCATCAAGAACTGTGTGTGTGTGTGGTCCTCCCCTGTTCGGGTAACCCAGCCCAGTTCCAGCCAACAGCTTTTCTACCCAATCTTTCCATTCCAAGTTTGCTATCAAGTAGCTGTGCAGGCTCCTGCCTGCAAAGGCAGGAATTGACCCTTCCAGGAAGTGGTCAGATTCATACTAAATCTTATCGGGTCACAACATGGGGAATTAGATCACCTTGGAGGTGTCTACTTCTGAAAAAGGGATCCATTTAGGGGAAAGGCAGTAGGGCACTGAGCAGGCCAGCACATCAGCATGGCTCTCCCCCTCTAGCCTGCCACAGTGCTACTTGATGGTGCCACCCTTCTGGCGGGTGTAACCCCCGCACCCCGATAGTGGTGCAACTGCCTCCTTTGTCAGGTAGACATTTACATAATGGACTCTCCAGACTGGGTCCTAGGTGAAATCCCCTTATTTCTAACTTCCAAGATTTTCAGTAGATAGGCACCCAGCTACAGCTTAGCTGGGACCTCATTGAGCTTCTTGGCAAGTGTCAGCTAGGCTGCCTGGGAGGGCAGCAGCCCTCCAGGCTGGGAACCTCTCCTCCTGGACAAGAGACTTGACAGCTGCAGCCCCAGACTATTTATGTGATCTGCAACCGCCTACTGGGCACACCTCCACAGGGATTGAATGCTCATTGACCTGCTCCACTCATACTGTTTGTTCTGGAGCTTTCCAGAAGGCAGGGAGCAGCAATCAAGCTTGCAGTCTGTGGAACCCCTGACCAGTCCCAAGCAATCAGATGCTGCTCCACTAATTACAGAAGAGCTCAGAAATAACTAAATTTACCTGATAGCCTAGCACCTAACTAGGATGGTGCTACATCAGTATAATAATAAAATAAATAAAAAAACAATGGCTTTTAAGTACCACAAAAAGAAAGCTGTATCTGTTTTTTTTTATAAAACCATATAAAATTAATTTGGAGCATAATGTTGTGTGACCAAGGGGTATTACAGGCTAGTACTCAAGTGATTAAAAGTCACGGCGGTTGTATTATCCACTTACATCCTATAAATCACGAGATTGTGAGAATTTGTATGCTAGCAACTGGAGGAATCTGATTGCCATGGTTGTTTTCCTTGCGGATATTTTTTTTTGTGGTGCAAATAATGTATTGCTACCATTGGCTTTACAACCGAAATCTACAGCAGGAATGACGCAAGTTATAAGATTTTGTGGCTGCTGTTTATCCAAACTTGTGATGACTGACAACAGTACTTTAAGCTCAGCTGGCCCAGGCAAACCTCATATTCCTGAAAGGCGGATCACTGAATGGTTTCACAAATGACTGAATTGAATTTAATTAGCTTCTGTTAAGAAAAGCGTGAAGAAAATGTTTCTCATATGCCAACTTTTCCAGGTCCCCTGTGTGTCACAGGAGTTAATTCCCCTACTCCAGTCCCACGGTCCGGGGTTCTTTAATTACATAACACACACATACTTCTCCTGATTATTTTAATTAAGTCAGAAAAACAGGGGCCAAACGTGTAAGAAATATTTGAATAGTTCAGAGATGCTTATTATTTCAAACTAAAGTATAAAAAATGATGTTTCATCTCTTATCTCATTGACTATTGGATGGGGAAAAGTAGCTGGAAGACAAAATAGTTCTCTTTTTCTGAGAAAAAGTCACAATTCCACAAGCCTAAATTCCAGGAAATGTAAAGGACTAGTAGACCTAAAATATCCCTTTTTTTTTAAAGAAATGTCTTTATTAACGCATAAGTACAGTCGTTGCCAGCATGCCAGCATACCCCCATGGCAGCAGAAAGAGTAAAATTTAGTTTTTATAGAAATTGTTGGGAATTTATCGCTCAGCACCACTGCTATTCAGAGAATGTCTTGTATTTTCTTAATTGAATATAAGGTGTTCCATGATTGGACGAGGTGGCGATCAGAGTGCCCCTCCTCTCTACCTCATCCATTGAGAGGACACCTAGTATCCATTGAAAAAATTAACTATATAGATATAGGTGAATAAGCTCCGCTATGTGCCACATCCCTAGTATACAAATATAAAGGAGAAAAATTCCCCTAGTGGTGGGGCTTTTAAGGCACTACAATTATAGAACATGTAGAAAAAGGAATTTATAAAAGGATTTTTATTAATACATCATTGGATAAAAGAAACACAAGAACAATGTGTACATGGCATGGACAACTATAAATACATCAACTATGAGAGATTGCGATGATGTAGTATAGGTTCTTCCACCCAACGTGTTTCAGAGAATGTATATCTCCTTCATCAGGGTGTGGGAGGTATCATTAGTAAACAATCAAATGGTTTTACAGATGGACATTCTATGTTTCGTTAAAAACAAAGTTTGAGAGTTCTGCTCATCCCCCCAACCTTCATAGTAATATGTGTCATTTATATATTGGAAACATTTACTGGAAAGGGAACTGCCTGGGGCGCACTATCCCCAAACAGATATCACTGAGACCTTGAAGACTCAATCCTGCCCCTAGGATCAGTCCTGGGTCTCAAAGTATAAACATGATAGAGAGGACTTCAAATCTGTGAGGATATTGCTGCAATCAGGTTTGGACAGAGAGAGCGGAGTATTGTGTCATCGGGTGGGGGTACAGAGCAGGAATGGTCTAAATGGTTCAACTGAAAAAAAGAAAAAGCATTCTATGAAAGGTGGAGGTTCCAAGTGAGCAAACGCCCATTGTCAGTGTGTAGAGGGGAAGCCACATGCACAAAACCCTGAAGATTACAGGTCTCACTGTTGAGTGGGCTAATAATAGTGATTGAGCATCCCCAACAGCCCTCTGGATATCAGATATGCCTAGTCATATCGAGCCAAGCTGGGCCAATCTATACATGTGAAGAAATGTATGGTAATTCCTGGAATCCTGGTTTTTATTGTCAGGGTTAACATACAGTACCTATAATTTGTTTGAATAGTGACTGCAGATTTTCTAATTCTAAATTACTGGTATATGCTGGAATTTTATGAATAAAGTTTGTGATCTTTGGGTCATAAATATTACATAATAACTCAAATGCCAGATGGAACTATAGGCTGTAATGATCAATAGTTCCAAAGCACGTATAATAGTGAAAGTGATGAAGGATATCATTGAGAAACGCCATTCTGTGCGTCTAAGGCAAGAAGAGATAACATTTTTCCAGGGAATTCTAAAAGCAAAAAAGGAAACGGCTCTTCATGGAGTTTGCAAACCAGGCATTTCAGATCTGCCCAGACTCACCACATTGTTTAAATCTGTCAACTTCCAGACAGCATTTACAGGCTATAGAAAACGAGATAAAATTCTAATGTAACCTCTGGCTGAATACCACTCACCACACGCCGGTGAAGATTCCATTTGGCAGCACATTAGTGTGCAAATGGTTTTCCTATGCATTAAATTTTAGTATTTTGGAGGGAGTGTTGGGCTTATGAATGGATTTTGGGTTCTTTTGTAGTTACCGTCATACAATAACCAATGCTTTAGCCAGAAAAATACAGTTTGTTGCTCTGTGAAGGTTTCCATGAAATATTCACATACTTTTTTATATGGAGTTTTGTGGAACTCGTTAATGGGAATCTAAAAGTGTATGTTAACCTAATCATAAAAGCTTTAACATGTTAATGTCGTTTTAAAAGTCATATTCATAATTTTGAAAGGCTTTTTTTCAAATAATAATAATTCCTGGTGATCTTGCTATTGGCTTCTTGTTCAGGTACTTCCTGTTCCCTGGTTATAAAGCTCAATGCCTGTTTCTCAGTGTGAGCTTTTAGCAGCACAATTCACATTTGCAGTGTTCAGAAATTTACGTATACATTGTACCCTTTCATTCGGCAAGGTCAGTTACACTTTGCCGGATAAAAGTACCCACTACCAGCATGGCTTGGAATAGGTATACTGATGGTGTGATTGACATGATATGACAGCATAGCTCCCAACTGCCTCTGATTTCGAGGGACTGTCCCTCATTTGGACCCTCTGTCCTTCTTTCCTCCTCATTTGTCCCTCATTTTGGTCTGATCTATATAGTTGTATATAAAATGCACTACTTATCTACCAAAAAGTGTTTCCCAGTGCTAAACCTTTCATCCAATTTCTAAAATTGCTGCATTTATAAATTCCAAAAGCCAATATAAAGGAATAGTAGTGGTAAAAGAGCACTTGTCGTTTTAACCAAACTTTTTTATTTTTTGTACAGTTCATTTTAAGGGGGCATGGCAGGGGTTGTGTCCTATGCCTACATACTTCTGCTAATAGCTGCCCCTTATTCCCATCTCAGAAAGTTGGGAACTATGTGACAGTAAAGCATACTCTTTTGAAGATTCAAGGCATGCTAGCATTAGCAACCTATTTTATTTGCTCCTATACCAGTTGAGTTTTGTACTTATTTTATTTGGACTAATAGTTACATTTTCAAGAAAAGCTTCCGGGTGCCTCCCCTCTTCATCTAAGGTCCAAACATTACTGATACACCTTAAAACAAGAGTTTACTAAAAAAAAAAAAAAAAAAAATAATCAGCACAGGGATCAATGTAATGTGTTCCTTGTGCTGCTGTCTTTTCCCTTAGTAGAAATCAACCTCCTCCGATTTCCCTCCATCCCAACTACCCTAACCTTCCAGTGCTGTGGGGATTAAAATTAATATGATTTTCATTCATAGAAGCGGTGGCTTCTATTATTGGTGAAGGTGAACGGAAAGGATGGGCATAGCCGGGCACTCTTGATGACTGCATGTCACAGCTCCATTGGCTCTATAATAATTAATAGAACCAATGGAGCTGTGACATGCAGTCATCAAGAGTGCCCGGCTATGCCCACCCTTTCCGTCCACCTTCACCAATAATAGAAGCCATACTACAGCTTCTGTGAATGAAAATGTGATCTATCTATGAATTTAGGGGGCCAAATCTTTCAATCAACTGCTCACTTCCATTCATAGATCCTGTTTCATTCCTAAAAGCTGTAGTATGGCTTCTATTAATGGGGGCGAGAAAGGGCGGGCATAGATGGGCACTGTCATAGCTCCGTCAACTCTATTAACACTCATCGCACCCAAAAATTACAATTGGAGTGGAGGGGATTGGAGGAGGACATTTTTTACTAAAAAATGAGACAGCAGCTCAAGGGACACATGGAATTGATCATGAGTAATGTCCTCTTGCTAATTTTGTGGGTTTTTTTTTGAGTAAACGTCGGCTTTAAAGTGGTTCTAAAGGCAGAAGGTTTTTACCCTAATGCATTCTAAGGTAAAAAAGCTCTTGTGCTGCAGGATCCCCCTGAGCCCTCTCTTATACCTACATGAGCCCAATCTCGACCCAAGCTCTCTCTGTTATCACCCTCCCCATTGGCTCCTGCTGCTGTCAATCATAGCCAGTGAGAAGGGAGCGGGAGGTGGGGCTGTGCTTTGTGTGTCTATGGGCACACAGAGCTGACTTGGGAACAAACTTGCACGAGTGTTCACATTACAAACAGCTTGTATAGGGGCACTCGGCGGGGGGAGGAGCCAAAAGCCCTGGCTGGGGACCCGGGAAGAGGAAGATTGGGGCTGGTAATTATAACATGTTTGTTATTTAAAAAAAAAAAATCACTTTAAGCTACTATACTAGTAAATGTTTGCTACAGATCCCTGATAAACCATAGCAATACCAGTAAGGTGTGCAAGTAGAAATGCTGATAAATTCTACAGATGGCTCCCATGTCTAAAATCCAGCACTGCCTCTAAGTTTCTGTCTTTGGCCACTAAGAAAGACATTGTCTTCTTTATTATTAGGTGGGTTGACTCTCCTCATATAGGACATCATATTAAAACACTATTCATTCCATTTAAGAAAGAGAGTGCTAGTTGGTACAGAGGAGTTTGGTCATTAACCATAAAAACACTGATGTGAAGATTAGACATAATAGAAAGCTATCAACAGAAGCCCTTTTCATCTGTCTTTCTAAGAGACTCAAAGGTTTTGTATCCGACAAGAACAATATGTTCAACTATGGCTGCTAAAACATCATTCTAAAAGAATACACAACTGTAACCTTTTTTAATGAATGGGATGCATGGCTGTCTCATGACATTTTATAAAAGTGAATGTTATGTGATATAATATCAATTGCTTATAGTGAGAAGTAAAGTAGTCACCATTGCATTGTTTCTGGCTCTTTCCGGGCATATACCAGTTACAGAAACTGGTTTAGAATAGTTCAATTTATTGGTCTAATGAACTGTCCCAGGACACAAGCAAAGCCTGTAAAATATTTCTATGAGAGATGAGAAAAATAAACAAAATCATGGATCTAGTTTCCCTAAAGTGGTTGTAAACCTCAGACATGAAATATGAACAAAGCACATTCCTCTATAGTGTGTACTTGTTTTAATTAAGAGCACTAAATGTCACTTTTGTCTGCTGCTTCTTTCCTCTGCTATCAGCATGACTAACTTCTGACAAATTTTACTGACACCAAGAGAAAACTGGTGACAGGGGAGGGACCTCAAGCTGATTGACAGCCTCAGCTCTGTTCTTGTATGCTGTGTAAAGGGGGGGGGTGTCACTTCTTTCCAATCAGCTCTCAGAGCTCTCCTCACTGAGCTCTGCATAGTGTAATTTCAGCTCTCCATCCCCTTTGTTTCTGAATGTGCATACAAGCTTTATATTTCAGCACTTTGAATGGATGTAGAGAAGAGTGCATATAGACAGATATAACTTATGTAGGAGGATTTGTTTTATCTCCTTGTATCACCTGAGGCCAGTTAACATCACTGGGTATATTGTAAGGGTAACTATCCAGAAAATGTTTGCCCACTGCAGATTAAGGCTGGGTTCACACAGCAAGAGTCCGGTGCGTTCTTGTTCTCCATTTCAGGGACGAATCAGGCCCAAGTTTTTTCCTGAATTCGGACCTGAAACAGAGCCAAAGATGCACAGGACTCTTGTGCAATTCGCTCTGCAGCCGCCCCGGAGATGTGTGAACCAGCTCCAATGAGAGACGGTCACACTCTTCTGTCATGCAAATTGGATGCGGAGAAACCCTCATCCAATTCGCACTAGTGTGAACCCGGCCTAAAGGTTTTTGTTGGTGAGAATTAATATTGGCTAAGGCTATTTTTTGATTTTTCAAGCATTTCGTACCCTTTCTGGACTTTTTTTTATTCTAGCCATCTCCTTTGGTGGGGGGGGGGGTAATTCTGTGGAGCACCACTGTTCAAGTGGGGGATCAGACCATTGGAATTAATTATATGATTTGTAGAGAATAGTAGCACCCGCAGAGGCCAGCGGTGAGTATAGCACCATTTTTGTGTTAAGGTAGATTTAGTAGCAACATTAATGGCGTCGCATAAGATACCGGCAATATGTACCAGACAGTCCAATCACAGAATCAACAAAGCAAAATCATTGTGGCTAACACCATTGATACTGGGATGCAAGAGAAAAAGCTAAGGTTTGGAACCTTCCTTCATTCTCCCCTCATTACAATGACCTTAAAGCACTCTTTGCTGGCAAACTTCCATTCCGCACCTCAGCAAATTACAAAAATAAAAGTTTATAGTGGAATTGGAAGATGGGCAAGAGAGCACCTGTAAGCAAACAGAGCCAGTCCATGCCACTGGCCCAGTTTCCAGATCCACCAATCCATGGGGTCATTGGTAATGGTTGCAGCTGTTATATAAACTGACGCCTTTCAACAGGATTTTTACAACGTGGGTTATATAGATATAAATATATAGAGAGATAGAGAGACATCAGCAAGCCAAATCAGGATTTCAGATCACAAATAAAAGAACAGATACATTTTCAGCAGTGGTGACCTATATAAGGAAAAAGCAGTCAGTTAGGATTTAAAGCATATGTGAACCCTTACCTTGTAAAACAACCCATTTAGTTTAAAATAGAAATGTGAGGAAAAATGTGTGTGAATATACAAAAAAAAAAATTCTGAATACCCTTTTTCCTTTTTTTATACAGTGAGTGATCACAAAACCACTGTTGTCAGCTGCATAAAAGGTGGGGGTGGAGACTGCAGGGGGGAGGGGTCATCAGAAGGCAGAGAAATAGCAGTACACTGATCTTCCCAGTAAAGAGCTGTGCAGGGGGACATGTCAGCTCAAGCTTTGACCATTGGAGGACAGGCAGGCTGTTCTCCCAGCACAGCCAGAAAACTGATCATGCTAGGGAGGATATGCTTCGCTGCCTAGCATGGTCAACCTAGGTGGATTCAGCATCGTTCTGATGCTACATCTGTCCCCCAGCGCCTCTACACTGAGAGCCGAGTGATCTAACACTGTATATCGCTTGGTTCTCACAGCTCCCCGAGCAGAGTGCTGGCAAATGTCAGTCACCGGCTCTCTGCTCTGCCCTCTTCCTCCCGCACTCCCTGGAGCACTGGACTGTGGAGGGGGGCGGGAGCGGCCGGCTCAGCCTCTCAGCAGCTTGCTGAGAGGCTGAGCCGGGTGCTAGTCCTCTCATGTGGGTGGATTGCGACTACCTTTGTCACAATCCTGCCCGAGCCTGGACCGGCTCTGTGACGTCAGCAGACAGCAGACTTTAGCCCGCTGTCTGCTGAAAATGGGTCACAGGAGTGAAGAATGCACTGCACTCCTATGATCTATAGGAAGAGTACAGCCAAACCAGCTTTGGCTGTACTTTTCCTTTAAGGCCCCTTTCACACCAGCAGACCAATTGGGTCTGCCTCTCTGTTTTTCGGTTCCATTGTTCTCCATAAAGCTGCGGATGTGTCCGCTGACCCCCCTGCTGGCATCTTATCCTGTCCGCTAAAAACCAACAGATTGGATCGTATGACAGTCGGATGGAAATGGACATGCAGTCCGTTTCCATCCGACCGTCCCGTAGAGTAGAGCGGTCTGTGTCCATGTTTGCTGTGCATAGCGGAGCGGACACGGACCTGTCATCTGCCTGCTCAGCGGGGATCAGCGGATAGATCCCCTGCTGAGCTAGTGGATGTGCTTGGCGGAGTCCAAAAGGGGCCAAAGAAAAAAAAGGCATATACTCACATACGAAGAAAGCAATCAATCAGAACACTGAAAAATGCTGCCAGTCTGAGCCAGCAGGATGATGTCACTGCATAGCCCCTAACTGACTAACTATGTTTGTCAGTGTTCTGATTGTTTGCTTTCCTTTTTTTGGAGCATATGCCCTCTTTTTCTTAAAGCAGTTCTTTACTTCAGAAAAAAAAAAAAATATATATATATGTAAATATATATAAATCAGCAGCTACAGATACTGTAGCTGCTGACTTTTAATAAAAAGAACACTTATATGTCCAGGGTTCCAGTGCCATTCTCACTCAGCTAGTTCTTTATTTGTCTTTAGGTCCCCGATGCTGGCATTTTAAGTGTGGGAAGCCAGCCGTGACAGCTTGCAGCTTCATAGCCAACTTCCTATTGTGTATGCTGCAGCCACACAGCACTTTGTAAATAGTCAATAGTCAATAGTCAATAGTCAATAGTAATAGTTCATGGTGGTTTGACCACTGGAGCTTGCAAAGGTTTTTTCAAGAGCAATTTTCACAGTGAACTTTCTTTCACAAGTGCAATTTATTTAGGATTTCTAAGGGCATTTTATACTTTGATTATCAGTCACTAAAAATTGAATGTATAATTTATTTATTTATTTTTCACAAATAGCAAAACACCATTTTTACTATATGTTAATTTTTGCATATTGTGGTATTCAGATGTCTGTGAGTGCTGCTGTTTGAATTATGTATTTTATTTTGGATTTTGGCAGTTAGCGCAGTTTGATTGCATATTGGTCTTACTTTGAGTAAACTTGGAAGAGGTCCAACGGTTAACGGTAGAGCAAAGTTTCTGCAGGGTACACCACCAAAGAGGAGGGGCGTATTGCAGCAAGAGCTGCTTTTTTATTTGACAACATGCTGTCATATGTCTTTTTTTTTAGATATTTATTTTACGTTTATTACTATTTTATATTTATTTTTTGCTAAACTTGAGTTTTAAAGACAAAATGTAGGTAAACCCCTCTCATTTTGCCCAGACACAAAATGACAATGCTGTTTTTTTATCATAGAGAAAACCTACATTTTACCACTGTTAGCTTTGTAGTCATATACAGAAAAAAAGCAAAGAATGGGCAAGTAAACAGAATGCTATTTAGCAAACGCTCTGAAACTCTGATCTAGTATTGCACAGGATACAACCGTCACTATTCGGCTATCTCACTTTTCTGCTTCTCCAAACAACCCATGTGATGAAATCCTTATGCTTTGCTTTATTAAGGGGAGTGCTAATATACTTTCATTCTGATGACTGGCTGCTGCTACAGTATTGGGTTCGTAGCAGATGTTACTTATATTTGGGAGACACTTTTAAAGGATTGTCAAAAAATGCAGGATCATGAATCACTTCCCATGTTTAGGAAGCATGTGTTCCATCCATGGCAGCCTAACCCACCACAAATGCAACTTTTGTTCAATTAGGTGCTTTACAAAATACATTCATTTTTACTGGCTCTTGTGCTGTAAGTCAAATGCATCAGAATCAGCTCGTGTTACTACTATATAACAAATTATTCAGTAAATAATGCAAATTTTTTCCAGATTTAAGGTTTTTGATCATTAAGCTTGTGTCTGCTTTTGTTATGAAAACATGAACATACTTGTACTTTATAACTCTGCATTCTACTGCCCCCTTGTGTCCAATGCCCATTAAAACATTTGTTATATTCTTATAAATGACTAAAGATTTATTTCCAGAGTATTTATAATCATCGTTTTCCTTTGTTTTATATGAATTTTGGTATATATAAAATATAGAAATGGTAGAAAGGGGTTATGCAAATAACATGTGTTGATCAGACCTATAGACTTCCATAGATACTGATGATCGTCTGAGGTTCTAAATCAATGGTTTAGCATGGTTAAGGTTGCCTGAAAAAAAAAAAAAATACAGAAATAAAGATCTGAAGTCCTAATGCCTGGTTTCCTGTGCTGACTGTGCGAGTGTGTGTCTACAAACTTGCAGAGAGTGTTTGTACTTGGAAATTAACTTAAGCGCAACACCCCCCCCCCCCCCCCCCCCCCTTCCCACAGAGCTATTTATCCTGCAAAAATCTGTATACACTTGTTCTGTGCGAATGCTGGCAAAATCTAAAGTTACTAGCCTTTTTTCTCTACAGATTGGATGTTCATAAGAATACGGTGAATCAGGAAAATACCACAATATGGTCACTAGATGGAGCTATTAAACCTAGTAAATAAGTATTTATTTCCCATGATCATGAGTTCCATCTAGTGATTATAATGCAGTCTTTTTTAATTCACACTATCCTTATGAATGAAGAACATCTGACCTAGAGAGAAAATAGCTTAGTAATGTTTGATTTTGCTGGCATGGTCACATTGTGCATGCAGTTTCACAGAAAGAATAGCTCTACATTGTTTTTTATCAATACCCCCTAAGTGTGTTGTGGCTGAGCTTAAAAATCTAAGATGCATTCACCTGCCCGTGCTGCTCCAGCTGGTTGTGAGCTGCTGTCTATAGACATCAGTTCATCTCCAGAATAAATAGATTATACTGCAGGGTGCACTGAATGTCAATGCAAGCTTGCAGATCAGCAGAACCAAAAAGCACAAATTTGCATTCCTGGTTTGCTGATCTGCAGAGTTGATTTGCAGTATGCTTGCAGTAACTTCTGTAATAGCTGTCAAAGCCACCACAGAAGATTTTCAATGCTGGTCATGGCACTCTTAGATATTAAAGATGAATTCCAAGTATGGTATACCTTTACATTGTTACACAGCTTGGACAAATGTAATTATGTATATACCATAGCTGGCCAATGCCCCTGGAAATGACTAAAGTAGACACCGCTACTCCGGTGATCTCCACTTGCTTCTGGGTCTTGTGCTGAGCGGCTGGTTTGATGCATTGTGAACACAGAAGGTTGGGTTCCATTCTGAGAATGCTTTGCATTTTCTGAATGAATGCAAAGGGGTTTGTAGGCAGGTGCAGTTTACTTTCTCCATGGCAGGTGGCGCTCTTCCACAGCAGCACTGCAGTTGACGAAGAAGTCAGGAGCAACATGGTTCCTCTATGGTTTCCTGGTCAGTGAGGAAGCTAATCCATTGGATGCTGCCACCCCATGTGATTCTAGTAGTCATCTTGGGTCAGGAAGAGCTGTTTTAAGGCCCTGGCTCCCAGGTTTGCCACACATTTGGTGAGTTGGAAGAGTATGGACAGGTACCCCACCTTGTAGGGACAGAACTAGTGGCAGGGAAAGGTTCCTGATGGAGAGGGAAAGTGCAGGGCTCACAACTTCTCCGGACATCTACCTGTTTGGGCACAAGATGGCCAGGCCGCATTCTGTCCCTTTCAACAGGCTCTGTCAATTTGGCTGAATCCTGCTCCACACGCTTTTGGACCTGTGAGTTTTCCCAGCTGGGCTGCTTTCCCACCGGGTTGTTTGTGAGCTGTCTTTGCATTATTTAATACAAGTTCTTTCATCGCATTGGTACTGTGTATGTTATTACTGCTGCACCATGCTGCACCCAAAACCAGTGCTAGACTATTTTACACCCTAGACAAGACCAGCTATTTGCAAAAATAAAAATAAATAAAGGCTGCTAATGCAGCCTGTGCTGGGATGCTTCCTCACCTCCTTGTCAACATTAGCTCCGTATGGAGACTGGGGAGTGGCACCTCATTAAATTGGCTGGATATCTTTCCACGGATTGGCTAAAGTTTTAAGGATGTACAAAGAAAAAGCAATAAAGTATTTTGCGCTTACTCTGAGTGAGCAACTAACACAACAAAAAGAATATTTGTTAAGTAAACCAGTGAAACAAAGTGTAGCGCTATGAAGTGAGTACTGAAGAATATAAAATGAATTAGATGAGTGAAAAAATATTAATCTTAACGTGTCTATGTTAACAAAAAAAGTCCATAGTTATAGTCTTTAAGTGAATAAGACCATAATGGTCTTAAACCATGAGGTGAAAAGTGCCGTCACTATAACAAGTGAAAGGATTGTGAATTGTCCTGTGTTCCAAAATAACACAAATGAAAGTGGTATGGTGATGATTGTTCATCAATCTATTGGGGACAGAAGTCCTCGGGGTTCCTATCGGTAATAAGCAGAATCCACCTCAGTGTCCTCTATGAAAACGTGTGAAGTTCCCACAACCAGTAGTTTAGGAGGCTTACCGGAGGGTTTGAACCCAAGACAGCATATACTGTAAGGGTCAAACCGGCTTGTATTGCCCACCGGCAATAGGAGGAATCTTGGCAACCTGGGGAGATGGGAGTCCCAACTGTTTTCATAGAAGTATCCTCTCCATATGGTTGGTCACATATCCCAGAATACGGCCCATATAGAATGAAAAAGGGGCCACATAGTGTAATTCCATAAACAACAAGTAAATTTATTAAAGGAAATGCACTTACATTTAAGAAGTTTTGTAAAAAGCGCTTGTGTATAAAAAAAGAAGGCGGCAGTGGAGTCTTCCCGACGCGTTTCGTCTACCAAGACTTCGTCTAGGGGTGTCCTTCCACTGCTGCCTGACTCCCTAATATAGGGACTGTGATCCCCATAATGAGAATCCAGCCCATTCAATTACCTTCTATGGCACTTCTGGGTTGCCAAAATGGCGGGCCCGCGTGCGTTCCAGGCCTCGATGTCACAGCCATGTGTTGCGTTCCAACATCGCACACTGCCCAGTATGTACCCCAAATTACGATGGAATTATACATAGCTTGCTACGAGTCCAAGGGGACCGAAACAGTAAAGGTCTGTGGCTGCAAAACCTACGTGATCTTTATATTGATATTATCCGCGGGACAGTGTTACATCCAACACCCGATCTCGCGATAATACGGCATGACGCTGAAGATGAAAAACGAGCGTCATGTCGTCATGATGCCAGGCGGAGGGCGCGGTCTAACACGCCACCTTCCGGAATGGCCTGCATTCCAACAGAGCCTCGTTTTCAGGGTCAATGTTGACGCCGAGAACAGAAACAAACGTCACGTCATCTTGACGCCGGGCAGGGGGCGTGATCCAACACGTCACCTTCCGGAATGGCATGCGTTCCAACCAAGCCTCACTTTCAGGGTCAGCGCTGAACCTCATGTTCAAACGAACCCACAGTGTCATATCCAGTGCCCATGCGCACGATGTGTATGAAACTGGTAGTTTACAGTGTTTTTAACGGGGAACAGTGAAGTAATTCCAAATATCTACCACCCAGGGGCAAAAAAGGGGAATATATATATTTCCCATTAGATTAGTAAAACATATCCATGGGTATTATAAATTTCAAATTAAGAAGTGCCAAAAAAGTTTGTTCCAATTACAAATAAAATATATATATAGAAAACATATACATATATATATAAGGTAAAAATTTAAAAAATTTATAAAAATGTCCAACTGTAGTTGTTATACTGTATTCACAAGAAATTGAATGACTTGGATTCTCATGAGACGTATTTACCAGTAATATATCATAATTAGAATTAATATATAGGTCAAATATAAAATGTGATAATTATACAAAGGACCCTATGCATCAAGACTGGTCTATGAATGCGTTAACATCCACTTCGACGTTCATACCATGAGGGGCAAAAGACTGTAACTCATGTATGCAGAACATTTCTAGGCGGGATACACCCCTAGTTCTTGCACCACCTCTCCAAGGGGGTGTGTATTTATCAATAATGATAAATTGCGATCCCTCCGGATTTCCATTATGAAATTCCTTATAGTGTCTGGGGACAGTATGTTTTGGGTCTCTGCTTTTAATAAGAACAATATGCTCACCGACTCTGATGGAAAATATCCTGGTGGTACGGCCTATATATTGCTTGTGACAGGGGCATGTGATAAGGTACACCAGCCTGTACTGCATGTGCAGAATGGCTTGATGGTGTATCTCCTACCAGTGACTGTAGAAATAAATTCTGTCACTTTTCGTGTTGTTAGAGTGTTGTGCTGACATACAACACACTTCCTACAGGGAAAGTAACCAGTCCAATCATGAAAAAATGAAGGACGGGTGGGAGGGTTGATAACATTGGGGGCCACTTTATTTTGTAATGATGGTGCTCCTTTAAAGATAATTTTGGCTTCTTCTGGAATGATTGGTCCTAGAATATTATCTTGTTTGAGGACATCCCAGTGCTTTTTGACAATATTTTTAAATTGTCTATGTTGTATTGAAAAGGAGGTCAGCATGGCCCACTTAAACTTCCCATCTGGTTCTTTTTCTGGTTTTATCGTAAGTAGAGATTTTCTATCAGTATTGATGGTTCTCTGGACTTCGAGATCCAAATTAATTTCATCATATCCCTTATCCATAAATTTTCTTTTTAAGGTTGCTGCTTGTTCCATGAAGACATCTATATCCATGCAGTTCCTACGGAGTCTCAAAAATTGACTTCTCGGGACCGCATTTAGCCAGGATCTGTGGTGGCAACTATCTACAGGAATGAAACCATTACGGTCTGTAGGTTTAAAATATGTGTGGAATTTAAATTGTTTATCTACTATCTCAATCTGTAGATCCAAAAAATGAATTTTGGTTGCACTGGCTTCATATGACAGAGAAATTCCTCTGTCGTTAGAATTAAGGTGTTCAAAGAATGTTTGAAGCGTCTCCATGGTCCCATTCCACAGGAGGAGGATGTCGTCTATGTACCTGGTCCAAAGAACCAAAGAATCGGTTCCGTGGGAATAGACGACATCCTCCTCCCATTTGGCCATAAACAGGTTCGCAAGACTAGGTGCGAACTTAACTCCCATGGCTACACCGCATTGTTGAAGATAGAAATTTTGATTGAACCAAAAATAATTATGTTTGGTTGCAAACTCTAGTAATTCTATCAGGTAGTCGCACTGAAACGGTGCTAGTGTATGTTCACGGGCTAGAAAGTGTCTGACCGCCTCTATGCCCTTTTCGTGAGGTATGCACGTGTACAATGACGCCACGTCCGCCGTGGCCATAATATATCCATCTTGTATGACAGTAGTTTCAAGAAGTCTAATGGTGGAACTAGTGTCCTTCAAATAGGAGGGAGTTTTTTTCACTAATGGCTGCAAAAAATGATCTATATATTTGCCTACTCTAGCTGTAATAGAGTTAATGCCACTTACAATCGGCCTACCCGGGGGACATACTGGATTTTTGTGGATTTTTGGCAGATTGGCATCTAAAGTTTTAAGGAGACGTCTCCAGCTAACATCCAATCCTGAAGACACAGGGCAGCCATCTGAAATGTTGGGGCTCCTTACAGAGCTTTAGGCCTGGGCCTGCCCCCTTAATGTAGAGTTTACCCCTTTCATCAGTGTCCCCAAAGTCATCCCCCCCTTACATCAGGGTCCCAAGAGTACCCCTCTCCTTAAATCAGGGTCCCCAGAATTCCCTTGTTACATCAGGGTTCCCAGATTTTGCCCTACATCAGAGATCCCACTTTCATTAGAGTCCCCAAAGTCTCCCCTTACATTAAGATCCCAAAGTTCCCCTTACATCAGGGTCCCCATAGCCCCCCTCCTTAAATCAGGGTCCCCAGAGTCCTCTTTTACATCAGGGGCCACAGAGTTCCCCCTCCTTATATCAGGGACCCCAGAGTTCCCCCTTACATCAAAGACCCCCTTTAATTAGGATCCCCAAAGTCACCCCCTTACATCAGGGTCCCCAAAACCCCCCTTACATCAGGGTCCCCAGAGCCCCCGTATATCAGGGTCTCTAAAGCGACCTTACATCAGGGTCCCTAAAGCCCCCTTATATCATGGCCCCTAGAGCCCATTCTCTTTCAATAGGGTACACAAATTTACAAGGGAAGAGCAGAGTGGGGTAAGGGTGGAGAGGTTTAAGGGATTAGTTGGGGTAGTGGAAGGGGAGAAGGGAGTATTGTGAAGACCCCAGCTTACATCAGGATCCGTTCCCTCTCAATACAGCAGTCGGCTACAGGACAGGTGGAAGCTGGAAGGCTGGGCACGTGGACCGGATAGGTTTGGAGGTGGAACTTCCTTCTCCTCCTCTGAATGCCAGGGCCTGGGGGAGGGGGAAGCATGTGGTTGGTTGCTAGGACTTGGGCAGTCCTAGCAACCAAATCCTAGTGTTGAGAACAGCAGGTGATGGTGGCGGTGGATGCTGTCAGCCGCCGTACATTCAAGGACAGCTCTGATTGTTGCACAGTCTGCGCTGTTGCTGAGTGCCGCAGCTGTGGCAGCAGGGATACTGACTGGGTATTTGGACAGGACGCTTTGGGGGGAAGGTGTTTGGACCCAGCAACAACTGGTTAATTGGGGCCCGAGCTAGCGGCCCTGGCTTCACCCTACCTACAGGTTGATTTCTAAAACTAGAGAGTGTAAAATCTGGTGCAGCTTTCAGGTTTTTTTGTCAAAGCTTAATTGAACAAGCTGAGGTTAAAAGCTGATTGCTACCATGCAGAGCCGTGCCAGATTTGGCACTCTCCAGTTTTAGTAAATCAACCCCAAAGTGTTCTCTGATTGGATGAGATGGGGAAGTGGGGCAGTATTGCTTTATGAATTTGTCGCAGACATTAAAAGCGTCACAAATAAGAACTATATAGATTTGTGGCACACATCAGTGCTAACAATGCAAATACAGGTTTCATGAATTTCGAGCAAGGCTTCTAACTACATTCACACTGCCAGAAAAGTGTCACAAAGGTATTGAATTGCCCCCATGGTGTAGGGGGACTTGTCACACCTGAATATTTTGAGGGACTTAGGGAGATTTTGTGGGCTGTGCTTTAAAGTGTAAGTTCACCTTTTCAGAATAAAATTAAAAGGTGAATTACCAATATATAATCTCTGCACCTCCTTCTAGTCCCTGCTGTACACACCTCCCAGGGGTGATGAGCTGTCAGTGAACCCCGCCGCTGGTGCAGCAGTCTGGGGATTACAAATCACCACTCTTCTCTTTCTTCTCTATGCTGCGTTTCGAGGACAGATCAGAGTGATTCTGATTGGTCAGCGCCAGCATACAGCTTCACTCTGATGTCTCCAGGAAGTGCTGCATAGAGAAGAGATAGGAGAGCAGGGTGCTGAAAGCTCATCACCCATGGAGGTAAATACAGCGGGGACTGGGGGGGCGCAGCAGGGTGTACAGTGTTGGTTCACCTATTCATTACCCTTTAAAGCAGGGATATGCAATTAGCGGACCTCCAGCTGTTGTAAAACTATAAGTCCCATCATGTTTTGCCTCTGGGTGTCATGCTTGTGGCTGTCAGACTCTTGCTATGCATCATGGGACTTGTAGTTCTGCAACAGCTGGAGGTCCACTAATTGCTTATCCCTGCTTTAAAGTATAACTAAAGGCAAAACTTTTTTTTAGAGGGGAGAGAGATTAGAACACCTGTTAAGTTTTTATTGCTGTCTGTGACCCTATTAGGGAGATTTACCCTCTTTATTTGTCCTGTTTACCGTTATCACTGAGAGTGAAATAAAAAGAAAATCTTAAGTTGTCACCAGTACAGGAATAGAGGGGGAATCTTCCAATGGGAACACTCATTCTGGTGACAATCAGGGATTCCCTTACTTTGGAGGGATTTAATCCCACTTCCTGTTTTGGCTATGGGACAGGAAGTGAGGGGATATTTCTCCAGTGGGACACAGATAGAAAAAAACTGACAGGGGTTATATATAACCTTCCATTGCTTAAAGTGGAGGTCCGCTGAAAAAAAAATATTAAAAGCCAGCAGCTACAAATACTGCAGCTGCTGCCTTGTAATATATGGACACTTACCTGTCCAGGGAGCCCGCGATGTCGGCAGCCGAAGCCGATCCTTCGGCTCTCAGCTGCTGCCGCCGCCATCCTCGATAAGGGAATAAGGAAGTGAAGCCGTGCGGCTTCACTTCCTGGTTCCCTACTGCGCATGTGCGAGTCGCGCTGCGCGTCCTCTCATGTCCCTGCTGTGTTCTGTGTCTCACAGAATACAGCGGGGGGGACAGGGTAGGCGGCGGAAGTGGCGTAGGTCACCGCAAGCGCCGCGGTGAGCTATGCCAGGAAGTGGGAGCAAATACCTGTATTACACAGGTATCTGCTCCCTCCTCCCCCCTGAAAGGTGCCAAATGGGACACCGGAGGGGGGGAGGAATCCAAAAAGTGGAAGTTCCATTTTTGGGTGGAACTCCACTTTAATCCATTATAAAAAAAAAATGCCTTTAGTTCTATTTTAAGGGCACCCTTAGCTCTGGGTTAGCTCCCTGTTTTTTTTATATGAATATGGATTCATTATCCAATGAGCACACTGGAAGAGAGGTGACATTGGCAGCTGCATTATTTTACCAGGAAATAACCTGATATGCCTGGCTGTGTAGTGTGCCAGGGGGGACGTAAATCAAAAAAGTGTCTAAACAGAAACAGAATTACATATTATTTAGAATGTAAAAGAGTAAACATATACTGTATGTCATCTGTGTATTTAGCTGTCTGGAGTTCGACCAAAAGTCATGAGAGGTACTGCAAATACGTCTATATTTGAATAATTCCAGTCCAGGGAAATAAAGTAATAATAAACTATGTTTATTTATTTGGTAGTCTTTGGCAGATAAAGCAGTTCCTCTGTATGTTCTCAACTGTTTGCATTACAGTTCGACCGAAGTTGCCCTTTAAATGTCACCGCACTTCTGGACTGTGGGTTCGTTCTTTGAAAGTCTTGTGCTTGACTTGCAGGGTCAAGGTTGTGCTAAGAAACAGCTATTGGTGGCTATCATATGTTGAAGATCTCATTCTATGTTAGACGCTCCAGGACTTGACTTCATGACCCGAACACACCGCACTGCATTAACAGAATTGCCATTTGTCACTTTAATGTCTCGCTTCATGTTTGAACTTTTTGTTCTGCTTCTGTTACAGAGCAACATTGACGTTAAACCTCTAGAACATTGTTATAGGAGGCAGATGAAAGGTACTGCTATTAAGATCCAAGGGCTTTGATATTAATTTCTTTCAGCTTACAAATATGTTCTTTTTTAGGTGTGTGTATATATATATATATATATATATATATATATATATATATATGATATCATTCCTCCCAACTTTTTGAGATGGGAATAAGGGACACCTATCAGCAAAAGTGTGCAGGCATAGGACACAGCCTTTGCCACACCCCCTTAAAGGAAACTTGTACAAAAAAAATAAGATTGGTTAAACCCACAAGTGCTTTTTTTTTGCCACTACTATTCCTTTATATTGATATAACAAAAAGCACAGCGCTGGATATAAATGCAAAAATACAACAAAAATTGATATTACTATTAAAGCACCAACAACTTTCATATGTGGTAAAAGAAAAAAATAAAAATGAACAATAACATGAATGCTTCACTATAGTGATATATATGCGTGAACAATAACATGGATGCTTCACTATAGTGATATATATGCGTGAACAATAACATGGATGCTTCACTATAGTGATATATATGCGTGACTATTCCCAGTTTTTTATCCACACATTTAGAAAAAGTCCAAAGATGCAAAAATTATGTCAAAACAAATGTCCAAAAAAGCAATTAAATGTGACTTTCTATGAATAATAAATCCGTGACTGTCACCGTGTTGAAATCCCGTCACCTGGTATAGATTGAAGGCTTACCAGATAGCCTCTGATCAGAGGCATAGAGCTAACAGCTTGGGGTTTGCCCTCCACAGCGGCTGGAACTTTAGCTGGGATGATGGATGTAGATCCACAAACGATCGCCACAGGATTCCAGACAGCAGTACAATCAGGGAAGAGAGCTCTCACCGATAGGGAAGTGTTTAAAAGAAAAGAGAAAACTCCAATGGTGTAGAACGTTTTATCTCTTGTTTATTAAAAGTCGCCTCACTGGCATCCATAAAAACACTTTTCCTTGCAAGGAACCAATACAGCTTTAAAACGAAACTCCTCGCATGCGCCGTCGGTACGAGCGTGTCAATCCTACGGCCGTTTCGTCAGAAATGACATCATTAGGGGCACCTGATGATGTCATTTCTGACGAAACGCCGTAGGATTGACACGCTCGTACTGACGGCGCATGCGAGGAGTTTCGTTTTAAAGCTGTATTGGTTCCTTGCAAGGAAAAGTGTTTTTATGGATGCCAGTGAGGCGACTTTTAATAAACAAGAGATAAAACGTTCTACACCATTGGAGTTTTCTCTTTTCTTTTAAACACTTCCATATCAGTGAGAGCTCTCTTCCCTGATTGTACTGCTGTCTGGAATCCCGTGGCGATCGTTTGTGGATCTACATCCATCATCCCAGCTAAAGTTCCAGCCGCTGTGGAGGGCAAACCCCAAGCTGTTAGCTCTATGCCTCTGATCAGAGGCTATCTGGTAAGCCTTCAATCTATACCAGGTGACGGGATTTCAACACGGTGACAGTCACGGATTTATCATTCATAGAACGTCACATTTAATTGCTTTTTTGGACATTTGTTTTGACATAATTTTTGCATCTTTGGACTTTTTCTAAATGTGTGGATAAAAAACTGGGAATAGTCACGCATATATATCACTATAGTGAAGCATCCATGTTATTGTTCACGCATATATATCACTATAGTGAAGCATTCATGTTATTGTTCATTTTTATTTTTTTCTTTTACCACATATGAAAGTTGTTGGTGCTTTAATAGTAATATCAATTTTTGTTGTATTTTTGCATTTATATCCAGCGCTGTGCTTTTTGTTATATCTATTTAGTAGTGCCCTTATCAAGGTATAGTGCATAGCTGCAGGATTTTCCTTCACGGGTGATATTCACTAAGTTACTGTTTGTACACCTAGCGCAAATTTTTTCTTTAGAAACATTTATTCCTTTATATTGGCTTTTGGAATTTCCAAATGCAGCAATTTAGAAATTGGATGAAAGGTTTAGCACTGGGAAACACTTTTTTATAGATAAAAAGTGCATTTTATATACATCTATATAGATCAGACCAAAATGAGGGACAGAGGAACATTGCTCCAAATCAGGGGCAGTCCCTCGAAATCAGGGACATTTGGGAGCTATGATATATATATATATATATATATATATATATATATATATATATATATATATATATATATATATATATACACACACACAGATGTAGCAATATGGACTGTTACTAGAAAGCTTCGTACCTGTCAGTGTTCTAAACTGTGTTTGTCAGAAGGGGGCGGAAATATAGGGGGCGCAAAAGTCGCCATTGCGACTGGGCCCCATGCTGCAGGGGGCCCGTGGGGGCCCGTTTTCCCCCCCCCCCTGAGCGGTGGCTGCATATGGGACCGAGCTCCCTGATCCTCAGCTGATTCGTATAATCGGCAGTGCAGGAGCTCAGTCACGCTGTAATTACACTGAAAGTGAAAGCAATGGAGAGGTGTCTAGCACAGTGTGTGCTGTGCTCTCTGCCTCCCCCTACAGTGCAGTACCCGGGATGGAGCGTGAAGGTATAGTGCTGCAGCTGCAGATTTTTAAAAAGGCGATCTATATATGTTTGTATGCATGTGTGTGTGTGTGTGTGTGTTTTATAAGTGTGTGTGCGTTTATTTGTGTGCATGTGTATATGTTTGCATGTGTGTGCGCATGTGTGTGTGTGCATGTGTATAGGTTTATATGTGTGTGTGAATGTTTGTGTGTTTGCTCATGTGTGTGTGTTTATGTGTGTGCATGTGTGCATGTATTTATATGTATATGTGTGTGTATTTGCGTACGTGTGTGTTTACATGCGTGTATGTATACACATTACTTGTAATCCTGACCCCCTTTTTCTTTACGATCAGAACAGATTTTTTAGGGTGGGTTCATAATACCAACAAGAAAATACCATTCCTCTGAAAAGCGATGCAGATTGCTTTTCAGAGGCATTTGACAGGCAGTGAAGGGGCAATATGTTGCGCCTTGACTGGTAAAATGTTGAGAAACACTGATACAGAGAAACTGATCTCTCCATTTTCCTCCTGCAGCTGCTGAAAGGAGATGAGAAGTGGGGGAAATGGAAAGATCAGTTCCTCTATATGCAGCCGCACCCACCACGCCTCCTATGCAGCTTCTTTCTGCTGCCCCCCGTGTGCTCTCCAGCCCCCTTGTATTTTTTCCTGTCCCTCCATGCTCTCTCCTGGCCCCTCCCCTTGTCCCCACAGCTAAACAGAGTTCCCCCCTCCCCTCTCCTGCCAGCTGCTTTAGGGTATCTGTATGGAGAGTCAGTGATCCATACCGATCACGGACTCAATCCATTCATAGCTGAAACATAGTAAACTGTATTTACTATGCTTCAGTTTGCGAATAAAGGGGCAGCTCTATACAGAGCTATTCCTGTCCATTCATTCTGTGCAGCTGAGGCTGTGTTCTCAATCTCCTTTCTCGTTCTCAAAGGTGAAACATCAGAGGTCTGCTTAGACCCCTTATATCTCACCAAAGCCCCCCAACTCTTAAAAAAAAATTTTAAATATTTTAAAAAAATAATATTGTAAAACAATAAATAAATAAATGGTAGAAAAATACAAAATTTTTTTAAAAAAACAGACGCCCGTGGCAGAACTACCAGGGTCACAAATGTCACACTTGCGACCGGGCCTTGGCATTTACGCCATCGGCTCGGAGGGAAGGGCCCCAGCTGGGGGTCAGGGGGGCCCTTTATGATTTCTTGCACCGGGGCCCTGAAGGTTCTAGTTACGCCAATGTCCCCGTGATTATTCGTGCAGCCTCACATCTGTGTGCTAACAGAGTGAGTCATGGGGTATATGGTCCTCTTTGAATCTGCTGCTATGCATCCATGTACGCTAGCCCCATACACACTATTAGATTTTCTGCAGATTTTTGTCTTCAGATTTACAAAAACCATATAGTGCAAGGGCCTGCCTAATTGCATACAAATTGAAACTCTTAAAGGGGTTATAAACCCTTGCCGTTTTTCACTTTAATGCATTCTAAGGTGAAAAACATTTTTTAATGCAGCAGCGCCCCCGAGCCCCCCTTATACTTACCTAAACCCTGAAATTTGCAAGATGGGATGGGCACACCAGCTCTGGCCGGTGTCTCGTGTCCTGATTGGATAGATTAATAACAAAGGGTTGCTGGTTCAATTCCCATCCACAACACCACCCGAATGAAAGGCCAAACAATGTCAAATAGAATATCTTATACATTGGGTAATTTCATATAAGAGTACCTATTTCAAGTCCTTTGTTTAACCCTTGTGGTGCCATACTATTTAGAGTGAAAATCCAATAGGATTCACGTTTGCATAAATGAGCAAAATGTTCACCTTCTGGGATAGACATAGGTATGGATTCTATACCAAAACGTTCCAACCCTGTAGTGCTGCCATCATTGGCTCCCACTGCTGTCAATCAAATCCAATGACGTGGGCACCAGGGGGCGGGGCCGAGTCTGGCATTCGTGTCTATGGACACAAATGCTGGACTCGGGAGCGTGCCCGCAAAGCAACCCCCTCGGGAGAGTGCTTCTCCTAGGGGGTTATCTGATGTGGGGAGGAGCCTACAGATTTTTGTCTTCAGATTTACCAAAACCATATAATACGAGGTCAAGCCTTAAAGTGATTGTAAGGGTTCGTTTTTCGTTTTTTTTAAATAACAAACATATCATACTTACCTCCACTGTGCAGCTCGTTTTTGCACAGAGTGGCCCCAAACCTCATCTTCTCCTCATCCTCGTCTTGCAATGGCCTGAAGGTTGCTTAGAGAGATGATATAAGGAGCAAAGAAGCCCGCACATGCTCTCTTCCTCCTGGGCCTGATGCAAGACGGACCTCTCTGTATGACAGAGAGAGAGAGGTTGCGGCCTACCACGCGGACCGATACTCCCACCACAAGGCCTAAGAGATGTCGGACATCCTGTTACTAGAAACACTTACAACGCCTACCCATCGGTGCTGACGTGTGGGGGAAGTCACTACAGAAGGCCCAGACAGAGGATCCGTTGCTGGAGTGTTTTGGGTCGTTAGTGAGAGAGCAAGCTGTTCAATCCTTATCTATTCACTACCACCAGTACAGAACACACACATCTCTATCCAAGAACACTTTACTGCATTGCTGGAACACTGTGCTCAGATGCCTTAGGCCTTCACCACTCGAAACTTATTGTTTCATCTACAACCAAATAGATTACAGTTAACAAGCTCCAACTAGCTAGTGAAGAATAACAGATCTGCAACGTGGAACTCTATTGTCATTACTTAAAGGAAGCCTAGATATATATATATATATAAATATAACCCCAGCGGGAGATTATCTCTCTCATTAGAATAGCATAGGCTGTCTAGATTACATCTAAGTGTGACCACATATGTAGGTAACCTCCCTGGCGGCATGATTATGTCAAATTTTTGATGCTCAAAGCAGTACATTGTTTTGCATGGTAATTTGGCATTTTATATTGTAGGCCTGTAATTCTTAGGAATAACTCACTTAAATCTGCCCAAACAAGAGTCTAGTAGACATCCTGGGTATGATAAAGTAAAGTATGATAAAACTGCATGCAGGGCACTGGACAAAGCATTAGGGACAAAAGGGATGTGAAATAATTTGATACGGTAATGGAATTTGTAAAACTACAGTGTACCGTATGTGTTTTGTGTTTTTCACTGTTTGAATTTTGCGCCGGGCTCCGTCCCCATTACGTCGCGACGCTCGCAGGGAATGGAGCCCGGCACTGAGATAGATCGGGCGGAGGACGCGGCCCACACACACAGCGGGGAGACATCGCAGGATTCTGGGGACAAGGTAAGTAACTTTGCCTGGATCCTGCGATGCGATCCCTAATGTAGCTCGAGGTTACCGCTTTTGGTAATAAAAATTCACCCCGAACCACACTCGGGAATACCGCTAGGGAGGTTAAATGAAACATCCACTGTTTGCTGAGTTGGTGCTGTTATCCCAGCTTAGCAGATCTATTCCTTCCTTTTGTGAAATAACTTTTACAATTTGGGTTCAAGTAAAATATTTCAGAACCTTACACTACTGAGTTGTTTGATTCTTGCTTTATAGTGTTAACAGGATGTCTGAGCCCACAGTGTCAGGTGCGTTGAAAGGTTCACTTGGTCATGGCCGTGCAGATGAGCAGGTAATTTTCAGCAGTCCCCAAGGGGGCCATGCTACACATATATATATATATATACAGCGGGTAAATTAAGTATTGAACACAACACCATTTTTCTAGGTAAATATATTTTTAAATGTGCTATTGACATGCAATTTTCACCACATGTCCGTAACAACCCATGCAATTCATACATACAAAGAAACAAAAACAAATAAGTTCAGAAATTAAAGTGGATGTAAACCCAATTCATGAAATTTGACCTAGGCACATATATCTGTAGTGTTTACTTATCTCTCTACAAAGCACAAAGTCCCGTGATTTTCTGCTGCTCCGTTCTTCTGTTATCAGCATGATAACTTCTGACAAGTTCTCTGACACATGAGATAAAAGCAGCTGAAAACTTGTGTCAGGGTGCGGGCTATAAATAGATTAGCAGATTGCTGGTCTATTCGCAGCACAGCTCTGCAAGTATCTGCCTATGTGGGTGGGGGGGTGTACCTTTCCTCCAATCAGCTGTCACACAGTGTATGCCCAGACTCCTCTCCCACTGCTGAAAGAGGAAGTAAAAATTCTAACATGATGTGCACTTTCTAAAGAATATAGAAAGCTGAAGACAGAAGATATACATGTAAAACTTATGTAGGGAAATTTGTTTCATCTCTCTGTATCATCTGAGGCTTTTCACACTTCACTGGGTATAGGAGAGGGTTTACATCTACTTTAAGTTATGTGTAATAAAATGGAATGGCAAAGGGAAAAAGTATTGAACACACAAAGAAAGTGAGGTGCAAAAAGACTTGGAAAGTCAAGTCACCAGCTGAAATCTATCAGTAATTAGAAAGCAATCCTACCCCTTATTAGTGCAAATTAATATCAGCTGGTTCAGTCTCAACTGATGGCCTATAAAAAGGTGTCTCATTACCAAGAAACATTTCAAGATGGGTAAAAGAAAAGAGCTCTCCCTACCGAACCTCCTCAGAGAGTTCGATAGATATGGGAACCTCTCCAATCTTAAAATCAACTTTCATAAGTCGGCAGCCATGGGTATCAACATCACTCCAAATAGACTGAGCGCATTGAAATCCCAGTTCAAATTTAAATGGTCAGACAGCTCCCTCAAATACCTAGGCACCTTGATCCCAAGGTACTTGTCCCGCATTTTTGAAATAAGTTTCCTGCCTTTACTCACTAAGACGCGCCAACTGCTTGAGGAATGGAAAAAGGGACTTCATTCCTGGTTCGGCAGGTGTAACCTGCTCAAAATGTCTATTCTCCCGAAATTTCTATATCTCTTCCAGGCGTTGCCGATCCAGATCACACCCCATTATTTTAAGCAAATACACTCTCCCTTCGTGAGATTCATATGGGCAAATTCAAATCCGAGGATACAGAGACGCTATCTAATGCTCCCTAAACATTATGTAAATAAATAGAACAAGCCCAGACAGTGATACAGTTGAAGGGAGCTGTCTGGTGTTTTGACAAGCTACCCTCGGCTTTGAAATCCCATCCAGTCATCGACACGACCCTTCGTACAGGTGCGTCGATCATGCGTACGACCCCCATATCCACCAAAGATTCACCCCTTTACCCGATACTGGGGAACCCGGAATTCCCCCTGGGATTAGAGCGGCTGGAGTATGAGATGCTCTACATGACGGGGAAGGATCGGGCTGGACACTTCCTGGAGGGCAATCACTGGCCCTCAGTTCAATCCCTGACAAGTGATACTGGTCATTTTCGATTGCCGTTTTGGAAGGCAATACGCCTACACCACTTCTTGCACTCGATCACCAATCTGGCAAAATTTCTACGCCCCCTGATGACATTCCAGGAGTACTGTAGGGAAGAGGGCGTCCTGCCCCAAGTACTATCCAAAACCTATGCTCAACTCCCCCGCGGAGCAACCAGACTTGTTCTTCATACAAAAATGGGAGGCTGACTTGCAACGACCATTTACCGACGCCCAAAAACAGATTGCGATTAGATTCTCACTAAAGACATCCATCTGTACCAAGATACAGGAACTCAATTACAGGTGGTACTATACACCCCAGTTGCTACACAAATTCTTCCCAACCTCCACAGACAGGAGCTGGAGATTCTGGTCGTGCCCTCGACTGCAACATTTCTGGTCGAAGGTTAGGGAAGTCACCCAAAAATTTACAGACCATGTCATTCAGAACGACCCAGCTTTTCTCCTGCTCCACATCACCACAATCCCGGCACAGAGCTATAACAAGTCAATAATAAAGCATCTCCTGAACGCAGCCAATTCCTGCATTCCCCTATTGTGGAAGAAATGTTCCCCCCCCCGTCCATCGAAATGTGGTTCCGCAAGATAGGAGAGATTAAAAAATTGGAAGACTTGGTCCTCACGGCACAAAACAAACAAGAGAAGCACTCCAAGGCATGGAGGCTCTGGAATATATTTATCCTTTCAGAGGAGGGACTATCCATGCTTAATTCCTGAATAGCAAACCGACATGGGCCAGATGGCCACTGATACTGGCGACAAGTCCGTACCCCTCGATTCGAAACCCCCCCTCCTTTCTTTCCTCATCCCCCCTCCCCCACTCTCATTTCTCTGGTAGTTTTACCTCCCTTCTTTCACTCTCTGATTTACTCATGAACTTCTGTGTTCCCCTGCTGCTCCTTTATATTTTCTTTATTTTTCCTTTTTTTCCCCCCTGATTTATTTGGTTTCGGGGATAGATCAGTGCACTTAGAGCCCTGTTCAAGGGGCCGCAGTGATTTTCCTTAATTAATGACAAGTGATATTAGTGTTGAATATTAGATATGGATGCTGTATAGGCAAGCTTTTGTACTGTTACTAGACTGTTGTCTTATGATACGAATGATGGACACAACGCTGACTCCTGATTGGAATACTCACCTGTATACATCTACAGTTATGTTTGTCATGATACTGTACCTTTCCTGACTGTCCTTTGTTTCTTTCTCCTTTTTCTGAAAAACTAATAAAAATTATATTTGAAAAAAAAAAAAAAAAAAGAAAAGAAAAGAGCTCTCTCAAGACCTTCACAACCTTATTGTTGCAAAATATACTGATCGCATTGGCTACAGAAGGATTTCTAAACTTCTGAATGTTCCAGTGAGCACTGTTGGGGCCATAATCTGGAAGTGGAAAGAGCATCATTTCACCATAAACTGGCCATGACCAGACGCTCCTTACAAGATTTTTGACAGAGGAGTAAAAGAATTATCAGAAAAGTTGTCCAATAGAAAAGGACCACTTGTAGAGAGCTTCAGAAAGACCTGGAATTAGCAGGTACAATTGTTTCAAAGAATCAACCACCATGGCCTGTATGCACGCTCACCACGCAAGGTACATAACAGTGTGGACACTGTAGATCCGAACTACAGCAGGATTGTTACATAGGAAAAATCATGTTGAAGCTTGTTAAAAGTTTGTTGCACAACATTTAGACAAGCCTGTGAAATACTGGGAGAATATAGTCTGGTCAGATGAGACTACATTTTAACTCTTTGGATGCCATAATACACACCATGTTTGGAGGTCAAATGGCACTGCACATCACCACAAAAACACGCCCATACCAACAGTGAAGTTTGGAGGTGGGAACATCATGGTGTGGGGCTGTTTTTCAGCATACGGTACTGGCTAACTTCATGTCATTGAAGGAAGGATGAATGGAAAAATGTACCAAGACATTCTTGATAAAAATCTGCTGCCATCTACCAGGATGATGAAGATGAAAGGAGGGTGGACGTTTCAGCAAGACAATGATCCCAAACACAAAGCCATGGAAACTCTTAATTGGTATAAAAAAAAGAAAATAAAGTTGCTAGAATGGCCCAGCCAATCACCTTGAATCTAATAGAAAATCTATGGAAAGAACTAAAGATCATAGTTCATAGAAGAGGCCCACAGAACCTTCAAGATTTGTTTGTGTGGAAGAATGGGCCAAAAACACACCTGAGCAATGCTACTCTGTATTCTACTAGTTTCTCCAAACAGGAGGCGTCCTGAAGCTGTCATTACCAACAGAGCAATATATATATATATATATATATATATATATATATATATATATATATATATATATATATATATATATATATACAGTATACTGTATATTTAAATAAAATATCGTATTTATCGGTGTATAACACGCACTTTTTTCCCCTTAAAATCAGGGGAAAATCGTGGGTGCATGTTATACGCCGATCCCCGCTATCTGTGATCTATGGGAGCGATGGCCGCGATCGCAGCCGACATTCATATAGCGTGTAGTTTTAAATATAGCGCAGCAGAGTTCGGAGGGACTTGGCGGAGCTGAACGAGCGCCGCCGAGATACACATAGTCGAGTGTTCTCGGCTCTTTCTGGCGCCGCTCACAGTCCCGCCCGGAAAGAGCCGAGTACACTCGACTATGTGTATCTCGGCGGCGCTCGTTCAGCTCCGCCGAGTTCCTACGAACTCCGCGGCGCCATATTTAAAACTACATGTTATGTGTATGTCGGCGGCAATCTTTCCTTGTCAAAAGAAGTTTATTGAGTATACAATATTATAAAGATACATAAAGTAAGTTTACAAGGATCTATAAAGTAAGCTCATTGTTTTACAGTAGGGATTATATAGGTAAATATCATGAAGTTTCAAATATTAAACATTGGGTTCACGTAAACCTAAATTAAAGATATATATCATTTCCTTAGTTACTTTTGTAGGTATTTAAATTATTTATACCTACTATATATATTGTTTACAGGTAGAGTGTATATAGGTCAAATAAATTCTGATAATGAGCTTTAATCGTAAGGTGGAGAAAAGGAAAGAGAAAGAAGAAAAGGGGTAGAAAGGCAGAGGTATGGTCCACAAGGTTGTCCCGCTCGTCAGTTTATTATTCTTTTTAGTTCTCTTTGAAGCCTTAGAATGGGTGTCTCTGTAAGTCATTTAATCTGTTACCATGGCAACAGGACAGAGTCATTGAAATTTGACAGGAACTGTTGTTTTATCCAAGGATGCCAAAGTTTTTCAAATTTTGGAATTTGATTTTGATCGATGGCTACCATCTTAGCATGGGACATTGTATTATTCATTCTGTGAATTATTTCTGCTAGTACCAACGTAGGAGATTTCCATGCTTTGGCCACTGTTTGTTTTGCAGCCGTTATTAGTTGGATCATAAGTTTGAATTGAGAGAGTGTTAACCATTCCGGTTTTAGATTAAGTAAAGTTATATATGGATCTGGTTGTATTATTTTTTTAAATATTTTAGATGCAATCACGAAGACTTCCTTCCAGAAGGTTTGGATTACTGGGCACGTCCACCATATGTGTAAATGTGTGCCTATTTCTGGGCATCCTCGAAAACAAAGAGCTGAGGTATTAGGTGAATATTTTGCCACTCTAGCGGGTACAAGGTACCAGCGAGTTAGGACTTTATAATTTGTCTCCAGTGCTAAGATGTTGGGTGAGGATGACTTAGATGTGAGCCATATGTTAGACCAGTCCGTGTCTTCTAAAGTTCGTCCCAGGTCCTCCTCCCACCTCTGAACGTAAGAGGGTCTATTAAGATTTACTACTCCATATAATTGATTATAAAGTGATGAAATTGTACCTTTAGCAAATGGATCTTTTGTACAGATTGATTCAAAAATGGATAATTGGGATAATGGTGTATCCCCCTTTAGGAATGGTGTATAGAAATTTTTGATTTGGAGATATCTAAATATCTCAGAGTTTGGTAGATCATATTTTTCTCTAAGCGATGGGAATGAAAGGAATGATTTAGATGCTATGAAGTCATTTAGTGTCTGAATGCCTGATGTTGTCCAAGCTTTAAAAGAATTTGGGTAGATCCATGCCGGATAAAAGGCCGGATTTCTGATAAAAGAAAGGAGAGGATTGTGTGGAGATTGTAACTGATATTTGGTTTTTAGTTTATCCCAGAGAGATAAGAAGTGTTTAGTTATGGGATTATGAATTTTAAAGCGGTTTTTAGGATCAAGCCATAACAAGTTTGATATTAATAGAGGGTCATTTTCTGAAGCCTCTATAAATACCCATAATGGGATTTCCTGTTTTGCATGGTATTTGGACAGACTGGCCAAATGTGCTGCTCTGTAGTAGTTAGTAAAATTAGGGTATCCCAGGCCTCCTTTATTTTTGGGAAGATGTAGTGTGTGTATAGGTATACGTGGTTTAGAAGAGCCCCATATAAATGAAGTTGCTCTTTTTTGTACTATTCTCAAAAAATAGGAAGGAATTGGAGTAGGGAGGACTCTGAATAGATAAAGCAATTTGGGTAGAATAGTCATTTTGATTGCATTAATCTTCCCTATCCAGGATAAAGGAAGTTGCGACCATTGTTTTATTAGATTTGTGATCTGTCTTAATACAGGAGGATAATTGGTTGAGAATAAGTCAGAATGAGATGCTGTTAAATGAATTCCAAGATATGGGATAGATTTTTCTGCCCATGTGAATGGGAGTGCAGCCCTAGCTGGGATCAATTCCATGTTTGTGAGCGAAATATTAAGCACTAGGCATTTCTTAGGATTAATCATAAGGCCGGATAGGGCTGCAAATCCATCAAGAGCTGGTATTAAGTTAGGACCAGAGACCTGTGGTGATGATAGAAAAAGTAATATATCGTCTGCAAATATACATAATTTGTGTGTAATACCTCCTACTTCAATGCCAGTTATAGTTTGGTTTGTTCTGATGTATTGGGCCATGGGTTCGAGTATAAGGGCAAATAATAAGGGAGATAATGGGCAACCCTGTCGGGTACCTCTTTCGATATTAAAGGCATCAGATTTGTATCCAGCGTATTTTATATAGGCTTTGGGTTTATTATATAATGCTTTGATCCATGTTAAAAAGTGGGGTCCAAAACCCCATTTTTGTAATGAATATTGCATATATTGCCAGGATACTGTGTCAAATGCCCTCTTAATATCGAGAGATAGAAAACATAAAGGGATTTTCCGTTTTTTAGCAATATGTGCCAATAACACTGCCCTGCGTATATTATCGCCTGCCTGTCTATTTGGCATGAAGCCTACTTGATCTCTATGTATTAATTTTCCTATAATGTTATTGAGGCGTTTTGCTATTATTTTTGCTAATAATTTAATATCAAGGTTTAACAGAGAGATAGGCTGATAATTCACACAGGAAGTATCATCAGAAAGGGGTTTTGGGATCATACAAACAATTGCCATTAGTGTTTCTTGCCGAAAAGAATGTCCTTCTAGAAGTTTGTTAAAAGTTTCAGTGAGAATGGGAGAGAGTATTTCTGAGAATGTTTTATAGTATAAAGCCGAGTAGCCGTCTGGGCCTGGTCTTTTGTTAAGTTTTAGGTCTTTTATGGCGTTAGCAACTTCATCTCTAGTTATAGGCTCATCCAAACTGCTTTTTTGATTCTGAGACAACTCAGGTGAGGTTATTTTTGAGAAGAAGGATTCAGCCTCTGTAGGATTAAATTCATTGTTTGTCTTGTATAAAGTTGCGAGATGTGAGTGAAATTTATGGACTATTTTAACTGGATTACAAGTATAAACATTTTTTGATAATTTCAAACGTATTGGTTTGAAAGATTTGTTAGTTGAATTTAATGCCCGAGCCAAATATGTACCTGGTTTGTTTGTATTCATGTAGAAATTGTGTTTGGAGCGTTTGAGGGATTTATCAACTGACTCAGTGAGAAATAGATCGTATTCCAATCTAGATTTTTCCAGATGAGATTTTGTACTCTGAGATGGATTATCTTGGAATGATATGTAGGCTGCATTAAAATTGAGTTCTAGTTTTTTTGCTAGATTTTTGCGTTCCCGTTTAAATAGTGCCATTTGTCTTTGTATTGTACCGCGCAAGACAGGCTTATGAGCTTCCCACAGTGTTATTGGGGAAATGTCTTTTGTATTATTAATTGATATGTATTCCTTTAAAGCTTGTTCAATGGCCATCTGATGTAGTGGGTGTTTGAGCATTATGTCCGGTAAGTACCACGTTGGGTCATGCACTTTTGGTATGGCTGAGGCTATAGTAGTGTATACTGCATTATGGTCAGACCACGGAATCGGAATTATATCTGATGCAATAATTTCTGGTATCATTCCTATTGTTAGAAAAATATGATCTATTCTGGTGAAGGTTTGATGAGGGTGCGAGAAATAAGTGAATTTCTTTTTCATTGGGTTACTTTCTCTCCACAAATCTACCAGATTGTATTTGGAAAGAAGTTGAGAAAAAGGTAATCTAGAGGTTATTTTGGATGGTGTAAAAGGTGATTTATCTAGAAATGGGAGGAGGACCTGGTTCGAATCCCCGCACATTATCACTGTTCCTATTTTGTGTGTATTAATCACTTGTAATATATGTGAGAGGAATGGTGTAGGTTGTTTGTTAGGAGCGTAGTAGGAAATCACCGTGATTGCTGTATCCATTATATAACCCATGAGTATCAGGTATCTACCTTCTGGGTCTTTAATTTCTGATGATAAGGTGAATGGTGTGGATCGGTGAAATGCAATTAGAGTACCCCTTTGTTTGGTACAGGCAGAAGCCGTGTAAATTTGTTGATAAAAAGGAGAAATATATTTTGGAGTAGAATCTTTGGTGAAGTGTGTTTCTTGGAGGCATACTATGTGAGCCTTCTTGTTATGGAAAGTACGGAAGGCTTTGGTCCTTTTTTGAGGGACATTTATTCCCTGAACATTCAGGGAAAGTATATTCAGTGGTGCCATGACAACAGATCAAATAGTTTTGACTTACTTTTTGTTATGCAGAGCTGACTGCGCAGATCAACCTGTGTGGACTGAAGAGATGAAAAGATAGAAAAGAAACCAGTGAATTCTGGAGTAAAGAGTAAGCAAAAAACATATGAGATTAGATGATACATTGTATAAATTATTTTTTGCAAGTAATCACAATTTACCCGTGAAAGAGAATAAATATCTCTCTCAGGGGAATAAGTGCCCTCGTCACACTCCCACATAATATGTTTGGGAGAATGAGGAGGGCTAATGGGGGTACACGGATCTTCCGCTTACAGGAGAGAAGTGCTATGTCAAAAGACATCGAAATGATGATTCATTAATTGGAGTGCAGAATATAGTTTTTGTTGAAATTATTTATTCCAGGGTGGTTGTATATGGTTAGTCTTGCCCTAGGCTAAATAATTCAGTTAGAAAGGTACTGTTAATAACTTTGGTATTGATGAAGATAGTTTGAATTATTTGAGGATTTTAACCCTTTTAGAGTAAACAATTACATATTTTATTCATATGTAACTGTTTAGATATGTTAACTCATAAAATTGAGGTTGTATTGCTTCAGATTAGAATAAACAAAAACATAGTTCTAGGAACTAGTTAGGTACTAATATATTTGTTTTAAGAAAAGAAAGAAAAAGCTTCCATTACTTCTGGATTATTGAACATATTTGTCCTAAAAAGTAATAAATCTATTGTTATTACCTGAAAATATATAACTGAACAAGAATTTCCTTATTTCACTTATATATTCTAAGGCTATATGAATCAGAAGTAATAAGAAATATAACTGGAATGTAACTTGATCCCATACAGTGTGTGACTATCAGAATGCAGTTACATTCAGTTATAAATACAGGTTTTTTATAGAGAACCATCTCTTAGTATAATAAATGAAGAGATATCAGGAATTAGGATGTCAGTCCATTGAATCTTCTTGGTCCATGGATGATGTGGCATAACGGCCTCTTTTGTGAGAATGATGATTCCCATTTTGTTCTGAAATTTTCTGGGTGCTGCCTGAAGGTGAAGATGATGCCATTCTTCTGCGTGTGGGGGTGTTGCTGCTTGTGGGTTCTGTCAGATTTAATTTTAAAAGGGTTTGTTGTAGTTCATCTGCTGATCTGCTTCTGTAAATTGTACCTTGGTAGTTAAATCTGACTGAAAAGGGGAAGCCCCATTGATACATAATGTTGTGGCGTTGCAGTTCCATTAGTTGGGGTTTCATGGATCGTCTTTTAGTAATAGTAAGTTGGGATAGGTCAGCAAAAATTTGATAATTGTGTCCTTGAAAATTAAGTTCCTTTTTTTCTCTTGCAGCAATTAGTATTTGTTCTTTCGTTCTGTAATAATGAAATTTTGTGATTATATCACGTGGGGGTCCGTCTTTCTTTTTGGCTGTGAGGGCTCTGTGTACTCTGTCCAGTTCTAAACGTTCAATAGGGATATCTGGCTTTAGTTCTTGTAATAGAGCAGTAATAGTAGATTGCAGGTCTGTCACAGTTTCAGGTATTCCCCTTATGCGCAAGTTTGAACGTCTGGCTCTATTTTCGTAATCTTCGAGCTTAGTTTGAAGTATTAAATTCTCTTCTTTTAATTGTTCCAATTCTGTTATATTTTCTTGGGTTGTAATTTCAATTTCATCAATTTTTATTTCTAAGGCTGCGGTGCGGTTTCCCAGCTCTCTTATTTCTTTGGTTAGGCTGTTTGTTATTTGGTCTGAGGTTTGTTTTAAAGCCTTATGAAGCATCTTTTCAAATTGTAATAATATTACTGGGGATGCTGAGGAGGCTTGTGGAGAAGTTTGTGAGAGGATTTGTTCTGTATCTGACTCAAATGGAGAGTCTTGCTGTGACATTTTCTGTCTGTGAGAGCGCCCTGATGCTGTATCTTGTGAGGTGACTGGAGCTGCTTTAGTTGCAGTGAGTGCCTGTGTGCTCTTTGTGAGGTGATTTTTATTTCTGCCACGGTTTCCTCCCAGTACCATATTTCCTGCCCAAACTTTCACAGTTTGTTCCCTGGGGTAAAAAGGTTCAAATGGATACCTTTTGAGCCTGCAGGCTCCACTTTGTCCTTCTCTTCTCTCCTCAGCGGTGTGGAGCTCTAACAATGCATGTCTGCTCCGCTGGGCTCCGCCTCCTGTCCCCCGCCGGCAATCTTTCAATCGATCTGTGCAAGGCTGCACTGACCACTGGGGCAAGGCTGCACTGACCACTGGGGCAAGGCTGCACTGACCACTGGGGAAAAACTGCACTGACAAGGCTGCACTGGGGCAAAGCTGCACTGACAATTCTGCACGGGGCAAAGCTGCACTGACAAGGCTGCAATGGACACTGGGCAAGGCTGCAGATGGACACTGATGAGGCTGCATTGATGGGCATTTTAATGTAAGTTTTTTTTCCTTAAACTTCCCTCCTAAAAGTTTTTTTCCTTAAAATTTCTTCCTAAACTTGGGGTGCGTGTTATACGCTGGCGCGTGTTATACGCCGATAAATACGGGTACATAAAACAATCAATTACATTTACATTATAAGCTGTTATTTATGTCTAGGCCCAGTATACCTAATAAAAAAAAAGCCTCACTTTCAGTTGAGAATCAGGCCTACAGTATAGTGTCAGTTTTAGATCATCATCATGAGTACATCTCATGTAATTCATTTTGTACATTAATTATTGCTAGAGATGATTGCTCTGAACTAAGGGCTCATTAACAACATGCTGTCAAACATGATTTAAATGCATGACCAGTGCAAATAAGATGCACACCTTTTCTCTTATATGGCTGCCGCCATCTATCATACCCCAACTTTAAATCCCCATTATCCTTAACTACATTGATGACACAACACCTTGTTGGAGTAAAACTGGCCATAGCAGCCTTTTATTAACCAATATAAAACTATATAAAATATATATAAATATATATATAAATCTGTAACCTTTTAAACGTAACAATATCAACTGTCAGTTTCTCCTCCTGGTGGTCAATGACGGCACTTCCCAACGTAAATTCTGTTCCACATCTACACTGCGGGCCTTCTATCATAAAAGGCCTATGGCCGTGATAACATCAGCCCAAAGACAACTCGTTACCCGCAGTGTCACCATTACCATCTTCAGCTAATCAGTGTTAACTGTACACACCAATAGGGGCCCATAACCGTTGAGTCCCCCCACACTTCCATCTCCTGGGTTAGTTACCACCATCAAAGACCACCACCACCGCCATCCATCTGCTGCCACGACGTAATCCTTCATACCACCTGTAAATAAACATTAACCAATATACACAAAACACATATTCAGGGAGGGTGGGTGGGAAACTTCCTCCTCACTGTAATTCTCCCCACAATGATGCCCGGGAGACCCCTCCTGACCCTTAAATAACCTAAACCCCTCCCATTAAAACATTAACTTTTACCCAATCCCCTGCTTACAAATCTAAAACAACCTTTATTTTAACCCCTGCTGTACCCTTATCTCCCTGTCATGCCGGCCCTCTGCTAGTTTCATTCTATTCCACCTGCTCCAGGCCTCCCTTGACCAGTGCAAATAAGATGCACACCTTTTCTCTTATATGGCTGCCGCCATCTATCATACCCCAACTTTAAATCCCCATTATCCTTAACTACATTGATGACACAACACCTTGTTGGAGTAAAACTGGCCATAGCAGCCTTTTATTAACCAATATAAAACTATATAAAATATATATAAATATATATATAAATCTGTAACCTTTTAAACGTAACAATATCAACTGTCAGTTTCTCCTCCTGGTGGTCAATGACGGCACTTCCCAACGTAAATTCTGTTCCACATCTACACTGCGGGCCTTCTATCATAAAAGGCCTATGGCCGTGATAACATCAGCCCAAAGACAACTCGTTACCCGCAGTGTCACCATTACCATCTTCAGCTAATCAGTGTTAACTGTACACACCAATAGGGGCCCATAACCGTTGAGTCCCCCCACACTTCCATCTCCTGGGTTAGTTACCACCATCAAAGACCACCACCACCGCCAACGCTAACAAGGGTGACCCCCCTTACCCTTGGGAGCTCCTCCACACACGCAGTGCCCTCCTAATCCCTTCCTCCAAACCCATGGACCAAAGGTCAATACCCACTTCCGACAGGTGCACTCCGTCCCTTCTCAAATATAGCCCCACATCCTTCTCCAACTCCCTGTGGCGAACTACCAAACCTCCATTTCGTATGACAAACTGGCCCACCCTTTTGTTCACTTTAATCCTGGTTTTGTTTAGCCGGTCCACCGACCTGGCCAATCTCCAATTTGTCCTGGCCACAATATCGGACCAAACAATCACCATCTCAGGGAAGGAAGTTCTCAGACGTAAGAAATCGATCTTAACGTCCTTCATGAGCTCCCGGCTGGGACGCCCACCCAGGTCGTTGCCTCCAACATGAAGCACCAACACGTCGGGTGGTCTGTCCAGGCGTGCAAAATGCTGTATTTCAGGCAAAACCCTAGCCCATTGCATCCCTGGCCTGCCCACCCAACGTACACAAGCATCCTCCCTGGGAATCCCCAACTGTCTCCCCTTAGGTCTCATATCTGCCCGTTTTGCCCCCCAAAACACATAAGAGTGGCCCAATATCCATACGAGACCCCTCTTGATTCCACCTAAAAGAAAAGAGAAAAAACCACAGATAACCAAAATCAAATAACACACACCATAATCAATCCCCTGCCACAAAACAATTTCTCGACCTCCCCAAAAAACATCGGTGATCCGCCCTTCTACTCCACCACCAAGTGTGGCCGCACATATGTACTGAATCTCCTAGACTCCCAACGGCCAATGCGCTTAACAGCCGCTTCGTCCAACCCACATCGAGCCGCCTCTGTGGCCGCTCCAATGCGGAAGGAGTGCGAAGCATACTGCGTAGAATCCAAACCCCCCGCTTTCAAGCATTTCCTGAAAACAGCCACAAACTGAAATTTTGTTAAAGGAGACCCGTCATTGTGGATCAACAAAGTCCCTTCCCTCACCGGGCGGCATCCCAAAAATTCCCTCATAACGCTCACCGGGCATACCAAAGGATCCTGCATATGGTATAGTTGCACTTTAACCCCTTTTCCAATCTGATCCGTTTTTGACCGTCTCAACCATACCTCCAAGCTAACTCCCGTGACCTTCACATCCTGTACCCCCAAGCCCCCCGAAACCTTCCTAGAAGGGCTAACCAGTTCACTTATCCGAAAGGCACCAAAAAAGGCCAGCGAAAAAGCTGTCCGGAATAGCAATGCCTCGTAAGCCGACGCGCATACTTTGCCCAACTGATCAGATAGAACTCGCAGGTTGCTAAAAGTCAATGGCCTCCTAGTATCCTTGCGTTTTTGCGACCGCCGATAGCCCTTCATCACTTGTCTCACCCAAAATTCTTTTGTGAAATCTGTCCCCCCTTGCAACTTGAACAAGAATGCCAAACCGGCGAGCTTGCGGTCCATCATCGAAACCGACACCCCTTGCTCCAGATTCCTGGAGACAAAGTAGACCACTAGCAACCTCACGTCTTCACATCCAGGGTCCACTCCCACTTGTTTGACAAGCTCAAACCATTCGGCCCACACTTTTTCATAAGCCCCCCAGGTGGATACACTCACCGAGCCCTTTATCCACCGAGTGAGGGTTCCAAAACGATCGACCACAGCCCTCGGGGACACCGAACCCCTTGTTGGTCTGCCGACGGAGCCAAGTCCCGGAATTTGTCCCACTGGAAACGAGACAAGGCGTCAGCCAACTTGTTATCCACCCCCGGAAGATGTACCGCATACAAAAAGATATTCATCTGTAAGCAGCGCAGCACCAAGTGCCGCAACAGCCGAACTACCGGTGGCGATGAAGCCGAAATGCGGTTAATCACCTGCACCACCCCCAAATTGTCGCAGTTCAATCGGATCTTCAAATCCCTGAACAACTCACCCCAAATTTCGACTGCCAGCACCACCGGAAACAGCTCCAGCAGCACCAGGTTTTTGCAGAATCCCGCTTCCTGCCATTCCTTCGGCCAGGGTTCAGCGCTCCAATGCCCCTGGTAAAACGCCCCGTAACCCGAAGACCCGGCTGCGTCCGTGAACAGTTGCAAATCGCAATTGCTCAGCGGCCCCGCCAACCACAGCGATTTACCATTGTATGTGGACAAAAAAGTGTCCCACACCCTCAGATCGGCCCGATGTTCACGGGTCATCCGGATAAAATGATGAGGGGACCTGATACCTGCTGTAGCTGCCGACAGCCGTCGGCAGAAAACCCTGCCCATAGGAATTATGCGGCATGCAAAATTAAGCTTGCCCAGCAATGACTGCAGGCCTCTAAGCTGAATCTTACGCAACGCCACAGTCGCCCGAATCTCCCTTCTCAAAGACACCAATTTGTCCTCCGGCAATCGACATTCCATTGCCTCGGAGTCAATGACTATACCCAAGAAGCTAAGCACTGTGGTCGGGCCCTCTGTTTTATCCTGTGCCAACGGGATACCAAAAATACCAGCCATGTGTTGCAATGTGGCTAACAGCACAGCACACGTCTTGGATGCTGGGGGGCCAACGCATAGGAAATCATCCAGGTAATGAATTACCGAATTCAAACCTGAAACATCCCGAACCGCCCACTCAACAAATGAGCTAAAAGTTTCAAACAATGCGCACGAAATCGAACAACCCATAGGCAAGCAGCGATCGACATAAAACCTACCCTGCCAGCAACACCCCAACAACCAACAGCTGTCTGGATGTACCGGGAGGAGGCGAAAGGCCGATTCGATATCCGCTTTTGCCATAAGCGCTCCCTTCCCACAACGGCGCACCCAACCCACCGCTGCATCGAAGGATGTGTAAGAAACCGTGCATGCATCAGGGTCGATCGCATCATTGACCGATCCGCCCTTGGGGAATGATAGATGATGTATAAGTCTAAACTTATTCGGTTCTTTCTTGGGGACCACCCCGAGCGGAGATACCACCAAATTCGGCATCGGCCGCTCCTGAAATGGCCCGGCCATGCGGCCCAATGCCACTTCTTTCCCCAATTTTTCTTCAACCACACTAGGGTGAATCAGTGCTGAGCGTAAATTCTTCGCCACCGGCGGGATAACCGTCAATGAACTAGGGATTCTAAAACCCTCCAGGAACCCTTCCCTCAAAAGCCGAGCGGCCACCTGGTCTGGGTACCTACTTAGGAAAGGCTCCATCCTTTCCACCCTCACTGGTGTCTTCCCTTTTGTTACCCACTTCTCCTGGGCGACTTTTCCCTTTTTTAAAACAGCGGGATCCTGGGTGAGATCCTCCGCAGCTGGAGCATTCGTGCTTAAAACGACAGGCACCCCCAAATTTACACGTCCCGTCATTGAATTGCCAACAGACGCCCCACTTTTTTGCGGCCGGCTGTCCGGGTGAAGAACCGCCGGCCCCCCCTGGAAAAAACTGATTCGGGGCCCGAGCTGAGGACATAAGCTTCATCCAGAGGCTAATGTCCTTGTGGTCCCAGCGAAGGGAGGGGCGCACCGCCCTCCGTTGCCGGAACTGCTCGTCATACCTGAGCCACGCTGTACCCCCATAAACTCTGTATGCCTCCCCAATGGCGTCCAAGTAGCAAAAGAGCGCCGAACAATGTTCGGGGTTCCTTTCACCGATTACACTCGCCAGAATCGCGAATGCTTGCAGCCAATTAGAAAACGTGCGCGGAATTAACCGATACCGCCGTTTTTCTTCATCCTCCTTCTTACTGTCATCCGGCTTAACCCTGTCCAGGTTAAACTTTTCCAAAGGGAGAAGGGAAAAAATTTCCACATACTCCCCTTTCACAATTTTTTCCCGCACTTCCGACTTCAAATGTGCCCCAAGCGGCCCTTCGAAGCATACGTAAACCTCGCATTTTGCAGCATCCGCAATGCGAACCACGTCCGTCCTTTTCTCCCCTTCACTTGCAGCCACCACAGTCGTGGCCGGCGCGGACCCCACCGTGGGCACCGACCCCGAGGGGGCTGTCACACCCGCATCAGCCGTAGGGGGCACCTCCCCCCCCACCTGCAATGCTGCACTTGGAGGGACCCACACCGCGGTCTGCGGCGCCTGTCCCTCCCTACCCGACCCAAACTTCTGGATTAAATCCCGCAAACCCCCTAATAAAGCCTGCAACTGCCCGTCCGTGCCCCCAGCAGAAGGTCCCGGGCCCACTGGCATTGTACTGGCTGCCAAAACCGCCCCAGATTGCGGCCCACCCGATATGGTACCAGTCCCCCCCACATCAACCGCCCCCAATAACCCCTGTAAGGCATTTGTAAGTGTGTAAGAAGCAACAGAACGTGACTTACCGGGCTGACCAGGGGTTGTCCCCGCCGCCGCTGCTCCCGAATCCGATGGCGCCGGACGCACCTGCACTTCATCCTCCTCAGACCTGCTTAGTTCTCCCTCGGACCGGTCACCGGGCTCCTGCAGGGGCTCCGAGTCATCCCGCCCCGGGGAAGAGGGCCTGAATGCTGCCGTCTCCTGACCTCGGCGACCACGCCTCCCGACGCTGGCTCCTCCCACCGCTGACACTATCTTCCTCACAGGCGTCCTGGAGACCTGACTGCTGGGCCGCCCACTCCTCCTGGAAGGGGTAACGCTCCGGACTTCCGAGCCGCCAGCCGGGGATGGGGAAAGCCCGGCGGCCGTTGACGTCATCCTCCCGCGCTGAGACCTCCCCCTGGCTGCGTCCACAACACAGGGAGCGTCCGTCCGTTCACGTTGCCCACGTCGAGTGGGCGGGGGGGAAACGCTGGGTCCTGCCGACACCCCGCCCACTGAGCTCCGCCGCTGCCGAGGATTCCGCCCGGGAACCACACCGGCCGAAACAGGGTGTCGTTTCGCCGGTGGTCCCGACGGGTCCCGCTCTGGGGGGCTCCTAACGTGGCGTGCAGCTCTGGGGGAGGCTTCTGGTGAAAAACGCTCCGGAGGCCGAGACCTCCGGGCGCGTGGAAGATCCTGCCCCCTCACCTCCTCTCCAGCTTGAGGTCCGAGGAGCCTAGCCACTTGGCTGTGCAGCCATCCAGGGCCGTGTGTGGTCGCCGCCGCCCGCAGCTGGGCTAATAAACTGTCCACATCCGCCATTGCCCTATTGCTCAGGGATATAAACTTCCTCCTCACTGTAATTCTCCCCACAATGATGCCCGGGAGACCCCTCCTGACCCTTAAATAACCTAAACCCCTCCCATTAAAACATTAACTTTTACCCAATCCCCTGCTTACAAATCTAAAACAACCTTTATTTTAACCCCTGCTGTACCCTTATCTCCCTGTCATGCCGGCCCTCTGCTAGTTTCATTCTATTCCACCTGCTCCAGGCCTCCCTGTACGACTGCTTATAAGAAAAATATAAGTATTTCAATGAGCCAAGTTTACACTATTGCAATGCTTTCATATGCATTTATAAAATTATAGCATGCTGCAATTTTTTGCATGTAAACATGTTGGAACAGATGTGAACACACCACAAATGCATATTAATGCAATCCAGTTAAAAAGCTTGCCAAAAACACATTACAAATGTATGTAAATGCACATGCAGAACTGCACGATGAAATCAGGGGTTGCAGTATAAACAAACCCTACAGCAGAAATAATCTAAACATAGGAAAAAGTAATCTTGGAGGCATAAAAGTTGTGTATAGGGTGACTTCACCTGCATTTAGAAAAGCCAAACACAGGAGTGCCAGGGAATGGAATAAAAATGGAGGAATATTACCCCATCATTTGTATCAGTGGGAGAAATAGTGCCCCACTCATTTATATCAGTTGGAAGAATATTGCCCCATCATAGGTATCAGTGGGAGGAATAGTGCCCCATCGTTGGTATCAGTGGAAAGAATATTGCTCCATCGTTGGTAGCAGTGGGAAGAATACTGCCCCATCATAGGTATCAATGGGAGGAATTGTCCCCCATCATTGGTATCAGTGGAAAAAATAATGCCCCATCATAGGTATCAGTGGGAGGAATAGTGCCCCATCATTGGTATCAGTAGGAGGAATAGTGACCCATCGTTGGTATCAGTGGGAAGAATATAGCTTCATCATAGGTATCAGTGGGAGAAATAGTGCCCCATCATTGGTATCAGTGGGAGGAATAGTGCCCCATCATAGGTATCAGTGGGAGGAATAGTGCCCCATCATAGATATCAGTGGGAGGAACAGTGCCCCATCATAGGTATCAGTGGGAAGAATATTGCTCCACCGTTGTTATCAGTGGGAAGATTATTGCCCCATCATAGGTATCAGTGGGATAAATAGTGCCCCATCTTAGGTATCAGTGGGAGGAATAGTGCCCCATCATACAGTAGGTATCCGTGTGAGGAATAGTGCCCCGTCATAAGTATGAGTGGGAGGAATAGTGCCCCATTGTTGGCATCAGTGGGATAAATAATGCTCCATCATAGATATCAGTGGGAGGAATAGTGCCCCACCATTGGTATCAGTGGGAAGAATATTGCCACATCATAGGTATCAGTGGGAGGAACAGTGCCCCATTGTTGGTATAAGTGGGAGGAATAGTGCCCTATCATTGGCATCAGTGGGAAGAATAGTGCCCCATCATTGGTATTAATGGGAGGAATAATGCCCCAACGTTGGTGTCAGTGGCATGAATTATGCCCCACTGTTGGTGTCAGTGAGACAAAAGGTGCCTCGTATCAGTGGGACGAATAGTGTCCCCCTGACCAGATAAAGGCTAGCAAATGGCCAAATCTGGCCGCAGGCCAGTTTGTAGACCACTGGTGTCTCCATATGCATGTAAGACTATTGCTGGCCAATATAGTCAATAGTTAAAATAGTCAAATAAACAATGTAGAAATGGACATGCAGGGAGGTACATAACAGAGTGTGGACACTGTAGACCCGAACTACAGCAGGGCTGTTACAAAACCGAAGAGAGTGGTCAATGGTGACCATTCAATCAAACAGGAAACCAGTGCCTCACTGCCATGTTTAACTACAATCTAATGAGATTTTATGAAGGATCTTCTGCATTGATACAGGGATGAAGCAAAAACTCTAGTAAAGCAAGGCATTGCCGAAGAATTCATTCAACATTTGTTCTGCTCTGAGTTCATCTGTAATTTCTGTTCTGTTTAAAGGCTTCAGCAAAGGAGTTATCCTCAGACAACAGGTCCAATGTCTCCTCTGCATTAGCTGACTAGAACTTACATCTTCAGGAAAACCTAAGATGGTCTGCGGTCAGATACCAGTTCACAGAATGTATTTTTCCTTGTGTCTCTGGAGGTATTTGGAATACCCCTGTGGTCTGCCATTTACAGCATCTTCACATTTGTTTTGCTTTTGGCACACAACTTGATGTTCTGAGAATTAATTCTAGACATCGCCCTGCCTGGCATCTCTTATATTTCAACATAAAGAACACCTCAGCTGTACTGAAGGCTCTTTTATTGCCTTGGCACTTATACTGGGCATCTATTCTTTGTTTGCATTCTTCCTCTGTCTCCTGGATGTAAAATGAACAGATGTTTGGCTGAACGGTTGTAGCTTTGTCTTTGTTTTTCTTGTAGCTTCAATGATTTGTGAGCTTTGCCAGGTACTATAGGTCCAAGAATTTGTGCAAAGTTAAAGTAAACCAGGCTGTCACTACTCTAAAGCGGCTAGACCCAGAGTATAAATTAAAAATGGACATCAAAAGGTCCCTGCACATACTTTATGTATATGCAGATCTAGATCTACAGCCCCTGGGTGCTCTCATTAAAGGCACCCCACAGGATGGACAGGCTGCACACAGTGCCAGCTGGGCTGTAGGCAATTGAATGAGTTGTATCTGTGACCCATCGTCTAAAAATAATGTGGAATTTCTAAATCCTGCCTGAGCTAATAAGGTGACCAGTGCCAAATGAAATACTGCCAGCAAGCCAAGGGTTTGTACAGAGTGCCTCAGAACCTCAACCACTCCTGCCAGCAGACAACTCAGGATGGTCAAGCACGACTACCATGTCACTGCAGATAGGTATTTTGGATTAGGAATCAGATGAATAAAGCATTATTAAACCCAAAATCAAACATTTATTATATTACAGCTTACCAATTGTCAGATGTGATGGCTGCATTTGTTTGGTTTTTTTTTTTGGCTTTCTTTCCTTTATTTTCACCTGGTGATCCAGCCAGTAAGTCTGTTGTTTTTCAACAGAACAAGCTCTACTGCAAATGTAGCAGTTAGAACGTTGAGACAAATCATTTACCACTGACAGCGGCGCCTACAATGATCTGCTTTTATTCATTCATGTAAAACCTTTATCCCAAAAGAAAAAAACTGTTTGCTGTAATTGCTTGCTTGACCCCAGCTGTAGTCTGGCTTCAATTTGTTAGTGTATCTAAATATGCTAGTCCATCTAATAACCCCCCCCCCCGCATTGAAAATGCTGCTGTCCAAAAAGTTCCCCTGTTCTCCTTCATCCAGAATTGGGGCAGCCTAATACAGGAGGTGTGTTACTGGCCGGATCACCAGGTGAAAATAGAGGGAAAAAGTAAAAAAAATTAAACAAATGCAGCCACCACATCTAATGATTGGTAAGCTGCAAAAGATTACATTTTTGATTTTGGGTTTAATACCACTTTAAGTGCACACAGGCAAAGAATACTTTTTTAACTGTTAAAGAGGAAACTTTGCAAAATACTTACCTCCACCTTCCAGCGATGTGACAGTTACTTCACTTGACAAACGCTGTCATCTTCTTCCTGGGCTCTTTCTAGGTCAGTGGTTCTCAACTCCAGTCCTCAGGACCCACCAACAGGCCAGATTTGAAGTATTACCTTGGGGAGATGCAGACTAGAATACTACAATCACTGAGAAGCAAATGATATCACCTGTGATGTATTTCAGTTATCTTGCAAACCTGGCCTGTTGGTGGGTCCTGAGGACAGGAGTTGAGAACCACTGTTCTAGGTGCAGGGATTTGCTTTTTGATTAGCTAGTGATCTCATGCATGTGTAGTGGTCTCTCTGACGGGCCTGATGGTGACCCCCAGTGCCAGGGAGAACTGACATTCCTCCTAAGGGTGCAGGATACTACGCATAGTGGGTGTGGTACGCACTGACGTCACCACGCTGTTGAGAGGAGGACGGGCTCCTGTGTTTGCCGGCTGGCATTGATTTTATGCGTTTTTTATCCTTATACATGTAAGTGCAATACTACCCTTTTTTTCTTTTAATAAATTGGTCATACTGTATTACGCTATGGTCAGTCTCTCTTCTTTCTGAGCCTATCCCAAGTACATCTCCGTATGGCTATGAATCAAGGAGACGCTTAGGGGGTTGCCAGTACCAGGTCCATTTCCTGTGTGTGTCCAGCAGCCATCCTTGGAAGACAAAGGCCATGGCTGGGTTATAGCCAAACGCCTCTTTTTGCTTACTATCTGGTAAGCAGGCATTTTATACGGTGGTCAGGCACTCTTTCATATGTGTGAAGTCACTGTGGTGTTATTCAACAATTGAGTTTATGGACTATTCTCGTCATTATTGATTCACCTGTTATAGGCACAACCATTCTCCATTTTATCTGTCCATAGTGGGTGTGGTGCAAGGATGAAAAAATTGGGCGCCAGTCACTTTGTGTAAAAGTGAACAAGAAGAGAGTTTTATTTCTCTTAACAGGAATGTTGGGGAGAGAGGGTTTAGGGCACAGGACACCCTTAGGCAAATGCAGTAGTAATTAAGGCAAACCCCGCAGACAAAAATAGAACTAGGCAGAGAGCAATACAGAACTAGGGCCTTTAAGCTGAATGCAGCAATCTGTATCTTGAAGCAATTCTCTCACAGTATCCTACGGTAGATCTTCCCATTTTATCCCACATTTTCGCACTGTAGATCCTTAAGCTCAGCTCGCCGTCTTTTACTAGACATCTTGAACTTTCAGCCACCCACTGGATTCCCGAGTTTAACCCACAGCTAACCGCTGTCCTTTATCTTCAAGCTTTACTTACAGCTACCCGCCTTACTCCTTCAAGCTTTACTCACAGCTACCCGCTGCCTTCCTGGATGAGTCTCCACTGAAGCTTTCCCATTACTTCACTGTCCCCGGCTAATGAAGCGTCTGCTTTGGTACTCCTTCAGAACTTCATCCCTCCCAAACTTGCCTCTGGTAACAGGAGTGGTCTTCCCTTTGTGGCAACTGCTTCTCCTTTACCTCCGACAACAAACAGGCTCCCTTCAGGTTGAGCCTCTAAAACATGCGGTTCCTCCCCAAGCTTCGGGTGTAACCTTGGCTGCTCCTCCTTTGCAGAACCCTGAACTTCTGGATAGGCCTTAAGTGGACCTAGCAGCCAGCATGCCTCCTGCATAGGCCTCAGGCTTCAGGCCTAGCAACCAGGAGCTTCACAACACACACACCCACCCAGGCCGCAGCCTCGAGCGGGAAGAACCCTAATCACCTGACTCCTCCCAAATAAATAGCCTATCCCAGCATACACAGCAGTTAAAGAAACTGCTGCTGATTGGCTGAGACAACCTAGTTACCCATTACCTGAATTTATGGTAATCCATCATTCTAATGCCAAAAGCAACAGTGCCACCTATTGACAGAAGAGAGAGGCTACCCCAAACCCAGACTTAGGACAGGAATCAGTGGATCAACCTTCCAATTAGCCAGACTAGTTACCACCTAGCACAACTAGATTTATTAGCAGCCCTGTTTAGAATCAGGGTGCTACACATGCATATGGGAGTCAGTCATTCCAGCATAGCCAGAGTGTTGTGGAAGAGTGCAGCTCAGGATACGGTCTATGGGAGACTAAGATCAGGTAGGTAAGTGTTGCATGTCTCTTAGACACAACAAGAAGTGACAGGAAATCTCTGCAAAGGGAAGTGTCACTAGTACAATGTTTCACTTCACCCTATGTGCAAGTGATAACATTTTGGATTTCTCGTCACTTTCTGTCCACTGGTCACCAGGACAAACTGAGAGGTTGAAACACAGACAACAACACAAAACTGATAGAGGTTCTAACCCTTCTCTACTTTATCCAACAGTACCAAATAGGTTTTGCTTTAGATACACTTTTGATGGTAGGTCCACCTCTAAAAAAAATGCACACATATTTGCAAGAAAACAATATGCATTTATTATTTTTTGGGATATCAGCCTGCAAAGTATTGCAACCACAATCAGCGAATGGCAGGTGCAATGCCAGTCTCCTGCAGACTCTTCCTCCAGCTCCATGTCTGTACCAAAGTACGGACTTTCAGTTAAAGAGCTGGAGGAAGTGTCAATGGACTACGATTGTGGTGATTGCTGCACTTGTGTCCCATTGAGAACTACAAGTCCATCTGCTGCAATAGCAGACAGGGCTTGTAGTTCATTCATTCACAGATCTCTGAATGAATGACGTGGCTGTGCGAACACGGCTGTGCATTTATTTCATTTTTTTAACTCCCTTAGAGGAGCGCTCACTCTCAAGCCTGAAAGTATTTGTAATCCATGGAAAATAAACAATCCAATCCCCCCCCCCCCCCCCCCCCCGGCCGAACTCCACTCTCTGTAACACAAAATTACAACGACAATCAACCAACACAAAGGGGCGGCCTATAGGTCTCCCACCACCACTCAGATGAGGTCCTCTTAGATGCAGTCTCTTCTATGATGGCCATTCTTATGGTCTGGATGAATACAAAATGAAGATAGGCTGCAGCTTCTGGATTAGGTCAGCTGAAAGGCAGCTCTGGGCCTCCCTCTTAAGCCTGCACCTCTTGATGAGGTGATGTTCTTCTTGTAGCTCTACCCTATATTTCTCTGTCACAGTAGCTCCCTGTGGTCAGTCTCTCTCATTTGACAGCAGTCACACCCCTCTGCTGGCACAGTCACAGCTTCACTGTCTTGACTGTCTATAACTCTGTACAGCTCCCCCCACCCCCCAAAAGAAAGTCTTGTGGTTTTTCTCCTCTCTCCTTGTTTGTTTTTTCCCCTCAAATCTGATCTCAAAAACCATATGTCATTTTCTTCAGTTAAAATATGTACATCTCCTGCCTTAATAGTAGAAACCTTGAATGTCTTGGCTCAGTTAGAGAGGAAGGATGACAGAAGCAATACAGTGCTGAAGTTCACAGGGAAAGGAGAGAATATCAGGGAGATAAGATAAGACACTGGGGATGATTTACTAAAGGCAAATAGACTGTGCACTTCGCAAAGTGCAGTTGCTCCAGAGCTTAGTAAATGAAGTAAAGCTTCACTTTGTAAAGAATACCCAATCACGTGCAAGGAAAATTTAAAAAACAGCATTTTTGCTTACACGTGATTGGATGATGGAAGTCAGAAAAGCTTCTGTTCATTTACTAAGCTCTGGAACAACTGCAGTTTGCAGAATGCAACTATACTTTGCAAAGTGCACAGTCTATTTGCCTTAAGTAAATTAACCCCATTGTCTTGGTAGTTTAACTCTTATGTGTCTCCCTGGCATCAGAGTTTGTCCTGTCTTTACTGCTTTTCTATTTTCCCTTAAAACCTGTGTTACCACCGCACAGTCTGTGTCATTTCTGTTGCGTTATTCTCCCTTCAGCAACAGTAAATCTTAAAACTGTCAGCTGATTGGCCTCTTGGGGCTCTGATTTTAGGCAGAGTTCTGAGGATATAGAACAACTGAGCATGTGCAGAGCAGGGTGAGTCAATGCATTACTGGATTTCAAACAGTATAGGCACTTATTTTCAATGTTTTACATAGCTACACCTGCAAAAGGGGCCAGCCTGAAGTGATCTATCAGGACTTAATTTTTTGGCTAAAGTTTTGGGCTAAAGTTAAAAAAAAAAAAAGTTCCAGTTTAACATGCTGCAGCCATGATGGAACATCCTGGTGAGTGGCTTAAAGAACCCCCAACCCCCCACCACAAGTGGATTCCTTACTTTTCAATATCTTTAAAAGACCAAGCTGTTCAGGAAAAGTGGCAGTTAGAGTGTTGAGATAAATTTAACACTGACAGAGGTGCTTACAATTGTCAGCTTTTCCTCATTTATGTAAAAACTGTATCCCCAAAGGAAAAATCATGTTGCTGGAACTGCTTAACCACTTGACGTCCGGAAGATTTACCCCCCTTCATAACATGCCATTTTTTGCGAAACGGCACTGCGTTACATTAGCTGAAAATTGTGCTGTCGTGCAACATTGTATGCCAAAAAAGTCTTTTTTTTCTCACAAATAGAGTGTTCTTTTGGTGGTATTTGATCACTACTGTGTTTTTTGGGGGTTTTTTTTGTGCGTTATAAAAAAAGACCAATAATTAAAAAAAAAAAAACAATATTTTTTACTTTCTGCTATAAAGCACATCCAATAAAAAAATTGAAAAAAAATCAAATTTCTCCATAAATTTAGGCCAATATGTATTCTGCTACATATTTGTGATAAAACAATCCCAATAGGCGTATACTGATTGGTTTACACAACCATTATAGCATCTAAAAACTGTGGCATAAATTTATTTAATTTTATTTATTTTTTTATACTAGTAATTGCGGCGATCAGTGACTTATAACGGGACTGTGATATTGCAGTGGACAATCGCTGACACTTTTGGCACTTTGCAGTAACCAGGGACACTAATACAGTGATCAGTGCTTAAAATATGAACTGTCACTGTACTAATGACACTGGCTGGGAAGGGGTTAAACATCTTGGGCGATCAAAGCGTTAACTGTGTGCCTAGCCAGTATTTTTGTGTACACTGTGTGCTGCTTTCACTAGGGGAAGAGATCGATTCTAGTCCCTGAACACAGAATTGAGCCCTTCCCCCTGTTAGAACAGAGGTAGGCCTTGTTTGCATAGACATATCTCAGTTTGCTGTGTATTGGCAAGGATCAACGGGAGCCAGAGGACATCAAGTGCCTGGCACCCGCAGATTGGCTTCTGCTGTGAATTATCATAGCGCGCGCATGCGCCCCCTGAAGGCGGATGTGCAGGATCATGTATATATATATATATATATATATATATATACATGATCCTGTGCACAGCTGCCACCCTGTAGCAGTAGCAAATTAAATCTAAATCTACTAGGCCATCTAACAATACCTTCCCTACAGAGTGACAATGCTGCACTCCAAGAATTGCTCCTCCTCCATAGATACAGTGGAGGAATGAGTATAGCCATCCTAACACAGGAAGTGTGTTAGTAGCCAGCTCACAAAGTGAAAATAGAGGAAACAAAGCCTAAAAAAAAAAAAACGAATGCAGTCACCACATTAGGATTGGTAAGCTGCATTATATAATGTTCTTGTTTTTGAGTTTAGATCCCCTTTATAAATGCAGCCACTAGGTCCACACAAGTGTACTAGTTAGATTCGTTTTTGCCTACTCTTGCATCTTTTTTTTTTTTTTTTAGTAAAACAGTCACTTGTGTAGCAACATTTTCCAATGAAAACATAAACATTACCTTTTTAATAAAGATAATAATGTGAGTGGTCATCAATAACCTGCAATACATTTTCTATATACAGAAAACAGAACCAGCATTTTATACCATGCGCATAACAAAATAAATGGTAGAATATTTATGATTTGCCAGTTTTCCCAGCTGATATGAAAAGTTCACAACAAAGCAATAAAATCTTCATAAAAGGTCAATGAGGGAAATTGTTGACTGGTAGGAAGCTGCAGAGATAGATAAAGATTTCTCACATGAGGGAAAAAAATTGATGGAATGGTAGCAAAAGATAATGAAAGCTTCCCGTTACAGTGTTGACTCTGAGAAATTCACTTAACCTGCCGTATTTATCAAAGACCCCTATAAACTCAAGGAAAGTAGGTCTCCGCTTTTTTTTTTTTAAAGAATCTTCTAGTTTTTTTTTAACCTGAGGAAAGTTGCTACATATAGTGGATTATTCAGTAAAGCACTGGGCAATGATAACAGGCAAAGTATGAAAGCCATAGCAGCCAAGTAGAAATCATCTCTCCAATATGTGTCCAGCAAAAATGATTACTTAATTCCTGGTTGGATGCTTGCTGGATAAATATAAGGGTTCCAATATTTGCGCTAATAATAGCTAATAATAATAATGCGCTAATAATAGCGGCGTTTTACCGCCGACGCCGCCCCCGCCCCAGTGTGCAAGGGCTCTTAGTTTTAAATAGTAGTTCTGTAATTGCTCAGTTTGCCAGTAAAAAATGTGCTCCGCCAGTAAAATTTTTATGTTTTGTCAGTAAACAATGCTGCAGGAGGTTGGCAACCCTGCATCAGTGCCCATCAGTGCCACCTATCAGCGCTCATCAGTGCTGCATATCAGTGCCATCCATCAGGGCTGCATATTAGTGCCTCCTCAGTCCTCATCAGTGTCCTTCAGTGTCGCCTCATAGGCGTCCATCAGTGCAGCCTCATCAGCACACATCAGTGAAGGAGAAAGGTTACTTATTTCCAAAATTTTCTGACAGAAACTAAGAAAACCTTTTTTTTCCCCCAATTTTTGGTCTTTTTTGTTTTTTTAGCAAGAAATAAAAAAAAAAACAATGGTGATTAAATACCACCAAAATAAATCTCTATTTGTGTGAGGAAAATGATAAAATAAATCATTTGGGTACAGTTTTCCCTGACCGCGCAATAGTCATTCAAAGTGCAACAGCGGTGAAAGCTGAAAATTGGCCTGGGCAGGAAGGGTGTGAACGTGCCCAGTGTTGAGGTGGTTAAAGCCTAATCTATAATTTTGTTTTTTTTTTTTTTTTAGAAATGTTCCCTAGCCAGTATAAATTTCAGCTCAGCTCACAATACCTGCTTTAAGCGACAGCTGTACCCTACAGTAATTGCTTTTCACCACAAGATGTCCTCAGTGTTCCTGGTTTAAAAAAGCCCAGTGTCACTCAACTCAGAAGATTGAGAACATAATGTAAGTGCAAAAAGTCAGTAGCCTGCCCCATGGGGGACATCATCATAGCACACTGCATTCCCTATATAATAGTACAGAAAGAGGCACTGATATTATCATGTCACAATGGCTCTTTGCATCACTGGGACAAGGTCATCCAGTGCCCAGGGCAGAGATGCCAAACCGCCTCCCCCCCTCCCCTGGTTATGATGTCCAAGCTTAGGGGACCCTATGACCAGCAGTCACTTGGTCACCTGCTTGTCAAAATCACTGCCGCTGTCACTACTCCTGTCAGCCTTGTAACACAAGGAAGGCACTCTTATCTCTACAGTAAACAAGTGCGCCCAGGGCAGCCTTCCCTCTCGCCCACCCCTTTCCCCGGCCCTGCTGAGGACCAATAAGCCCTGGGAAAGAGGCAAAGCGTAAGAGACCTGTGGCATCATGAGACCGACCTGGGGTACATTTAGTGGGGACCAGGGAAAGAAAGTGTGGAGCCTGCAGTTAGGCTTCGATTCTATCATCCTTCTGACTCATCTTGTCAACATGTTAGCTACCAACACATGTGCACTGTAGAACAACTTGATTGGCTTAAAACACTGACCCAATCTTTACCAATCTGAATGCTGTTGTAAAGGGGATTAATACTTCACTGCTTTATTTATGTGCTTTATATTTGCCTGAGGTTGAGCTTTAACAAAAATGAGTCTGCATGTCAATCTTCTGTGAAGCAGACAAAAGGCAGGACAGCCACCTCTGTACAAAGTTCAAGTGCAGAGTATCTTATTGACTGAGATATGGAACAAAAGTGCATGGAAAGGGTGAACATAAAGTCAAGGGAATGTGCTAAACCCAACAGCTGCGTCCCATCCCTGTTGTTGGCGGTATCAGGTGGCCAATGTCACAAAGGCAGATGGATGAGAGAACTTGTCAAGGTCGGCCTTTTTGTAATTTTTTTAAAGAATTGATATATGAAAGCTGCTTTGAAGGCAGGGAAAGAGTGTGGCTACAGTGCTGAGAGAATGCAGTGTAAGAGGTTGTGGGATAAAGGTCAGGGGCCAAAGATTGGGCAACATGTCAAATATTCTGTTCTATACTAATGGATAATAGTCAATTGCTATGGTATTAAAATAGAAATGGTCTTGGGATGAAACATTGCTGGCTGGTAGGTTTATATTGTAGAGGAGACACTGTGGGGGAGATTTACTAAAACTGGTGCAGCTGTGAATGGTAGCCAATCAGCTTCTAAATTCAGCTTGTTCAGTTAGAGTGATTGTAAAGGCAGAAGGTTTTTTTTTTATCTTAATGCATTCTTCTGTGTGCAGCAGCTGCCCCCAGCACCCCCTAATACTTACCTGAGCCCCATTTCTATACAGCGATGTCCAAGAATGCCTCGGCAATCTAGGACTCTCCCTCCTAATTGACTGAGACACAGCACTGACGCCATTGGCTCCCACTGCTGTCAATCAAAGTCAGTTATCTAATCAGGAGAGAGAGGGGGCAGGACCAAACAGGGGCTTAGCGTTTGAATGGACACAGGGAGCTGTGACTCAGCTCGGGTGCCCCCATAGCAAGCTGCTTGCTATGGGGGCACTTGACAGAAGGGAGGGGCCAGGAGAGCTGAAGAGAGACCCGAGAAGAGGAGGATCTGGGCTGCTCTGTGCAAAACCACCGCACAGAGTAGGTAAGTATAACATGTTTGTTATTTTTAATGAAAAAAAGAGACTTTACAATCAATTTAAAGTGACACTAAAGGTAATTTTTTTTTTTTAACTAACAAACATATCATACTTACCTCCAGCTGGTTTTGCACAGAGTGGCCCCGAACCTGGTCTTATAGGGGGCCCTCGGCAGCTCTCTTGGCTCCTCCCCGCATCAGATACCCCCTGGGAGAAGCGCTCTCCTGGCGGGTTACCTTGCGGGCGCGCTCCCGGGTCCAGCGTTCGGCGTCCATAGATGCCGAATGCAGGAATCAGCCCCGCCCCCGGCGGCCGCGTCATTGGATTTGATTGACAGCAGCGGGCTCCAATGGCTGCGCTGCTATCAATCTATCCAATCAACAGCCGAGAACCCCAGGCAGAGAGACGGCGCGTCCCCGTGGGACAAGTTCAATGGTTCAGGTAAGTAAAACGGGGGGCTGGAGGCCGGCCACTGACAGGTGTTTTTTCACCTTAATGCAAAGGATGCATTAAGGTGAAAAAACACAAACCTTTACAACCCCTTTAAGCTTTGACAACAAAACCTGAAAGCTGATTGGTTTCTATGCAAAACTGCACCAGATTTTGCACCATGCAGCTTTAGTAAATAACCACTTCTATGTCTATTCAACAATAAATGCTTCTTACCTGTCTGCCAGGAATATTTCTTCTGAATGTATGGTGGTGAGTCAAGCATGCACAGAAAATCAAACTAACTTACGATTCACAATTGCTACCTAAAACTGAAGCCTAAAAATTACAAAAAAAAACTGTGCTTGAGCTGAACAGAAGTAAACAGAATAAATAATACTGTGACAAGAAGTAGCCACTCTACCGTGGGGTATTTCCACACAGTGTAACTCTAATATTAGCATAAAGGGTCATGCTACTAAGTGAAATACACATTAATAGACAATAAGTGAAAAGCATATAAACTCTCCCCTCGGGGGGTAAAGCCAAATCAAAAAATTACAAAAAGTCTACGTGAAACACAAAACTTGAAAACAGGAAGCAAAGTCCTCTTCCTAGGTGTTCATATGAGCTTGTGCATAATGGGCATCCATCAATTTTGGAAAATTATACATCGTGCCCCGGACAACGGCAAATGTGACAAAATGCGTAGGGCAGAGCGTCGTGCTGACGTCATTGTATATTCCTGGAAGTGCGAGTGTTATACTTCTAGCTTGGCTGGCGAGGATATTTCTGTAAAGCGCAATATTAGATTTTACCATGTAAGTGTGTTTTTATACTTCAATAAATCTGCAAAGAAGGTTTTACACTATCTGGAGCGTTTTCCTTCGATGTCCCGATGATGAGCCATTTGGGATGATGCTGGGATGATCATGTGTGTCTAACCATCTGCCACTGTGGAGAACTTCTGGAAACGCTCTGGGATGACCCTGGCCAGGTGGTTTGGTCACAGCTTCGTTTAACCTTTCTTTAATTAAAAGGTCATATTTAGCTGGTAAGCTTGCAATCCTTCCATAAGTGGTGGTGTCACGGTGTATAATTTTCCAAAGGTGATGGATGCTCATTATACACAAGCTCAAATTAACACTTAAGAAGAGGACTTTGTTTCCTGCTTTCAAGTTTTGTGTTCCACGCGGACTTTTTTGTAGTTTTTTGATTTGGCTTTACCCCCAAATAGGGGAGAGTTTATTTGTTTTTCACCCTTTAAGCTAAAAAAATACCAGCACCGTATTTACAAAGAAAGGACCCTGTCTATATGTCAGGGACATGTTAGCGCTTAGGCAGACCCTCCTAGTTTCCCTATAAGTCAGCCATGGGCACTAGGTCCTGTAGATGGTAATATTAACCCACACCTTTTGGGGTTGGAGAATCTAATGTACAAGCTAACAAGTTCTACCTGGCACCAGAGCCATAGAGGGGTACCTGAACCTTTTTTTTATCCTTCCAGTGCCTTCAGGCAGAATTCTCCTCCACAGGTCGAGGCTCCTGTTCCTCGGGCCTACATCAGTTCATAAGGAGACCCAGGGGCAGAGAGGGGATTCTTTTCTTTAATTTGAGCACAGGCATAATCTGAGGTGCTGCAGTTCTCAACAATTAGGTGAAATTTCTGGCTTGTGCAGTGCTATCCCAAGCCAAATGATACAATTACACAGTCTAACAGGAGAGAGGTATTAGCGGCTGCAGTAAAGTTGTAGTGGAGCCTGGGGAAGTGACTTGCCACGATGACTGGCAAGGCACTGTATAAATAAAAGATATTGGAGGATAATGCACTAGGCTGGTACACCCTCTGTTTGTTCTATGGTTGCAGTTTGTCCAGACTGGCACTTTGTCCCTCGGATCTGTGTACACACGATCGGAATTTCCGACAACGGATTTTGTTGTCGGAAAATTTTATCTCCTGCTCTCCAACTTTGTGTGTCGGAAAATCCGATGGAAAATGTCCGATGGAGCCCACACACGGTTGGAATTTCCGACAACACGCTCCGATCGGACATTTTCCATCGTAAAATCTGACCGTGTGTACGGGGCATAACTGCGTGATGTGATGTACCGGGGGGTCTGAGGCTGGATGTATTTCTGACACACTTGTACTTTTGTTGGTTTGTGAGCATATTACTTATTATTTTTTTTGTATAAATAAAAGATATTGGAAGATAATGCACTAGGCTGGTGCACCCTCTGTTTGTTCTATGATTGCAGTTTGTCCAGACTACCCCAGTTTCGAGAGGGCAGCAAAGCAAAGCATGTACATGCAAGCCAGGATGGGAGTATAGGAATAAGTGCCTGGAACATCTGAGAACTACTTCCAAGTTGGATGGTTATCCATGGTTATCAAATGTTCCAGGCACTTATTCCTATACTCCCATCCTGGCTTGCATGAACATGCCACACTTTGCTGCCCTCTCAAAACTGGGGTAGTCTGGACAAACTGCAATCATAGAACAAACAGAGGGTGCACCAGCCTAGTGCATTATCTTCCAATATCTTTTATTTATACAAAAAAAATAATAAGTAATATGCTCACAAACCAACAAAAGTACAAGTGTGTCAGAAATACATCCAGCCTCAGACCCCCCGGTACATCACATCACGCAGTTATGCCCCGTACACACGGTCGGATTTTCCGATGGAAAATGTCCGATCGGAGCGTGTTGTCGGAAATTCCGACCGTGTGTGGGCTCCATCGGATTTTCCGACACACAAAGTTGGAGAGCAGGAGATAAAATTTTCCGACAACAAAATCCGTTGTCGGAAATTCCGATCGTGTGTACACAAATCCGACGGACAAAGTGCCACGCATAGCAGAATAAATAAAGAGATGAAAGCTATTGGCCACTGCCCCGTTTATAGTCCCGACGTATGTGTTTTACGTCACCGCGTTTAGAACGATCGGATTTTCCGACAACTTTGTGTGACCATGTGTATGCAAGACAAGTTTGAGCCAACATCCGTCGGAAAAAATCCTAGGATTTTGTAGTCTGAATGTCCGAACAAAGTCCGACCGTGTGTACGGGGCATAAGGCTTTCGAACCTGTCTTGTCCCTCTGCATGATGTGATCCTAAAAATCTTATGTCTATCTTATCTGCCTCTGCAGTGATCACATGAATGGAAAAGGACAAAGACCTCTCTGGGACACCAATGCTTGATTTTTATTTTTTATCATCTTCTTACAATGTAATAATATGTAATAAGCCATGTTTGGAAGGAGATTTAAATGTCTGTATGCTACTACCTTTCTATTTCAATGAACTTATTATTATTGGTTTGAGCGTTTAGTACAGATCAAACAGTCTGCATTGTGGGTACAGAGAAAATAAGCCAAATACATAGATCAACATTATAGCAAACTGGTATCCAATGAACACTGTACAACAATCCTTGAAGATGTGATGTTGTTGCTGGAGTGTATCCCAAACCAAGGGGAAGAATAACAAATCAGTACATAGTTTTTTCAAAAGTCACATGCGTGTAGGACAAGTAGACCAAGACGATCAACCAAGAAAGAAGGAAAAAAAAGAAAGGGGAAGTAGGGGGAATGTATAAAGAATAAGCAGAAAAAAGTGGAAGAGAAAACAGGAAAGGAAAGAGTAAGGCCCATACTAGAGGAGAGAAGAGGAAAAAGGAAGAGGAAGGAGGCTGGCACAGGGGACCCCCCTGACACAGGGTTAGTGGGACAGGGGGCAAAGAGCGGCACGTATCACGGATTAAGTTGATGCTACTATCTTTCATTATCTCAGTAAATTTTAATTATGAAAAAAGAATATTCGCTTTGCAAAAAACATCTAATCATGTGCAAGGGAAAAAAACAAAACAAGAGTTTTGCTTGTTAATATTTGGCTTCACTAAACAAAGTAAAACATTCACATTGCAAAAAACAAAATTCACATTGCAAAGTAAAAGTGCACTGTATATTTAGTAAATCAAGCCTAGTTCTTTGCAATACTTTTTTAATGGCAAAGATCTGCCCAAGTTCAAAATATGCAAACAAGTTTCCCTGGCATGTCCCACAACCACAATAAATATATAGTTGTTGGTGCATGAATTCCACAGCAATCCCTAGATATGAAGGAACAGAGGTATTTTAAATATTGCAAACCAAGCATTTCAGCTGCATCTTTTCCCATTGGTGTTCTAGATACTTACTATGTGCATGGCACCATCTAGTGGCTTAAGGAGTCAAGCATAACCCAGTGCTGTATGTAAACAACAGATAAATAGACAAAGGACAAACATAAGTGTTAACTGTTTTTCTATTGAAATACTTGGTATTGGGTTCAACCAGTCTTGTGATCCAAACACCCCTGCCAAACAGAACAGCCAGGTCCCCACTTCACTGCTGTGAAAAGTGCACAGCTTCATCAAGGACAGTCCCAGCCTGGACAATGAAAGAGCATAAGCACACTGATGAGGTCACCCATTAGCTTTTTCCTCCTGTCAGAAAGCTCCCAGTGTTAGATTGACAGCAGTATGTGCACGACTAGAGCCTAAAAAGCTGACAGTGCTGCCCCCAACTCTCCATCTCTAAGCACCGAAATTGTCACTGGTGGCAATAAGTTTGGTAATAGAGCAGGAAGAACACTCACCTACCACTACAATTTTTCTGTTTCTGACAACTCACTGGCAAGCAAGGTTCTGCAGTATTTTGGCATTAGATGGCAGGCACTTTTTAGGTTCACCTAGGTAGGTAATTTTTTCCCTTTCATAGAATGCAGAGCTACAAGAGAGACTGTGAATGTGTAGGTAAGGAATGAAGCTGAGTGCTCATTCGTAAGTAAGCTTTTTTTTTTTATTACAAAACAGAGCACTGAATATTAATGTACTAAGCAAGGCATAATGCATATGGGCTTTTTTTTGCCAAATGTTAACCTTTTAAGCACTGGAAGGTGGAATTCAGATACACAAGCAAATACTATATATATCTATGCCTATCTATTGGTGTGTAGATATACATACTGTATATATATATATACAGTATCTCACAAAAGTGAGTACACCCCTCACATTTTTGTAAATATTTTATTATATCTTTTCATGTGATAACACTGAAGAAATGACACTTTGCTACAATGTAAAGTAGTGAGTGTACAGCTTGTATAACAGTGTAAATGTGCTGTCCCCTCACTTTTGTTGCCAGCGGTTTAGACATTAATGGCTGTGTGTTGAGTTATTTTGAGGGGACAGCAAATTTACACTGTTATACAAGCTGAACACTCACTACTTTACATTGTAGCAAATTGTCATTTCTTCAGTGTTGTCACATGAAAAGATGTAATAAAATCTTTACAAAAACGTGAGGGGTGTACTCACTTTTGTGAGATACTGTATATATATATATATATATATATATATATATATATATATATATATATATATATATATATATATATATATATATATATACTTATGGTCAAAACTATTGGGATGCCTGCCTTTACACGCACATGAACTTTTATGCCATCCCAGTCTTAGTCCGTAGGGTTCAATATTGAGTTGACCCACCCTTTGCAGCTGAAACATCTTCAACTCTTCTGGGAAGGCTGTCCACAAGGTTTAGGAGTGTGTCTATGGCAATGTAATGTTGGACAAGAATTGCCTCCCTTGCAGTCTCTACTCTAATTCATCCCAAAGGTGTTCTATTGGGTTGAGGTGAGGACTCTGTGCAGGCCAATAAAGTTCCTCCACTCTAAACGCGCTCATCCATGTCTTTATGGACTTTGCTTGGTGCACTGGTGTGCAGTCATGTTGGAACAGGAAGGGGCCATCCCCAAACTGTTTCCACAAAGTTGGGAGCATGAATGTCTTGGTATGCTGACACCTTAAGAGTTCCCTTCACTGGAACTAAGGGGCCAAACCCAATCCCTAAAAATCAACCCCATGCCATAATCCCACCTCCACCAAATGATTTGGACCAGTACAAAAATCAAGGTCCATGGGGTGGCACAGTGGTGTAGTGGGTAGCACTTTCGCCTAGCAGTAGGAAGGGTCGCTGGTTCGAATCCCAACCACGACACTACCTGCCTGGAGTTTGCATGTTCTCCCTGTGCCTGCGTGGGTTTCCTCCGGGTACTCCAGTTTCCTCCCACACTCCAAAGACATGCTGGTAGGTTAATTGGATCCTGTCTAAATTGTCCCTAGTATATATGAATGTGAGTTAGGGACCTTAGATTGTAAGCTCCTTGAAGCTAGGGACTGATGTGAATGTACAATGTATATGTAAAGCACTGCGTAAATTGATGGCGCTATATAAGTACCTGAAATAAATAAATAAATAAATACATGGATGAGCGAGTTTGGGGTGGTGGAACTTGACTGGCCTGCACAGAATCCTGACCTCAATCCGATAGAACACCTTTGGGATGAATTAGAGCAGAGACTGCGAGCCAGGCCTTCTCGTCCAACATCGGTGCCTGGCCTCACAAATGTGCTTCTGGAAGAATGGTCAAACATTCTCATAGATACAAAGGGTGGGCCAACTCAATATTGACCCTACCGACCAAGACTGGGATGCCATAAATGTTCTTGTGCATGTAAAGGCAGTCGTCCCAATACTTTTGGTATTATAGTGTATAGGTATATAATTTTTTTTTATTGAAAATTTTAAAAAAATTAAAAAATAGGTAGGAATAGCAATTGATTGACAGATTTATAACCCAGCGAGACCATAGAAATAAATTAGGTGAACTGCCAGGAGTGCTGAACCTTTACAAAGACTTGTTTCTCTTTAAATAGATCCATAAATTGGCAGTACTGCTAGTGTAGTGTTTTCCCATTACCAAGGAACTGTTTTCTGAGCACAGGAGAACCTGCTGACATTGTAATATGCGTATATTTTACTCTGAACGCACCTTCCAGCGCAGTAATATTATGATCTATTTGTCACATTTTTCTCTTCAGCTTGACACTTTGTAAAACATATAAACAGTTTTATTCCACAGCCTATTCAGAATAAATTAAGGCTGCCTGGATGTAACTGAGGCTATTTAGTTACAAGTGGCACTAGAATTAGAAGAATAACATTATGCAGCTCAACAGCCTCTTGGGTTGCTGCCTATTCATCAGAATGTGTGAAATTGATGGGTGCCTGTAGTGGCTGCATGTGATAACATTGATTCTTCAAGCTTAAATGCACAATTAAATGAACAATAAAAAAAAACACCTAAATGGTGTGCTTTGTAGACACTTTTTGAAAAAGGAAGAAAAAAGAACATGTAAAGCTATTCAGTTTTATCGAATGAGTCTGTGTTGCAGCTTGTCAAAACATCTTTTCTTTTCCTTGTTCTTTTCCAAGCAACAAGTAAAATCATTCAAGGTAGTTGTAATTCTGGGAATTATAAAATCAATTTATCTTTAAAAGGGCAGTCCACCCAAAAGTGAAGCTCTACTTATGAATGGAGCCTAGTTAGCTTAGTCAGTCCCTAAATTTGCATAATCAGTGAAATTTTAAGCAAGCCCTTTCCATCATAAAGCAGCAAGATCTCCCTTTAGGTGGGGCAATAATGGGGTCACGGGTGGTAGGAACAACCACCCATGGGCACACCCACTCTTCAGAAGGTTCGTCCGAGTCTTGGAATCTTGAAAGGAGTCTCAAACCTTCTGATACGCGGTAGTGAGAAACCAAGTTCCATAAGGCAGGTTGACTTTTCACCATACAGAACAAAGGGGCCACACTTTACTCTAGAGGCCTCTATCCACATAATAGTTTCAGGCTCTGCACCTGGACCAACATCCCCTCAGCCCAGCTGGATGCTGTACCCTGAATTGTAAATAGGCAGCCTTCTGGTAAAGTACCACCACACCATCCACCCTGATGCTAAACAACCCTTCCTCCTCGCAAATATAGGCCATACTGCCCCAGTGACATCATAAAAAATTAGAGACAGAGGCCTGCTTCACTTCTTTGTTCAAAGTGTTTACTGAACTTCTTAGTAACATTCACATATCTAAAAATATGGTGATGCACAAAACATTCTTAAAACATTTGTGACAGAAGCATCTGTCTTAATTGTTCGGACAGTGCAAGAACAGAAGGTTGCGATACCCACATAGCACAGTCTCATATTAATCAAGCAACCAGGGTTTGGCTGCTTCCCAGTCTATCCCAACCTTGGGGGACACAAAGTAGAAAGCATGCCGATTTGGAGCTACCTAACTGAACTTCTTTTTCCTATACTCCACCCTAAATCACCCAACTCTCCAGAATGTGTCCACCCCCAGCCCACTTAAAATGAGCACCTACACCCTGTTACATTCCTGCCATAGTTCCTGTTCTCCTGAGAGTTTTGGGGGTTTTACCTACCTCTATGTGATCTGGCTTCTCCTGCTGAATTCTTCATATAATAAAATAAGTTTAACAAAAATGCAGCATGCAGTGTTAGAACCCCTCATAATGGCCACAGGACTGGCCATGCAGGCCCAAAATCTTACCTAGAAATGTGTGAAAGGCTACTTTTCAGCTCTGGCAGAAAAAGGGCTCTGTGTCTATGCTGAAGAGGAGAATTTTACACAGGCACAGCTGCAGGGGATGCTGCAGCTAGATATTAAAGTCCTGTTGTTTTTCATTTAAAAAAAAACAATCATGTCATACTTACCTGCTTCGTGTAATGGTTTTGCACAGAGCAACCCAGATCCTCCTCTTCTTGGGTCCCTTGCCTGTGCTCCAGGCTCCTCACTCCTGCTGAGTGCAGCTTGCTATGGGGGCACCCGGACCACTGCTCTGCATGTCCATTTAGATACGGAGCCGTGGCTCAGCCCCGTCCACTTTCTCTCCACATTGGCACACTGACTTTGATTGACAGCCACATGAGCCAATGGTGACCGCTGCTGTGTCCTAGCCAATCAGAAGGGAGAATGTGGGGCAGCCGAGGTTCTCGTGCAACAACGCTGGATCAAGATGGGGCGCGCCTAATTATTAGGGGGGCTGAGGGGGGATGCTGCATACTGAAGGTCTTTTATCTTAATGCATAGAATGCATTAAGATATAAAAACCTTCTGCCTTTAGAACCACTTTAAGCCTTCTCTCCAGCCATTAGGGGGTGCACTGAGGATGTGGACTGCTGGAGACTGGAGAGAAGTGTGGAGGATTGTGGAAGGTGTCGTTTCTACAGACTAAACTGGCTTTATAGCATACAAGGAAATGATTTCAGCTCCCAGCGGCACTATGGTGAAGAGAAGGGAGTGTATTGTAACTTTCCAGGGCTGAGGAGAGGAAGGAAGGACGACTTGCAGAGAAACTGAGGCTGCAACTGGACCACTGCACCTGAGAGAAAGACAGACACAGTGGAAGCTATTCTAGAACATTGGAGGACATCCTTAATGCTGGTTGAGTGTGCTGCCTGATTGAGGAGCCGGATGCTGAGGACAATGACCGGGGTACACTTTGCTAGTGATCAGAAGGAGACCCCCTGTTGACATAGAGTGGTGATAGGCTGCCAGCTAACCCTGATAAAAAGGGACAAATTGCCTGCAAGAAACACAGTGGAAAGTGCCTGCAATAGTTCTTAAAGGCACATTGTCTTGAACACTCCACTATAACTGTTGGGCTTCAATAAGCTGGCCATCATAAGAAATAGGGTAGCATATTGCTGTTTTATAGCAGGTAGCAGAGCTGTTTTATATATATATATATATATATATATACATACACAGTATCTCACAAAAGTGAGTTCAACCCTCGCATTTTTGTAATTATTTTATTATATCTTTTCATGTGACAACACTGAAGAAATGACACTTTGCTACAATGTAAAGTAGTGAGTATACAGTTTGTAAAACAGTGTAAATTTGCTGAGTAAGTAGTAAAATAACTCAACACACATCCATTAATGTCTAAACTGCTGGGAAAAAAAGTACACCCCTAAGAGAAAATGTCCACATTGGGCCCAAAGCGTCAATATTTTGTGTGGCCACCATTATTTTCCAGCACTGCCTTATCCCTCTTGGGCATGGAGTTCACCAGAGCTTCACAAGTTGCCACTGGAGTCCTTTTCCACTCCTCCATGATGACATTAGGGAGCTGGTGGATGTTGCACTTCTCCACCTTCCGTTTGAGGATGCCCCACAGATGCTCAATAAAGTTTAGGTTTGGATGCATGCTTAGCCAGTCCATCACCTTTACCCTCAGCTTCTTTAGCAAGGCTGCAGTTGTCTTGGAAATGTGTTTGGGGTCGTTATCTTGTTGGAATACTGCACTGCGGCCAAGTCTCCGAAGGGAGAAGATCATGCTCTGCTTCAGTATGTCACAGTACATGTTGGCATTCATTGTTCCCTCAGTGAACTGTAGCTCCCCAGTGCCGGCAGCACTCATGCAGCCCCAGACTATGACACTCCCACCACCATGCTTGACTGTAGGCAAGACACACTTGTTTTTGTACTCCTCACCTGGTTGCCGCCACACACGCTTGACACCATCTGAACCAAATAAGTTTATCTTGGTCTCATCAGACTACAGACTACAGAATTGGGTTCCAGTAATCCATGTCCTTAGTCTGCTTGTCTTCAGCAAACTGTTTGCAGGCTTTCTTGTGCATAATCTTCCGGGATGACAGCCATGCAGACCAATTTGATGCAGTGTGCAGTGTATGGTCTGAGCACTGACAGGCTGACCCCCCACCCCTTCAACCTCTGAAGCAATGCTGGCAGCACTCATACGTCTATTTCCCAAAGACAACCCTGTATATGATGCTGGGCACGTGCACTCAAGTTCTTTGGTCGACCATGACGAGGCCTGTTCTGAGTGGATGTATAAAATGGTATAATTACTGCGTCAACTAAAAAGTGAGCTGCCAGACAACAATAAGTCTAATTGTAAGAAAATATGCGAATAAACGTGTAGCACTGAATATATTGATTATGGCCACCTGGAAAGGTGATTACACAATCAAAAAACCATAGGTGAATGTACAAAAATACAGTATGATGTATTGATGGAAGCTAAACAATCAAGAAACACAGTGATGTATCACTAGTGTTAAATAAATGTGAGTATATGTAAAAATATCTGAAACAAAAAAATTAGGTAGTAAACAGGTGAGCAATCTAAATCACACACTGATGTGTCATTAGTGCTAAAAATGTGTGCACAAAAACAGATGATAATAAACAGATGGACGGTCTAGATCACACACTGACATGTCATTAGTGTCATCACCAAATGAACAAAAGTTTTTGAATATTGTAACATAAAATACTAATGTGCAGGTAAGTATATCATATATGTAAACATATATACTACACAAACATACATTAAAGTATAGTGTGACTCATAAAAAACAACAATGATTGTAAAGGAATGACCAATGTGAAAAGAAAAAGCAATCCACCAAAGGAAGATAAAAACACAATGAGTCCATGTAAATGAAACACCACAATGGAGCCTCAATGTAGTCTCAAACGCAATGGCAATGCTTCATTCAGATGTGTAACAATCAGTGCAATCAAGTCGTTACAACAACACCCGGGGTTGTGCCTCCACCTTCTGGGGATAGGAGGATTCGGTACTCTTACTCTGAATATTGGATCCACACGCCAGCGGCGGTGAATCATACAAGCGTGGATGTAAGCACGATTTGCATGGATCAGACTCCAGGGGCAATGTACTCCGGCTCCTTCTCTGATGATCAGTAAAATCAGGGATACGTGTAATCACCAGCCACGCTGTCTGATTGTTTTCTTGATTGTTTACCTTCCATCAATACACCATGCTGTTCTGAGTGGAACCTGTGCTGTTAAATCACTGTATGGTCTTGTCCACCGTGCTGCAGCTCACTTTCAGGGTCTTGGCAAACTTCTTATAGCCTAGGGGCCATCTTTATGTAGAGCAACAATTCTTTTTTTCAGATCCTTAGAGAGTTCTTTGCCATAAGGTGCCATGTTGAACATCCAGTGACCAGTATGAGAGAGTGAGAGCGATAACACCAAATTTAACACACCTGCTCCCCAATCACACCTGAGACCTTGTGACACTAACGTGTCACATGACACCGGGGAGGGAAAATGGCTAATTGGGCCCAATTCGGACATTTTCACTTAGGGGCGTACTCACTATTGTTGCCAGCGGTTTAGACATTAATGGCTGTGTGTTCAGTTATTTTGAGAGAACAGCAAATTTACACTGTTATACAAGCTGTACACTCACTACTTTACATTGTAGTAAAGTGTCATTTCTTCAGTGTTGTCACATGAAAAGATATAATAAAATATTTACAAAAATGTGAGGGGTGAACCCACTTTTGTGAGATATATATATAATCTCTAGGGGTGCTGGAATTAACCTTTGCATCGATGCATCGCGATTCGGGTGTCCCCCGATGTGGCATCGATGCATATGAGCGGGAATAATCGATTGCCGGTTGACGTCATCCCGACTTGCCCCGCCCCTCCCGGGAGAGTGCTCCGAGCGTAAAGTTGTTAAAATTACTGTGTTTTAATAAATCCCGTGTTACAATCAATGAAGTGCCCCTCTGTATGTGGTTTTTAAAAAATATTCAGCTTCATACCTCATTTCTCAGTCTGTGTACAATACATGCCGCTCATGTGACTGCTGCCCAGCCTGCCTCTCTCCTCTCACGTCTCACATTTCTCCTGACGTCAGCGGAGAATTCTCCGCTGACGTCAGGAGAAACGTGAGATGAGAGAGGCGGGCTGGGCAGTCACATGAGCGTCATGTATTGTACACAGACTGAGAAATTATGTATGAAGCTGAATATTTTTTTAAAAAGCACATACAGCGGGGCACTTCATTGATTGTAACACGGGATTTATTAAAACACAGTAATTTTAACAACAGTAAGTAGAGTACCAATGTGTTTGTACTCTACTTACACCTCCTACATGCTCAGTGCTGACAGTTCCCTGGCTTCCCCTTTGCACATTCCATTGTGTTAACTCCTAGTGTGCTGGAAGGTGCAAACAGGAAAGCCAGGGAACTGTCAGCACAGAGACAGTACAGGGAACCTCACAGGGCTGTTTGTCAGCTGTGGATTGTAATCTCTCCTGACCTCCCAGCAGCAGTGTGTGTGAATTCCTGTACCTTGTAGTGCACTGGATTAGTGCACTTTTTAAGGGAGTGAGGTTATTTTTAATTCAAAGCGGAATTCCAGTCAATTTTTTGTTTATTAAAAGTCAGCAGCTACAAAAAAAGTGTATCTTCTGACTTTTAATAAAGACACTCACCTGTCCCACAATCCAGCGACGTGGCCACCCAAACCTTCCCTTCTCTTCCCCGCCTGCTCATGGCACTGGCAATACTACTGTGGGCATCCGGCTGTGACAGCTTGCAGCTTCACAGCCGGGTGCGCATGTCTCACTGCGCTGTCCTGCATAGCTGGGCAATCTTCTGGGACCGGTGATGTGTCCCAGAAGATTTCAGGGAGGAAGGGCTGCCTAGGTGGCCCAAATGGAAGTGGTAGCTCGTTGTAATCGTGATGCATTGCGGAATCAAATCAAATCATTGACCAGATAATCGTAATCGAATCGAATCGTGAGACCAGTGAAAATGCTCACCTCTAATAATCTCCCCCTCCTTGGTTAGTACAGGGTTTGGGGGGGTTGTGTTTTATAACAATTATTTTTCTGCAGCACATTATTGCTATTGCTTAGGCATTGCAATATATTTATTTTATTGCTTAAAGTGATTGTAAAGTCTCCTTTTTTTTCTTTTATAATAACAAACATGTTATACTTACCAGCTGTGTGCAGCTGGTTTTGCACAAGGCAGCCCGGATCTTCCTTTTCTTGGGTTCCTGGCTGGAGCTCCTGGCTCCTCCCTCCTGTTAAGTGCCCCCACAGCAAGCAGCTTGCTATGGGGGCACCAAAGCCGGGCTGCAGCTCTGTGTATCCGTTCAGACACGGAGCCAAGGCCGCCCCCCTCTCTCCTGATTGGATAACTGAGTTTGGTTGACAGCAGTGGGAGCCAATGGCGCCGCTGCTGGGCCTCACCCAATCAGGAGGGAGAGACCCGGACGACTGAGGGACTTGTGGACATCGCTGGATAGAGATGGGGCTCAAGTGAGTATTAGGGGGGCTGAGGGGGATGCTGGAAACAGAAGGCTTTTTATCTTCATGCAAATAATGCATTAAGATAAAAAAACCTTCTGCCTTTACAATCACTTTAGTCATTGCAACATATTTCTCCTGCCTTTTTATCATTACAGTATATTTCTTTTTGTGTTTCCCTTATTGCAATATACTTGCTATTACTCAACCAATGGCTGTGTCATTCCCGCTGTCTGTGTACCTTGAGCCATTGGGGTATTTAAATATCTGCAGTATACATTCCCTGCTGAGCTAGGTGTGTCAGTGTGTGTGTGGTGCTGTTCACATGGCACAGTCATGGGCACAAGTACAGGGGACCCAATACATCAAGCGGGTTCTTCGGGGATAAGAGCTACATCTCTTTGAGGATTCTTAATTGCCCCTTTTTTGTCAATGTTAAGATGGGTCAGTGCATTAGCTTCCCAAACTCATTGCTGCGTGTTAGGGTCTACCCACTATAATTACCCAATCAGCACTAGTGTTGTGAAAAGATAAAAACCAGAGTCCCTATAGATTTTTGGCCAATATATCAGCAAAGCTAAAAAGCTTTGCAGTAAACCTAAAGGGACATGCATGTATGTATCTGAAGTTGTACCACGAATAGTAGTTTGTAGCTCCTTTTTCCCTGCACAGCCAAGGAAAGATGCTTGTTTGGTCTAGGGCAGCCTTTCTCAGCCAGAGTTCCATGGAACCCAAGGGTTCCTCCAAAGGCTTCTTGAGGATCCTTGAGCAATGAACAATTTTTGCCTCTTAGATAGATAATTACTAACAACAATAACCTTTTAAGCTATTTGTAAAGGGGGGATTCTTCCTAATGACCACAAATGTAAGGAGCATACTTTCCAGTGACCAACATGCTAATATACCACAGGTTGTAGTAATTATTTACCGGGCTTTCCTGAGACCAGAAAGTTATTTCAGATACTTCTCCATGTTGAAAATATTGCGAAAGGCTGGTCTAGAGAGTGAGAAATAAGCAGAAATACACACCTTATTCAAAACTCTGGTAGCTTTCTTACCTGCCATACAACTGGTTCCGTAAAAGTCACTGCTCTTCACTGTTTGTGCATTCGAGGCCTCTACAATGTCATCATATACCATGCAGGAGCAGCAGTCGTTCATTATACATGAAAACATCTAGAGCACCAGCTGTGGGGGAGCAAGGAAAATGTAGGTATTCCTCTTCTTTCAGCCTTCCCTAAACTAAATAAGCATTTAAACCTTGTTGTGTGGGGGAGTTATGTCATGTAGTGGTGCCTCCTCATCAACATGTTATACAGGAAGATAAGGAAATAAGAAGCCTTTAGTTCCATAATTCAGTAGGATCCTCTCTTATTGTACTCTAAAGTGATGAGTGAATCGGGTCACATAAATATGGATTTGTTGGGAATCTGCTCACCATGGATTGTTCACAGAGCTGGGAGGACCACTCAACTTGAAACTAGTAAAGAATCCTATGGACCCCTCTATAGCACTATGTATAGTGACAAAGTGTGCAACCAGTATCCCTGTGGGCAAATGGGCCAGCAAGCATGTGGATGAAGTTATATGGATATAAACAGAGTTCATTTTTTTAAGTCCTGATTTACAGTACAGAGCTATACCATCTGTAAAAAAAATTTGCTTGCCTCTCAGTCCAGTTACCATTGGTCAGCAAGCTTGGACAAGATCCTGTGCATTAAAATAGAGCAAGAGATGTGCAACCAGACTGGTAAGGCAGGCCATACACGGATTGAATCACGAAATGCGAATTGTGTATGGGAAAGCTGAATGTGTCAAGTACCAAGTTGACAGATCAATCAACTTGGGTACAACCAGCATAGGTTTTACCTGTGACTATCACTGTCTTCTCCCGGTGGTGACAGCTCTCCCCCCACCCCCCCGGAAAAAGACAATGGCCCGGCAGGAGGGATTCCTGCATCAACTCTGTTTGTGTTATTGGGGGAATCGAGCAAATCTCTTTCCTGTAACCCGTGGTTGCAGGAAAGAAATTCGCTCTGTGTATGGCCGGCCTAAGGAGTACTAAATATCCCCTTTACAAATGCACTCACTGCCAGGATCCCATGGCATATAATACAACCAGCTAATTGTATCACAGATTGAATTCGTTTTATCACGTGCAGTGAATCTGAGCAGATTTTCTCATCGCCAGTATTCTGTGCAAACTGTGCTGCCATTTTCCCTAAAGAACTTGAATGCCTGTGCCTAGGGCAACAGATTAGAGAGGACAACACTAAAACACAACATTCACAATTGGTGTTAACATTTCTCATTTATCTCTGCTACTTCTGATCAGCTTTGGGACTTATGGGCAGTTTCAGCAATAAAGCTGAAGTGAGGAATAGTGGAAGAGACTGAAGAGAAGAGACATAAGACATTTTTCATGTCAGATAGCCATCTCCTCCTTTTTGCTGGTAGAGTACAATATTTGTGTATATATATATATATATATATATATATATATATATATATATATATATATATATATATATACTGTATGCTATTAGAGAATAGTATAATATAATTTCTGCACTATAAGTAACCTTGTTTCTTCTGACTTTATTTTTTCTCAATAATTTTCACATACCAAATCTGGAAACAAAAGGAGGAAGCCTGGATACATGTGCCCCATCATTCTATAACTAACGTTTTGCATCTTTGATTTGGTACAGATTTGTAAGTAAGGGTGGTAATACACAAACTGCTTTTTGCAGTTTGGGGGAATAATTTCAGAAATGCTCAAAACATACTATAGCTGTTGCTATGCTAAATGCATAAATGCATTAATGTTAGCTGCCCAACGTGTAAAAAGATTACAATTCTGTTGCTCTGGTGATCCATTCACCTTTACCAGATACTACAGCAAGATTGTTGACCTCACTTTTCTACTCTAAACCACCAAACAATTGATGTCCTAGGGACTTTTACTCAGAAACGCCAAAACAATCAATCAGAAATTAAATAGTTTATTACAAAAATGGTTTAAAAATCAAGCTAGGAACAAACATGTGAATTTGCAAGTATCCATAGAAGAATATTCACAATAACATATTAAATAGTCACAGGCTAAATTGACTGGGCTATGTCATTGATATTTGTGGCAAAAATTCTCAATGCGTTTCATGAAACCCAGTTCACTTCCTCAGGAGAGCTAATGTAAATACCCGACTGCAAAAAAAAATAGAAAAATTAAGTACAACAGAAGGATATATACCTTTTATTTATCCCAGTGGCCCATTGTATGATGAACATACATACTGTACAGAATATATATTGATACTCACTCGCCCAATCACAAAGGAAAGGGGGTGGTGATTAGTCAATATCCACTGAATAGCCAATGGCAGGACTACTATGTGACGTCTGTCCAGGGAGCTGTGAAAGAGAGGCTAACACCCACGAGGACACCCACGGGGCTGGCAGAGATGGAGGACCTTCCCCAAGCATAAAAGAAAAAAAGGGGCCATCAGGTATCTAAAAAGTGTGCAAAGAAGAAAGAATTACTAAAAAAGGGAAAACAAATAGGGCTGTTACTGATTAAAATTTTCGTGTTCGATTAATCGTTTTTTTTTAATCGATTAATCGACTAATTTTGATTAATTATAACGCACATACAGATCCAACTACTTTTAGCTGATCTCCTTGCATTGCACACTATATACGATCACCCGACACTAGTTAGTTTCCACAATCCATGACTTAACACTTTTAAAAAAAAACTTTAAAAAAAAATTTTAAGGAGTCTTTTAATGTTAAATTTGTTTTTAGGGTGGACCTCCACTTTAACAAGACATTTTCAAACTTGCAGCTCAATTGCTTGCTATCTGGGTAATGCCTCCAATAGGTATACCAGTCCTGTTGACAACCATCTAAAATGGGAATGCCATTTCACTTCCCGTTGTGTCTCTGGGACAGGAAGTGAAATGAAAGCTCCACACTGGGATGCACAAGGCAAAGACTAAACTGAGAGGTGTTTTCTCTCTGCATGACCTTATCTAAAACTAAAATATAGATTCAAGCTGTATATATACTTTAAATCACCATGATTCCTCCTCCACAATTGACCTGTCCAGTACAGACAACACACTCACCTTCATAATGCCTTCCAATGCTTGTTTATTCCCAGCAAGGGTCACGTATCATCAGCATGGGGCGTGTCTGGCCAATTACAAAAACGGCTCGCAGCCACACCTCTGCAATTCACGAACATGCCCACTCCGTCGAAGCCTTTCAGGCCATGATTGGATCGGTCAGGCGCCTGCTGTATTCCATCACTTTACCATTGTCCAGCGTGGGCATTGTCAATGACTGGGGAAGGGGGGAGGAGTCCGGTAACGTCGATGTCCATGACGTCACCGGATCTCCGAAAGAACTCCCTGAAGACCCGGAAGCCGGCGGAGAGGTGAGTACCGATCAAAAGAATTTTGATCGATCAAAAAAATTAACGATTAATCGAGGAATTAATCGTTAACTTCCGCAGCCCTAAAAAAAGAAATAATGAAAGCAATAACCCGTAAATATATATTGATAGAAGAAAAAAAATAGGGGGGGGGATCTAGGATTATAATAATATAGTGCTAATGAACATGTGTGTGTATGTGAATCAATCTGCGCTTACCCAACCGTTCATATAAGTACCTAAATAAAAAGGTGAAGAAAATGTACACCCTGTTCCAAATTATTATGCAAATTCTATTTCAGTGTCACAAAGATGAAATATTTTGTTTTTCAGTTTAACTCACGGATGGCATTGTGTCTCAGGGCTCTTTTGATCACTGAAAACAATCTCGGACACTTGTGATAATTAGATTGCCAGGTGAGCCCAAATAAAGGAAAAACTACTAAAGGAGGGTGTTCCACATTATTAAGCAGAGCACAATTTTCAAGCAATATGGGGAAGAAAAAGGATCTCTCTGCTGCCGAAAAGAGTGAAATAGTTCAATGCCTTGGATGAGGTATGAAAACATTAGAAATTTCACGAAAACTTAAGCTTGATCATCGCACTATTAAGAGATGTGTGGCTGATTCAGAGCACAGACGGGTTTCGTGCAGATCCATGCATCGGATCAAGAGAGCAGCTGCTAAAACACCATTACTTAGCAGCAAACAGATATTTGAAGCTGCTGGTGCCTCTGGAGTCCCACGGACATCAAGGTGTAGAGTCCTCCAGAGTCTTGCAACTGTTCATAAACCTTCCATTAGGCCACCACTAACCAATGCTCACAAGCAGAAACGGCTGCATTGGGCAGAAAAGCAAACATGAAGACTAATTTTCAAACAGTCCTGTTCACTGATGAGTGCCGTGCAACACTGGATGGTCCAGATGGATGGAGTCATGTTTTGGGATGAAATTATGGGAAGAGAGCTGGTCGGCCCCTTTAGGGTCCCCGAAGGTGTAAAGATGACCTCTGCAAAGTATGTGGAGTTCCTGACTGACCACTTCCTTCCCTGGTACAGAAGAAAGAACTATGCTTTCTGCAATGCAATCATCTTCATGCATGACAATGCACCATCTCATGCTGCAAATAATACCTTTGCATAAATGGCTGCTATGGGGATAAAAGGAGAGAAAGTCATGGTGTGGCCTCCATCCTCCCCTGACCTCAATCCTACTGAGAACCTTTGGAGTATCCTGAAAAAAAAGATCTATGAGGGTGGGAGGCAGTTTACATCCAAACAGCAGCTCTGGGAGGCTATTCTGACATCTTGCAAACAAATTCAAGCAGAAACTGTCCAAAAACTCACAAGTTCAATGGATGCAAGACTTGTGAAGCTGCTATCAAATAAGGGGTCCTATGTTAAAATGTAACGTGACCTGTTAAAAAGTTTAAAAAGTTAAAATGTTGTTCAAAGTTTGATTGAAATAGCTTTTGATTTCAGTAAATATGCTGCAAACACAACAAATGACAATTTCAAGTTCTTTACAACCTATAAAGTGTTTTGAAACTTACTGTGCGTAATAATTTGGAACAGTGCATTGTAGGTTTTTCATTTTGAAAAATAAAAACTGTTATCATTAGGTTTGTTCAATAAAATTTGAATTGTACTCTTAATAGTTGATATCATGAGAATTATGCTGACTGTTGTTTACATCAATTATGTAGGTAAATGAGAAAAATATCTTTGGCATAATAATTTGGAACAGGGTGTATATATAACCCAACAATTGTAGGTAGGGATGAGCCAAACACACTCCGGTTAGGTTCGTGGCAGAACATGCGAACAGACCAAAAATTTGTGCGAACACGCGAACACCGTTAAAGTCTATGGGACTCGAACGTGAAAAATCAAAAGTGCTAATTTTAAAGGCTAATATGCAAGTTATTGTCATAAAAAGTGTTTGGGGACCCGGGTCCTCCCCCAGGGGACATGTATCAATGCAAAAAAAGTTTTAAAAACGGCCATTTTTTCAGCAGCAGTGATTTTAATAATGCTTAAAGTGAAACAATAAAAGTGTAATATTCCTTTAAATATCGTGCCTGGGGGGGGTGTCTATAGTATGCCTGTAAAGTGGCGCATTTTTCCCATGTTTAGAACAGTCCATGCACAAGAAAAAGGCGTGGGGCCCCCAGGCCCTATATACTCTGAACAGCAGTATACAGGCGGCCCCCGTGTTACAAACAAGGTAGGGACTGTAGGTTTGTTGTTAAGTTGAATCTGTTTGTAATTTGGAACAGGTACATTTTTTTAATGTAGCTCCAGCCCAAAAATCTATTTTTAAGCTTTTTGGATAATATAGGGCAGGGTTATCACCCCTGTAACATTTTTTTGCTGTCTGTGCCCCTGTTCAGATTTCACCTCATTTTCTGTCCCAATGACAATTTTGGGTTATTAGGGAAACAAGGATGGGTGATAAAGAATCAGTGGAGACACCTTTTTCCCATATTAACTCTTACAGGAGAGAATTTCCCTTCCTAGGGGTAGATTTCCTCTCACTTCCTGTTGTCTTCCTCCATTTGTAAGTAGGAGTCATTTGTAAGTCGGATGTTTGAAAATAGGGGACCGCCTGTATAAACTATACGGCCTGCCCTATACACTCTGCGGAAAATTGGGCCTTAGGTGTTGGTGGTACTAGAACACTGTAAGCCCTCACAGTTACTCTTGGTGGATGCTGGAATGGGCCCTGCTGTGAAATATTATATCAAGAATTTTAATTACATGCCCCTGTTAAACAGGGGCAGAAAAATTGGGCCTTAGGCGGTGGTGATGGTGGTGGTGGCACAACACTGTAAAGCCTCACAGATACTTTTGTTGAGTGCAGGAACAGGCCCTAATCGTGCAAGTATGAGGGTAAATGGCGCTACCTATATAATGAAAGTCTAGAGATCCTGTTTACTTGTTCGGTGCTATGTGCCTCTATAGTGACTATTGAATGTGCATATACCAATAGTGCATTCCTAATAAATACCAATGTGCACGTAAACTGTTGGCGCTACATAAATCCTGTATAATAATAATAATAATGTGCTAATGTTGCAAACCTCACTTGGTTGCCAAATAAACTAGATATAAATAAATGTTTAGAAGTGATACAAAAAACGTGATACAACAATAATAAAAATACAGGTATATGGAAAATAAATGAATAAATCAAATAAAAATCAAATTAAAATAATAAATAGTCCCAAAAGTGTAGGACAAATATAAAATATTAAAAAATAGTAAAAATTATATGAAACGACCCCAAAAAATTAACGTGCCAAGTCCAAAAAATACATAAAAAAAATCAATCCAGCTAAAGTCTTATGTGATGGTTAAGTGCTCGGTGATGGTACACGGGAACAAAATCCAAGTGACTTTTAAGTGCTCCCCCTCTTGGGTCCCCACTCACCAGCTCCAGTAACCCCTACAGGGGTATCTCGCATAGCATATAGGCTTGATGCACCGATCATGCAGCCAGGCTCCAACTTTAGCAACCAGTATCCAGCTCCTATGGACCTTCCAAGGATATCCCGCAGCTGGATCGAATTGTGTGTGCAAAGGATCCTTTCCAAGCCCAAATCAACCAGCTGTACTCCTCTCCTAATGCTCTCTCCAATATCCAGTATAGGTAAGGTTTTCATGCAAGAAATGAGATATGGGCTCCCATAGTGTAGTATTTAAATAAGGAAATGTTTTTATTCCAAAGTTAAAACAGTAAAAAAAGGAAGACAAAAAAAGTAACAATAAAAAATAAAAGTAAATGTTCCATGCTATGGAAACTCCTCACAAAGTCCTACAACTACAGGAGGAATGACAGCTTCAGACCTGTGGTGTGTCTCACTTGCAGTGTGCGCTCCAGCTGCGTTCCACGGGCTCACTGACCGCTATCACACCCGGAAATGACATCAGTGCGTGACTCCGCCTTATGTACGTTTTGTTATCAAGCATCTTCTGAGACAGTCGTATTTCATTATATAGGTAGCGCCATTTACCCTCATACTTGCACTATTATCAATCTAGTCCCCTATTGGGAACCTAGCAGGGTAGGCTGCACACCTAATTTCCCCTTTGGCCTAGGTGCGGATATATTATTTTATTTAGCAGGAACAGGCCCTGCAGTGAAATATTAGATCAAAAATTGTAATTACGTGCCTCTGTTAAACAAGGGCAGAAAAATTGGGCCTTAGGCGGTGATGGTGGTGGTGGCACAACATTGTAAAGCCTCACAGATACTCTTGTTGAGCGCAGGAACTGGCCCTGCTATGAAATATTAGATCAAAAATTGTAATTACAATACAGTGCAGCCATAGTGCAGTTGCTACTACTTTTTTGGTGGTGTACACAGTACACAATACAGTGTAGTGCAGTGTTGCAAAACAAAATATACATCATGTCCAGAAGGCCACCAAGTAGAGGCAGACGCTCACAGGCCATTAAAGAGGGCAAGCAGGCTCTGTGTCTACAGTCAACAGTGCTGGTCATGGACATGGTGCATCCTCTGCCGGTGGCCGTGGGGCACACTTGTCCTTTTTTTCTGCTGCTGGCCGTGTTATTGAGCCAGAGCATGCAGAAGAGTTGGTGGAGTGGATAACAAAGCCGTCCTCATCCTCCTCATCCTCTCCCAGGCTCAGAGCAGTTTTTCTTCCTATGCAGCAGCCAAAGCGGCCTATTCCACCGGCTCCTTGTCCACAGTCACTCATTCCGTAGCCCAACCATCATGCACGGAAGAGTCCCCCGAACTATTCAATCACAGTGTTGAGTACATGCTGCTGGAGGATGCCCAGCGATTTGAAGGCTCCACTGTTGGTTCCCAGGTTGAGGAAGGCAGTAACATGAGCCTAGAGAGAGGGGGTGCCCAAGAAGGACAAGAATCTGGCAGTCATGTTCCCCCAGCTGCAGCATAGTGCCAAGTTTGCTCCAGTGACGAGGAGGGAGGGGATGATGAGGTCACTGACTCTACTTGGGTGCCTGATAGAATAGAGGAGGAGGAGGAGACACAACTCAAATGAGTCAGGATGTCCTCTAGGGGGTAGCTTAAGGGCAGCTACCCTACTGCATCACACCGCAGAGCTCCGCAGGTGCAGGGCGCTGCTGACTCCCCGCTGTTTTTGAAAAGTTCCTTGGTGTGGGCCTTTTTGGACACGTGTGCAGCAGATCGCACGGTTGCTGTTTGCAACCTATGTCTGAAGCAGATCAAGTGTGGCCACAACAGCAGCCTCTTGGGCACTACATGCTTGACCAGACATATGACGACCTCCCATGCAGTCTTTTTCCCATATACTATATTTGAGATTTAATATCTCTCCGATATGATTTAGGTTAAATGAGAGTTCTTTGACCATGAGTGAAAGCTTTAACACAATAACAACATTTATTGGTGAGTAGTTGAAAGTCTATCTAATACACAACCATCTATCTATAGTCTACACCAAGGAAGAAAATATTAGGTTAAAATAAGAGACTTACATGAAGGAATACAGAGTATATTCCTGAAAACATTAATCTGCAAACATATTTAGTTACAAGTAAAATGCAGACCTTTCCCATAATTACTCTTTGCACCAAGGTTCCATTCTGATGGTTGCTCTCCCATAAAAATCTGTGTTTCCCTCCCATCTAGTCTGTGTATATCATTACATGCTGATGCCTCATTGGTTGGCATAGCGTGGTTCTGATTGGTGAGCTTCCCAATTCCTGGTTAAGGACTGGCTACATCTCCAATCCTTATCATTTGCATAAGTCAGCCCCCTTTAATGCAAATCCTTGTGACTATTCTGAGCAGGAGCTTAACTTGAATTTTCCCTGGAAATTAAGTATTAATTACGGGTTGGCCTCCCTTCATTGCATATCCCAGCATGGGATACTTTGAAGTGAGTATGTGTAAAATAATGAGGTTTGGATCCCATTGTTTGTATACACAAGCCTAGGCACTGATTTTTCTGGTCTACCAGAGATTTCTGTGAAGATAATATGTTCCGCCCTACATAGATAAAAGCTAAATTAAATATATTCATTAAATATAAATAAATTAAATATAAATTAAATATATTCATAATTCCAATATTTTACAGCTATTAATGTAGATTTCACATAAACTCATAAGGCAACAAGTCTGTTGGCAATAGCACTTGAAAGACCCACATCAAAGAAAAAGGCGGACTTCTCCTTGCTCCTCATCTGGGATCTCCAACCCTACTCCAGTCCTCTCAAAAACCTGCACTGAGAGGAATGGAGGTATAGCAATAGGTGTCCTAAGTACTTGCAGCCAATCTGCTAGCAGTACACCACCATCTGATTTTAGTAGGCAAATTTTCCTACCCCAGTTGCTAAACCGTAAAAAGAAATTCGGTCCCAGCCATCCACATGCTCACAGTCTGAATGCTAGCTTGAATGCCAGCTTGGCCAAATTGCTAGCACTCCAACTACTGCCTTTTCAGCTGATAGACTCTGCCCCCTTTCATGAATTTGTGGAATATGCTGTACCTCAGTTGCAGGTTCCAAAATGCCATTTCTTTTCATGGAAGGCCAATCCAGCTCTCTACCGGCATGTGGAAGGCAATGTTTTTGTCTTGTTGGACAGGGCAGTCAGCAGTAAGGTGTATATTACCGCAGACTCATGGTCTAGCAGGCATGGGCAGGGATTTTACCTTTCCTTCACGGCACACTGGGTAATTCTGCTGGCAGCTGGGAAGGATGCAGGACAGGGTTCAGTATTGTCGAAGCTAGTTCCGCCACCACGCCTCCAAAATGCTAGCGGTGATTCTGCCACAGCTCTCTCCTCCACCCTCTCCTTTTCTTCTTCCTCTATGGCCTCTTCTGCTGATTTGTTCTCTGAACCAGCGGTGCTCCGTAAGCGTTCAAGGGGCTACGCGAGCACTCAGGCAAAAAGAGTCATTCAGGTGCTTATCTAATAGTTTCTTGTGGAAGGGAATTCCACATCCTTGCCGCTCTTACAGTAAAGAACCCTCTAAGTAGTTTAAGGTTAAACCACTGCTTAGGGGACAGGAGCCACACTGGGGCAGAGATTCTGTCAGGTCTGCAGGGGCAGGCTCAGAGGTGGTTGACGCCACGCCAACTTCAGCAGCCAGGAATGGTTGTATGCGACAATGGCACCAACCTTCTCTCCGCCCTCCGACAGGGACACTTGACCCATGTTCCATGTTTGGCACACATCCTGAATTTGGTGGTGCAGCGGTTCTTGAGCAGGTACCCAGGCTTACAAGATCTCCTGAGGCAGGCCAGAAAAGTCTGCGGTCATTTCCAACGGTCATACAATGCCAGTGCTCGGCTGGCTGACATTCAAAGGGAATGCAACCTGCCCACCAACCGCTTCATTTGTGACATGTCCACCAGGTGGAAGTCAACGTTGGCAATGCTGCAGAAGCTGCAGCAGAGGGCCATCAATGAGTACCTGTGTGAATATGGCACCAGGACAGGGTCAGGGGAACTTGGCTTTTTTGCCACGCCAGTAGCTACTGATCAAGGATGCATGCACTGTTCTGTCAGTATTTGATGAGGCCACGAGGATGGTGAGCAGCGACAATGTATGCATCAGTGATACTGTCCCTCTTGTCTTCCTGTTGGAGCACACGCTTCATGGAATAATGGATGGGGCACTTGAGGCAGAACAGTGTGAGGAAGAGGAGGACTTCCTTACCTTTCAAGGCCCCCTGTATCCAGATATTATTCCTGCAGGCCCGCAAAACACACAGGAAGAAGAGGAGGAGGAGGATTGTGTCAACATGGACGTGGAGAATAACACTCAGTAGGAGTCTACAAGGGATGGTTTTCAGTCCCCAGAAACCCAAGAAGTTGTATGTGGCTGGGAGGCGGTTGTTATGGATCATGTGATCCTTAGTGACCCAGAGTACTCAGAATCGAATGCCTCTGTATACTTTCGTAGGCTTTGCAGAATCAGGGAGGCCATGCAGCGTAAAAACCCTAGGATTCGTGGTATCAAAGAGAAGGAATCATTACTGGCTGCCAACCATTCTTGATCCACATTACAAAGGTAAGGTTGCAGAACTCATCCTGCCTTCGCAGAGGGAGCAGAGGATGAAACATCTTCAGGAGACCTTCAAGAAAGGTTTGTGCAATGCATTTCCAGACCCTGTGAGGTTACAATTTCCTGGTGCTGGACAACGTGTTGCTGAGGCTTCTGTCAGGTCACCTGAGGCCAGGTGACAGATGCACACCGTTGGGGTCAGGAGTGCACCGCAAAGGTAGTGGACCGTACGGCTGACTGCTGCGGATGGGAGTCTAGGTGGTTAAGGAAGGCAGGTCCGCTGGAACACCAACACAGATCCCACAGGGGCTAGAGAGTAAGATTCCCCAGGGCGCGGAGTCTAAGAGCCAGCAGGTGTTCACCAGAGCCTCTAGTGGTGAGGATGGACTGGGCTGCAACTGGCTCCAAGTCGTGACCCCCAGGGTCTCCCAGCTCATGCCCACAGTAGGCTACAGGAGGACAGAGATAGTAATGGAATAAGCCAAAGGTCGGGGCGACTAGCAGACAAGGATAAACATAGAACACGCCAAAGGTCAGGGTCACAAGCAGGCAGGGATAGTCGAGAACAAGTTAAGATCGGTAACTGGAATCAGACGTGAAAGACACAGCAAGATGCACACGGAAGCTAAACACACTAATGTTGATCAGCAGGGCAGGCTTGCAGTGCACAGGTTAATATAGAGTTCCCTAATAGGAGCTGGGCAGAGTCATGCTTTGAGGAGAGGTTATTGACATGACAGCTTCATTCAGTCAGAGGAAGAGCAGTGGAGAAGGTGGCCGGCTGACCAATGCCTTTAGACAATTTTTCAGTCCTCAGCGCCAAGGTCTGATCGGTTCAAGCAACCATCACCAGCGTCTGAATTACATGGTGCAGGAATATCTAGGGGCAAGGGCAGACTTGAAGACCTTTCCAACAGAACATCCACTGGGTTACTAGGTCTTGAGGATGGACCACTGGCCAGAACTTGCTCAATATGCAATTGATCTATTGGCCTGTCCTGCATCCAGCATTCTTTCTGAACACACATTCAGTGCTGCTGGAGGTTTTGTAACGGATCATAGAGTGTGCCTGTCCACAGACTCCTTTGATAGGCTCACATTCATAAAAATGAATCAGTCTTGGATCAGCAGCAGCTATCAAGCACCTGATGCTGATGTAACTGATTGATTTTCTATGGATGTGGGATCCCTTGAAGACTGCCTATGCTGAGTGACTATCCTATTTCTCCTCAATCTTGATGATGCTAGCTTTCAACAATATTTTTGGTTTAGGGCACCACCACCACTGCCTAAGGCCTAAAGCACTGCCTAAGGCCCAATTTTTCTGAAATTACAATTTCTGATCTAATATTTCACAGCAGAGCCTGCTCCTGCACCCAACAAGAGTATCTGTGAGGGGTTACAGTGTTGTGGCACCACCACCACCAAAGGCCCAATTTTTCTGCCCCTGTCCCAGCAGCAGAAGAAAAGGACAAGCTTGCCCCACGGCCACCTGCAGAAGATGCACCATGTTCATGACCAGCACTGTGGACTATAGACACAGAGCCTGCTTGTCCTCTTTTAGTGGCCTGTGAGCGCCTGCCTCTCCTTGGTAGCCTTCGGGACATGATGGAGATTTTGTTTTGCAACACCGTATTGTGTACTATGTACACCACCAGAAAAGTAGTAGCAACCGCACTATGGGTGCACGGTATTAAGTACACCACCAGAAGTCTAATAGCAACTATGGGTGCACTGTAACATTATATTTCACAATATAAAAGAATTGGGCTAACTTTACTGTTGTCTTATTTTTTAATTAAAAAAAGTGTATTTTTTTCCAAAAAAGTGTGCATGTAAGACCGCTGCGCAAATACGGTGTGACAGAAAGTATTGCAACGACCGCCATTTAAGGCTCCATTCACACTAGCGCGTTTTTTGATGCATTTTGCATTTTTCAGAAATGCATGGGAATTTTTTAACATGGGTTCCTATGGAACATGTTCACATCAATGCCTTTTCCTGACGCCTCCATGGCAGCACACACTGGGTTGTGACTCCGCCCCCACAACCTGACAGGATTGGTTAGCTATAAATTTGAAGGGGAGACACCCTGCTGCATTCTCTTTTTTATCCTCACCTGACAGATTGGGATAAGCAAGCTTGCTCCTGTTGTCAAGATTAAAGAAAAAGCCTCTTACCGCACTCGCCCCAGCAGGTTCAAGCCTCTCCTGTTTGGAAGTCCCTCCTGTACAGTCTCTAAAGGAGCTTCTATGGAGGGAACCCCCGGTCTGGTGGTCTCAGGGGGCGTCTGGACATCTGGCACAGTAAGCTTTAAAGAAGCTTCATATTTTGCAGTGGTCTCCTTTCTTTTTTTGCCTGTACCTTGTTTCTGTATGTTTCTCCTGCTTAGGGGGCTTGCTGGCACTTGCTGTCCACCGCTGTGGAACCGTCATGGCCGCCGATGCCGCCTCCTCTGCTCTGCAATTGGCCTCAGGGCTAGGTTCTGCCTTGGGAAGGTTGTGCCCTTCTCCAAGATGGCGCCGAGGCGTTCGGGACGCTCTGCGCATGCGCGGGAGCGTCATTTTGCCGCGACTGCAGCGGCAAATTTAAAAACACAGGCATTTCTGTGTTTTTTGCTGAGTATTCTCACAAATACCTGGATTTTGCCGTGCGATCAACTGCTTTGCCAAAAAACAACTCAGCAAGCCCAGGTAAGTCGAATCATCTGATTTAGACTGTCTACAGCCTTTTAAAAAAAAAAAAAAAAGTAAGGGAATTTAAAAAAAAAAATTTTTTTTCTTATTACCCTTCAGTCTTACTGTCACTATCACTATGGAGACCACTGCCCGCGCAGACCACCATCAGCAAACGAGGTAAGAGGCCATCCGTCATTGGTAAGTATTGAAGAAGGGGAGAGAAAAAGAGAGCCAACCACTAACGCTGCGTTTTTGGCAGCCCTACCAGGTCAAGAGCCGCAAGTTCCAGGCGTGAAGGGAGATCAAGTCATGCGTCCAGCAAGAAGTCTCGCAGAAGCCGTTCAAGATCTTCTTCCCGCCACCGAAGACATAGCCGCTCACGTCACAGCCGCTCAAGACGCAGCTGCTCCCGTCATAGTCGGTCACACTGCAGACGGTCACCTTCATCACACCGCCAGAGCCGCCACACCCGTCCTGCAGCAAACGCTTGCTGGGTATGCGGCGCGCCGGCCTTGCCAGATAAGCTAGTATGCAGATCCTGCTTCAATGAAGCAACAAAGGACAAAGAGCTAGACGCAGCAGTGGCTACGGAGCTCATAAGAGAATCTGTGCGGGAATCCATAAGGGAGACAGCAGCACACACTGTGCAAGGACATGTCAGCATGTTTTGATTTCTCCCTTGTACAGCCTTTCGCAAAGTCAGGTAAAGAAGCGATAGGCTGGGAAGAAGATAAAGTGGAACCGCAGAAAGTACAGAAATATTTCCCAAATTTAAGGAAAGAACCAGAGAATTTTCCTTTTATAGGTGAACTGGAGGATCTAATTAAAGATGAGTGGGATAAGCGGACCAGTCTCACCAACAGACTGACAAAAATGTATCCTCTGAAGTAGTCAAAAGTCAATTCATTGATGAACGCCCCAGTAGTTGACTCCTCCTTGATGCGTCTTGCACGGCATGTCACTCTGCCTATTGAAGACGCGGTTTCCTTTCGGGATGTTCTGGATCGGAAATTGGATCTGGAATTGAACAAAGCATACTCCACTGCTGGGGGCGTGTGCAGACCAGCAATTACCACAGCAGCAGTGGCTAAAGCCATATCAGGTTGGGCAACCAGGGTGGAGAACGATCTGCAAGACGGTACTGAAGTAGACAAAATAATATCTTCTCTTCAGGAGATCAAGTTGGCAGGTGACTTCGTGGCAGAAGCTTCAGTGGATATTATAAGATCCTCGGCGAGATCAATGCTAGCCTCAGTCACGGCAAGAAGGGCCTTGTGGCTGAAACCATGGATGGCCGATACTGCATCTAAAACAAACTGGTGCAGAATTCCATATGATGGCTCAAACCTGTTCGGGTCTAAATTGGACACCGCTATCTCGAAGGTAACAGGAGGGAAGTCGGGATTAATTCCCTCAGACAGGAGACCCAAGGCCCAAAAGGGTCCGTCCTTCAGGAGCAACCTTCCTGAGAAATATAGGGAAGCTAGATCCTACCGTCCCGGTAGGGAGTTTAGAAGAGACTGGAAAAACACAGGACCTTCCTTCCTAAGGATGCAGAAGTCCAAGCCTACCCCGGCAGGGGAGCAGCAGAAGTCTTTTTGAAGGTTCACCTGCCCACCCAGTACAGGTGGGCGCCAGGCTCAAGGACTTCGTACAGATTTGGTCAAGCCATATAAAGGACCCGTGGACTCTTTCCACAATCAAATTTGGACACAAGTGGAAGTTTATGGGCGGACTTCCGAAAAATCACTTCCAATCAACAAGACTGCCATCTTCACTAATCAAGAGGAAGTTACTATTAAAATATATAGTGGAATTGAAGGAGAAAGGGGCGATCCTGGAGGTTCCATCAGATCAAAAGGGGAGGGGGTTCTATTCCCCACTATTTTTGGTAAAGAAGAGAGACTTACGTCCTGTATTGGATTTAAAAAATCTCAACAGGAACATAAAAGTAGAGGCCTTCAAAATGGAGAGTCTGCAGTCCATACTTCTGGCAGTGAACCTGGGTGACTGGATGCTCTCAGTAGATTTATCGGACGCTTATCTACATATTCCAATTCATCCCGCCTTTCAAAAATTCCTCCGATTTACCATCAACAAAAGCCACTTCCAATTCCAGTGCCTTCCTTTCGGCATCTCGTCGGCTCCCAGGACATTCACCAAGGTCCTCCTACCCTTGGTTGCATTCCTCAGGGAAAAGGGTCTGCTGGTCCACCATTATTTGGACGACATCCTGCTCTTGGCAGAAGATCAAGAAACCTTGCTATGTCATCAGAGAATCTTACTCACGACTCTCCAGGACTTCGGTTGGCTAGTCAACTGGAAAAAGAGCAGTCTACAACCCACACAAAACATGGTATTCCTGGGAGCGGATCTGAACACCAAATTAAACAGGGTACAACTCCCTCAGGAGAAGATTCAGCCTCTAGTACAGAAGATGCGGAGATTACTATCAGCAAGGCATCTTCCAGCCAGAACCTGCTTGAGTGTGCTAGGGTCCATGTCTGCAACCCTGCCCATGGTGCAGTGGTCACAATGGCACATGAGAGTCCTGCAAAACTCCTTTCTGAGGCAGTGGGATGGAGTATCGATGCGTCAGACCATTACCATCTCCAGACCAATGAAGCAATCCAGTGTGGTGGTGGACACACTTGACCAACCTCAGGAAATACAAGCTGATAGTTCCCCCAGATCCGATAATAGTCACTTCGGATGCCTGTCAGAGCGGCTGGGGAGCTCACTGTCAAGATCAGGCAGCACAGGGCCAATGGCAGTTCCGGGTCCAGGATATAGTATCGAATATACTGGAACTCAGGGCAGCCTTCCAGGCCCTCATGGCATTTGCACCAGTCCTCAGAGGAAAGAACGTGTTTATTCGGATGGACAACAAAGGTGGCAGTGTCCTACATCCAGAAGCAAGGGGGTACCAAGAGTCTCACACTGATGGAGGAAGTCCGTCCTATCTTGGAATGGGCACAGGCACCTAGCAGACTTAAAAGCAATATATGTTCCTGCGGCACAGAACATGTTAGCCGATTACCTGAGTCGAGAGACTCTTTCGAACAACGAATGGTCTCTGAGTCTCCAGGCCTTTTCTCTTTTTACGGAGATATGGGGAGTGCCAGAGATCGACTTAGCAGCCACTCCTGCGAATGCGAAGTGTCGGAGGTTTCTGTCCAGAGCATCTTTCCCTTCAGCCGAAGGGATAGATTGTCTAATTCACCCATGGAACTTCAAGTTGGGGTACATATTCCCGCCAACTCCGTTAATTGCGAGATTCCTGTCCAGGCTTCGGAGATCTTCAGCCACGGTAATCGCGGTAATCCCTCTTTGGCCGAGAAGACCATGGTTCACCACCCTATTGCAGCTCAGCCTTCAACCTCCAATCCTTCTTCCGGTAACTCCGGACTTGCTATTTCAAGGCCAATTTCTACATCCAGCTCCAGAGAGGTTGCATCTGATGGCATGGAAGTTGAAAGGGTTAGGTTAAGGGAACAAGGCTGCTCACAGGAAGTAATATCAACTCTGATGCAAGCCAGGAAAAGTACCACCAACACCACCTATACAAGAGTTTGGAACAAATTCTTTACAATGGCGCAGCAGAAGGGAGGGGATCCTATTGCTCCAGAACCTTCTCAAATCCTAGAGTTCCTCCAGTCAGGAATCAACAAAGGTCTAAGTTCAAGTACTCTTAAGGTACAAGTATCCGCCTTGTCGGCCAAAACAGGCACCAGATGGGCATTACATCCGCTGGTTATCCAATTCCTAAGAGCCTGCCTAAAAATCAAACCTCCTAAGAAACCAGTTTTTCCATCATGGGATCTCTCAGTAGTTCTCGATGCCTTCACCAATCCTCCTTTTATTCCATCTGAATCAATATCTCTGTGGGATCTGACTCTAAAACTGTCTTTTCTCATTGCAATTACATCAGCAAAGAGGGTATCTGAAATCCAAGCACTGATGGCATCAGAACCTTACTTAGTATTTTTCCCTGATAAGGTAGTACTAAGACCTTCAGACCACTTCATCCCGAAGGTAGCAACTTCCTTCCACTACAACCAAGATATTGTCTTACCATCCTTCACTAATGATCAGGGTGAACCTCATCCTCTGGATGTTAAAACTACCATCATTAGTTACCTGGCGGCTACAAATTCTTTTAGGAAGACGGATACCCTCATGATCATTCCACATGGAAACAGACGAGGTCAAGCGGCTACTTCACGTACTATCGCCTCCTGGTTAGTCAAGTCCATCAAGAAGGCATACTCCATGCATCATATGGCAATTCCTGAAGGCATCAGGGCTCACTCGACCAGGGCAGTGGCTACCTCCTGGGCAGCGTATTGCAGGGTTTTACCGGAGACGATTTGCAAAGCAGCAACTTGGTCCTCCAGACATACTTTCATTTCTCACTATAGAGTAGATTCTGCTCACTTGGCTATGGCAGACTTCGGTAGATCTGTTGTTAGAGCCAATTCTTCCGCATTATAAGGAATAAATATTATTTTCTTGCACCCACCCGACTGGCGAGTTATTTCCCAGTGTGTGCTGCCATGGAGGCGTCAGGAAAACGGAAAATTGTATACTCACCTTTCCGTAATTTTCCTTTCCTGACGCCTCTCCATGGCAGCACACAGATTCCCACCCCGTTTTATGGTGATATATTTACAGAGAATGCAGCAGGGTGTCTCCCCTTCAAATTTATAGCTAACCAATCCTGTCAGGTTGTGGGGGCGGAGTCACAACCCAGTGTGTGCTGCCATGGAGAGGCGTCAGGAAAGGAAAATTACGGAAAGGTGAGTATACAATTTTCCGTTTTTGTACCTCTGCATTTTTGGAAAGGGTCAGGGACTTTTTTTCATGCAAAATGCAGCGTTTTGCATGTAATAGAATTCAATGGACCAGCATCAAAAACGCAAGTGCAGTGTTTTTGCAGCGTTTTTACAGCGTTTTTGATGCGTTTTTGGCGTTTTTTATTTTTTTATTTTATTTTATTTTTTTTTTTAGACTGTATACAGTCTAAAAAAAACTGTAAAAAAAAAAAAAACGCAAAACGCGGCAAAAACGCTGCTCAAATACGTGGCAAGCATCACAAAAAAACCTCCAAAAATGCTCAAAAGCAACATGCATAGATGTGAATCGAGCCTTATTCTCTAGGGTGTTAGAAAAAAAAATGTATAATGTTTGGGGGTTCTAAGTAATTTTCTAGCAAAAAAAAACAGTTTTTAACTTGTAAACAACACATCTCAAAAAGAGGCTTGGTCCTTCAGTGGTTAGGGTACTTGTATTCAAGGGGCGTAGGGCACCCTACCAGCTGACTGCTTCAATGCTTAACACTATTCGAGCTTGGGAGGCTGGCCTTAGATGTAAACATTAGCCCAATGAAGCAATTTCTCCTAATGCCCCTTTATGGCTAAATCCTAACCTTCCCCAATTTTATAAATTACCAGAGCTTATCACATGGACTAAATATAATATTAAACTACTTTCTCAGGTGGTTACTGATCAGAAAATGTTCCCCTTCTCTACACTTGCCTCAACCTTTAGCTTGTCTGGTTCTCACTTATTTAGATACCCACAGCTTTCTCATACATTCCACAAGATAGTCTAATGATTGCACAATCCACTTTAGAATCAGTGCTTAGGTCTGAATGTACGGAGAGGTCTACCTTGAGGTTGTATTCCCTACTTAATATGATTTCTTTATTGCCATTGGAGGGTCTTAGGCTGGATTCACACCTATGCATTTTTTGTGCTTTTTGTATTTTACAGATTTGCACTACAGATTGCATTCCATAGGAAACCATGGTTTATGGACTGTAGTGCAATTCTGCAAAATGCAAAAAGCACTAAAAATGCATAGGTGTGAATCCAGCCTTAGAGCTAGGCGGGTGCAAGACATACCAAATCTGGACAGGAAAGACTGGAGGAGTGTGTGGGATTTCCCTTTGCAATCTTTGGTGTCCCTGAGAGACTGTATGATCCAATTTAAATTGGTACATAGAGCTTATCTTACACCATCTAGACTTCAGAAGATAAATATTGAGTGTTCTGCTAAATGTTGGTGGTGTGGAGGGGTTTAGGGGGATTTCTCACACATATTTTGGACTTTTGGAGCTATTTTTTGGAAAGAAGTGGTAGATCTGTTAAATTCTATTACTTCTACTCCCTTGCTGGTTTCAATGTGCGTATGTTTGTTGGGTCTGGGGGAGGCTGTTCTTCCTACAGTGTCAGAGCGAGTGTTTGCCAATACTACATTATTATTAATGCGAGAAAAGCTATTGCTTTGTATTGGAAGAAACCCTCTTCTCCTATGTTCTTATACTGGAAACAATTGGTAAATATTAATCTTCCACTGTATAGAGATATATGAATAGGGGTTGTCCCACTAAGTTTGATAAAGTCTGGGCAAAGTGGCTGAATAAGCCATATACGGCATCTAGTGCTTATGGGGGGACTTACGTTTAAACGGTATGGTTTAGATTTCATTTGAGTCAAAATATTCTTTTTCGGTAACTAATTTTTTTTTTTGTTATTGCTATTTTGAATTGATGGCTACTACATCATATTATGGAATGTGAGTGGATCTTGAAGCTGCGTCTTTATTTTTGATTCAATGTGTATGATGTTTATTTTGTCTTGTTTTGTCTGTTTGTTTATTGAGAAAATAAATAAAAAGATTCAAACAAAAAGAGAATCTCAGTACATGTTGGAATGAGAAGGCTGGCTCATGCTCATTTATGTGCATACTCATAAGTTTGAGGAAAAGATCAATGCAAAACAGGCATTGTCATACTCGTGCAATTGTATTAGCGTGTGGAGAAAACATATATGCATGCGCACACGTACAAGCACTGGTGCCAAATGGCCTATTTAAGTTGGACCCTGACTATCAAATTTTCTGGGTGGCACAGTGGTGTATTGGATAGCACTCTCGCCTAGCAGTAAGAAGGGTCGCTGGTTCAGAATGCCAACCACAATACTATCTGCCTGGAGTTTGCATGTTCTCCCTGTGCCTGCGTGGGATTCCTCCGGGTACTCTGGTTTCCTCCCACACTCCAAAGACATGCTGGTAGGTTAATTGGCTTCTGTCTAACTAGGCCCTAGTATATGAATGTGAGTTAGGGACCTTAGATCGTAAGCTCCTTGAGGGTAGGGACTGATGTGAATGTACAATGTATAAAGCACTGCATAAATTGACAGCGCTATATAAGTACCTTATATAATAATCCAATTTTCTGTAGATTTTTTCGTTCAGATTTACCAAAACCATATAATATGCGGTAAACCTTAGGAGTTTCAATTTGTATGCAATCAGGCAGGCCCTTGCACTACTTGGTTTTGGTAAATCTGAAGCAAATCTGACAACAAAATTTGGATAGTGTATATTGGGTCTAAGGGCTTATTCACACCACTAGCACTACAATGCACATTTTCATGAGTTAAGGTGTGTTGCAGCAGCCCATTCAAAATAGGTCTTGTTGGAATGTGTGCAGTGCACATCGTGCATTGTGGTGTGCTGTGGTACATTGCACAGGTGTGTTCTTGTCCTTGATCAGGGTGCCAATCAATGCATTACCAGGCATTGTGGCAATACGCACTACAACAGCACGGATGATGTAAATGGACCCTTCATGTAACAATAAAGAAAAAATATTCCATCAAATGTTTTCAGCTGCTTCACAAAACATTTCAGTGTTGGTATGGTAAGCTCCTTCTGCCTTTATGTTTCTGTAAAGTGTAGCAACTGTTTCTAAAAAGTGATTCCAACAGGGTTGATGTATAAAATTTGGAAGTGTCTGGAACCTTTGATCAGATTGTCTACATGAAGCTCAGTGGAGAGTTTCCTAGAGAAATCATACAGCAAAATTTATTTAATGTGCCGAATAGCACTTGTCTGTTACACCTAAGCGGCGGGGTGCCTGCAGCAGATCACAGAAGTGGTTATATCTGCATCAAATTAAAATTAAATGGGGCTGGAATCACGCTGCTTTAGCGGAGGGATTCATCGCCATGTAAAAGTCTGTGTTTTAAGTTTGTTTTTTTTTAAATCCTTTTTTGTTTTCTTTTTTAATGTCCTAAATAATTTCTACATATCAATGAAATCTGTCAACAGAGTCCGCTCTGCAAATATAACTGCCCTGCACTTGGGCAAATTAATTAGTCAAGTTCTTGTTTAAAAGTTTGACAGCTTGGAATACACACAGATCTTTTAATTAAAATTTTACTGATCTCTACCACAAACATTTCCTTCTTTGGATTAGGGCTAGGGCGAAGGTAAGGACTAGATTTAAAGTGGCTGTAAAGGCTTAAGGTTTTTTACCTTCATGCATTCTGTGTGCAGCAGCCCCCCCAGCCTCCCCTGAAACTTACCTGAGCCCCACCGAGATTCAGCAATGAGCATGAGAACAGCGTCTCTTCCTCCTCATTGGGTGAGACAGCCACAGCTGTCAATCACAGCCGGTGAGCTAATAAGGAGATAGTGGGGGCGGGGCCAAGCCATGCTCCATGTGTGAATGGACACACAGAATAGCAGCTCGGGAGGGAGGGCTCAGGAACGCCAGTGGGGGGACCCAAGAAGAGGAGGATCAGGGCTACTTTATACAAAACCATTACACAGAGCAGGTAAGTATGACATGTTTATTTTTATTTTTTTAAATCACCCTTTAATATCACTTTTAATCCTAAGTTTTAAAGGAAAACTTAAATAAAAATCACTATAAGGGACAGTATTTACAGTCAATGTAAAGTGTCCCTGGTGCTGATGGTTTTAGTTGAAACCCAAAGTCCTCTGAACCCCCCTCAGCCATAATCTTCTGGTGCTGCAGGGGTTGATACATGCTAAGTGACCTGTCATATGCACCTGCCAAGAGTGCCGACTATGTCGGCTCTTTCCACCCCTCTTCTTTATTCATAGGAGCCATGCTATAGCTTCTACAAATGAAAAGTGGAGGACAAGTGAATGAATGAAACGCAAACTCCAACATTGGTAGATCATGTTTCAATAGTGGAAACTATAGTACAGCTTCTATGAATGGAGGAGGGGAACAGAAAGGGCAGGCATAGTTGGCAGTCTTGACAAGTGCATATGATAGTCCCCTCAGATTGTCTTAAAACCCTGCAGAACTGGAAGATTACTGCTGTGGGGGATCAGTCAGAGGACTTCGAATTTCAACTAAAATCACAGCCAGCAGCACAAGGGAGACTTTGCATTGACTGTATGTACCGTCCCTTGTGCTGATTTTTTAAAAGGAAAGCTTGATTAAAATTAGACTTTAAATTGCATTCTTGTGTTGTATATATGTATATACAGTGGGGCAAAAAAGTATTTAGTCAGCCACCAATTGTGCAAGTTCTCCCACTTAAAAAGATGAGAGAGGCCTGTAATTGGTCATAGGTATACCTCAACTATGAGAGACAAAATGTGGAAACAAATCCAGACAATCACAGTGTCTGATTTTTGAAAGAATTTATTTGCAAATTATGATGGAAAATAAGTATTTTGTCAATATTAAAAGTTCATGTTAATACTTTGTTATATATCCTTTGTTGGCAATGACAGAGGTCAAACGTTTTCTGTAAGTCTTCACAAGGTTGTCACACACTGTTGCTGGTACATTGGCCCATTCCTCCATGCAGATCTCCCCTAGAGCAGTGATGTTTTGGGGCTGTCGCTAGGCAATACGGACTTTCAACTCCCTCCAAAGGTTTTCTATGGGGTTGAGATCTGGAGACTGGTTAGGCCACTCCAGGACCTTGAAATGCTTCTTACGAAGCCACTCCTTCATTGCCCGGGCGGTGTGTTTGGGATCAGTCGTCCTGTTCCCTTTGCAGAGAAACAGCCCCAAAGCATGATGTTGCCACCCCCGTGCTTCACAGTAGGTATGGTGTTCTTTGGTTGCATTCTCCCTCCTCCAAACATGACGAGTTGTGTTTCTACCAAACAGTTCTACTTTGGTTTCATCTTTGGTTTCATCTGACCATATGACATTCTCCCAATCCTCTTCTGGATCATCCAAATGCTCTCTGGCGAAACCTCAGACGGGCCCGGACATGTACTGGCTTAAGCAGGGGGACACGTCTGGCGACATAGTGTGTTACTGATGGTAGCCTTTGTTACGTTGGTCCCAGCTCTCTGCAGGTCATTCACTAGGTCCCCTCATGTGGTTCTGGGATTTTTGCTCACCGTTCTTGTGATCAATTTGACCCCACAGGGTGAGATCTTGCGTGAAGCCACAGATCGAGGGAGATTATCAGTGGTCTTGTATGTCTACCATTTTCTAATTATTGCTCCCACAGTTGATTTCTTAACATCAAGCTGCTTGCCTATTGCAGATTCAGTCTTCCCAGCCTGGTGCAGGTCTACAATTTTGTTTCTGGTGTCCTTCGACAGCTCTTTGGTCTTCACCATAGTGGAGTTTGGAGTGTGACTTTTTGAGGTTGTGGACAGGTGTCTTTTATACTGATAACAAGTTCAAACATGTGCCATTAATACAGGTAATGAGTGGAGGACAGAGGAGCCTCTTAAAGAAGCAGATTCAGGTCTGTGGGAGCCAGAAATCTTGCTTGTTTGTAGGTGACCAAATACTTATTTTCCATCATTTTCCACCATAATTTTCAAATAAATTCTTTCAAAATTCAGACAATGTGATTGTCGGGATTTGTTTCCACATTTTGTCTCTCATAGTTGAGGTATACCTATGATGACAATTACAGGCCTCTCTCATCTTTTTAAGTGGGGGAACTTGCACAATTCGTGGCTGACTAAATACTTTTTTGCCCCACTGTATATAGGAAAAAGCAATAGGTTCAATTTAATGCAAACCTTCTAAGACATATATATAATTTTTCCTTCATTCCACCTATAATCCATAGTTCAGCTATGGGATCCAAAGGAAATAATCAATATGAAGGTCCATGCGACTCACTCCATGTGTGGGCTGGCTAGCGGGAAAGTGGGGAGGTAGGTAGTAGTAGGCACGTGGATGTCAGTCACGTCCTCCATGTTTTCCCATTACTCATTGGGTGCCAAGTGGTGGGTCACATTGAAGGCCCACCTTTGGCGTGGGTTCTCCTGGGCTCCGTTAGGCACTTTAATACAGGGTCACTTTACATGTACATATTGGGTACCTATGTTTTGTGCCATTTTCATCAATGCTCTGGAACAAGGCTGAGGTTGCCGTGGGGGATACTCAACCTTAAGGTAGACCTCTACACTTGGAGATTAATGTACACCATGCACACTGGCACGGCGACTATTCTCCAGTTAACTCTCCGTTCTGCGTGACAATGCACACTTTCTCTGTAACTTACATCTTGGAGGGACGCCCTGAGCCAATGTCCACAATCACCTATCGAGCATTTTCCACTACTGCTCCCAAGTAGTGTAGTAGGCCCTGCCGTGCACCCTGCGCTGGCTCCACATGTGCATTTAACTTGATTTTTGAACCTTCTGTACAGGATGGGGAACCTCTGCAGTGCAATCCGCTCCCATTGCGGAATGGACACACAGAGCAGCAGCTCTGGTGTCCCTATAGCAAGTTGCTTGCTGTGTGGGCACTTGACAGAAGGGAGGGGCCAGGAGCACAGAAGATGGACCCGAGAAGAGAAGGATCCAGGTTGCTCTGTGCAAAACCATTTCACGGCAGGTAAGTATGACAAGTTTGTTATTTTTGAAGAAAAAAAAACAAGACTTTACAATCACTTTAATAACTACTTACAATACTTTACTTGGCAAAAGAGCAAAAATAGACATCTCACGGTCCAACAGGCAAGACATGATACTTTTCTATACCCCTATCATTTATTACAGGATTGTATGCTGCCCCAGCACACCTGCTGAGATGCAGTGAAGTTATTACAGTCCTTCAAAGGCATTTCTCCAGCACTGGTGTCTTCAGGGCGATCCCCAAGCTAAAAGTCTCTGTTCCAGGCCATGACCAGCCCCCTTCTCCTACTTCTGTGGGTCTCTTCATCCATTTACATCCCCTAAGGGTCTTACAATCCACAGTTGCACTGCTTCAACCTGCATACACAAGTGATGAGGAGGGTTGGGCCAGTAAGGGCTCACAATCCATTCAACTTTGGCAACTCTTAGGGCTCTTTCACACAGGAGGCCAGACGGCAGTAAAAACAGGCGGTTGAGCCATGGTTTTACTGACCCCTCACCCCCAACATCCAAGCTAAATTTTACCATTACAGCTGGACAAAGCTGTACACATGGCGTGGTCATAGACATTTTACCTTGGCTTGTCAACTTTGAGAGGCCTCATCGCTTGTCAAATGTTGCCCATTAATGTCAATAGGAGCATGCAGCAATTGCATACCAAACAATTGGTTCACGGTTCCAGTGTGGCATTTTATTCAATGTGCCCCATTGGGGAGATTTCCATTCAGTTGTCCAATAACCAAAACAGGAAGTGGGAGGAAATCCCTTCAAAGTGAGGAAATTCCTGGTTGTCACCAGGGTCACCAGAACTAATGTTACCATTTCTCATCTCTTACTGTTCTAGGGACAACCCAAAAACATAAGATTTTTTTTTTTTACTTTCACCTTTAATAACTGTAAGCATGACAAATAGAGAGGGAGAATCTCTCAATGAGGGGCATCCTTTTGGCATGGAATATAGGACTCTGGCAAACCCCTAAAGATATGGGTTGCTCCCATCTCTGTTGCTTTTCTGTTTTCAGCTAAGGAATGTGCAGTCCCTATGGGGGTGACTGAAAGTCTATACATTTGTCTATCAACCAGTTCGATAAAAGAGTTATGCCGCATACACACGATTGGATATTCCGACAATAAAATCCTAGATTTATTTCCGACAGATGTTGGCTCAAACTTGTCTTGCATACACACGGTCACACAAAATGTTGTTGGAAATTCCAAACGTCAAGAACGCGGTGACTTACAACACGTACAACGAACCGAGAAAAATTAAGTTCAATAGCCAGTGCGGCTCTTCTGCTTGATACCGAGCATGCGCAGAATTTTGTGCATTGGAATTGTGTGCACACGATCGGAATTTCCGACAACGAATTTTGTTGTCAGAAAATTTGAGAACCAGAAATGTCTGATGGAGCCTACACACGGTCGGAATTTTCAACAACAACCTCATATTGAACATTTGTTGTCAGAAATTCCGACCGTGTGTACGCGGCATTAAAAAGGCTTTCTGCTATCTGGACTCTTCCTTTCTTATAACCTCAAAATGGGAACATCTTATTGAAACAAAACTTATACTGGGTGAGGTTGCTATTGGTGTCCATTGCTGTAGGGTTTGAGGAACAGGTTATGGGTGGTGCTCCCTATGCCACGCCAGGAGTGCTTCTCTATAAAGCTCAGGGGAATATCCCATGCTTTTAGTGCCTCAGCGAGCCTAAGTAGACCAGCCTATGATGGGCAGAAGTGGGGAAGTGGGTTAACCGCTTCAATACCAATTATGACACTTCCCACATATATATGTAAAATCTACACTTTTTTCTAGAAAATTACTTAGAACTCCAAAACATTATATATATTTTTTTACAGAGGCCCTAAAGAATATAATGATGGGTTTTGCAATTTTTTATGTCACACGGTATCCGCTCAGTGTTTTTTCAAACACAATTTTATTTTTAAAAATTATACATAACAAATTTTATTGCATGCAAACACAATATAATACCCATTTTTTTTTTTGTAAAATATAAAAGATGAAGTTACACAGAGTAAATAGATATCTAACATGTCACGCTTTAAAATTGTGTATGCCGGTGTCTCAGGTCCTGATTGGATAGATTGTTAGCAGCTTAGCCATTGGCTCCCGTTGCTGTCAAATTCAATCACGTGGGAGCCGGAGGGCGGGGCCGAGTTATGCTGTCTGTGTCAATGAACGCAACAGCTGGACACAGGAGCGCACCCGCACAAGTGCCCCGAGGGAAAACGGCTCTCAAACGGGGCACTCGAGAAGAGGAGGAGCCAGGAGCGCCGCTAAGGGACCGCAGAAGAGGAGGATTGGGGCCACTCTGTGCAAAACCAACTGCACAGAGGAGTTTAATTGAAGGATGGTGCGCTGCCAAATATGAATGTAGGAGTAAATTCATACCCAATTCACCATATCCCGATAATAAATTTTTAGAAGATAAAGAGGAAAGAACCCTGGGATGGTACGGGTGAAGGGGTAAGAGATATTAAAGAGTGAGCCTGGGTGGGAGGAAGAGAAACGTACTAAATAATGTGATTGGTATGAGAAGTGCCCAAAAATAGTAAAAATATATACTTTATTGGAATATACAAAAACAATATTAAAATAGTGAACAATACATACAAGATACCTAAACCACATAAATGAGCATACTGGTTAGAGGAAGCATACATATATGTGGTACATAGGAGCCCAACATGTTTCGGATAAGAGAAAATTCAGTTCCTTCTTCAGGGGTTTCCTGTAAGGATTATTGTATGATCTGGGGGAGGTACATAGGTAAAACATACCAATCATTAGTATATATACCGTATATATATATATATATATATAAATGCATGTAATTGGCGTATATCATAGGTATAGAAGGTGAAAAAACAGAATTAATGGAGGCAAAGGAAGAAAAAAATATATATAAAGTGGAAAATAAAATAAAATAGAATGAAAATGAAAAAGTGTAAGAAAACGATGAAATAGGAGTTCTAAATAAACCAGGGATTCAAAGTAGTATGAAATATTGAGGGGACTTACTCGTTCAAAAAGTTAGCTGCATATCAAGGCTGGACTATAGTCTGACAGTCTGCCAAATGGTACTTCAGATCATCATCATCGTAACATCAATTACACGTCATGTTTGGGTATGAGAGGCCATGTATGGATTTATATGATGGAAGGCCTGGAATTGAAGGTGGTGTAGAGACTTTCTGATGTATGTCAAGGGGAGATCATTGAAGCCATACAGATACGGTGAGACACGCCAAAACACCAGCATCCATGAGGAACAACAAATAGGAGGAGGGGAATGTACGTCCCTACGTATAGAAAATAATATTGGAATATAAATATCAAAAAGTTCTTGGGTTGGACAGAAATCTATCAAGATATGAATGTCAGATATACAGTGTGTGTAATTAATATGGTTATATCCATCTGGACCCTGTTGTCAAGTTGGGGTTACATCAAAGGGATATGAGGGACATAGGAGGAGGTATGTATGACATGTTTGTTTTTGTTGTTTTTTTAAAACGAACCTTTACATATCCTCCAAACATCTTTAAAGGTTACCAGTTTAGAGTTACACAGGAGGTCTGGAGCTAAACATATTGCTCTCACTCGTATGGTGTGATCACCTTTAACATATGCATGCGGGACTTACGAATGTGTTCGCATTTGCACGTAAGCACGAAGAAACGGGGGCGCTTAACATTTTTTTTAAAATAATATTTCTTTTATTTAAAACTGTCTCTTTAACAGGTCCTCTTTATGTGGAGATCTGGGGTCTATTAGACCTCAAATCTCTCCTCCTCAGCCTCCAGTGCAGCTGATCAGACACATATTGGTCTGCTTGGCTGCTTTCCTGGCCACTAAACAAGAACCGAAATCGGAAGAGACAAAATCCTCATCGCTTCCGGTTTCTAGGGGTGACAGAGATGGAGGAACAGCATTAGTTCCTCTCTCCCTGTGTAGTGCAGCCATTGCTGGTGGTCGCAGCAGTCCGAGGCTGGCAGCAGCGAGGCAGGGACTGGCAGGGGGGAGGCCACCGTCCGCAGAAATGGTCAAGTGGCTAACTTCTGCCTAAAAGAGAATCGTCTGCTTTAAATTTTGATACTGGGATGATGCCTGCGGTTGCAGGCATCATCCCGGTATAACCACTTCCCTCCCAGGATGTCCACCCTGGGGGGAAGTGGTTAAGATGGTAACTCCTCCCTCACCCCATGGCTGTGCATATGGAAGACACAACACTACACAACATAACACTATCTCTTCCTGTAACCCCAACCCTTATACTAAAGCTGGCCACACACTAGTAGAATTTAATTCAACATTTCAAATTTTAAGAACATTCTTTTGACCTTCTAATTGTTAGTTCGTTAGTTGTTAAAACGATGTTCGTTTTTGAAAGCAATGATGAGAAAATTCGAAGGAGCAGGTTAGAAAATTTTTGTTGAACAAATTCATTTCTAATAGTGTATACAGATTTCATTCAGGAATTCCTATCTTTCCAAAACTGAATGTTAAAAGGAGACCTTCACCCAACGTAGATATACTGTGGCAAGGTGACACTGGTGTACCGGATCACGTACTAACTCTAAGTACATGATCCGACACTTCTGGGTCTGGTCCTCTCCCGCTGTTATTATACACAGTGGGAGCTGATCTTCAGAGAACCGCAGACTTGATGTCCTGTCATTAGACAGAGAGCCAGAACAGATGTAAACAAGGCAGATCCCCATTCTGTCAGTACAGAAGGCATGGATCCTGTGTTCCTGTAAAGCAGCAACACCAATCCATGCCTTCCCCTAGTAAAAGCACCTCCCCCACACTGCACAAACATTGGCTAGGGACACAGTTAACCCTTTGATCGCCTGATAACCCCTTCCCAGCCAGTGTCATTAGTAGGGACACAGATCTGAACAGTGCATAATTTAAGCACTGATTACTGTATTAGTGTCACTGGTCCCCAAAAAGTGTCAAAAGTGTCTGCCGCAATATCGCAGTCCTGCTATGAGTCGCTAATCGCCGCCATTACTAGTAAAAAAATTAAAAATAAATAAAAATATTCCATAGTTTGTAGACGCTATGACTTTTGCGCAAATCAATCAATATACGCTTATTAGGATTTTTTTACCAAAAATATGTAGCAGAATACATATTGGCCTCAATTGATGAAGAAATTAAATTTTTGTATTGGATATGTTTTATAGCAGAAAGTAAAAAATATTGTTTTTCTTTTCAAATTGACGGTCTTTTTTTGTTTATATCACAAAAAATAAAAACCGCAGAGGTGATCAAACCCCACCAAAAGAAAGCTCTATTTGTGGGGGGAAAAAAAAGCCATACATTTTGTTTGGGTACAGCGTCACACGGCCGTGCAATTCTCAGTTAAAGTAACGCAGTGCCGTAGTGCAAAAAATGGCCTGATCGTGAAGGGGGGGGTACATTTTCAGCTGAAATCGTTAAAAGGAGACCATCACTTAAAAGAGACTGACCCCCCACACACACACACACACACACACACACACACACACACACACACACACACTCACACACACACCTTTTTCTGACAGGTACCCACTCCCACTTTTGCAATTCTTGCCTTGGCAAGAATTATGGAAGTTTGGCCTGCCCCCCCGTGCCCACAATCTCCTGGGACATGTCCTTGCACGTGCACAGGAGGGAGCTGGCTGTGAAAAAGCAGGAAGTCACAGTCGGCTCCCACAGCCAAGATGGCAGCACTGGGGTTCTGATGACTGGCAAAGAACCGGCCTGGGTGAAGACAGCGCTGGACTCCTGGCCTGGCAAGTGTCTGTTTCCTTAACCACTTGCCGGCCGCCACACACACATATACGTCAGCAGAATGGCTCGTACAGGCAAATGGGCATACATGTACGTCCCTTTGAATTTGCCGCCTTGTAGGCACGCGCGCTGAACTCGATGTTCATCGGCAGCCCGCGATCATGAGATGGAGAGGCAGAACGGGCATTTCCCCGTTCTGCCTTGTGACATGACAGAGATCTACTGCTCCCTGTCATCGGGAGCAGTGATCGCTGTCATGTCAGTGGTAGTCCATCCCCCCCCCAAACAGTTATAATCACTCCCTAGGACCCACTTAACCCCTTGATCGCCCCTAGTGTTTAACCCCTTCCCTGCCAATGTCACTTATACAATAATCAGTGGCTATTTATAGCACTGATCGCTGAATAAATGACAATGGTCCCAAAATAGTGTCAAAAGTGTCCAATGTGTCCGCCATAATGTTGCAGTCCCAATAAAAATCGCAGATCGCCGCCATTACTAGTAAGAAAGGTTTGCTGGCCTCACATAACTAAGTGGGTTAAATAAAATAGTACCATCATCCGAATTTATTTAAGACAAGAATTTTTTTGGGAGCAGGGACCCCAACTCCAAGCTCACCGGGATAAAATGCAAGCGGACTATCTCGGTACAAGTAGAAAGGGATATACAGTTAGAGAATAACTGTTTAAAGGAGGGTATAAAAGATATTTAAAAAAGATATCCATTTCTTGGTTATTTATCTACTATTGATATCCTCCACTATCACCATTCAGTCACGGTTTGCTTCTGGATCGTTCACTACTTTTTTGTTTACATCACCCTTTCTGTTATTAATTCGGCTGATTGGTATGGACTCCCTTTCCTGATTTTCTCTACTTTATTTCCAATGGTGTTCTCCCTACCTACCTTTATTCTCTTGACTATTGACATCCATGTATATATTTCATATATACCCCTTTTACCTATTTAGACGTTTGGCTTTTTGCGGCCTTATTTGTGCCCTCCCCAGTCGCCGTGGGAGACTCTACCGGGTTTGGCCTCAACACGTTATGCGCCTTAACATAGGTAAGCTGCTCTCTACATTTGTTCACAAAATTTCCCTTCCCCGTTTTCCACACCTTGGTATTATCTTTTATACCCTCCTTTAAATCAAAAACACCATGTAAATCTCATTGCATTGTATTTTATTCGCAGACACATTTCCTGATGAAGTGGGTTTCCCGTGAAACTAGTCGAAATTCCATGTCATCTGCGCATATTTTAATATAGTTTGTATTATTATCATGTCTTGATTTTTGTATCAATAAAATTTGTTTTTTTACATATACCTCTCTACTCTAACTGTATATCCCTTTCTACTTGTACCGAGATAGTCCGCTTGCACTTTATCCCGGTGAGCTTGGAGTTGGGGTCCCTGTTCCCAAAAAATTCTTGCCATTACTAGTAAAAAAAAAAAATTAATAATAAAAATGCCATAAATCTATCCCCTATTTTGTAGACGCTATAACTTTTGCGCAAACCAATCAATATACGCTTATTGTGATTTTTTTTTACCAAACATATGTAGAAGAAAACATATCAGCCTAAACTGAGGAAAACATTTGTTTTTTTTATATATTTTTGGGGATATTTATTATAGCAAAAAGTAAAAAATTGCTTTTTTTTTCAAAATTGTCGCTCTTTTTTTGTTTATAGCTCAAAAAATTAAAACTGCAGAGGTGATCAAATACCACCAAAAGAAAGCTCTATTTGTGAAAAAAAAAGGACGTAAATTTTGTTTGGGTATAACGTCGCAGGACTGCGCAATTGTCAGTTAAAGCGATGCAGTGCCGAATCGCAAAAAATGCTCTGGCCATGTAGGGGGTAAATCCTCCCGGGGCTAAAGTAATTAAAGGGAACTCCACTTTCATGGGGAAAAAAATAGCAAATAAAGAAAAAATAGTATAGCGCGTACAATTGCAACACAAGTCATATTGTAATTGAATGTTATTAAACATTACCTTTCCTTTTCAATCTGCAGCTCTGTAAATTTCTGAAAATGCAATATGGCTACCTAGAGGTATTCTGTACACAGAACGTCTTCCAGAAACATTACAGAAACATCATTTCCTGCTTGTGTGATTGACCAATTTTCCCAGAAGTCTGCACTAAGATACAAGTCAGATTTCAGGCATCCCCTGCAACAAAAATGTCATTTTTGGTGAGATACTACCAATAGGAAATCACGTCTAAAGGGATGCAGGCCCAGCAGTTTTCCTCATGAGAGCCCTGCAGGTGCAGCAGCTGATTGATAATTATGAAACCACTCCCATTAGATTCACTTTCCCACATTGAATACAAACAAACACACAGGCATTTCTTCAGAATAACAAAAGGTAGGGATCTGCAACAAAGTTTGTTAAAATCCTTGTTATGTACATAGATCACCCAGAGGGGGATGTTTTTTTCTCAACAAAAATAGAATCACGCTTTAAAGTTAGTAGATACACTCATACCTCACTTTTTTAAGTACACATTGGGATCAGAGCATGTATGTAAAATGAAAATGTACTTAAAGTGAAGCAATACCTTTTTTCACTTCTGGGGTGTCAGGGGCTGTAGTGGGGGGTGTCAGGGACTGTAGTGGTGGGTGTTAGGGACTGTAGTGGTGGGTGTCAGGGGCTGTAGTGGTGGGTGTCAGGGGTTGTAGTGGTGGGTGTCAGGGGCTGTAGTGGGGGTTGTCAGGGGCTGTAGTGGTGGGTGTCAGGGGCTGTAGTGGTGGGTGTCAGGGGCTGTAGTGGTGGGTGTTAGGGACTGTAGTGGTGGGTGTCAGGGGCTGTAGTGGTGGGTGTCAGGGGTTGTAGTGGTGGGTGTCAGGGGCTGTAGTGGGGGTTGTCAGGGGCTGTAGTGGTGGGTGTCAGGGGCTGTAGTGGGGGGTGTCAGGGGCTGTAGTGGGGGGTGTCAGGGGCTGTAGTGGTGGGTGTCAGGGGCTGTAGTGGTGGGTGTCATGGGCTGTAGTGGTGGGTGTCAGGGGCTGTAGTGGGGGGTGTCAGGGGCTGTAGTGGTGGGTGTCAGGGGCTGTAGTGGTGGGTGTCAGGGGCTGTAGTGGGGGGTGTCAGGGGCTGTAGTGGTGGGTGTCAGGGGCTGTAGTGGGGGGTGTCAGGGGCTGTAGTGGTGGGTGTCAGGGGCTGTAGTGGGGGTGTCAGGGGCTGTAGTGGGGGGGTCAGGGAGTGCGTTTCCAAGTAGTGGGGAATCCGAACTATCCGGGCACGGATTACTCAGCTGCAATTTTAGCTTGAGAGCCACTTTACATACACTCACGGGTATGTCCTTACTCACGAGTGTATGTAAAGTGAGTGTACTTAAAGCGGGGCATGCCTGTACAGTATTTGTAGCTGCTGACTTTTATTTTTTATGTTTAAGTGACTGGAGTTACTCTTTAACCTCTTTCTGGAATCCCCTGTTTTCTGATTACAATAGCCAGACATTTAACATATGTATGTGTGTTTGTACTGCAACAATAAACTGTACTCTCCACTAAGACAAGGGCCGATCCGAATGTAGATCGTCATTAAATCTGCTTATTCACCGCTGTTAATTAGAACATATAATGCCAACCAACACATGGCAACAAAATGAACATCCTAAAAATGTGTTGTGTCATTTTTCTCGTCTGATTACCAACAACAATGTTGTTTAAAATATGTCAAATTCTTTATATTAAATACATTTTTTTTTTTTTACTCCTCTGTATCTTATGACCAAAATTTAATGTGAAACCAGAAGAAAGCTGGCACGGCCCAATCCAAATTGGCAGGCAGAGAGGATGAAACTGAACAAACAGATTTTGAAGTGAAATTTGGATGGGAAGGTCTGGCAGCAGTTCAGCTTTTCTGAATCCATGTAAATGAGAGACTGAATGATTGTCATCAGGCACTTGATATACCAGCATTATTAACTGGAGAGGATGGTGTCTTTCTGAAAAGAGGATATGTTTAGATACAAGCCTATTTAATTCTCCATCAATACTATTCATTATCCAAACTAAAAATATAACACACAAATTACAGCATTTAGTACATGCAGATGGGAAGGGAAGACCGTTAGTTGGGAGGCATCCTTAAAGTGGCCATTAATAAGGCCTCATGCACACAGGATGTTTCATTTCCTCCCCTGGATGCCTTTGCTCCTGGCAGGAAAACAAAGCAGCTTAAAAAACACACCTAAACCCGCATTTTGGATATGCGTTTAGATGCTTTTAGGTGCGTCAAGCATTTTGGTGTTCATTAATTCTTTTGGCCAGAATATGAATTTATTCTGGCTATTGAAACGAATGAACTCTGCATGTTTACATGCATTTAGGTGTGTTCAACATTTTTTCTGTCCAAAACCTCCTCTGATGAATGTGCTGGTGGTCCGTTTTATTTTTTTCAGCCTCTAAGCACTCCTCTTCTTCACCAACCCCAGGGGCGTAGGTACAGGGGTCGCTATTGCGACCTGAATCATTGCTCCAGGGGGCCCCTGAGGCCCCCCTGTATGCCTGGATAGGAGGGTGGCAGGGGTGGCAGCATGTAGAAGAACCGATCCCTCCTTGCAGCTGCTGAACCCTCCTGTCCCTCCTACAGACTTTCAGCAGCTGCAGGAGGGAAATGGAGGGCATCGACTCCTCAACATGCCACTCCCGCTGCCTTCCTATGCCCATCCTTCTGCCCCAGGGCTCCTGTGTCCTTCAATAGCCCCGCCTCACCCCCCTGCAGTGCTGCCGAGTTGCCCCCTATCACTTCCCGATGGCTGCTGCGGGAGGATCTGTCAGGATGGAGAGCGGAGAAGGAGACGGTAAATATGTAATTTACCGGCCCCTTCCTTGTTTTAATAAATAGAGTCAAATAAAAATAAATTAAATAGTAAAAAATTATAAAAAAATTAAAAAACTACTGACACCAGTGGCAGAACTACCAGGGTCGCACTTACGACTGGGCCCTGGTTTTCCGCCACAGTGAGGGGATCCCAAGGCGACAGGAAGCTGTCCCGCTGTGGGACCGTAATAAATAGTCCCATGATCGGAGTAAAGGGCCCGGGGATCAGTGGGAAGGGGCCCCAGTTGGGGGCCCTTCATGATTTCTTGCACAGGGGCCCTGAACCTTCTAGTTAAGCCTCTGATCAACATCAATTTGAGCTTGTTGGACATCCCATATGGGAGTTCCCCCCCCCCACTTTTGCAGCTCTAAAGGCTCTAGAAAAGTTGACCTTTTTGTTTTTTTTTCTAAATTCCAGCTTTCTTATGTACCAATGTACCTCTTTCAATTTGTCCTAGACCAGGCATTACCTCAGGGGCCAGTTTATTGTTTGAAAATCTCCTGTATTACTTCCTAGATGGCCCTTAGCCCAGGTTCACACTGAGCTGCAGGAATGAAGCCATGCGAGTCCAACTCACACGATTTCACTCCCACATGTCAGTCCCGATTTCTGCCGCGATTTCAGAGACATCTGTGCAGGTCTCTGCACAGATGTCAATGTAAATTGCAGCCTGAAATCGCAAAAAGTAGTACAGAAACTACTTTTTAAAATTGGTGCAGTGCCACAGATTATGACGGTGCCATTGGCAGCAATTGCTACCGATTTGACATGCAATTTGACATGTCAAATCGCATGTAGGGTGGCACAGTGGTGTAGTGGATAGCACTTTTGCCCCTAGCAGTAAGAAGGGTCGCTGGTTCAAATCCCAACCACGACACTACCTGCCTGGAGTTTGCATGTTCTCCCTGTGCCTGTGTGGGTTTCCTCCGGGTACTCCGGTTTCCGCCCACATTCCAAAGACATGCTGGTAGGTTAATTGGATCCTATATAAATTGTCCCTAGTATGTATGAATGTGAGTTAGGGACTTAGATTGTAAGCTCCTTGAGGGTAGGGACTGATGTGAATGTACAATGTATATGTAAAGCGCTGCGTAAACTGACGGTGCTATACAAGTACCTGAAATAAAAAATAAATATCAAAAGGCTCCAGTGTGAACTAGGGCTTAGGTTGGGAAAACTGTTAACGAACTGAGTTCACCAGCTGATCTCATTACCACACACGCTGCACCTGCCTTCCCCTTCCAGGAGATGGCTCCCACCCACCTCAGCAGGTTCATGCTTTTCCAGTCCAATCAGCGATCAATGTCCTCACGAAATACACAGCCATCAATTTTTTTCATTTCTACATTTCCTTCATCTTGCATAGATCGTTCATTTGTGTGCAGGACACGAGCAATCAGATAACAGCCTAATGCTGCGTACACATGACCGGACTTTCCGGCAGAAAAGGTCAGACGGAATCATTTCATCGGATATTCCGATCGTGTGTGGGCTACATCGGATTTTACCTTTCGAAAATTCGGACGGACCTAGAAATAGAACATGTTTTAAATCTTTCCAACGGAATCAATTCCTATCGGGAAAACCATTCGTCTGTATGCTATTCCGACGGACCAAAAACGACGCAAGGGCAGCTATTGGCTACTGGCTATTTAACTTCCTTTTTCTAGTCCCGTCGTACGTGTTGTACGTCACCGCGTTCTAAATGATCAGACTTTGGTGTGATCGTGTGTACGCAAGTCCATTTCAGCAAAACTCAGACGGAACTCCGTCAGAAAAACCGTCAGAGTTTATTCTGACGGAAAAAACGGTCGTGTGTACGCGGCATTAGTGTTTGCCACGAAGTCTGTAAAGCTCACTATACGATCTGTTTGTACAATCTCCTTCAGGTCTACCACCAATTATGTAGTGCCTACCTAAATGGATACAGAGTGATTGGATAGATGGTGTGAGTGTCCTCCTATTATATATTTTTGGTAAATTTAAAGGAGATTACACAAAGATTGTACAATCAGAATGTATAGTGTATGGCCACCTTTATACCCCCAAGAGAGTGTGTATTTTTGCTGAAAGGGTAAAGTAGGGGACAGTATTGCTTTTGCTTCTGGGGGGGGGTTGAAGTCTCTTAACCCCTACACTGCATATTACACACCCCCGCACTCTTTTTATTTTTTTCTCCTGACCCTACTGTGCATTACAAACTCCTGTCTCCATGCATTATGTGCATGATATCTTACTGACTTCAGCACTCTCTGCATTACACACCCTGGATCATTATGGTTGCCACCTCATCCCTTTAAACCCGAACACATATGTGGCTGATTAAGGTGGTAATTAAACTCACTTGGTGCCTTATCTGCATTTAATTAGCCTCAGAACCTGTGTAATTCATATGTGTTCGGGTTTAAAGGGATGAGGTGGCAACTCTACCTGGATCCCTGTACTCTGCATTATGTATTCCTAAACCCAACACTGACTGCATCACTCTGCATTACATACGTCTGATCATTTAACACATTGCATTACACACCCTTGACAATTCTTCCTTACTCCTGCTCTATATACACCAGTGGCGGCCCGTCCATAGGGGGCCCCAATCTACATGTGATCGCCGCATTCCCATCCGTCTCCTGCGGGATTGGCGTTGTCCCCCCCCAAAAAAATCTTTGGGCCCCAGTCGCCACTGATATACACCAGGGGCAGCCGCCTACCCTATTCATCACTGCCGCCACCCCCTATTCATGCGTCTGGGGGGTTTATATAATCGCCGCAGTCTGTGTCTCCTGCGGGGGGGGGGGGTGTTGCTGTTTGTGATGATGTGCCACCCGTCTCCCGCGGGGGGGGGGATTGTGAGTGTTGGTTGTGCTGCCCTCCACCCCACCCCACCCCCCCAAAATAGTGATCACCAGCCGCCACTAATATACACTATATTGTACATTATATACTTCTCTCCAAAGTGTTCATTGTGTCCACAGTTGCAGGTTGCAAAGCAGTCCTTGACTATTTTAATTAAGTTCTTTGTTAAGATCAGCTCAGATAAAGTGTTAGTTCTTTGTCTATTTTCAGTGTGTGCAAAACCATATGTAGCAGAAACTTTTTTTTAGTTTTGTAATGATTGTGCTGAGGTTTATATGTGTCTGTGAGATTCCTGGTAGTGGCAAAGCTATCAAAGCATATTTTGTAGGTACAAGGAAGCTCAAGTTTTGTTTAACCATGCCGCTTTAACCCCTCCCATTGTTAACAGTCTGGCCACACCCACGTTTTGGTGTAGTGCACTGCAGGCTGCCACCGACCCTTAACATGTCCCTCATTCTCAATTTCTAAAGTTGAGAGGTATGCAAATATGCTAGGCATGTCATTTTTTTATACTAAGATTTATAATATCCTACAACTTACTGATCATGCTAATTTAACATGAACTTTAGGTATATTTATTTTTCAGGGGCTCCCTGATACCTGAAAAATATTTCAAGGGTTCCTCCATGATAAAAAGGTTGAGAAAGACTGGTGCAAATATAAAGCTTAAATACATGCATGCTATTGTTTTTAACTATGGATGGGCCCGATGTTCAAGTTGAACGTAAGTTCGACTCGAGCATCGGGTGTTGGTTTGTTCATAGAACAAACGAACATATTGGGGACTCGCGGGACGTTCGCCCACCACGGAGCGCCCCATAATGCATTGTGAGTTCCAATAAACCCCCCACCCGCAGACACCGACAACAAACCTGGGCTGTTGTTGTCGGTGTCCGAGGGTGGGGGGCTTATCGGAATCTGAAAGCCCCCTTTAACTAGGGGGTCCCCAGATCCCAGCCCCCCCTATGTGAATGGATATCCGGTACATAGTAACCCTACCCATTCACCAAATAAGTGTCAAAAAGTAATAACCACAAGAGACAGTTTTTGACAAATCCTTTATTAAACCCTAAAAATTTTAAAAAGTGTCCCGCGATGTAAATCCACCATCAATCAAGACACCCGATGGACCCCAAAAATAGAAAAAAATGGAAAACACTCCGCCTCCATGGGAGGCCTCACGCCGAATGCACTCTCTTTGCTTTGACAGCTCTTTTATAGACAAAAGGCGGGGCCACCTGGTGGCGTAACCGGGTGGCCCTGCCCCCTTCTGGCGTCATGTGATATCACATGACATCAGAAGGGGCGGGGTCATCTGGTTACGTCTGTCGGGCGGCTTGATTTATTATTTTTTTAATAAAGGATTTGTCAAATACTGTCTCTTGAGGCTTTTACTTTTTGACACTTTTTTGGTGAATGGTGTACAATGTACCTGATACCCATTCACATCGGTGGGCGGGATCTGGCAGATTCCGATAAGCCCCCTGTACACCTGGATAGGAGGGGTGGCATGGATGGCATATCGAGGAATGATGTTCTCCATTTTTCTCCTGCTATCTCCCGCAGGCATTCAGTGGCTCCAGAAGACAAATGGAGGGCATTGGTTCCTCTCTACACCACCCCTGCTACCCCTCCGTTCCAGGTTACCTGTCCCCTGTTGCCCCCAGGCCCCAACGTCCCCCCTTCCTTTGCTGCTTCCCCTCTCCCCCCCCCCCGGCTGCTGTGGGGGATGTTCCAGGATTTAGAGTGGGGAAGAGGGTAGTAAATATGTCATTTACTCCTTACATGTCCAGGGATCCACCTAAACCAGCTCTTCAGTCATCTTCAGGTCCAGGCGCCGGCTTCCCACTGTGCATGCGTGAGCGGTGCTGTGTTTTGTGAATGGTCCTGCAGCTTTCTGGGATAGGTCACAGGTCCCAGAAGGCTGCGGGGGAAGTAGAAAGCCAAGCTTACGCTTGGATCCCCACGGGGATCCAACCGGAAATGGGAATCTGTCAAAACCTACATGGTTTTGACAGAACTTCCCCTATTGGATGATGTTCCACTTTAATTACAGAGGTGGTGAGAGGAGAAGTCAGTACAGGAATTACTGCATGGGGGCAGCAAGGAACAATGGGATGTGTAGTCCTTAGAAATGGAAAGTAAATAGCAGAGGAGAAGCTGTAAACCATGCAGGGAATCCCAAAAATATTGGAAAGAGATGGACAGCAGACAAGCAGCACTCACCGCATGAGTTTATATTGGTTTAGCGGGTGCCCCGTAGGCCTGCATCTCCCTCCGGCCGCTGCCAGGATTTTAAAAGGATCTCCTGAGAGATAGCGAGAGCCTGTCAGCTACTGTAGGGGAATTCTCTCTCTCCCCTATCCTCTTCCCAGACAGTGTATGTGAGCGATGCTTGCACAGGCAGCCGAGTGAAAGAACAGCCACCAGAACTGCTGCAGCAAAAGATCTTGGGATATATATATAGTCCCCAACACAAACTACCCCATTCTGAGTCCCTGGGGCAGAACTATGGTTTCCAGCATACTCTGGGGAGGAAAGAGTAAGAACTCCATCTTGTCTGCCTGGGGTGAGACAAGACACCAGGGGGCAGAGGAGGAGACCAAACCTGGGGAGAGGTGTTGCCTCCCGGGTTGGTGTACCATTCCTGCCAGGCATCCACAGCCGGTCGGGGACACTCTGCCTGAGGGGGGGATCCCAGGTGCATATCCACCTGCATCGACAGCGTGAAGCGTCCAGTTGTGAGGTAGCCAGTCGGGCTACCTGAAGAGACCTGCCTGTTCCAGGACGTTTCACTTGGGCCTTGACCACATGATCGGTGAGCGGGCACTTGCCTATTTGCAGGAAACAAAGACACTGCATGCAGACAGCGTTGTTCCCATTGCCCACACTTGCCAGAACCTGGGTCACACGAATGCCCTGTTAAGCAGGAAGTGTCTGTCCTGTTATCTGGACACTTCCAGCATACTGCATTAACGCTCTACCCAATAGGAGTTCAAAGTGCACCAACTAAAGTGGCTAGTCGAAGACTCAAGATCTTTTTCTGCAAAGGGACTTGAGTTATTGTGGCTATACGGACATGCACACATACCCAGGGCTCAGTATATGTGATGCATGAGTGGGGTAGTTTATCTTGGGAGTTAGTCAATTGACCACTGAACTAAGTGCAGTGTTTACAGTTTGTGGGCCTGTGATGTCAGGGGAAACGAAGAGAGAGGATTGACATCAGTGAGGGACATTCATCTGCTCTACTTCTGCCTTGACTCATAGAGCCAAATCTGAGTAAAGGGGTGACCATTCCATTATAGAGTTTGCCATTAGTGATCGGTTATTATTTAAGTGGTTGCCTCTGCTCTAGGGGTTATTCACTGTTGAAGAATCCCCTGAAAGCAGCCAGACAGTACCACTGAGTTATATTGCTCTTGCTCTTGATCCTTAGTCATTACTCTTCAGTTAATTTACTTGAAATGTACTTCTATTGTCTGTTACCATTTCACAGAAATTTCACAGTAAAGACTATTTCTGTGTTTTACTACAACTTGTGTCTGTGATTACTGTGCTTGCACTTACACTATTTCCAGGTGTGCAAGAGGGGCTGAGACTGTTCTTGGGGTTGAGAGGCAGAGTACAGAACCAAATATGCTCAACCAGCTCCTGCGTGGGTAGAGCTGCATTGGATTGGCTATTACTATTGTTTGTATTGTTATTACAATGAAGTTTATTTCAAGTAACTGCACTACCTAACCTTGAAATCGATTTTAACATTTTGGAACAAATGAATACATGAGCTAAAGAGTTTTTTATATTTATGTAGGGTTCATTAAAATTAAACTGTGCAAGCCAATTACACAAGCAATGAATTTTTTCCAGTGTTGCCACGGTTGCAAGGAAGTGAATTATGATTTTTTTTGGCAGTTGTTGAAAATCGTAGCTGGCGAAGGACGGAAATGGAAGGGCAATTTTTAGTAACTAAATTACAAAATGGTTTGAGTAGCAATAACGTGTATTATATTGATTTTATTTAGGAAAGTAGAGCTTTTCTTGAAGAATTGTCAGTGTTAAAGCAACTCTTTCCTTTGCCAATATTTACAGAAAATACTGCCAGGTATGAACTATTCAGCTTAAAAACAGCACAGCGGTGAACAATCATTAAAGAAAAGCTACTTCAGTCTGTCCTCTGAGACCCAGATATTACTCCACTGGGAGGCGCCATCTTCCCTCACTCAGTATAGAGAAGAAGAAGCCAAGTTGTCAATCAACACTCAAATGTCAAAGACACCTTAGCCCTTCTTGTGAAAAAATATGTGATATTGGGAAAGTGGTTAGAGATGAAAATGCAGGATTAGCTGTTTTTGAGAAAAAAAAAAATCTAAATTTTAATATACAGGTGCATCTCAGAAAAATAGAATATCATCAAAAAGTTAATTTATTTCAATAATTCAATTCAAAAAGTGAAACTCATATATTATATATTTATTACACACAGAGAGATATATTTCAAGCATTTCTTTCTCTTAATTTTGATGATTATGGCTATGGATAATGCCATAGAATGCATTAAGATAAAAAAAAAAAAAACTTCTGCCTTTACAATTACTTTAAATGGAAGTCACTTATAGTGGAATTCTGCATACACACGATCGGGATTTTGGTCGGAAAAATATATGATGGCTTTTCAAAGGGATTCCGCTCAAGCTTGACGATCGTATTTTCGGATAGGAACTTTTTCCGACCGAAAAATTGAGAACATGCTCTCAATCTTTTGCTGGAATTCGGCCAGCAAAAGTCCGATGGAGCATACAGACGGTCACATTTTCTGACCAAAAGCTCTGATTGGTCTTTTGCTGGCCGAATTTCCGATCGTGTGTACGCAGCAAAAGTCATATTCTCCTTCATGCCTGAAAGCAGGGCCAAGGGGTAGCATAGCTCCCAACTGTCCCTGATTTCGAGGGACTGTCCCTAATTTGGAGCAATGTCCCTCTGTCCCTCATTCCCCCTCATTTGTCCCTCATTTTGGTCTGATCTATATAGTATATAACATTCACTTTATATCTTTCAAAAAGTGTTTCCCAGTGCTAAAGCTTTCACCTAATTTCTAAATTGCTGCATTTGTACATTTTAAAAGCCAATATAAAGGAATAGTAGTGGTAAAAAAAGCGCTTGTGGATTTAATTAATCTTTTTTTTGGTTAATTCTCCTTTAAGGGGGTGTGGCAGGGGGCGTGTCCTATGCCTACATACATTTGCTAGTAGGTGTCCCTCATTCCCATCTCAAAATGTTGGGAGGTATAGGGAAGGTAGAAGAGGCTTCCACCTTGGGTGTTTTCGCTGAAAGGGGGTGCAAAACAGGCAAGACTTGCAAGTAGCTCATGTGAAGGGGGGACACACTTTTTCTGCTTGGCTGCCAAAGGACCTTGTCTAGGGACTTCCCAGAAGCTCCGCACTGTTACCAGTGTGGGGAGGTGATGGGGGATTGTGGCTTAATAATTATAACTGCTCTGAATGGGCAAAGGGACACGTGGTTGACTAACTACAGGCAAAAATATCCAATCACATGCAGGGAAATTAAAGAAAGAAAAAAACGGTGTTTTTGCTTGCTTGTGATTGGATGATGAAAGTCAGCTTTCATTCATTAAAGTGACACTAAACAATATCCTTATTCTCCAAAATGATCCCATGTGCACCCACTACTTAAAGTGTTACTAAATCCAGGACCCTGCATTCACTATAGGGTCTTCCACAGTACACAGAACATGGAAATGCAATTATTTTAGTATACTGTATATAAACGGATAAATACCTTTTCTCATCAGCAGTTAGAGCAGTCTTGTGACTTCAATCAGTTCCTGGTAAAGCTTGTAGGAGTTTCCATTTTTCCCTGACCCTCTGTCTGGACAGTGCTGATTGGCCCTGTGCTGATCAAATGCACCCTCACAAGAAAAGAAAAAAACTCTCTAGCAATACATATCAAACTGAGCATGTGCAGCCCGTCCCCAGACTTTGTAAATATCAGGTTATTTTTTGGAGACAGTGGAAGAAGAGGAGGATCAGAGAAGACAGGATCAAAAAGCCTTCATACACAATGCAGAGGATTAACCCCTTAGGTTCCACAGTGAGTATAACAAGCATTCTTTACTGCATATACAGACTGATTTTACAATTGTGGGTTTAGTAACACTTTAATAGCCCTGTAATCTGTTTTTTTCAATAAATTGTTTCTTACTGCATTTTTTTACCTCCTTATAACATTCTCTGTGAGCTCCAGAACCTCTCTTTTTCCCCTTCACTTCTGCTTGTTTGGAACAAGCAGTGCACGTTAGTTGTGTTCATGTGCTCTGACTATGCACCTTACACATCCCATAGCCCATAGTCCCTAGTTTGTCTCAGGGGTGAGCTACAGAAGGTGGTTATGGGGTTGATTTACGAAAGGCAAATAGACTGTGCACTTTGCAAAGTGCACTGCAGAGCTTAGTAAATGAGGTAAAGATTCACTTTGCAAAGAATACCCAATCGCATGCAAGGAATATAAAAAAACAGCATTTTGCTTGCACATGATTGGATGATGGAAGACCGCAGAGCTTCTGCTAATTTACTGATGTAGCACCCTGATGTTTAGCCAGGGTTGCTATTAAACTTATTTTCCAAGTGATAGTTGCCTTGGCCAATTGATAGGAGGTCAATTGCTTTCACCCTATTCTGGAATTGCTGCACTTCTCTCTTCTGCCACTAGATGGCCAGGTGTCTGGTGAAATTAGATAAGACAAGGGCATTGCAAGGACAGATTGGGAATAAATGGGGTGTCTCAGCCAATGGGCAGGGATTTTCTTGGGCCCCTCGGCCTTCTGGGAGAACCTGTTTATTTGGGTGGAGTCAGGTGATCGGGGTTCTGTGCCACCTGGTTGGCTGTCTGGGTGGACGTGTGTCGTATTGCCCAGGGCTGCTAGGCCAGAAACCTAAGGCCTATCCGGGGGACATCTGGCTGCTAGGCTAGCTGAGAGCCTATCCAGAAGTAGTGCAGGTTTGTAGTAGTCCAACCAGAAGTAACGGTTCTGCCGGCCGGGGAACCTGTCGTGGTTTGGAGGTAGAGATGTCACCACAAAGGGACCATCCACCTTGCTACCTGAGACCGCAGTGAGTGAGCTGAGGCCAGTACCAGAGCAGACTTCTCACCAACCGGGGATGGTGAAGAAGTGGGAAAGCATCAGCAAGTGCCAAGTCAGGGACCCAGCGGGACAGCAGAGGTGACGCTTGTGGAGTGCCAAGCCAGGGACCTAACATGTCAGCAGGGGTAAAGCTTGAAGAGTATCTGTGAGTGCCAAGCCAGGGACCCAGCGGTGAGGCGGGGGTGACGCTTGAGGAAGATACTGAGTATTACTGTGAAAGAGCTCAGGGGATCCAGTGGCTAGTGGATCTGAAGTCTAGTGAGAGAGACTGGGAGGTCGTGAGTGAAGACCCACTATGAGTGAGTGTGGGGCAAAGAGAACGGTTCATGTTGCAGAAAGTTGAATACCTTTATCGTTAGTAACAGCTACAAGATTGTTGCCATAGGAGACAGCGGTCCTACCTATACAGAAGTGGTGTCCGGCTGGAGGCCCTCACCTGTATAGCTGTCTACCTATAGAAGTCTCGGAGTCTGCCAATTAACATTGCATCATCCTAAGGTTGTCCTGGCCCTAATCGTCTCTCCCACAGTTCTGTTTAAGAGACAATAAATCTCTTTGCATTCAAAAAGTGTCTGGCACCCACCATGTCATCTTGCATTACACCCACCATGCCTTGTAGCCCACTCTACACTGGATGTCAGCTGTCCTTAGCTCTGGAGGTCACCATTGGGCTTCAGTGTCACCGGACTTTGCTATACTAAGCTCTGGAACAACTGCTCTTTGCAAAGTGCACAGTCTATTTGCTTTTAGTAAATCAACCCCAATGTTTCCATATATCGTGGAACCATGGAGAGCGAACATAGCCACCGTTTAACAGAAGATCACAGCAGCATAAAAAGACATTTGGAGATTTGGAGGAGGCCGAGGACTATAGAAGAGACTTTTTTGAGTTTAGAATGCAGACTTGAATGTATTTTTTTTTAAACCAGATTTTAGTGTTACTTTAAAATAAGGAAAATTCCCCTTGCAAAGTAAACAGCCTATTTCCCTTTAGTAAATCACCCTCAGTGTTTATTTAGGGCTGACCATAGAGAATCAACTTGTCTGCATATTCCCTAAGCACAGATGAGAAGAGAACGTTATTTTGATCTGTCGTGTTGCTGCACAAAACTGAGATTCAATATTTGTCTTAAGCCTTGTCTTTGTCATAATTGGAGCAAGTGTCAAAGGAACAGAACAGCTAAAGGCTCATTAATACATGCTAGGATCATTCTGCTAATTAACACTGACATGGAGAGAGGACACTGGCTTTTCATTTGGAAGTCACCGGTTTCTTGCAGATGTAACTTTTGCACTAATTAATTTAGCCTGTTGGATTCAAGTCCATCAAGAAACCTAAAATGCATCTAAACCCAAGAAGAAAAATAAAATGTAATATTTTTCAGCTTACCAGTCCTTACATGTGGTGTCTGCTTTAGTTTTCTTTTTCAAGTTTTTTACCTGGTGATCCTGCCAGTAATATACTTATTGTCTTCGGGTGACAGAAACACAGCCCAAACCTTTGTGTGCACTGCTGCATCACTCATTGTACTGTTTCTATAGAGGAGCAGCATTGTCACCCTAGGACAGTGAGGCTGCATTTACACCTGAGCATAGCGTCTTTAAACGTTTCTCCAGTGTTTTATTTTGCACGCTTTTATGTGCGATTTTGGCGCATTTTTGAGTTTTTTTCTCTTTTTTTATTTTTATTGGCCAATAGCCATTAGAGAAAACTCATCTGTTGCATGATTTGTTGCTAGGTATTTCAGCTTTTTTTTAGCTTTTCCATTAGCTTTTATTTATTTTTTTATTTTTATTATTCATTTATTAATATTTTTTTTTTCATTAAGGTAAGGGGTTAGAGTTAAGGTTAGGTTAAGGTTAGGATTAGGTGTTGGGGTTAGGGTTATTTACTGTGAAATGTATTTATTTAGTTTTATTAGGATGTTAATACTACTACTACTGCTAATAAAAATAATAATAGCAATAATAATACATTAATAAATGCATGTAAAATAAATACACAAATAAAAATTATCATAAATAAATAATAAATTCAATAAATGAATACTAGGTAATAATAAAAAAAAATAATTAACCCCTAACCCTTAGAAAAATAAAATAAAATAATTATAATAAATAAACACCCCAACCCTAACACAAAATAAATAAAATAAATATATTAAAATATTATTTTTAATATTTTTAATAATATTAATATTATTACATTTTTTGGGGCTTGGATGTTTATTATTATTATTATTATTATTATTATTATTATTATTATTATTCTTATTATTAATAATAATAATAACATATTTTAAAATGTTTAAGGTTAGGGGTTAACTATTATTTATTTGTGTATTATTACACATTATTGAGTCAATACTGAACGCTACGGATTTATGCCCCATACACACGATCGGACTTTCCGACAACAAAGCCATGGATTTTTGTTCGAAGGATGTTGGCTCCAACTTGTCGTACATACACACGGTTACACAAATGTTGGCCAACAATTATGAACGTAGTGACGTTCAAGACGTACGTGATATCTCTATTACGAACGCTAGTTTTACAAGGCCGAGCGCTTCCGGCTCGTACTTGATTCCAAGCATGCATGGAGTTTTGTGCGACAGACTTGTGTACACACGATCGGAAAGTCCGACAACAAACATTTGTTGGCGGAAAATTTGAGAACCTGCTAGCCAACATTTGTTGGCAGAAAGTCCGACAACAAATGTTCGATGGAGCATACACATGGTTGGACTTTCCGCCAACAAGCTCACATCCAACATTTGTTGTCGGAAAATCCGATCGTGTGTACGGGCATAAGAGTGGAATGCCATTAAAGTTCATGTGCGTGTAAAGTCAGGCGTCCTAATACTTTTGCTAATATAGTGTATGGGGTATTACCGTGATTGTCAGGAATAGGAGAACTTATTTTGCTGTATTTTTTTAGCAGAGACCCTAGAGAATGAAATGGCAGTTGTTGCAATTTTTTATGTCACTTGGTTTTTGCGCAGCGGTTTTTAAAACGCAATTTTTGGGGAAAAAATACAGTTTAATGAATTAAAAAAAACAAAAATATAATATAATATATACCCCATGCTTTAAAATTGCATGCACTCATGGAATGGCGCCAAACTACGGTACTTATAAATCTACAGGTTACCAGTTTAGAGTTATGCCCGTACACACGATCGGATTTTCCGACAACAAATGTTGGATGTGAGCTTGTTGGCAGAAAGTCCAACCGTGTGTATGCTCCATCGAACATTTGTTGGCGGGTTCTCAAATTTTCTGCCAACAAAACTTTGTTCTCGGAATTTCCAATCGTGTGTACACAAGTCCGACGCACAAAAGTTCACGCATGCTCGGAATCAAGCAGAAGGAGCCGCACTGGCTATTGAACTTCCTTTTTCTCGGGTCGTCGTTCATCTTGTACGTCACCACATTCCCACGTTCGTAATTGTTGGCCAACATTTGTGTGACTGTGTGTATGCAAGACAAGTTGGAACCAACAACCTTCGAACAAAATTCCATGGTTTTGTTGGCGGAAAGTCCGATTGTGTGTACATGGCATTACAGTGGAGGCCTAGTGCTAGAATTATTGCTCACGCTCAGACGTTCGCGATACCTCACATGTGTGGTGCGAACACCGTTTACATATGTGCAGGGCTTTTTTTCAGTGGGAACATGGGGGAACGCGGTTTACGCACTGAATGTATGTAATGGCAAAGGGTTGTTGTCGTGTGCTGGAGGATCTATTAATGCTGGCTGCTGGGGGATCTATTGTTGCTGGGGGAATTTATTGTTGCTGGGAAGGTCTATTGTTGCTGACAGGGCATCGATTGTTGCTGGGGGGGGTTATGTTACTGGGGGAAGTCAACTGTTGCTTGAAGGCATCTACTAATGGGGAAGGGGTCTATTGTTGCTGGCTGCTGGGGGATCTATTGATGCTAGTCACTGGGAGGTCTATTGTTGTTGGGGGGATCTTAAGATACTGGCTGCATTGTCACCCTGGACATTGCAGCCAGTAATTTCTTGTTATCATTAACAAACTCTACTTAGCACCACAAAATGATACTTGGTTCTGTATTCTTTAAAAGCGGTGGTACTGGGAGGTGGGTTGAGGGTGGATTCAAGAGACGGTATTCAGAGGTGGGTAGGGTGTGGAGACAAGAGGTAATTCAGAAGTGGGGAGCACCTGCGCCTTCTCTGAAAAAAATAGGCCTGCATATGTGGGCATGCCCGAGCAGGCAGGGATGGGGGCGCTTTAAACATTTCTTTTTATTTTATTACATTTTTATTGGCTGGTTGCAGGCTGGCTGGAATGGTGAGCTGGGAATTTTCCTTGGTTTTGTTTTACATGCATTGCCCTTCTATGTGCTCCTTCCTGCAAGGTCCAGGTATAGGTGCGAACAGTGGCCATTTGTTTGTACACCTCATGAACACCTGCTGACTGCTTCCTGCCCTTTTCAGCCCTCTATTTCAGGTGGGTTAACCCTCCTAGGACCAAGATACCTGTAGTCTTGGTTGAAGGCTCTATCCCACCCCAAATGTCTTGGAGGCTCCAATGCCTGGGACCCTTATCAAGACTTAACAATCCTAGGAAAACTGTAAATCAGTTTTTGCTTGCAGCCGGATCACCCCAGAAATCCTCACCCTACATGGGTGAGAATTCCTGGGTACTCCAGCTGTCTCTTGCTGTCCCCCTTAAAGGGACCACAACCCAAACAAGGGGGGTACATACTGTACCTCCAATCTAGGACCCATTCTTGTTGTCCTGTCCAATATACAGTAAAACCTTGGTTTGAGAGTAACTTCGTTTGAGAGCGTTTGCAAGATAAGCAACATTTTTAAATACATTTTGACTTGATATACAAGCGATGTCTTGATATACAAGTAGCGTCATGTCACAACTGAGTATAAAAGAGAAGAGAGGCGCCTCTAAGTAGAAACATGGTTACATTTAATGAAGGTACAACATTTAGCAAGTCAGGGGGTTGATGATTAAAACAGACACATCTAAGTATGCAGGCATTTGGGGTAAAGCTGTCCACATAGACCAGGGGTAGGCAACCTCGGCCCTCCAGCTGTTTTGAATGTACAAGTCCCATGAGACATTGCAAGACCCTGATAATCACAGGCATGACTCCTAGAGGCAGAGGCATGATGGGATTTGTTGTTTCATCAAAGCTGGAGGGCCGAGCTTTGATGTCATCCCTTCCACGAGCTCTTCAAGCCTCGCTTTCAAATGGCTCTACTGCAGGGTAGTCTTCCCGGTCATGATTGCAGACTGACAGTGGTGAGAGCCGGTGGTGCGGAGGATGGTCTATGTGGACAGCTTTACCTCGGATGCCTGCATACTTAGATGTGCCTCTTTTAATCATCATCAACCATGTGAGTTGCTAAATGTTGTACCTTCATTGATGTAACTATATTGCTACACTGCCCCTTTGACACTGCCATGACTTAAAAGTTGCGCGATTTTGAAGCAATTTCAGGGAATGCCTGTGTAAACTTCTCGCATGAAAGTCGGACCAAAGTAGTACAGGGACTACTTTGAAGTCAGCACACTTGAAGTCGCACAGATATGAATGGTTATCATTGGAAATCATGGGTAACGACTTGTCATGTGACTTTGCCGTCACAAGTGTGAAAGGGGCCTAAAGGCGCCTCTCTTCTCTTTTATACTCTGTAGTTCCTGCTGGATTTTGCTTCTAATCTGCTTGTGGAGGCTTCCATTTGTGGATGGACATTTTGGCTCCATTCACACTAATGTGTTTTTTGATGCATTTTGCATTTTGCAGAAATGCATGGGAATTTTTTAACATGGGTTCCTATGGAACATGTTCACATCAATGCATTTTTGTGCCTCTGCGTTTTTGGAAAGGGTCAGGGACTTTTTTTCATGCAAAATGCAGCGTTTTGCATGTAATAGAATTCAATGGACCAGCATCAAAAATGCAAGTACAGCGTTTTTACAGCGTTTTTACAGCATTTTGCGTTTTTTTTTTTTTTTTACACTGTATATAGTATAAAAAAAAACTATAAAAAAAAACAAAAAAAACGCAAAACGAGGCAAAAACGCTGTAAAAACGCTGTAAAAATGCTGTTCAAAAACGCGGTAAGCACCGCAAAAAACACTGCAGAAATGCTCAAAAGAAACATGCATAGATGTGAATCGAGCCTTAATGGTTACACAACCTATCACATTGCTATAATCTTTTTATATGGACTATAAACTGAAGGATTTAGGAATAAATGGTTGTGGAACAAATCATCTGAGTTCCCATTATTTCTTATGGGGAAATTTGCTTTGATATACAAGTGCTTTGGATTACAAGCATGTTTCCGGAACAAATTATGCTTGCAATCCAAGGTTTTACTGTATATTCAGTATATGCACAGTATATATGTATATATTCCTTTAAAATATCTCTCTATCTCACCTTTTCTGCACACTTCATTTTATTTGGAGTCAGTCTGATTTAAATGCAGCAGTAGAGTGTGTGGGGTATTCATTATGAGAGTGTACAGTACACACCTGTGACCTGATGAATGACACATCTCCTCGCATGAATCTGCAGCCTAGACACAAAACTGACAGCTACCACTTTATCTTTGCCAGGAAGCATAGCACAGTATCCCTGGTTTCTCTAAGCCATCAATAAATGCTTATAGAATGCGGTACACTCCTTTAGAACACTCTATATAACGTCTGTCATGTTCACTGGACCAGCACCAGGTAGTTCATCATATTATTCGGTTTCCAAATCCTCGGCAGTCAGATGCCTAAAGTATGTATGTCTCTTGCAGTCATTTACTTTTCTTTCTATTTATCTATATTCTCCACTTTTCTTTTTAGGGGGCGGTTTAAACCAGATTCCTGTGCGTTCCCCTGCAGTGCGATTTGGAAGCTCATTTATTTGATTGGACTGCAAATCACCCAAGACCACAAGAAGTAGAGCATGCACTACATTTGAAAAACACGCTGTACCAAATTGTATGGTACTGCATTACTATGAAATCTGGTTTCTGCAAATTCACTGGGCTTGCAATCTGCATTTGGGGTGCCTTTAACTACTGCACCTCCGGAAGATTTACCCCCTTCATAACCAGGCCATTTTTTTGACAATACGGTACTGCGTTACTTTACTGACAGTTGTGTGGTCGTGGAACGCTGTATCCAAATAAAATTTACAGTGCCTTAAAGTATTCATACCCCTTGAAAGTTTCCACATTTTGTCATATTACAACCAAAAACGTAAATGTATTTTATTGGCATTTTATGTGATAGACCAACACAAAGTGGCACGTAATTGTGAAGTGGAAGGAAAAAGATTGAGAAAAATGTTTTTCAAAATTTTTCACAACTAAATATGTGAAAAGTGTGGTGTGCATTTGTATTCAGCCCCCCGAGTCAATACTTTGTAGAACCACCTTTCACTACAATTACAGCTGCAAGTCTTTTGGGGATGTCTCTTCCACTTTTGCACATCTAGAGAGGGACATTTTTGCCCATTCTTCTTTGCAAAATAGCACAAGCTCTGTCAGATTGGATGGAGAGCGTCTGTGAACAGCAATTTTCAAGTCTTGCCACAGATTCTCAATTGGATTTAGGTCTGGACTTTGACTGGGCCATTCTAACACATGAATATGCTTTGATCTAAACCATTCCATTGTAGCTCTGGCTGTATGTTTAGGGTGGTTGTCCTGCTGGAAGGTGAACCCTTTTGCTTCAATTACAGCTGCAAGTCTTTTTGGGGATGTCTCTACCAGCTTTGTACATCTAGAGAGGTACATTTTGCACATTCTTCTTTACAAATAAATATCTGAAAAGTGTGGCCTGCATTTTTGGCAGCCCCTTTACTCTGATGCCCCTAACTAAAATCTAGTGGAACCAATTGCCTTCAGAAGTCACTTAATTAGTAAATAGAGCCCACCTATATGTAGTTTAATCTCAGTATAAATACAGATGTTCTGTGAAGCCCTCTGAGGTTGATTAGAGAACCTTAGTGAACAAACAGCATGATGAAGGCCAAGGAACACACCAGACAGGTCAGGGATTAAGTTGTGGAAGAGTTTAAAGCCGGGTTAGGTTTAAAAAAAAAATCCCAAGCTTTGAACATGGAGCACTGTTCAATCCATCATCTGAAAATGGAAAGAGTATGGCACAACTGCAAACCTACCAAGATATGGCCGTCCACCTAAACCAGGGGTCAACAACCCTTTTCCAAGGGCCATATTCAATGTATGTGAATGCATGGACGGCTGGATTCACCTGCTAATAAATTAAGATAATAATAAGATACCTAACATGTCATGCTTTAAAATTGTGCACACTAGTTTGCGACAAACTATGGTACTTAAAAATCTCCATAGACGATGCTTTAAAATTTTCTACAGGTTACCAGTTTAGAGTTACAGAGGAGGTCTAGTACTAGAATTATTCCTCTCGCTCTAACAATCGCGGTGATACCTTACATGTGTGGTTTGAACACTGTTTAAATTTGCAGGCGCGACCTACATATGCGTTTGCTTCTGCACACAAGCGCGGAGGGATGGGGTGCTTTAAAAAAAAAAAAAATCTTATTTATTTATTTTTTACACTTTCCCTTAATTCGTTTTTTTTTTTTTTGGATCACTTTTATTGCTGTCACAAGGAATGTAAACATTCTATAAGACCCCAAATCCCTCCTTTGCACTTAAAAGCATTCAAAACGCCAAGTTTCGCTGTTTTGAATGCTGTCATTAAACCTGGCGCCTTTAAATCTTCTGTAAACCCGAAGTGATGTCATGACATTGCTTCCGGGTTACTAAATCTGAGACCCAATCGAAGCCCATTCCGGCTTTGTTCGGGTCTCCAGCCAGCCGGAGGATGTGCCAGCTGCTCGCTCGTGTCTCCCGGTGGGACGGGAGAGCCCAGGCGAGCTGCATAAGGCGGCGGTAGGGGGGGCATCCCCTCCCACTGTTTGGGGATAACAGCCGAGCGGATTTTTAGCTGCATCAGTTGTTATCCCAAGTAAGCCAACCACCAGCTCTAGAAAAAATGTCTGCGGGCCAGGTGCATGTGAATTCATCACGTGCTCTGACGGGCAGGAGATTTAGCGGTGGCAGGCTGGATGCAGCCTGCGGGCCATAGGTTGCCGACCCCTGACCTAAACTGACAGGCCGGGCAAGGAGAGCATTAATCAGAGAAGCAGCTAAGAGGCCCATGGTTACTCTGGAGGAGCTGCAGAGATCCACAGCCCAGGTGGTTGAATCTGTCCACAGGACAACTATTAGTCGTGCACTCCGCAAATCTGACCTTTATGGAAGAGTGGCAAGAAGAAAGCCATTGTTGAAAGAAAGCCATCAGAAGTTCTGTTTGCAGTTTGCGAGAAGCCATGTGGGGAACACAGCAAACATGTGGAAGAAGGTGCTCTGGTCAAATGAGACCAAAATTGAACTTTTTAGCCTAAAACGCTATGTGTGGCGGAAAACTAACACTGCATATCACCCTGAACACACCATCCCCACTGTGAAACATGGTGGTGACAGCAATATGTTGTGGGGATGTTTTTCTTTTGCAAGGACAGGGAAGCTGGTCAGAGTTAATGGGAAGATGGATGAAGCCAAATACAGGGCAATCTTAGAAGAAAACATGTAATGCCGCGTACACACGGTCGGACTTTACAGCTACAAAAGTCCGACAGCCCGTCCGACAGACTTTCGACAGACTTTCAACGGACTTTTGGCGGACTTTCAACAGACTTTCTAACGACCGGACTTGCCTACACACGATCACACAAAAGTCCGACGGATTCGTACGTGATGACGTACACCGGACTAAAATAAGGAAGTTGATAGCCAGTAGCCAATAGCTGCCCTAGCGTCGGTTTTTGTCCGTCAGCCTAGCATACAGATGAGCGGATTTCTGAGTCCGGCGGAGTTACGACGTAAAGATTTGAAGCATGTTCCAAATCTAAAGTCCATCAGATTTGCGGCTGGAAAAGTCCGCTGAAAGTCCGGGGAAGCCCACATACGATCGGATTGTCCGCCGGACCTGGTCCGTCGGCGTCCGTCGGACTTTTGTAGCCGAAAAGTCCGACTGTGTGTACGCGGCATTAGAGTCTGCAAAAGACTTGAGACTGGGTTCACCTTCCAGCAGGACAACGACCCTAAGCATACAGCTAGAGCTACAAATGGAATGGTTTAGATCAAAGCATATTCATGTGTTAGAATGGCCCAGTCAAAGTCCAGACCTAAATCCAATTGAGAATCTGTGGCAAGACTTGAAAATTTCTGTTCACAGATGCTCTTCATCCAATCTGACAGAGCTTGAGCTATTTTGCAAAGAAGAATGAGCAAAAATGTCACTCTCTAGATGTGCAAAGCTGGAAGAGACATCCCCAAAAAGACTTGCAGCTGTAATTGTAGTGAAAGGTGGTTCTACAAAGTATTGACTCTGGGAGGCTGAATACAAATGCACGCCACACTTTTCACATATTTATTTGTGAAAAATTTTGAAAACCATTTATCATTTCCCTTCCACTTCACAATTATGTGCCACTTTGTGTTGGTCTATCATATAAAATCCCAATAAAATACATTTTTGTTTTTGACTCTAACATGACAAAATGTGGAAAATTTCAAGGGGTATGAATACTTTTTCAAGGCACTGTATGTCCTTTTTTTCCCACAAATAAAGCCTTCTTTCAGTGGTATTTAATTAGCTTTGTATTTTTTATGCACTGTAAACAAAAAAAAGCCAACAACTTTAAAAAAAAAAAAACAAAATATTTTTTACTTTCCTCTATAAAACCTATTCAATAGAAAAAATATAGAGAAAATAACATTTCTTAATAAATTTAGGCCAATATGTATTCTGCTACATGTTTTTGGTAAAAAAAAAAAAAAAATCCTAATAAGCGTATATTAATTGGTTTGTGCAAAAGTTATAGCGTCCACAAACTATTGAGTATTTTTATTTTTTTTACTAGTAAAGCCAGTGCTCAGTGACTTATGGAACTGCGATGTTGCGGCGGACATTCGGACACTAGCTGAAACTTTTGACACTTTTTTGGGACCAGTGACACTAATACAGTGATCAGTGCTAACAAATATGCACTGTCACTGTACTAATGACACTGGCTGGGAAGGGGTTAACATCAGGGGCGATCAAAGGGTTAACTGTGCCTAGCTAGTGTTTTACTACACTGTGGAAGGTGCTTTTACTAGGGGAAGACATGGATCCTAGTCCCTAATCCTTTGCAGGGACACAAATTCCATCCCTTCCCTCCTGTCAGACCGCCGTTCTGCTTCTCTGCCTGATGATCGGCAGGTGCCGGCGGACATTGAGCTCCAACTGTGTATAATAACAGTGGGAGCGAGCTGTAATGGATGCCATGGATGCCACCTACCCGGAAGAGTTGGATCATGTATATATATACGTGATCCGGAGCAGAGGTGTCGTTTTACTGCTACAGGGCGGACCATAAGTGGTTAACAATGTATTGACACCCGCAGCTGATAGCAAAGGCAGTGCGTTTTGAACATGGTTTGGGAAACACGCATGGGCCGTGCCTTTCCTGCACCACCGTCTGGTGTGAAGCTGCAATCGCTCACTTTTTCTGAATGGTTGGCACAGGTGATACAAGATTGCAGCTGGGTTTTCTTTTCCTGCCCATTAAGAACTGTATAAAAATAAGTACAACAAGCTCAGAAACACAAGCACAAGCATGTGCGATCCATCAACTATTTATTTTGTTTATGGCTGCAATTGTGAACTTATACTTTTTGGAGAAACTATATTTGGTTTTATTTAATTTTATTTGTTTCTAATACAAAGTAATACAAATACAATACAAAGTATTCCAAGAGCAATATAGGTTTCCTAAAGAAGCTGCTTGCCTTCAGTCTAGCTCTGGCTGATTGAAGCCACAGATGGAGCTGTACAAAGGGAGGGGGAAGTTGTTGCTCTGTCACATCCACGTGTTAATTTCAGCTTGAGCCATTGAGCTCTGTAAACATCCCCACTTTACAACAGAGGGGCAGGAGTCACTGGAAACGTTTAAAGTTCTACCCGCTGGATCAAATGGAGATTATAATATGTTCATATGAAATATTTTATATTTACATTATCAGTGAAAATGTTAAATGTTTAAAAACAAGTTTTTAAAAAAGTATTTTCAAATCCTGAAAGCAAGATAATATGTACAAAAGATCTGTACATGCAAACCCAAACTCTCACATAAGCTTTAAAAATGTATTTTAACACTTTTCACTGAAGAGCAATATGCATTCAGAATGCTCTTTGCAGGGCATTTATCACGCTGAGGGGATGTTGTATTGCCTCCTCATCGCCTGATTTAACCCTTTGATCACTGCACTAGGGTGACACAACTGTATGTATTGCACACTTGAATGGGTCTCGTTCAGTGGGCACCATGCCCGCCGCTAGTGGCATTCCTGCCACGGCTGTTAAGCAACACATCGTAGCTGTGGCATATGTATACCCCAGGCCACTGCCTGTAGTTAAAATTGGAGCAGTTCAGGGGCAGTAAAAATGTGGCACAACCGCTGCGTTTTACCACCCCTAGTGTGAATGAGCCCTAAAGTCACTTTAAAAATGTTTACTCTGAAGCATTCATTAAAAGAATACTCAGTGACCCTGCCATAAAGGTCCTTTTCAGGTGTGTTTTGAGGCGATCTGTTCCTGTCTCTCAGTTGTGCTCCTGTGTTGTCACCATGTCACGTGGCCTTCTGATGGAGAATACAAGTGTCTGTTTCAACACACATTATACAGACATGGTCCACTATGTCACCATCATAAAATTGGCCCTGAAAAATGTCATGTAGCCATCAGCGGAGTGTATGTATACCGGAAATGGCTGCAAAGAGTCTGCAGGGGATCAGCAGCCATGAGACGCAACAAAGGATGAAAAAAAGCAGTGAGAACAGTTTTTCTTTTTTAATCACAATTCTTTATGATACGTAGTGCTATAGAACAGTAAAGGTAGAGTTTATATCTTCTTTAAGACGTCTATATTGTCATACTACATACCAATACACTGAATGTATTGTTCATAAAGCTATTTAACCTCTTCAGCTCCGGAAGGTTTACCCCCCTTCATGACCAGGCCATTTTTTGTGATACGCCACTGTTACTTTAACTGACAATTTCATGGTTGTGCAACGCAGTACACAAAAAAAAAAAAAAATGATGTCCTTTTTTTCCCCACAGGTGGAGCTTTCTTTTGGTGGTATTTGATCACCTCTGCGGATTTTATTTTTTGTGCTATAAACAAAAAAAGGTCGACAAGTTTGAAAAAAAAAAACAAAACAATATTTTATGCTTTACTGCTATAAAACATATCCAATAAAAAATGTAAAAAATCAAATTTCTGCATCAATTTAGGCCAATTATGTATTCTGCTAAATATTTTTGGTCAAAAAAATCCCAATAAGCGTATATTGAATGATTTGCGCAAAAGTTATAGTGTCTACAAACGATGGTATATCTTTATAGAATTTTTATTTATTTATAATTTTTACTAGTAATGGCGGCGATCAGCAACTTATATCGGGACTGCGACATTGTGGCGGACAAATCGGATACTTAATGACACTTTTGACATTTTTTTGGGGACACCAGTACAGTGATCAATGCTAAATAATATGCACTGTTACTGTACTAATGACACTGGCAGGAAAGGGGTTAACTTCAGGGACAATCAAAGGGTTAAATGTGTTCCTTGGGAGTGCTTCCTAACCGTGGGGGGTGCTTGTACTGTAAGAAGACAGAGATCTGTGTTCCTGCTTAGCATAAACACAAGATCTCTGTCTTCTCCTGTCACAGAATGACGATCTGCTTTGTTTACATAGGCAGACCGCCATTCTGTCTGCCTCGGTAATGACCAGCAGGTCCCGGAGAACATCGGGTCAGTCAGACCTGCTGATTGGCTCACGTGCACCCAGACCCCGGAGGGGCCACCCTGTCGCAGTTTATAAGCGAGGGGTAGTCCGGAAGTGGTTAAAGAGTAACTCCTCTGGGTGATCTATGCACATTACAGGGATTTTAACAAACTTTGTTGCAAATTCCTAACTTTTGTTATTCTGAAGGAATAGCTTTTTATCTGTGTCCGTGTGGAAAGTGAATCTGTATGGGAATGGTTTTATAATTATCAATCAACTGCTGCACCTGCAGGGCTCTAATAAGGAAAGTAGCAGGGTCTGAATCCCTTTAGGAGTGATTTCCCTTTAGGAGTATCTCACCAAAAATTACATTTTTGTTGCAGGGGATGCCCAAAATCTGACTTGTATCTTAGTGCAGACTTAGGAAAATCAGTGAGCCAATCACACAAGCAGGAAGTTATGTTTCTAGGGGGCGTCTGGTATACTTTCTGTGTAAAGGACACCTCCAGGCAGCCATATTGCATTGCATTTTACAGAAATACAGAGCTGCAGATTGAAAAGACAAGGTCATTTTTAATAACATTCAATTACAATATGACTTAAGTTGCAATTATTTATGCTATATTCTTTTTTTTTTTATTCGCTATTTTTTTCCCACAAAAGTGGAGTTACCCTCTAAATATACTTGAAAGTTTATAGCAGTCAAGACTTAGGCCTCATGCCCTAGGGCATTTTTATAGCCGAGTTTAGGAGCTTTTTTTACAGCTTAAAAACGCCTCTCCATGTTATTTATTAGCCTCATATCCACACAGGCGTTTCTGAGCTGTAAGTGGCATAGGCGTTTTTAAGCTGCAAAAAACAACCCAGGACCAGCGCGTTCTGAGGCTCCAGCGCTACAGCTGTAAAAATGGCAGACACCGGTAAAAGCTGTTAAACGCGGCTTAACGCTGTATACAGAGCCACCGACAACCAACCCCCGGGTTGTCGGGAAGAGGCCCTTGTCCTCAACAACATGGGGACAAGGTGCTTTGGGGTGGGGGGCACAGGGCCTCCCCCTGCCTCAAAGCACCCACCCCACATGTTGAGGGCATGTGGCCTGTTATAGTCCAGGAGGAGGGGGGGCGCTCGCTCATCCTCCCCCCCTTTCCTGACCTGCTCGGATAAGGGTCTGGCATGGATTTTTGGGGGTGACCCCACGCCATTTCCCCTTGAAATCCATACCAGACTGAAGGGTCTGGTATCATCCTGGGGGGGGGGGGGATCCCCATGCCAATTTTGTAAAAAATTTTGGTGGGGGTTCCCTTTTAAGATCTTCAGCACACAAGTCGCACTGCAAGTTGGATCATCATGATCCGACCTCTGGTGCGATATCTATTCAAATCAAAAAACGCGCATTGACGCCAATGCAAAACGCGGATAAAAGTGCATTTTTAACACTGCTTTTTTTCCTGGTGTCAGTACTAGCTTTACAGCTCGTTTTTATAAACAATTGTATGCATGAGGCCTAATACAAACTTTATTATTCTCAAGTTCTTCTAATCAAGCTTTAACATCAATTAAAAAAAAAAATACTGAAAAACAGCGTGAGATGATTAGGATCCCCACTGACAGTCATCCAGATCAGCATCATTTTATGTGTTTGCGGTCAATTCATCAACAAAGTTGTTGCTTGTTAATTAGAGAGATTGTAAAACTTTTCTGGATTCTCCATTAATGAGTATATATATTTTACTGAAAATGTAAAACTTAGATATAACAATTATAGGCATTATAGGATAACTATGTTCCAATTAGACTTTGCTGAAGGATTCCACTATCTGTCATTTTGAGCGCGTTATGGCTAGAAATAACTTTGGACAGCTTTCAAAGTTTTCTTTAGAATGTTAGCAATGTTAATATATTAAAGTAAACCCATCGTTAACATTCACACATCATGTGGATCAGTAGTACACGGGTCAGCACTGGCAGATGACTTTATTTCTTAGGGTGTGAATATATTCCTGGTTTGTCGTAAATCCAAAAAACAAAATCTGCTCTCATTCTCCTTCATTAAAGAAGGTCAGGTAGTGCCTGACTTTTGGGAGAATTGTAGGCTTTCAGGTTATTAGAGACTGTGTAGAATCAAAGCCTTTAATGACCTTTTCAACGAAGGGGAACCATTGAAATAAATTGTCTGGTATCAGGGAACCCCTACTAATAATCACTATTTCTACAACTCATGATACATTAGTATGATGGTCAGTGGCAAGAATGCTCCTTACCTTTGTGGTCATTGGCCATTGCCAATCTGATTATCTGAGAGGCAGAAATTGCTCATTGCTCAAGGAACCCCTACCGCATTTACATCTCAGGAGCCTATAGGCTGAAAATTCTGAAGTCCCCCCCCCCGCAAAAAAACAAAACAAAAACAAAAACAATAAGGAACAACTTAAAATTCCCGTAAAGGCCTAGGAAATGCAAAATTTCAGTAAAAAGCACACTAATGCCTCATACATACGAGCGGACTTTCCGGCAGAAAAGGTCCGACGGAACGAATCTGTCGGACATTCCGATCGTGTGTGGGCTTCATCTGACCTTTTCTGTCAAAAAAACTGACGTACTTTAGAAATAGAACATGTTATAAATCTTTCCAACTGACTCGATTCCTATTGAAAAAAATGTTCGTATGCTAGACCGATGGACCGAAAACTACGCAAGGGCAGCTATTGGCTACTAGCTATTGAACTTCCTTTTCTAGTCCGGTCGTACGTCATTACGTTCGAAACGATCGGACTTTGGTAGGATTGTGTGTAGGCAAGTCCGTCTCGTCAGAACTCTGTTGAAAATGCCTTCGGAGTTTAGTCCGATGAGAAGTCAGCTTGTGTGTACACGGCATAAAAGTGAATTTTAGGGCAAACAAATGCAATAAACTACCCACATATTTGGTAAAATATAAAAGATGAGGTTGCACAGAGAACATAGTTACCCAACATGTCAAATCTTAAATTTGCGTGCGCCCCTGAAATGGTGACATACTTCAGAACCCTATATTTTCTATAGGTCATCAGTTTTGCGTTACGGAGGAGGTCTTATGCTAGAATTATTGCTCCCTTATGTGCGCCGATATGTAACATGTGTATCACAATCAACGTTTTCATGTGTAGGCGCCCCTGACTAGTACATTTACATTAGTGCGTGTGTATATGTAGGTGTGGGGGGGTCTCAAAATTTTTTTGGGGTGGAGGGAGTTTATGAGCTTGGGTGTAACTTTCTTTTTTTTGCACGTGTGTCCACTGTTCTCCCACCTCTCCACCCACCGGCATCCACCACGTCGGTCCCGGGCCCGCAGATTGGCAAGCGGAGCCCTTGCACACACAGGGGGGTGCCGGTACTGGGGGAGTGTGGAAGCAATGGGGCAGACCTGGCAGCAAAATTTTAAAAAAAGGGCGCCTTTAGGCACATTCCTACTGTGTTTAGTGAAAAATCCGGCACTTCCCCTAGCAACCACTGGAGGAACACTGGGGTTCCATGAAACCCTGGCTGAGAAACTGTTGCAACAAACAAACGCTATCTGGTAAACAAGAAGGTCAACGAAGCACAAAAAAAGAAGCCAATCTATTACGTGGCATCCCCCATACATAGTATTTGGTTATCAACCACTCAGAGAAACAGTGTTATTAAAATGGATTTTCACCATGTAGGGCATGTAGAGCTCCCATGCACAAAGACTTCCACCAGAGCAGTCCGAAAACTTCCGTGTGCCAGTGGGCTCTGCCAGGACCCGAAGGCCAGGCAGAGCCAATGGGTACATCTATGTAGGCGCCATAAAGTTTGTGCCCAAGGGGAGGAGAAGCCACTTGGGAGGCGGACTTTACTTAAAGCACATTTACGCTTTAAGACATTAGATCCACTGATATAGTTATTTAAAGGACAAGTTCACCTAAAAAAAAAGACTAACTCTCTCCAGCCCTTTAACTTAAAGCGGACCTCCACCCCAAATGGGGAAGCTCCGGTTGTCTGCCCCCCCCCCCCTCCACTGCAACATCTAGCAGCTTTTGGGGGGAGCGGGTACCTGGTTTTGATAGGTACCCGCTCCCACAGAAGTATGCCCCCCTTTCTTCCCTCTTCACAGGTCCCAGAAGACTGTGGCCCGTTCACAAAGCGCCTTGCGCATGAGCAATAGGAAGCCGGCTGTGAAGCCGCAAGTCTTCACTGCCGCTTTCCCTTAGTCAACATGTCGGCGCCAATTGAAGAATCGGCTCAGGTGAGGACACCGCTGGATGCCTGGACAGGTAAAAGCCCTAATATTAAAAGTCAGCAGCAGCTACAGTATTTGTAACTGCTGACTTTTAATTTTTTGGGGGGAGCCTGGAGTTCCTCTTTAATCTATCCCTTTCCTCCTCCCTTCTTCCCTGCCAAACACAGGTGCTTCTTTACTTCTTTACCTCTCCATGAAATCCTCTGCTGCTTACAACCTTTGAACTGAAATCTTCTCCTTGACTGGCTGTACCTGGCTGCACAGCATCTTATCATTGTCCTGAAGGGGTCCATACTCCCAGCATCTCTAGATTTGGATTACTTTCTATTCATATCAGTCGAAGGGTACTGTGCAGGTGAGTCCAGCAACAGAGAAGATTTTGGGCCCATGAGGTGCTGTTATTGGAAGATAAGTTAAGCAACAGCTATGAGGGGTGTGGGGTGGCTTTTTTTTGTGAACTTTAAAGTGGAACTACGATGTATCTGAGCACCTCAAACTGAAAATGCTATTTTAAGTCATTTTTATTATTCAGAGTAAATTCTCCCATCTGTATGTGTCTCCATGCTTTATTTTCCTGCAAAATCACTTTGAAAAACACCCCCTAGCAGTTCTAGCTATGAACATCCTGAGTAAGGGCAGATGATTCATCATGTAGCATTTACTTCCTAAAATCCATCTGCCATTACCTTATTCATGTGGGCAAGATGATGTGCTTAGCTGAGAAAGCTCCTCCTCCCCTGCAGATAAAAGAAAAAAAAATCATGAAGACTTCTGGGATGACATAATTTTGGCCTAGGCCAGAAATCAGGAAGCAACTGAAGAAATGTAAAAGAAAAGTTTAAAACAAGTAAATATAATGTACCATCCTATCTATTTACTAATGCTAGCAGCATAGGGATTAAAACTGTGTTAATTGAGAGAGTTTAGTTGTGTTTTAAAGATAAACTCCAGGATAAGCAAATATATCCTGAATAAAAGATGAATGCATCCCCTTACATGACTCTTGTGCCGCATACACACGAGCGGGCTTTACGGCAGACTTTGCCCGGCGGACTTTTCGATGGACTTTACGACGGACTTTCTGAATGAACGGACTTGCCTACACACAATCCACCAAAGTCTGTCGAATTCGTACGTGATGACGTACGAGCGGACTATAACAAGGAAGTTCATAGCCAGTAGCCAATAGCTGCCCTAGCGTGGCTTTTTGTCCGTCGAACTAGCATACAGACGAGCGGACTTTTCGACCGGACTCGAGTCCGTCGGATAGATTTGAAACATGTTTCAAATCTAAGTCCGTCCAACTTTTGAGAAAACAAACTCCGCTGGAGTCCACACACGATCGAAATGTCCGACGAAATCCCGTCCGCCGGGCAAAGTCTGCCGTAAAGTCCGCTCATGTGTACGCGGCATTGGTGTGCTTTGTTTATTTTTTCCAGATCTGTGCAGTAATCAAGTGTAAACAGAAACTTTGTGTAATGAAGACCAGTCACTGCTGTTCTCTCTCCTTGTGTAGGGTGACTGGTCTTGTCTCCGCCCCCTCCTGTAGTTTTCTCTTGGCAGCCTGTACTGGGTGGGGTCTCCTGGGAACCTCCCACAGCTCTGTTCTCTGCACAGGCTATGTGCAGTACATTGATGATGTCACATATACAAAGTAACAGCTGGGTTTGCAAAAGCACTGATTCATTCATATATGCAGCGGGCTGTGTCTACCCACCCGGAAGGTCACAGCTGGTCCTTGCAGCAGAATGCATTCAGCTTATTCAAATCAATGGCAGGCAAGCGGCTGCACGGATCTATACACAAACGGCTGCATGGAACTTTACAAGCGTACATTAGTGTGGGACAAACGCACGGCTCAGAACGCAGACAGACTGCAGCCCTCTGCTCGAGTGTACTGATCCCATGTGTTTCCATGTGAATGAGGAATAGGGCCAGACTCACACTGTGTGCTGCGGCTCGGCAGCAGGGCAGGTGTACATGTAGATTCCATACAATTAATCTGCGTTTTTAGCTGCAGTAGACTTCTATTAGATTGCAATTGTTTGCTGTGTTTTCTGAAAGTCCATCAAATATGTAGCATCAAGACTTTTGGTGCACTTTCAGAAACCGGCAAATGCGGAATAAAACGTACGACCCAAAAGGAATCTATACGACCAAGGCTAAAACGCACAAAAACTGTGCATACACCTGCGCTGCTGCCAAACCTAGTGTGAACCCAGCTTTAAAGTGGTTGTAAACCCTCGCCATTTTTCACCTTGATGCATTCTATGCATTAAGGTGAAAAACCTCCTGTGCTGCAGCAGCGCCTCCCTTATACTTACCTGAGCCCCGTAATTCCCACAACGGGAACGAGCACAGCAGCTCCGGCCGATGTCTTGTGTCCTGATTGGATAGATTGATAGCACTGCAGCCATTGGCTCCTGCTGCTGTTAATCAAATCCAATGATGTGGGCGCCAGGGGCGGGACCGAGTCCTGCTCTCTGTGTCAATAGACGCAGAAGCAGGACACAGGAGCGAGCCCACATGGGTGTCCACGAAGGAGAGCGCTTCTCCAACAGGGCACTCGAGAATAGGAGGAGCCAGAAGCGTTGCTGAGGGAACCCAAAAGAGGAGGATCGGGGCCACTCTGTGCAAAACCAACTGCACAGCAGAGGTAAGTATGAAATGTTTGTTTTTGTTTTTTTAAAACTCCAAACCTTTACAACCCCTTTAAGCTGATCTCATAAGATCTGAGGATGTTAGAGGTGATTGGCTAACTGTCAGGGCTGGGCTCAGCCCTTCCTTCTCTGAGCTGACCACTCAGCTGTCGGCTAATTGCCAGCTCCCATCTTTCTCCAGTTACTCAGCTGTTGTCCATATCCTGCTCATCAGTCCTGCCTACTTAAGCCGTCCAGTCCAAAGGAGCTCTGCCTTCACATTAGTCAACATCACAAGAAACCATTTCCTGTGTTCCTGTGTAAAGACTGGCTGACATCCCTTCTGGCTCCAGATCCTGCTTGCTGTTTCTCTACATTGATCCCTGACTTCTGGCTTGGCTGACTATCTGTTCCGGTTACTGAACTTTGGCTATGTTTTGACTACGTTTGTTCTTTTTTTTTTTTATTATTATTAAACAAGTGTGATTTAGCTGTACTTCTGTCTCGGTCTGATTTCATGGTTTCTGACGGTAGGCTTGGCTGACTATCTGTTCCGGTTACTGAACTTTGGCTATGTTTTGATTACGTTTGTTCTTTTTTTTTTTTATTATTATTAAACAAGTGTGATTTAACTGTACTTCTGTCTCGGTCTGATTTCATGGTTTCTGACGGTAGGCTTGGCTGACTATCTGTTCCGGTTACTGAACTTTGGCTATGTTTTGACTACGTTTGTTCTTTTTTTTTTATTATTATTATTAAACAAGTGTGATTTAACTGTACTTCTGTCTCGGTCTGATTTCATGGTTTCTGACGGTAGGCGAAGGCCAAAAGGCATTACGAGGTACTCATAATGGCCCGTTTTGGTATTAAACACAGTTTTCCACTCGCCCTCCTTAATCCTCACGAGATTGTATGCCCCTCTCAAATCAAGCTTTGTGAAAACAGTTGCTCCCTTGAGTCAGTCAAAAAACTCCGTAATCAACTAAGTCAGATTTCTTAATTCTGATTCTTAATTGTGAAAAGATTGAGACCCCTATAATCAATACAAGGTCTCAGCTCACCACTCTTCTTCTTCACGAAGAAGAAACCAGCACCAGCAAGGGACGAGGATTTGCGGATGAAACCTCGAGAAAGTGCATCTGCAACATACTCCTCCATGGCCTTATCCTCCAAAAACAACAAAGGGTAAACCCGGCCACAAGGGGGTATGGCACCAGGTTGAAGGTCAATTGAGGCAATCATACGGCCTGTGTGGAGGCAAACTACCGACTTTGTCAAAGACATTGCTAAAATCGCGGTACTCCTCTGGCAGGGAGTAGAGTGAAGAGGTGCACAGGGCCTTTGCTACCTTCTGGAAGCATGTCTTACTGGTATTGTGGCGACCAGGAGAGAACCTCAGCATGGAGCCAATCAAAAGAGGGGTTGTGCCTCTGTAACCAAGGATAACCAATAACCAGTGGAAACTTATGTGAGGAAATAACTTGGAATTGGATTATCTCATGGTGAAGAGCCCCTATGGCCATGGACAATGGAACCGTCTCATGAGTGACATGGGCAGGCTGTAGGGGTCTCCCGTCAAGTGCCTCAATAGCAAGTGGAGTGTCACGCAGCTGCAGCGGAATCAAGTGCTTCCATACAAAGGCAGCATCAATGAACAGGCCTGCAGCTCCAGAGTCGATTAGAGCCTGTATCTCGACAGACGACTCAGCCCAAGAAAGGATGACCGAAACCAGGGGCTCATCCTTATGGATAACTGGGGATGAAACAACGCCACCTAAGGTCTGTCCATGACAGGACCTCAAGGCTCAGCTGTTGCCTGGACAGGTAGGACAAGACTTCAAAAAGTTTCCTGCCTGGCCACAATAAAGGTACAATCTCTCCCTCCTCCTAAAGGTTCTCTCATCCACAGAGAGATGCGTGAAGCCCAAGTGCATGGGTTCATCTTCACTGACCGACTCAGTACCAGGAGGCATGGGAGGTGAGGGAGGCACGTTTGGGACTGCAAAGCTCGGAGGAAAACGTACAGGAGGCTTCCGCAAGCGCTCCTTAAAAGAGAGTCTTTCTCTGAGTCTGGAGTCAATGAGGATGGCAAACGTGATCAACTTTTCCAGCTCAGTGGGTATATCTCGGGCTGCTATCTCATCCTTGATGGAATCCGAGAGACCATGAGAATAAGCAGCCACGAGGGCCTCATTGTTCCAAGCAACCTCTGCTTCCAGTGTATGGCATAATCGGCAACAGTTCTCGTACTCTGTTTGATGGACATGAGGCACTTAGCAGCAGAAGCAGAGCATGCAGGAACGTCAAATACCCTTTTAAAGGAGGCCACAAACTCAGGGTAACAGGACAACAGGTTTTTGCGTCTCCCATAGAGGGTTTGCCAGGCCAAGGCTCTCTCAGAAAGCAAAGATATCACAAAACCTACTTTGCTTCTGTCGGTGGAAAATGCCTGGGGCAGCATCTCAAAGTATATCTCAACCTGGTTGAGAAACCCTCTGCATTGAACTGTATCACCCCCAAATCACTGGGGAAGCAGAGCGAAACCAGACATACCTCTTATAGAGGTAATACTCAAGGCGGCTGCCTGCACAGAGACTGGCGCAGCTGCAGGGACAGCCTGCAACCCAGGTTGTACCGGAGCAGCCACAGTGGGAGATTCCAGGTGAGCCGTGCGACTCAGGAGTGTTTGTAATGCTATGGCAAACTGATCCATGCAGTGATCTTGCTCATCCAATCTGGAAAAAATATTACAAACAAGTGGATTGACTGCATCTTCTGAATTCATGGCCTTCGCCTACTGTCCCCGTTTATGGCGAATTATGGTTTCCAACCTTCCATGTTACCTGACTCATTTGTTCCGCAGAGTATTTGTCAGGAGAGTTAGTAGACCAGACTATGTGGAATGCACAGAGATAACCAAAAACGCATGAAAAGTGAATAGTAATGATATTTATTTAAGATAGGTGATAATTAAGAAAATACAAACAGTGCACAACCAACCCAACAAACCCACCAACAACAACAGTATATACAGCAAGGGGCAGTACCAAAATCACAGATGTCAGCCAGGCCAGGGTCATACACAGCAGATCAGCAGAAAAACAAGGGATGTTCCAGAAACATAAACATTTAGCCAGGCCAAGGTCATACACGGGAGATCAGTAGATGAGGGACTGGGAACCAACAAGACATTGAGTGGATGGATCGGGCTGAAGGGTAAGGAAAGTGTACAGGAACACAGGAGGGACCGGGTCAGGATAAGCACGGAACAGGGTCAGATGCAGGCTCAGAATCGGGTAACAGGGTCAGGGCTCAAGGAGAGAGATACCAAGGCAAGCATGTGAGGGCTTGCTGGGTATTTATGGGACTGACAATAATTGTCTTCATGTAACACCTGAGCGCAAGGAGTGTTGTCTGCTCCATACTGCCAGGATCCATCCGCTGGTGGACGTCAGTACAGCGGCCAAAAGATGAAATAACACCAGCAGGGAAAGATTCAGCTGACAGTTCCAAACTGCCAGGAGACACCTGCTGGTGGACCCCAGTACTGCACGCCAAATGATATATCTTACCAGCAGACGGACCCTTTCCTGACAGTACCCCTCCTCAAAGGAGCGGCCTCCGGATGCTCCAACTAGAAGTAATTGTCCAAAGTTAATGGCCTCACACTGAACAATAGATGAGGGCAAGTCAGATTGGGCATCGGGTACTTCAAACCGGACAGCGGGCACATCACAGCAGACAGTGGGCACATCACAGCAGACAGCGGGCACATCACAGCAGACAGCGGGCACATCACAGCAGACAGCAGGCTCCGGGTCATCGAGCTGGGCAGCAGGCTCCGGGTCCTCAAGCTGGGCAGCAGGCTCTGGGTCCTCGAGCTGGGCAGCAGGCTTCGGGTCCTCGAGCTGGGCAGCAGGCTCCGGGTCATCGAGCTGGGCAGCAGGCTCTGGAACATTAGGCCGAACAGCGAGCACCGTAAGGGCAGGGTAACGGGCCCCGGCCCAGTGGGCTGGGTAACGGGCCCCAGCTCAGCGAGCTGGACACCGGGCACTGGTCCAGCAAGCCGAAAAAATGGGCACCAAAACTCCAGGCTGACACATGGGCACCGAAACTCCAGGCTGACACACGGGCACCGAAACTCCAGGCTGAGACACCAATATCAAGACGTCTGGCTGGAAGGCAAGCAACGAGACACCAGGCTGGAAGGCAGGTACCCAGACTTCAGACTGAGAAGCGAGCACATCAGACAGGGAAGTGGAGACATCAAGCTGGAAGGCAGGCACCGAGACATCAGGCTGGAAGGTGGGCACATCAGGCAGGAAGGCGGGCACATCAGGCTGGGAAGCGGCCACATCAGGCTGGGAAGTGGGCACATCAGGCTGGAAGGCATGCACCAAGACTTCGGGCTGGAAGACAGGCATCAGGACATCAGACTGGGAAGCGGGCACATCAGACTGGGAAGCGGGCACCTCAGACTGGAAGGCATGCACCAAGACTTCGGGCTGGAAGGCAGGCATCAGGACATCGGACTGGAAAGTGGGCACATTAGACTGGGAAGCGGGCACATCAGACTGGGAAGCAGGCACATCAGACTGGAAGGCGTGCACCAAGACTTCGGCCTGGAAGACAGGCATCAGGACATCAGACTGGAAAGTGGGCACATCAGACTGGAAAGCAGGCACATCAGACTGGAAAGCAGGCACATCAAGCTGGAAGGCAGGCACCAAGACTTCGGGCTGGAAGACAGGCATCAGGACATCAGACTGGAAAGCGGACACATCAGACTGGGAAGCGGGCACATCAGACTGGAAGGCATGCACCAAGACTTCGGGTTGGAAGGCAGGCATCAGGACATCAGACTGGAAAGCGGGCACATCAGACTGGGAAACGGGCACATCAGACTGGGAAGCGGGCACATCAGACTGGAAAGTGGAGACATCAAGCTGGAAGGCAGGCATCGAGACTTCGGGCTGGAAGGCAGGCATCAAGACATCAGACTGGAAAGCGGACACATCTGACTGGAAGGTAGGCACGTCAGGCTGGAAGGCAGGCATCAAGACATCAGACTGGAAAGCGGGTACATCAGACTGGAAAGTGGACACCTCAGACTGGAAGGTATTCACATCAGGCTGGAGGGTGGGCACCGAGACTTTGGGGTGGAAGGCAGGCATCAAGACATCAGACTGGAAAGCGGGTACATCAGACTGGTAAGTGGACACATCAGACTGGAAGGTAGGCACATCAGACTGGAAGGCAGGCACATCAGACTGGAAGGCAGGCACCAAGACTTTGGGCTGGAAGGCAGGCACCGGGACATCAGACTGGAAAGTGGGTACATCAGACTGGAACAGGCTGGTTGGTGTGGAGGCAGGTTGGGTTACTGGCAGGATCGTGTGGGTAGGAAAGAACTTTCGTTTCTTTTTTGGTTTAGCCAGCGCAGCCTTGTAGGTAATTGCAGGGCTGTAAAGAAGGGATGTAACTGGGAAAAAGGAAGACCAGGGAACAGTGGCTGGAGGAGGGGTCTGTGGGATTGTTACAGGTGGAAGAGAAGAGGCAGGTGGATTGAAAGCAGGATAGGTGCAGTGAGTAGAGACTAGGTAATAGTACTTAGTGGGAAGCTGTGTATACTGGACTGTAGCTGAGGTTGCCATGGGCGACTGGGAGAAAGATTCTTGGGAAGGTAGGTGACTAATGGCGGGGCTGGATTGCTGTAGCTTAGCTAAATGCAGGAGATCTGACCATGCTTGTAACACAGGTTGAACAAAAGTTGGTTCACATACAGCCTGTCTAATCAGAGATTGTACTGAACAAATGCAATCGGATAACACCTGCTGGGAACAAGAGGAATAATGTTCATCAAAAAAAGCCGGATCATCCTCTAACAACCATACCAGGGATTCAACCTGGTCACAACTGAAAGGAGGGGAGAAATCGTCACTTCCTTCGGGAAAGCATGACAAGGCTGGCTTTGCACATAATTGGATCAAAGGCTGAACATCCTCAAATAACATATGACCCTGATCTACTAGAAAATGGGCTGATCGGATCATTTCCAGCAGTTGGTCACTGGTCCAATCTTTAAGAGTCTGGCAGCAATATTCATTATCCTCTGCCGTCAGCAGAGAATAATAGACAATTTCATTTAAGTCCATCTTTTGCGCGCCCACCGTACCAGGATGGTTTCTCAGTGCAGCCACGTCTGGTCAGGGATGGCCTTGGTATACTGTCAGGAGAGTTAGTAGACCAGACTATGTGGAATGCACAGAGATAACCAAAAACGCATGAAAAGTGAATAGTAATGATATTTATTTATGATAGGTGATAATTAAGAAAATACAAACAGTGCACAACCAACCCAACAAACCCACCACCAACAACAGTATATACAGCAAGGGGCAGTACCAAAATCACAGATGTCAGCCAGGCCAGGGTCATACACAGCAGATCAGCAGAAAGACAAGAGATGTTCCAGAAACATAAACATTTAGCCAGGCCAAGGTCATACACGGGAGATCAGTAGATGAGGGACTGGGAACCAACAGGACAGGGAGTGGATGGATCGGGCTGAAGGGTAAGGAAAGGGTACAGGAACACAGGAGGGACCGGGTCAGGATAAGCATGGAACAGGGTCAGATGCAGGCTCAGGATCGGGTAACAGGGTCAGGGCTCAAGGAGAGAGATACCAAGGCAAGCATGTGAGGACTTGCCGGGTATTTATGGGACTGACAATAATTGTCTTCATGTAACACCTGAGCACAGGGAGTGTTGTCTGCTCCATACTGCCAGGATCCATCCGCTGGTGGACGTCAGTACAGCGGCCAAAAGATGAAATAACACCAGCAGGAAAGATTCCCCTGGCAGTTCCAAACTGCCAGGAGACACCAGTACTGCACGCCAAATGATATATCTTACCAGCGGACGGACCCTTTCCTGACAGTATTCCTGCATTAGAGGAGCATCTCCGTGGTCTTCGTTCCACTTGGGGACAAGTCCAGGAGGCTTTGCATCATGCTAATGAAAGGTACAGACTCCATGCTGACCGCAGACGCCTGCCTGCGCCTTCCTACCAGGTTGAAGACAGGGTCTGGCTGTCATCTCGCAACCTCTGTCTTCGCGTTCCCTCACTGAAGTTCGCACCTCGGTTTATTGGGCCTTTCCGTATTCTTCGCAGGATTAACCCAGTGGCTTACGTATTAGACCTTCCTTCTAATATGCGTATTTCAAATGTATTTCATGTCTTATTAAAACCTTTGGTCTGCAATCGCTTTACCACCTCGGTGCCAAGTCCTCACCCTGTACTGGTTGAGAACCATGAGGAGTATGAAGTACAATCCATTGTTAACTCCCGTAGGTTCCGTGGGCGCATACAGTACCTGGTACATTGGAAAGGGTACGGTCCGGAGGAAGGCTCTTGAGTCTCATCCTCAGATGTACATGCCCCTGTCCTCCTCCGTGATTTCCATAGATGTTTTCCCCTCAAGCCTGGTGGTCCTCCGAGGGGGAGGGGTCGTTGAGGAGGGGGTACGGTCAGGGCTGGGCTCAGCCCTTCCTTCTCTGAGCTGGCTGCTCAGCTGTCGGCTAATTGCCAGCTCCCATCCTTCTCCACAGTTACTCAGCTGTTGTCCATATCCTGCTGGTCAGTCCTGCCTACTTAAGACGTCCAGTCCAGAGGAGCTCTGCCTTCGCCTTGGTCAACATCACAAGAAACCATTTCCTGCCTTCCTGTTTAAAGACTGGCTTTGCTGACATCCCTTCTGGCTCCAGTTCCTGCTTGCTGTTTCTCTACCTTGATCCCTGACTTCTGGCTTGGCTGACTATCTGTTCCGGTTACTGAACTTTGGCTATGTTTTGACTACGTTTGTTCTTTCTACTTTGTTTATTAAACAAGAGTGATTAAACTGTACTTCTGTCTTGGTCTGATTTCATGGTTTCTGACACTAACGATACGCGTCAGTGTGGCGTCATCACACACGTGACGTCTCTTCCAGGACGGCAGCTGTTGACATACACAGATGATCTGGTGGATGCTGAATCCGTGATGGACTTTTGGATAGTTGGATGCCGGTGATGTGTGGGTGATCTTGGATCCGGCTTGTTGCGATGCAATGGAGCGGAATGTGGTCAACACGATCGAGGTGGTGAGATACTCCTTTACCCCATCTATGATTATATCTTAAACAGTTACCTGGACTTTTCCCCACCACTCATGCACCTCATGCACCCAGGCTCCTATCCTCCCAACTAATCAGCATACATCCATTGCAAAGCAGCAGTAGCTTTCAGTTAATTCCTGCACTCTGAGGACAATGCCTTTGTGTTAGAAACTGAGAATGTCCATTACTCTGTTATTACCCCAGCAGGGACCAGTCAGGCATTCCTCAGTGCACATCTGCTAATATCATCTGCCATGCAGCAACACTCTAACCTTTTTTCACCGTTACAGACCCCGTGGCATTTATGGAGCATTCTTAATCAGTTGGCATTTAGCCTCAGGTATACATATCCCAGTATCAGTGGAAGTCATTTATTGCTCCTCCCCTGGACTCATATGTCAGTTAGCTTATTCCAGACCACTTGTTGAATGTTTGCTGGTATGCATAGACATGTTGTCTAATCACAGACAATGTTGTCTAATTTTTAACTCTTGCTTGGGTGAAGGTAATCATGTTGTTTTTGTAATGTGCAATACTTTTTAATAAAGCTGTGATTTTTTTTACTTCTCAACCGAGTGTTCCACGATGTGACTTTCTTAGTAGACTTAATCTTTTATATGATCTCAAAACAAGTAGGTGTATCACACAACAGATATACCTGGAACTGTTAAAAAGACTGTAGTTCCCTTTCAGAACCACACAGGCCTTGATGTATGAAAAAGTCAAGTTAAGAATGATGTACCCGTAGTAATCAATAAGATATCAACTGTCATTCTCTAGGTTTGAAAAAAAAAAAAGGAAGAAGTAATTGGATGCCACAAACACATATTGCTAGTCCCACTTGATTTGTTTCTTATAATCACAAAAGGTGAAATGGCGCTGCTAGTAACTGCATGAATGTCACCTAATCAGGTCAAATTGTGAAAATAATAAGTAGCAGTGGGACAGGAAAAATATGAAAAATATGTGTATGAAGCAAGGTCCCTGTGTGATAATATGAATCATATAAAGAAGGCCAGTGCAAAACCAACAGAACTAAAAAAATCATAATCACACCTGAAAATAATATATATATATATATATATATATATATATATATATATATATATATATATATATATATAAACATCATGAAATTAATAACTGATCAAATAAATCAAAAGGAATGTGTATAAGGCATATTATACTCCACCTGCAGGACATTTGAATGGAGGTTTTGTTTGGAGCAACAACTATCTTTCTGTGGATTTTGAGGCAGGAGATCATTGGACTACTAGTTAAAGACCACTATGCTTTTCAATAATTCATCCGTCCTCATATTGAATGCACATTTATACCTCGTTCTGGAGCGAAAGAACGTATCGGTCCCAGGGATACCAGGATTGGAGATCGCATATACTACATGATCTTTACCCCTGCAGGGGAGAGGGCTTCTGGTGAGTGCATATACCTAAGGGGGAGCACGAGAAGTCACCTTGTTTGTTGCACAGAAGTTGAGATAAAGATGCATCATTTGAAAACCAGCACAAGTCACTTTATTGTTTATTGCACAGAAGTCGAGATAAAATCGCATCACTTGAAAATTATTACTTCACTGGGAATATGACATTTTTATATTAAGAGACTTTCTTTTATATTATCTCATTAATGGACTAAGTGTATATTTACTTACCTTACACATATTTTGTGTTTTTTAACTGTGTTGGCAGAAAGTCAGAAATTTATTTTTTCCCGCGCAGCTCCTTCATTTGTGGATTGAATAATCACTTTTATCATTTCATATGCCTTATACACATTCCTTTTGATTTATTTGATCAGTTATTCATTTTATAGTGTTTATATATATATATATATATATATATATTATTTTCAGGTGTGATTATGATTTTTTAGTTCTTTTGGTTTTGCATTGGCCTTCTTTATATGATTCATATTATCACACAAGGACCTTGCTTCATACACATACTTTTCCTGTCCCACTGTTACTTATTATTTTCACTATTTGTCCTGATTAGGTGACATTCATGCAGTTACTAGCAGTGCCATTTCCCGTTGGTGATTATTTGTCCTATGGGCACCATTTTGTGGTGTCTTCTTTTGGGGGGGCTGCAGCTATAGACTTTTCTCCTAAGCGTGGAATCCTCTGTTTAAATTTGATTTGTTTCTTGTTTATGTTGCTGTCATCAGCACTATCAGTATTAGAGCCAGTCAACCCAAAGGTGATATAATATACGGCATGTGGTAAGTGATATAATGCATTTCCTTATTTCCTAGAGATTTCAGTGGTGAGATATCTAGGCCATTTGTCTCTACTGAATTCATGCTCACCTTGGCTGTCACTCTTCTTGCTGCAAAATGAGCATTTCGGCTTATTTGCTTTCCTCCTTTTGAATTCTTCATAGCATAAAACACATTTTCCTTACAGCTCCATGGCAGCATACTAATAGGGTAGTCTCTGTCACTCGTATCCTTACACGACCTTGAAGTTATGAATTTGAAACCCTACTAAGCCACTGCATTCATTTTCTTTCCTTGTCTTTCAATGTTCCGTTCTGCAGTTCACAGCCTAGCTGGTATAAATCTCTGGCACACCTGGCGGTCCAGTTCCTCTAAGGCATTGTTATGTCATGTTTTCCTCCAAAAAAGACTAAGAAAACAAGAGCCTGTGGTCAAAGAGCAGCTCCAACTGTCCATCCCAATCCTGAGGGAGATCCCAGTACTATCTGTGGGTCTACAGTTGGTTCCTGTGGCCCTCTAGCCATTGTCTTTTTAGGCTACCCCTGCTCCTTTTGTTTGTTGGGGTTCAGGGTTCCCCCACAGCTCTCGGGGCAAACTTCCTTTGCAACATCCCTTCTGGAAGATTGCAGTTTTTATTCAAGCTGATTTGCACCTTGTCAATAGCATTCATTGATAAAGTGAATTAAAATTCACAAAACGTGTTGAGAAATGTGATGCATTATTTCACTGAATGGAAGCATGTAAAAAAAACTCCTGAGATTAAATGGGTGAAAATCGTGTTCCTCCTGTCCCTTTGCACCCTCTGTTCCACCTTCAGGGGTGCATGGGCAGGAGATACAAGAGAGACTGCCCTTCATCATGGTCTCTTATCAGATTTATGACACTTAGCACTCCTTTGATGAAGAAGAATCTTAGGTAGCAGACAAAAGAGGGGAATTTCTTAAGCTGCCATTCCCTGTTACCTATCTCATAGATTGTAATTACAACAGATGCTGTCAAGAGAGGTTGGGAAGCCCTATGATTTGGAGAGTCGAGTAAGGAGGTATGGTCTTTTCTTGAAGAAAGTGGTGTCCATTTTCATGGAGCTGAAGACGGCCCATCTAACCCTTGAAGCAAAAGCACCTTGTACAGGGTAAATCATTACTTTTGAAACTGGACAACATCACATCAGTTGCATATATCAAGAGAAAAGAGGGCACCCTCGACCGGATGCTTTTGCGTGTGGTTGCTCCAAAAATGTTGTGGGCTAATCTCCTGTCAGCAATGTACATTCTGGGCCCAGACTGTATCCAAGTGGATTTCTCTCAGGGTCCCTATTAGACAGTAACAAGTGGTCCTTGCTGCTGGAGATGTTTATTATAGTGACATGATTGTAGGCAGGTTGGAAATATGTACAGCTTTGTTAGCCAGCAGCCGGCCCAGGCTGAGGAAAGGGTTAATTGTTTTAACTCAGTTCCCGGGCTTTTAGTCCTAGGTGGCCCACCTGTGCTATAAAAAGGGGGATAGCTAAGGCCAGCAGCTGGAGCAGGAATGCGGGTACCAGTGGGTTCAAATGTTGCAGTCTCGTTGTGACGATGCTGAAGGAACCGGCAATTGAGGAGGACATCCAAGCCATGGAAAATGCCATGATGGACTATGGAGCACTACATTTTTCTAATTAGCTACATTATTCTAATTAGGATTAGACAGGACCTTGTTCATGTTGAACTGTATGCCACATAGTTTCAGTATAGTTATATTAACCGTTATGAGCCTGGTCTGAAGTTACTCAAAGGGGTGCATGTTGGTTCTGGCGCATTCCAAAGAACCTGGGTCTGTAAAGCACTATGGGGTATAAAGTAACACTACTACAAAAGGGTTAACTCTGCAAGACAAGAAGAGGAATGTAGTTGCTATGGGTAACCAAGCTACAAGCAATCAGTTGTGGTACCCGGTAAAGGTGACAGGTCCTCCGGTAGTGAGGGAGTCAGTGTTCTGGTTCCCTCCCAACAGTTGATATCCACTAGCAACTGGATCCAAACCTGCATTATAGTGATCTATGGCCTGTTCACGAGGTATGGGAAGGAAAGAGTTAAGTGTAACCATGCATGAAGTCTGCGCTAGGTGCTTGGTGGGGCCTCATTCTGTTACTGGGAGTGGAGTATCAGAGGTACGCTGGTGGAGAGGGCACAGGCTCAGCATGTCCCTCCTAATGCAAACATACAAGTTACAGTGTGTAGTAACATGGGACAAGTCGCTTTTAAGAGGGGCATATAGATAACATTCGAAACCCTGAAGCTGCCCAGATCTCCACGTGGTTTACTATGCCTCAGCCCTGGAAGAGGCTAATCCCCGTGCTGGACACAGGCCTCAATGTACTTGCCGATCTCAGGATTTGCCCACTGCAGGGTACAAGGAAGATAAGAGTTGCAGGCCATCTTCCTGCCCTGCCACCGTCGATGGAGTATTTCCCTTGGGCTACTTGCTTCAGTTGTGGCTTACTCCTATATTACAACTTGGAGGAATCATCCCATCTCAGCTCTGATGGACTGCCAATCCCTCGGATGCCTTCTGCTCCTTCTAGCCCCTCTGAGTCCACAAGGGTTCCCAGCCCACCTGCCTTGCTCATCTCCGACATCGGTCAGAATGTATCTGGGTTGGCCTCCCCAAGGAACCCGGGGTCAAGCTGCTAACCGATTCACCTGTTACAGGAGAACTGCCCATTTGGGATGCGGAACAGTTTACCACCTTTCCAATGGACTCTACCAGCCCTTTTGTCCCTGCTCTGCTGGCACCCACAGTGGTGGCAATACCTTCAGAGCCACTCCCGGACATCACCAGCACCGTAGTCATGCCAAACGCTGACCAAGAACTACCCCTACCGCTTCACTGTAAGCTTCTCCTGCTTCCACTTCACCTGAAAAGCTCTGAGTCCCCGCAGCCTTCTTCTGCACGGCCAGAAAAGTTGATGAAGGTATCCTGGAGCACCCTTGTGTTTGACAGCAGGGAGAAGGAATGACCCACCTCTCCTGAGGCTGTCATGTCTTTACCTTTGGTCCAGGAGAATGTATCCTGCATCTACAGTACCTCAAGGGAAGACTGGCCCCACAACAACCATCCAATATGCTGGGCATTTTGTGTCCTTTGCAAATGCCAAGTTAGCAAAGTTTTGCTTGAGGTTTTCATGCCTGCAATCATTGAGAATAAATCCTTTTACGTTAAACTGGTAAATCCAGTCAATGTATGCCATCATTCCCAATCTCTTGTTATTCAAATTCTTGCAAAGACTTGGTAAGGAAAAAATATTGGTGCTGGTAATAGTTGCCATCTGGCTGAAGCGCCCATGGTATTAGCTGCTACTACAGCTGAGCACTCGAGATTTACTTCCCTGACCCTTTCGATTCCCCTGTCTCAAGCACATATATTCCATCCAAAGAGACCTTATCTGATTGCATGGATATTGAAAGACAAAGGCTTATCAGGTTAAGCTGCTCAGCAAAAGTTGTTGATACCCTTTAGAAATACAGGAAGAGTAGTACCATAACACTTATAGCAGAGTTTGGCAACAATTTGCATCTAACAAGGGCACACAGCTGCAGATCTGCAAGTGCATAACATCTTAAACTTCTTGCAGTGAGGATTTGACATGAGTCTAAGCTTGAAGAGCTATATCTCAGCTATATCAACATTTCCAAAAATTGAGTGGTCCTCCAGTGAGTCCAGTTTTTCAAAGCAGTAATAAGGTTGAGACTTCTAAAGAAACTGCTTATTCATAAACAGGATTGACCTGAAATTCTTGGCTTCTGATCGCTTTAGCATTGAACAGGGTGTTTCCCTCTGGCATCTTACTCTGAAAGTGGCCTTCACATCTGCAATAAGAGGAAAAAGATGGTGATATGGATAGGTGACAATATTAAACAGGCACCAACATTCCTGAAATTGAGGTATGGACAGGAAGGTTTTGGTGGGATTTTAAAGGGTACTGGCAAACAATAAATACAAATACTAAAGTATATAAAAAAATTACAAAGATTTTATTATTACGTACAACACATAATTAAAAGGTTTGTTATACTTTTGGTATACATATGCATGGAAACATCTTGTCTTCAGAAATGTTTGAATCTAGTCTCTCAAGGTGACAATTAAGTGATTATCTGTCAGAGCTGGGCTCAGACCTTCCTCCCTCTTAGCTGGCCGCTCAGCTGTCGGCTAATTGCCAGCTCCTATCTCTCCACAGTGACTCACCTGTTGATGATATTCTGCTTGTCAGTCCTGGTACTTAAGCCGTCCAGCCCAGATGATCTCTGCCTTCGCCTTGGTCAACATCACAGAGATCTCCTGCATTCCTGTTAAAGACTTGCTTGGCTGACATTCCTTCTGGCTCCAGATCCTGCTTACTGTTCCACTACACTGATCTCTGGCTTTCTGACTTTCTGGCTTGTCTGACTATGCGTTCTGGTTCCCGAACTTTGGCTATGTTTTGACTACGGTTTTTCTATTTACTTTTATATTAAACAAGTGTGATTTAATTGTACTTCTGTCTCGGTCTGATTCATGGTTTCTGACATTATCCCGACATGTTTTGCCACCCTGGGCTTCTTCAGGGGTATATATTAAAGACAAAAGATGTAGCACTGCATACAACAGAACATAGTTTAGAACAAATACAGTAACTGGTTACAAAAAATATTAAAATATGAGTCCCTGAATAGACCAGGCTGGAATATATGTGTATACGGTGTAATATGTTAGTCCAAAGGTGGTAAATTGGGAATAACTATTAACTAGAATATGGCTAGTGAGATATATAGAGAAAAAATTGAATATACTGTATAAAGGCATATAGAGTAAAGATCAAATGGATCTAGGTCAAATGTTACACAGAACATAGGTCCATTTGATCTTTACTCTATATGTCTTTATACCATTTTTTTGCCAATTGTAATTTAATATGTTTTTTAACCAGTTACTGCATTTGTTTTAAAAGATGTTCTGTTTTATGCAGTGCTACATCTTTTGTCTTTAACCACTTCAGCCCCTGAAGAATTTACCCCCTTCCTGACCAGGCCATTTTTTGCAATATGGCACTGCATCGCTTTAACTGACAATTGCACGGTTGTGTGACGCTGTACCCAAACAAAATTGATGTTCTTTTTTCCCACAAATAGAGCTTTCTTTTGGTGGTATTTGATCACCTCTGCGGTTTTTATTTTTTGCGCTATAAACAAAAAAAGACGGACTATTTTGAAAAAAAAACTACATTTTTTATTTTTTGCGCTATAAACAAAAAAGACGGACTATTTTGAAAAAAAAACAAAATTTTTTATTTTTTGCTATATTAAATATCCCCAAAAAATATAACAAATATAACAAATTTCTTCCTCAGTTTAGGCCGATATGTATTCTTCTACATATTTTTGGTAAAAAATATCGTAATAAGTGTATATTAATTGGTTTGCGCAAAAGTTATAGCGTCTACAAAATAGGGACAATATTTATGGCATTTTTATAATTTTTTTTTTTTTTTTTACTAGTAATGGTGGTGATCTGCGATTCTTATCAGGACTGCAACATTACGGCGGACAGATTGGACATGTTTGGTACTATTTTGGGACCATTGACATTTATACAGCGATCAGTGCTATAAATGGCCACTGATTACTGTATAAATGTCATTGACAAGGGGTTAACACTAGGGGGTGATCAAGGGGTTTATTGTGTTACCTAGGGAGCGATTCTAACTGTGGGGGGATGGGACTGCCTGGGTGATGAGACCGATCGTAATAATAAAATCTTTGTTATTTTTTAATATACTTTGGTATTTGTATCTATTGTTTGCCGGCACCCTTAAAAATCCCACCAAAGCCTTCCTGTCCATCTGTAAGAAGAGTCTCTGAAATAACTGAATTGGGGGTGAAAGAGTCCTTTATTACATTCTTTGTGGACAGAGTTGTGTTGGTGCCAGTGTTGGGTTTCACTCCTAAAGTTGCCATGTTGGGCAATAGTAAAGCTCTTATTCATATACAGAGTCAACAGCTAGCATCAGATCTTCAGATCACCTGTTCATCTTTCCTTCAGGTGCAAGCGAAGGTGGAAAAGCATCCGGCTGGGTTATTGCTTCATGGGTGATCAAAGCGTTTCTTTCTCCTGGGCAGAGACAACTCGTAAAGCTGTAAATTTTGGGCAGAAGGTGCTTTCCTCTGCTACCACTTTTAACTGAAATATTAAGCATTCCCTCCCTGAGTTGTCACGTTATTTCCTATCAATATGCTTACATGGCGCTGTTGGGAAATAAGAAAATTGGCTTCCATACTTACCGTAATTTTCCTTTCTTGACCTGATCCATGGCAGCATAGTATCCCTCCCAGTCCAAATAAGCTGGCTATGCAAAGCTGTGGCTGTGGCTTAAATGTATTAATTCATGTTCCTATAAGAGTGGAAAAGGTGGAGACGACTCCATTAGTATGCTTCCTAAGAGCTTGTCAAATAAGGAAAATTACAGTAAGTACTGAGCCCTATTTTCTGATTATAAATCCAGGAAAGAGAGTGGAGCTCGTCAAAGCACAATCTGACTTAATAACTTGTTGGATGAAAGTCTGAAAATATAAAAAAAAAAAAACTCTTAATTTACATCTGTAAATATTCGCTTTGGTTAAGCTAACAATTGTTTAATATTATATTCGCTTTGGTTAAGCTAACAATTGTTTAATATTATATTTAAAGCTGTCCAAAACCACAGTTTATTCAATCTGCACAGATGCTATTTTATTCAAAAGTAGAAGGTGCCATCTAGTGGTGTTTTTCCATATTACAATTCTTTAAAAAATGTTTACTCGGGATATTTTTGAAACTTACTTTGTAAGTAACTTAGTTACTTAGAATTACTGTCACTAGTTTGTTGCGCATGGCTGCACTGCTTAAATAATGTAAATAAAACCAATTAAAGTATGACACCCAAATATTGTATTTGTGAGATGAGCACATTTTTACCACTTTAAAAAATATTTTGACAAATGACAAGTATATTAGGTAGGCCAATAACTCCTATATGTTATTGCAATCACCACTTTTCAAATAATATTTAAAAAAAAAAAAACAGTCTTCTTGTTCATTTTCTAATGATTGTTTTCCAGTTGCAAACACTGGCCTATTCCTAGTTGGCAAATTTCAATATTATACTTAAAGCTCAATTGCAGCTTCCTTAACCACTTACAGACCAGAAGATTTGCCTGCTTAAAGCGGAGGTCCGCCAGAAAAAAAAAAAAAAATTAAAAGCCAGCAGCTACAAATACTGCAGCTACTGACTTTTAATACATGGACACTTACCTGTCCAGGGAGCCCGCAATTTCGGCAGCCGAAGCCGTTCTGTCCGCCGGCTCTTGGCTGCTGCCGCCGCCATCCTCGGTAGGGGAATAAGGAAGTGAAGCCGTGCGGCTTCACTTCCTGGTTCCCTACTGTGCATGTGCGAGTCGCGCTGTGCATCCTCACTGGTCCCTGCTGTGTTCTGGGACCTGTGTGTCTCCCAGAAGACAGCGGGGGGGGGGGGGACAGAGTAGACACCGGAAGTGGGGTAGGTCACCACGATCACTGCGGTGGTCTATGCCAGGAAGTGGGAGCAAATACCTGTATTAGACAGGTATCTGCTCCCTCCTCCCCCCTGAAAGGTGCCAAATGTGACACCGGATGGGGGGGGGATTCCAAAAAGTGGAATTTACATTTTTGGGTGTAACTTCAACTTAATGACCAGGCCATTTTTTGCAATATGGCATTGCGTCACTTTAACTGACAATTGCGCAGCCGTGCGACGCTATACCCAAACAAAATTATTGACATTCTTTTTTTCCCACAAATAGAGCTTTCTTTTGGTGGTATTTGATCACCTCTGCGGTTTTTATTTTTTGCGCTATAAACATAAAAAGCGACGCTTTTGAAAAAAAAAAAACAATATTTTTTACTTTTTGCTGTAATAAATATCCCCAAAAATGTTTTTAGAAATCAGATTTCTTCATCAGTTTAGGACAATATATATTCTACATATTTTTGCTAAAAAAAATTGCAATAAGCGTATATTGATTAGTTTGCGCAAAAGTTATAGCGTCTACAAACTATGGAATAGATTTATGACCTTTTTATTTATTTTATTCTTGTTACTATAAAGGCGCTGATCAGCGATTTTTAGAGGTACTGCGATATTGTGGCAGACAGATCGGACACTTTTGACACATTTTCGGGACCACTGACATTTATATAGTGATCAGTGCTATAAAAATGCACTGATTACTGTCACTGGCAGGAAAGGGGTTAACACTAGGGGCGATCAAGGGGTTAACTGTGTTCCCTCGTTTGTGTTTTTTCTAATTGTGGGGGGATGGGAGTGACTAGAGGAGGAGACAAATCATTGTTCCTAGCTAGTAGGAACAGATGATCTGTCTCTCCTCTCCTCACAGAACAGGGATTTGTGTGTTTACACACACACGCCCCTATTCTGACTCTCGTGCCCATGATCGCGCGTGTCTGGCGGTCATTGCGACCGCCAGTCACGCTCATCGGCACCCCCGCTGTGCCTGCTAGGCATTTAAAGGGCCGACGTACAGCTACGGCGGTTCACGGGATTGTGCCGACCTGCCGCAGTATAATGACGGTGGCTGGTCAGCAAGTGGTTAAAGTAGTAATAATCGCTCAGCAATTTTTAACTTAATACATTGAGTACAACAAAATAAACAATCCACAGTAAATTATGTGTTAAAATATGTATACTCAGTTTGCAACTTTCCATGCTGTTGGCTCCTGCCTTCTCAGAGCTGCTTCCCTGAATGTCCAGTCTTCACAGAAAAGAGTTAACAGTGCATAGTGCAGTCTTGTGTCTGTCCGGGGAGGATGGAGGAGCAGGGGAGCGCCTTGCCATCCTAGGCTATGGCGCAGTGTGTTTGTTTGATGCACACAGTGTAGTGAGACACAGCCCTAGTCTCTGCATGCAAGGGTATCTCCATAGGATGCTGTAAGAGAAAGGAGCCACCCTGGAACAGGAAACCTGGGGGCAGTGGTCATGGCATCGGCTTAAACAGGAACCTTGGCAAGGATTAAAAGATAAAGAAGATGCATACTCAGTAACTGATTACATCAGGAGTTGAAAGTGCTTAAAAAAATTGGCTTTATTATCACTTTAAAAAAATGTAAATGGTAATTAACCCAGTCATTGCCAAAATAATAAAATTAGCACTTTTTGCAATACTCACCTCCTCTCTGGTGCTATTTTCTGGAGACTTACCACTCTGCGATCTAGCCAATCATCTTCTGGGACGAATGATGTCTTGGATCTTTCAACTCACCTCCTGTAAGCCCAGGGTATCAAGGACCCGCCTTCTTTGGATGCATTATTAGGCCGCCCTAGACTCACAGAAGAATGCAGCAGAGATTGGCACCAAATCCTTATGCAAAAAAGATATTTATAAATAGTTTTAAGGGAAAGAGTTCAGGGGTGCTTAAAGAGGATGAGGTTTTAACGGCCCTTAAAGGAAAACTATCAGGACTTTTGGTTAGTGTTATTTATTTTTTTACAATTTCAAATGTATCAATTATTTTTTATTGTATTTGAATAAAACATACATACATAAAGACCCCTTTCACACTGCCAGCGTTTTTCAGGCGCTACAGTGCTAAAAATAGCGCCTGTATACCGCCTTAAAAAAGCGGCTCCATTCACTCCAGTGTGAAAGCCTGAGGGCTTTCACACTGAAGCGGTGCACTGGCAGGGCGTCACAAAAAGTCCTGCCAGCAGCTTCTTTGGAGCGGTGAAGGAGCGGTGAACTCACCGCTCCTCCACCGCTCCTCCCCATTGAAATCAATGGGGCAGTGCTGCGATACCATCGGCAAAACGCCGCTCTGGCGGCATTTTGCGTGCCGATTTAACCCCTTTTTGGCCGCTAGCGGGGGGGTTAAAACCGCACCTCCGCTAGTGACCAAATAGCGCTGCTTTACCGCCGATGCCCCCCCCCCCCCCCCCGCGGCTCAGTGTGAAAGCCGTCAAATATTTAATATAGTTGGTATGCATGATTCTCTGAAAATCATGCAAGACTTTTCAATAGGAAAGTCTATCACCATCCTAAAACTTTCTGGCATACTGTTCTAATCCATGTAGTTATCACGTTGACATATTTTCTAGCAAAGGGGAAATATGTCCCCCTGAATCTGAAAAGGAAGAGACTTCTGAAAAGACTCATCTTACATGGAGCTCCACCTGCAGGCTGCAAGTGGTAGAAATGCAGTGAAATGAAAATACTGCAGTATATTGAAGGGCCTTAGTGCACTTTTACAGCAGAATATTGAAGTTCCTTAGTGCACTTTTACTGCAGTATTTTGAAGTCTCTTAGTGCACTTTTACGGCAGTCTATTGAAGTGCGTTAGTGCCGTTTTACTGCAGTAAATTGAATTGCGTCAGTGCAGTTTTACTGCAGTATATTGTAGTGTGGCAGTAGATTGTTTCTGTGCAGTGAGTACTCAAGTTAAAGTGCACCAGACACCACTTTCCATTGATCAAAGTAGATTCAGGTACACATTCACCCTTCTCTATTACATTTTGGAAATTAGCCACCCCCCCATCATGTCTGGGAGGCCAGCAAGGAGAGACAGACGTTCCCAGGGCACTGTGAGGGGGCCAGCAGCGTCTGTGTCAATACACGCAAAGGTGAATGTGGTCTGTCTTCAGGCAAAGCACCATTTCCTAGGTTTAGTGATGTTGCCCGTACTATCCAGCCACAGCATGCAGAGAAGGTGGGGACTGGCTTACTAAACCATCCTCCTCCTCCTTATCTTCCAGAGACTATTGCACCACAGCTGCCAGAATGGATTATTCTGCCTCCTTGTCCACAGCTATTTCTGCCATAGCCCCAGCATCATACAAGGAGGAGTCAGTTGAGTTATTCGAACACAGCGTCAGCTACTTGCTCCTTAACAATGCACAGGCATTACTTGATTCTGATGGTTCTGAGGTTGAGAAAGGTAGGAATATGACCCTACAGAGAGGGAAGAGCAATAGTAAACAGCAAATTGGCAGTCATGTTCCCCCAGCCGCAGTATATTGCCAAGTTGGCTCCAGTTATGATGAGGATGGAGGGGATGCTGATGATGAAGTCACTGATGCAACTTGGGTGCCGGATAGAGCAGAGGAGGAAAGCTAGGGTGAGGCACAACCCCAAGAAGGCAGCCATCATGGAAGAGTAGAGAGCAGACACCCTATTCCATCACATTGTGGAGCTGTTATCTCCCGGCTAGGGATGAGCTTTCTGTTCGAGTCGAACATGAGTTCGTCTCGAGCATTGACTGTTCGAACGTTCGACGAAGATCGAACATTATGGGGCGTTTGCGGCAAATTCGAGCGGTGCGTCATGCCCCATAATGCACTGCATCATCGCAGTGCATTGCTGGCTGATGATTGGCCAAGCATGCACTATGACCTGCATGCTTTGGCTAATCACGGCGCTGTCAGCAAAGAGACCCATAATTGGCCAAAGGCAGGGTGCCTTTGGCCAATTATGGCTCAGGGGGTTAAGTCCACGTCCCACACTATATAAGGCTGCCTGCACATCGGCCCTGTGTAGTGTGTTGCTGGCATTAGATTGAGCAGGCAGTCCGTTCCTGGTGTACTGTTTCTAATCTACTTCAGGCAGGCAGGTGATTCAGTTAGCTGCAGTGTATTTAATATATATATATATATATATATATATATATATATACAGTCAGACTGGTATATATATATATCCACTGTATCCAGTTTAGCTAGATCTCCTGGTGTACTGTTTCGAATATACTTCAGGTAGGCAGTTGATTTAGTTAGCTGCAGTGTATTTAGTATATATATATATATATATATATATATATATATATATATATATATATATATATATATATATATATACAGGGGGTCCCCGGGTTACAAACAAGTTAGGGACTGTAGGTTTGTTCTTAAGTTGAATCTGTTTGTAAGTCGGAACAGGTACATTTTTTAAGTGTAGCTCCAGCCAAAAAAACTATTTTTAAGCTTTTTGGATAGCATAGGGAAGGTTTAACACCCCTGTAACATTTGTTTTGCTGTGTGTGCCCCTGTTCAGAAGATTTCACCTCACTTTCTGTCCCAATGACAATTGGATTTTGAAAATTTTGGGTTGTTGTGGAAGCAAGCCTTGGTGATAAAGCATCAGTGGAGGTACCTTTTCCCCATAATAGTTCTTACAGAAGTGAATTTCCCTTCCTAAGGGTAGATTTCCTCTCACTTCCTGTTGTCTCCCTCCGTTTGTAAGTAGGAGTCGTTTGTAAGTCGGATGTTTGTAACTAGGGGACCCCCTGTATATATATATATATTATACACACACACTGTATCCTGTGTAGCTAGATCTGACTGCAGGCCATTCCTGGTGCTGTACGTATTCAAATACACTTTCAGGCAGGCAGGCCAGGCAAGTTGTTCAGTGATCTGCAGTGCATAAAATATATATACTGTGTCCTACATATATATCCACTGCATTCCAGTCTAGCCAAGCCTATATCTGACTGCAGGCCATCGCTGGTGTACAATTTCAAATACACTTTCAGGCAGGCAAGCAAGTGATTCAGTGATCTGCAGTGTATTAAATATATATATACAGTCTCCAACATATATATATCCACTGCATTCCAGTCTAGCCAAGCCTATATCTGACTGCAGGCCATTGCTGGTGTACGTTTTCAAATACACTTTCAGGCAGGCAAGTGATTCAGTGATCTGCAGTGCATTAAATATATATACACTCTCCAACATATATATATACACTGCATTCCAGTCTATCCAAGCCTATATCTGACTGCAAGCCATTGCTGGTGTATATTTTAAAATACACTTTCAGGCAGGCAGGCAAGTGATTCAGTGATCTGCAGTGCATTAAATATATATACAGTCTCCAACATATATATATCCACTGCATTCCAGTCTAGCTAAGCCTATATTTGACTGCAGGCCATTGCTGGTGTATGTTTTCAAATACACTTTCAGGCAGGCAGGCAAGTGATTCAGTGATCTGCAGTGCATTAAATATATATACAGTCTCCAACATATATATATCCACTGCATTCCAGTCTAGCCATGCCTATACCTGAATATAGGCCATTCCTGGTGTACGTATTCAAAGACACTTTCAGGTAGGTAGGCCAGGCAGGTGATTCAGTGATCTGCAGTGCGTAAAGATATATATACAGTCTCCTACATATATATCCACTGCATTCTAGTCTAGCCAAGCCTATACCTGACTACAGATCATTCCTGGTGTACGTATTCAAAGACACTTTCAGGCAGGCAGGCCAGGCAGGTGATTCAGTGATCTGCAGTGCATAAAGAGATATATACAGTCTCCTACATATACAGTGGGGACAGAAAGTATTCAGACCCCCTTAAATTTTTCACTCTTTGTTATATTGCAGCCATTTGCTAAAATCATTTAAGTTCATTTTTTTTCCTCATTAATGTATACACAGCACCCCATATTGACAGAAAAACACAGAATTGTTGAAATTTTTGCAGATTTATTAAAAAAGGAAAACTGAAATATCACATGGTCCTAAGTATTCAGACCCTTTGCTGTGACACTCATATATTTAACTCAGGTGCTGTCCATTTCTTCTGATCATCCTTGAGATGGTTGTACACCTTCATTTGAGTCCAGCTGTGTTTGATTATACTGATTGGACTTGATTAGGAAAGCCACACACCTGTCTATATAAGACCTTACAGCTCACAGTGCATGCCAGAGCAAATGAGAAGCATGAGGTCAAAGGAACCGCCTGAAGAGCTCAGAGACAGAATTGTTGCAAGGCACAGATCTGGCCAAGGTTACAAAAAATTCTGCTGCACTTAAGGTTTCTAAAAGCACAGTGGCCTCCATAATCCTTAAACGGAAGACGTTTGGGATGACCAGAACCCTTCCTAGAGCTGGCCGTCCGGCCAAACTGAGCTATCGGGGGAGAAGAGCCTTGGTGAGAGAGGTAAAGAAGAACCCAAAGATCACTGTGGCTGAGCTCCAGAGATGCAATCAGGAGATGGGAGAAAGTTGTAGAAAGTCAACCAACACTGCAGCCCTCCACTAGTCGGGGCTGTATGGCAGAGTAGCCCAACGGAAGCCTCTCCTCAGTGCAAGACACATGAAAGCCTGCATGGAGTTTGCTAAAAAACACCTGGACTCCAAGATGGTGAGAAATAAGATTTTCTGGTCTGATGAGACCAAGATAAAACTTTTTGGCCTTAATTCTAAGCGGTATGTGTGGAGAAAACCAGGCACTGCTCATCACCTGTCCAATACAGTCCCCACAGTGAAGCATGGTGGTGGCAGCATCATGCTGTGGGGGTGTTTTTCAGCTGCAGGGACAGGACGACTGGTTGCAATCTAGGGAAAGATGAATGCGGCCAAGTACAGGGATATCCTGGACGAAAACCTTCTCCAGAGTGCTCAGGACCTCAGACTGGGCGAAGGTTTACCTTCCAACAAGACAATGACCCTAAGCACACAGCTAAAATAACAAAGGAGTTGCTTCACAACAACTCTGTGACTGTTCTTGAATGGCCCAGCCAGAGCCCTGACTTAAACCCAATTGAGCATCTCTGGAGAGACCTAAAAATGGCTGTCCACCAACGTTTACCATCCAACCTAACAGAACTGGAGAGGATCTGCAAGGAAGAATGGCAGAGGATCCCCAAATCCAGGTGTGAAAAACTTGTTGCATCTTTCCCAAAAAGACTCATGGCTATATTAGATCAAAAGGGTGCTTCTACTAAATACCGAGCAAAGGGTCTAAATACTTAAGACCATGTGATATTTCAGTTTTTCTTTTTTAATAAATCTGCAAAAATGTCAACAATTCTGTGTTTTTCTGTCAATATGGGGTGCTGTGTGTACATTAATGAGGAAAAAAAAATGAACTTAAATGAGTTTAGCAAATGGCTGCAATATAACAAAGAGTGAAAAATGTAAGGGGGTCTGAATACTTTCTGTCCCCACTGTATATCCACTCCACAGTGTCGGGTACATGCTGCAGGAGGATGCGCAGCGCTTTGAAGGCTCCGATGATGGTACCCAGGTTGAGGATGAAGCCAGTAACGTGAGCCCAGAGAGAGGGGGTGCCCAAGAAGGACAAAGAACTGGCAGTCATGTTCCCCCAGCTGCAGCCTACTGCCAGGTATACTTGCTCCAGTGGCAAGGAGGGAGGGGATGATGAGGTCACTGACGCATGTGCAGGGCACTGCTGACTCTGCCCGTTTTTTCAAAAGTTCTTTGGTGTGGGCCTTTTTTGAGATGTATGCAGCAGATCGCACTGTTGTAGTTTGCAACATATGTCTGAAGCGTATAAATCGTGGCCAAAACAGCAGCCGCTTGGGCACCACATGCTTGACCAGACATATGTCGAGCTTCCATGCAGTCCGTTGGCAACAGTACTTAAAAGACCCACACCAAAGAACAAGGCAGACCTCTCCTTGCTCCTCATCAGCTGGGATCTCCAAACCACTATACCTTCAGTCCTCTCAGAGACCTGCACTGAGAGGAAGAAGGTGTAGAATTAGGTGTCCCAAGTGCTTGCGGGAAATCTGCTAGCTGTACACCTAAATCCGATTGTAGCAGGCAAATTTCCCTACCCCAGTTGCTAAACCGTCGAAAGAAATTCGGTCCCAGCCATCCACATGCTCAGCGGTTGAATGCTAGTTTGGCTAAATTGCTAGCACTCCAACTGCTGCCTTTTCAGCTGGTAGACTCTGCCCCCTTTCGAGAATTTGTGGAATGTGCGGTACCTCACTGGCAGGTTCCAAAACGACATTTTTTTTCTCAGTAGGCCATTCCGGCTCTCTACCGCCATGCGGAAGGCAATGTCTTGGCCTAGTTGGACCGGGCGGTCAGCGGTAAGGTGCATATTACCGCTGACTCATGGTCCAGCAGGCATGGACAGGGACGTTACCTTTCACAGAGCACTGGGTAACCCTGCTGGCAGGTGGGAAGGATGCAGGACAGAGTGCAGTAATGTTGGAGCTTGTTCCACCACCACGCCTCAAAAATGCTGGTAGTGGTGATTCTGCCACACCTCTCTCCTCCACCCCCTCCTCTTCTTCTTCCTCTATAGCCTCTTCCTGTGCAGATTTGTCCTCAGAACCAACGGTGCTCCATAGGCATTCTAGGGGCTACGTAAGCACTCAGGCAAAAAGATGCCATGTTGGTCTGTTTAGGGGACAGGAGCCACACTGGGGCAGAGATTCTGGCAGCTCTGCAGGGACAGGTTCAGAGGTGGTTGACTCAATGCCAGCTTCAGCCAGGAATGGTGGTTTGTGACAATGGAACCAACCTCCTCTCCATCCTCTGACAGGGACACTTGACCCATGTTCCCTGTTTGGCTCACGTCCTTAATTTGGTGGTGCAGCGGTTCCTGTGCAGGTACCCGGGCTTACAGAATCTCCTGAGGCAGGCCAGGAAAGTCCGTGGGCATTTCCGCCGGTCATATAATGCCAGTGCTCAGCTGGCTGACCTTCAAAAGGAATGCAACCTGCCTAAGAACCGCCTCATCTGTGACATGCCCACCAGGTGGAACTCAACGTTGGCAATGCTGCAGCGGCTGCACACGCAGCAGAGGGCCATCAATGAGTACCTGTGTGAGTATGGCACCAGGACAGGGTCAGGGGAGCTTGGCTTTTTTTCGCCATGCCAGTGGCTAATGATCAAGGATGCATGTACTGTCCTGTCACCATTTGAGGAGGCCACAAGGATGCTGAGCAGTGACAGTGCATGCATCAGTGATACTGTTCCTCTTGTCTTCCTGTTGGAGAACACGCTGCATGGAATAATGGACAGGGCACTTGAGGCAGAACAGAGGGAGGAAGAGGAGGACTTCCTTACCTCTCAAGGCCCCCTTTATCCAGATAGTATTCCTGCAGGCTCGCCTATCACACAGAAAGAGGAGGAGGAGGAAGAGGATTGTGTCAGCATGGAGGTGGAGCCTGGCACTCAGCATCAGCAGCAGTCTTCAAGGGATCGTTTTCAGCCCCCAGAAACCCATGGACTTGTACGTGGCTGGGAGGAGGTGGCTGCGGATCATGTCGTCCTTAGTGACCCAGAGGACTCTGGACCAAATGCCTCAGCAAACCTACGCTGCGTGGCCTCCCTGATCCTGCAAAGCCTGTGAAAGGACCCTCGGATTCATGGTATCAAGGAGAGGGATCAGTACTGGCTGACAACCCTTCTTGATCCACGTTACAAGGGTAAGGTTGCGGAACTTATCCAGCCTTCGCAGAGGGAGCAGAGGATGAAACATCTTTGGGAGGCTTTGCAGAAAGGTTTGTGCAATGTGTTTCCAGAGCCTGGGAGGTTGCAATTTCTGGTCCTGCTGGACAATGTGTTACTGAGGCTTCAGTCAGTCACAGAAGGAGCGGTGGAGAAGGTGGCCATCTGAACCGATGCGTTCAGACAATTTAGTCCGCAGCCCCAAGGCCTGATCGGTTCCAGCGTCTGATTTACATGGTGCAGGAGACCTTTCCAGCCGAAAATCCACTGGGTTACTGGGTCTTGAGGATGGATCACTGGCCACAGCTTGCACAGTATGCAATTGAGCTACTGGCCTATCCTACATACAACGTTCTATCTGAACGCACATTCAGTGCTGCTAGAGGCTTTGTAACCGATCACAGAGTGCGCCTGTCCACAGACTCGGTTAATCGGCTCACCTTGAATGAAAATTAATCAATGAAAATGAATCAGTCTTGGATCACCAGCTACCAAGCACCTGATGCTGATGTAACCGATTAATTTTTTTAATGAATGTGAGATCCCTTAAAGACTGCCTATGCGGATGATGAGTGACTATCCTGTTATGCTGAGTGACTATCCTATTCCTCCTCAATGTTCATGTTGATAGCTTCTAAGAACATTTTTGGTTCTGGGCACCACCACCAGTGCCTAAAGCCCAATTTTTCTGCCCCTGTTTAACAGGGGCGTGTAACTACAATTTTTGCTGTAATATTTTGCAGCAGGGCTCGTTCCTGCACTCATCTGAAGTATCTGTGAGGGGTTGCAGTGTTGTGGCACCACCACCGCCGACTAAGGCCCAATTACAGGGGCACATAATTACAATTTTTGATCTAATATTTCACAGCAGGGCTCGTTCCTGCACTCAACAACAGAATCTGTGAGGGGTTACAGTGTTGTGGCACCACCACCACTGCCTAAGACCCAATTTTTCTGCCCCTGTTCAACAGGTGCATGTAATTACAATTTTTGATCTAATATTTCACAGCAGGGCCCGTTCCTGCACCCACCAAGAGTAACTGTGAGGGCTTACAGTGTTGTGGCAACACCACCACACAAGGCCCAATTTTTCTAACCCTGTTCAACAGGGGCATGTAATTACAATTCTTGATATATTTCACAGCAGGGCATGTTCCAGCGCCCACCAAGAGTAACTGTGCGTGCTTACAGTGTTGTGGCACCACCATCATCACCAAAGGCCCAATTTTTCTGCCCCTGTTCAGCAGGGGCATGTAATTACAATTCTTGAGATAATATTTCACAGCAGGGCCCGTTCCAGCGCCCACCAAGAGTAACTGTGAGGGCTTACAGTGTTCTGGTACCACCAACACCTAAGGCCCAAATTTTTGCAGAGTATATAGGGCAGGCTGTATAGTATATACAGGTAGTATATACCTACTTTCAAACATCTGACTTCAAACAACTCCTACTTACAAACGGAGGGAGACAACGGGAAGTGAGATGAAATCTACCCCTAGGAAGGGAAACTCTCTCCTTTAATTCCCCGTACACACGATCGGAAATGCAGCCAGCAAAACTCCGATGAGAGCTTTTGGTCAGAAATTGCGACCGTGTGTATGCTCCATCGGACTTTTGCTGGCGGAATTCCCAGGTTCTCTATTTTTCGGTTGGAAAAAGTTCCTATCCGAAAATGTATGCAATTCCGATGCGCAAAAAAACATGCATGCTTGGAAACAATTCTATGCATGCTCGGAAGCATTGAACTTCATTTTCCCGGCTTGTCGTAGTGTTGTACATCACCGCGTTCTTGACGGTTGAATGTTCTGAGAACTTTTGTGTGACCCTGTGTATGCAAGGCAAGCTTGAGAGGAATTCTGTCGGAAAAACCATCCAAGATTTTTCCGACGGAAATTCCACTCGTGTGTACGGGGCATGCGAGTTAATATGGGAAAAAGGTGACTCCACTGATGCTTTATTATCACCAGCCCTTGTTTCCCTAAAAACCCCAAATTTTCAAAATCCAATTGTCATTGGGACAGAAAGTGAGGTGAAATCTTCTGAACAGGGACACAGACAGCAAAAAAAATGTTACAGGGGTGATGATAACCCTTCCCTATATTATCCACAAAGCTTAAAAATAGATTTTTTGGCTGGAGCTCCACTTAAAAAATGTACCTGTTCCAAATTACAAACAGATTCAACTTAAGAACAAACTTACAGTTCCTGTCTTGTTTGGACCGCCTGTATACTGCTGTTCAAAGTATATAGGGCCTGGGGGCCCCAAGCCTTTTCTTTTTTTAATTCGGGTGCGGGGATCCCCTTAATATCCATACAAGACCCAAAGGGCCTGGTAATGGGCTGGGGGGGTTACCCATGCCGTTTTTCTCAATAATTTTCATCCATATTGCCGGGACCCGACATTACATTGCAGCTGCAAACAATTTTAAATAACTTTTATTCCTTTAGAAATGTCATTTTGTGCAGGGACTGTTCTAAAAACGGGAAGCATGTGCCACTTTACAGGCATACTATAGACACCCCCCAGGTATGATATTTAAAGGACTATTTCACTTTTATTTTTTCACTTTAAGCATCATTAAAATCACTGCTCCCAAAAAAACATCTGTTTTTAAACTTTCTTTTGCATTGATACATGTCCCCTGGGGCAGGAGCCGGGTCCCCAAACCCTTTTTAGGACAATAACTTGCATATTAGCCTTTAAAATTCGCACTTTTGATTTCTCACGTTCGAGTCCCATAGACTTTAACAGTGTTCGAATGTTCACGTGAACTTTTGGTCCGTTCGCATGTTCTGGATGCGAACTGAACTGGGGGGTGTTCGGCTCATCCCTACTCCCGGCCCACTTCCCACAGCTCAGTTGTCTTGGCCTTTTTTAGCACATGTGCAGCCGATCAGAATTTGCAAACTTGCCTCAAGCAGATCAAGCATGCAAAAAACACCAGCCATTTGGGTACCACATGCTTGACAAGGCCAAGGCCATCTTAATGAGCGGCCACCCCAGGGCCCCAGCTGCATGCGGGGCCCCTGCACTTAACCTGTCCCCTTGTAAACATGTACTGCTCTGCTTTGCTTAGTCAGCAGGTCAGCAGGAGTGTCAGTGGTGCGGGGGAGGCTGCCTGTAACACTCCCTGCCATTTATCCAAGTTAGGCTGTCCCTCAGTGATCTTCACTATCTCCCAAAGAAGCCGGAGTTGGTGGGTGGAGCCAGAGGCGTGACTGCCTCCTCCACTTCTCCCAAACACTCGTTCACTCAGGTTGAGGAGGGACCACAGCAGCCTGGGAGTGTTCGTATCCAGGAATGTTGTAAGTGATTCACTGAGCACATTGTCACTGCATACAGCCCTAACCTGCCACTATTTCACCATGTACTATCCAAACCTACCACTATATCTCCCTATACTACCCAAATCTGCCACTATACCACCCTATACTACCCACATCTGTCATTATACCTCCCTATACTACCCACATCTGTCACTATACCACCCTATGGAAAAGGAACAAGGCGCGCCAGACTAAGTGTAGTATTTAAGAACTCATTTAATAGGACAAACAAGCCAAATGGCTACTCACAAGGAGATGGTAATATTCAGGCATATATAGGATAGGTGGCCTGGGGTCACTGTGCAGTCCACGGTGTGGGGAGCTGTGTTCCAGCAAACGAGATGACCAGCCGTAGGGAGGCGGAGCAGCGGTACAGCCTCCATGGATGTCCAGAAGGCTAGCTGGGTAGCACGCCGTGTGATCGCTATGGCGTACAGAAGCCAAAAACCGGAACCGGAAGTGCGTGTCAGTGTGGAACGCAAGCAACGTGAGCCAGAAATGACGTAGCGACCAATCTGAGCAAAGGGACCAAATTCTGCTCCTCTTCATTCCTCACCTTTCAGGCCAACCCCGCTATATTTAATGACCTCTCAGCAGCCTCCACTGACAGGGATGATGGCATAGCGAAGGGTGTCACACATCCTTGCAGCACGTCTGCCAACAGCACACCACCAGCTGTAGACTACTGTATAGTATATCAGTATATATCAGTATATATTTAAGCTTCTCTTGGGGGAAGCATTTGCAGGGGGGGCACATTTGCAACTTGGCTCTTTCTCAGTGGCGATTTCTACAAGTGAAATGCACTTCTGACTCTGCACTTCAGCGAAGGCACAAAGCGAAAGGACACAAGATAAACACTTTGAAAACCAGCACACAGACATCAGGTGAACTTGTTTATTCCTTTAGCTCTTTTTCCTTGGAACATGCTTTCTCTACCACTGCTTTTGACAACTCTGTCCTCCATCCTAAAACTATCTCTCCTTCACCCCTCTTCTCCCCCCCACAGCATATATATATCACCCTCACTCTTGTCCTGTCCTTATTACTGCACCCACCAACTCCTGCTAATTCTAAATCCACATACGCTAAAAATCTCCAAGACCCTGGGGCATGTCACTTCATATAAATCCCACTCCCATATTACCTCCCTCACCTTCTTGCTTCTCCTAACCTCTGGAGATATATCCCCAAACCCTGGGCCTCCATCATTTAACTGTACCCCATGCACCCATCACCCTGCACCCTCTGGCAGCAGCCGCCACAATCAACACAATTTAATTCTCATTTATATTCTTCCCAAATCCAGACTCCCTTTCTCTTGTGCCCTTTGGAACTTGCGCTCTGTCTGCAACAAGCTCACCTCTCTCCATGACCTCTTTATTGCCAACTCATTTAACCTACTTGCCATTACAGAAACCTGGCTCCACGAATCCGACACTGCATCTTCTGCTGCCCTATCCCATGGTGGTCTTCTCTGGACTCACTCCCCCAGACTCAGCGGACGTAAGGGAGGAGGTGTCGGAATTCTTCTAGCCCCACATAGCACCTTTCAGGTACTTCAGCCACCTCCCTCTCTGTCACTCTCCTCTTTCGAAGCACAATGTATTCACCTTTTCACTCCAATTTCCCTAAAGATAGCTGTGATCTACAGGCCCCCTGAACCAGTATCAACCTTTCTTGAAGACTTCTCTGCCTGGCTACCCTACTTTCTTTCTTCTGAAATCCCCACTATCATTCTCGGGGACTTCAACATCCCTATTAATACTAACACTCCTTCCACTTCCAAACTTCTCAGCCTAACATCCTCCTTTGACCTGAAGCAGTGGATACATGCTCCAACTCACTCAGAAGGCAATATCCTTGACCTCGTGTTCTCTCACCTTTGCACTCCATGCAACCTCTCTAACTATCCATCCCCTCTCTCTGATCACCACCTTATTAGTTTTACTCTCTCCCTCTCCTTCACCTCCTCTCCCTCCAACCACCTTAAAGTTACCAGCAGAAACCTACGTCATCTCAACCCTTCTCTTCTCTACTCTGCTATCAACAACCTCTACAACAAAATCTCACCCCTATCCTGCACCAACCTAGCCACTTCTGTGTACAACGCTTCACTTCTAGCCTCACTGAACTGACTTGCCCCCCTCACTACACACAGAATCAAGCCCAGACCCCTTCAACCTTGGCAAACAGATGATACTAGAAGTCTGAGAAAACGTAGTCGTGCTCTGGAGCGCCTGTGGCGTAAGACTAAGTCCCAGAGAGATTTCTACCAATATGAATCTGCCCTCCAAAAATACAACTCCAGCCTCCTCTCTGCCAAGCAGACCTATTTTACCACTCTCATTAGCAACTTATCATCCTGTCCCCGTCAACTCTTCTCCACCTTCAACTCTCTACTTCGTCCTCCACCGCCTCCACCCACCAACTCACTAACTGCACAGGATATCGCCAATCACTTCAAACAGAAGAATGATACTATTCGCGCTGAGATCTCTACTGTGCAGACACCCTCCACGCTTTACACTTCATGCCCACAGGCACAATCATTATTTCCCTCTTTCAACCCCACCACTACAGACGAAGTTGCTAAACTACTTGCTAATGTCCACCTCACCCCCTGCCCTCTGGATCCTGTTCCCTCACAAATGCCACCCTCTGGCCCTATACTACACTCTCTAACCCACATCTTCAATCTCTCCCTCTCTTCTGGCATCTTCCCTAACTCTCTAAAACATGCACTTGTCAGACCCATACTTAAAAAGCCCTCACTGGACCCATCCAATCTTAACAACCTACGCCCCATCTCCTTGCTCCCCTTCTCATCCAAACTCCTCGAACGTCTGGTCTACAACCGACTGAGCGTCCACCTCGCTGATAATGGCCTTCTCGATCGCCTTCAGTCTGGATTTCGTCCTCAACACTCCACAGAAACTGCTCTCCTAAAACTAACAAACGATCTACTAACGGCCAAAACCAATCGACACTATTCTGTACTCCTACTCCTGGACCTCTCTGCTGCCTTTGATACAGTTGACCACCCCCTCCTCCTCAAAAAACTACACACCTTTGGTCTCCGTGACTGTACACTTCGCTGGTTCTCTTCCTACTTATCCAACCGCACCTTTAGCGTTTGTTATAACTCTACTTCCTCCTCTCCTCTTCCTTTCTCTGTTGGGGTCCCTCAGGGTTCTGTTCTTGGACCTCTACTATTTTCAATCTACACTGCCTCCCTGGGTCAACTGATAGCCTCCCATGGCTTCCAATACCATCTCTACGCTGATGACACCCAAATCTATTTCTCTACCCCTCAGCTCACTCCCTCTGTCTCCTCACGTATCAGTAATTTACTCTCAGATATATCAGTCTGGATGTCTCACCACTTCCTTAAACTCAATCTAACCAAAACCGAACTTCTAATTTTTCCTCCCCCCTATGCCTCTTCCCCTGATCTCTCTGTCAAAATCGATGGCACAACTATAAGCCCATCCCCACATGCCAAGGTTCTAGGTGTAGTCCTAGACTCTGAACTCTCCTTCAAGCAACACATCCAATCACTGTCCAAATCCTGCCGCCTCAACCTCCGCAACATCTCCAAAATATGCCCCTTTCTAACCAATGACACAACAAAGCTCTTAATTCACTCGCTGGTCATCTCTCGCCTTGACTACTGCAACTTCCTTCTCATTGGCTTACCACTACATAGTCTATCACCTCTTCAATCCATTATGAATGCCGCTGCCAGACTCATCCACCTTACCAATCACTCTGTGTCTGCCACTCCTCTCTGTCAATCCCTCCACTGGCTTCCGCTCGGCCAAAGAATTAAATTCAAAATTCTAACAACTACGTACAAAGCCATCCACAATTTTGCCCCCAGCTACATCACTAGCTTGGTCTCTAAATACCAACCTACTCGCTCTCTTCGTTCCTCTCAAGACCTCCTGCTCTCTAGCTCCCTTGTCACCTCCTCCCATGCTCGCCTCCAGGCCTTTTCCAAAGCCTCTCCAATCCTATGGAACTCCTTACCCCAATCTGTCCGCTTATCTCCTACTTTATTAGCTTTCAGAAGATCCCTGAAAACCCTTCTCTTCAGAGAAGCCTATCCTACCCACACCTAACAACTGTACTTTTAATTTTTTCCATCAGCTCATCCCCCACAGTTATTACCTTTTGTCTCCACTTGACCCTCCCTTCTAGATTGTAAGCTCTAATGAGAAGGGCCCTCTGATCCCTCCTGTATTGATTTGTATTGTAAGTGTACTGTCTGCCCCATGTTGTAAAGCGCTGCGCAAACTGTTGGCACTATATAAATCCTGTATAATAATAATAATAATAATAGCAGTCAAATTTCTCTGCCTCAGCTGTTGCAGCGAAAAAATAAAATACAGTCACTGCCACCCACGTGCCCAGCGTTTAAATTCAAGCTTGTCAAAACTGCTGGCTTTGCAACTCCTGCCTTTCCATCTGGTGGATTCTGCCCCCTTCCGTGATTTTGCAGAATGTGATATACCACAATAGCAGGTTCCCCGTCGCTATTTCCTTGCACGTAAGGCCATTCCAGCTCTGTACCATCACATGGAAGGAAATGTTGTGGCATCATTAGGCAAAGCAGCCAGCCACAAGGTCCACGTTACTGCTGACACGTGGTCCAGCAAGCATGGTCGGGGACGCTATGTTTTGTTCACAGCACAATGGGTAACTTTGCTTGCAACTCGGAAGGATGCGGGACAGGGCTCAATGCTGCAGCTTTTTTTGCCACCACATCTCCATACAGCTGGTGGTGATAATTCGAGATTTGTCAGCTCCACAACCTCCTCCTCCATGCCCTTCTCTTCAGAATTGTCCTATGAACCACCAGTACCCCCTAGGCGTTTAAGGGGCTATTCAATGAGTCAGGTAAAAAGATGCCAGGCAGTGTTTCAGCAGGTCTGTCTACGGGACAGGAGCCACACCGGAGCAGAGATTCTTTCAGCTCTGCACGGGCAGGCCCAGGAGGAGGTGGTTCACGCCAGCTGGAGCCAGGAATGGTGGTGTGCGATAATGGTATTAACCTCCCGTTTGCCCTTAGACAGGGTAAGTTGACACATGTGCCATGCCTGCTCGGTTGCCCGAAATTCAGCGGGAATTCTACCTGCATGTAAACGGCCTGATTTGTGACATGCCTACCAGGTGGAACTCAACTTTGGCAATGCTGCAGGGGCTGCACATGCAGTAGAGGGCCGTCAACAAGTACCTGTGTGAGTATGGCACAACGACAGGCTTAGGCTGGCTTGATTTTTTTTCCTCATGCCAATGACTGCTGATTAAAGGATGCATGCACTGTTCTGTCACCATTTGAGGTGGTGACAAGAATGGTGAGCCGTGACAATGCATGCAACAGTGACAGAATCCGTGAAGTGTTCCTGCTGGAGCAGACTCTCCGTGAAATTATGGACAGGGCACTCTTGGCAGAGCAGCGGGAGGAAGAGGAGGACTTCCTTTCCTCTCACGGCCAACTTTATGCAGACACCATTTTTGGGATGCCACAGAATACACAAGAGGAGGAAGAGAAGGGAGAGGAGGAGGATGATGGCAGTTTTGGAGGCATTGAAGCAGAGGAAGACATACGTCAAACCTTAAGAGATGGTTTTAAGTCCCCAGAACCCTTGGGAGTAGTATGTGGCTGGGAGGAGACAGTTCCAGATACTGTAATCCTCAGTGACCCCGAGGACTCTGCTTTTCATGCCTCCGCAAACTTACGGAGCATGGGCGCCCTCATTCTTCAAAGCCTGCAAAACGACCCAGCATTTGTGGCATCAAGGAGAAGAATCACAGTTGGTTGGCAACCGTCCTTGACCACCGTTACAAGGGGAAAGACTCAGAACTCATCCTGTCCTCATAGAGGGAGTAGAGGATGACATATCTTGAGGACACCTTAAAAAAGAGTTTATGTAATGCCTTTCCAGACAATGCTAGGTTGCAGGAAGGCTAGTTTTGAGGCTTCTGTTGGTCAAGAGAGGAGCGGTGGAGAAGGAGGCAGCATCTGCAGTATATAGTGAGAGATTATCTAGGGGTGAAAACAGACATGGAGAGCTTTCCAGTTGACAATCCACTGGGTTACTGGGTCATGATAATAAACCACTGGCCAGAACTTGCCCAATATGCAATTGAGCTGCTGGGCTGCCCTGCATCCAGCATGCTTTCCGAACGGACATTCAGTGCTGCTGGAGGTTTTGTGACAGATAAATGTCAGTCAGTCAACGTAGTCTGTGGACAGATGTGCTCTTTTATCAAAATTAATCATTTCTAGATTAGCAGCAGCTATCAAGCCCTTGATGCCGATTTTGACGACTAGGTGTTTTTGAGATTTGGAATCTGTGCAAGACTGTCTAGGCTGCCTAGCTTTGTGGGTGTTGATTTCATAGTGAAGAAACTTTTTGATATAGGTTTGATGGGCACAATTAGCACCCAAGGACCAATTTTTCTGCACTTGTTTTACAGGTGCATATCATTTAAATTTTTGACAGCAAGGCCAATTCTTGCTTTTATCAAGAGTACCTCTATAGGGTTACGGTGCGAAGGGACCACCAACACCCAAAGCCCAATTTTTCTGCACCCGTTTGACCGGGGCATATCATTTAAATTTTTTAAAGCAAGGCCAACTCTTGCTTTCATTGAGGGTACTTCTATAGTGTTATGGTGTGAAGAGACCACCAACACCCAGAGCCCAATTTTTCCACAGCTGTTACTTCTATCCAAAGTCTGTGAAGCAGACACCAAAATGTATGCAAAAAAATCTCTAATCTTGTTCTGAGTGCACTAAATTGTGACCTCATCATACAGACTGGCTCCCTAAGCCGTTGTTTATAAAATAAAGAAAGGTTCCAGGGAAAATGTCATTATTTGGCCTTTATAAATGTCATTGTTGAGGTTTGAAATGTCACCCCCCCCCACCCCCCAGATTGGGGAGCTCCCTCAAGGGCCCAGACAGCCTAAAACTCCATCTCCATCTTCCACCCAATACAACCCCTCCCCAGCTGGGCTGACACTGGGTATTTAAGGAGCCCTGGCCCCTTTTAATCCAGATTGGGGATTGGTCAGGGCTCCTCAGAATACCCCAGGTGGCTCCACCTCCCCTCTCTACCTCTCTTTCCAGAAAGTACCAGAAGGTACTGGAAAGGAGTGGGAGGTCCTGATAACACCATCTGTGAGTCACCCAGCTACATGTAAATTGTTAGAGCATTCATAGGTATGTCAAACTCCCTGAGCCCTGGTCCATCATCATCTTTGCTGAATGCTGCGGACATTGGGGATGTACAACAAGCCCTGCCTGCCACGGTCACTAAGCCTGCCATCAGCCTGTACTGCAAAGGTGTGCAGATGGATGAGGTAAACAGAAAAGGGATTACAGTTTGAGGGGCAAACTTGACCAAAGGGGGGGGGGCTGGGGTGCAAAGATGAATAAAGGTATGTGGAGGTAAGCACAGAGCTGAGGGTTTTTGGGGTGCAGGGGACAGTTTGGGGTGCACGGGATAGCAAGGGGAATTAGACTGCACAGGTGTACTCCGAGGAGGTGGGTAAAGATGCAGAGAGGCATCTGCAGGGCAGCCCCTCGCACTCTTACTGCAATGTGACACCCCTCTTTCTCTCTCTCTCTTGCAATGTGGCTCCACCCCTCTTTCTCTCTCACCCTTCCTCTTTCTCTCCTTCTTCTCTCTCCTCTTTCTTTCACCCCCACTCTCTCTCATACTCTCCCTCTCTCTCTCCCCATCCTTCTCTCTCACGCCCTCGTTCTCTCTCTTATCTCTCTCTCTCCCCCTCTCATCCCCCCTTATCGCCCTCTCTCTCACCCTCCCTCTTTCTCTCTCTCACCCCCTCTTTCTCACCCTTCCTCTTTCTCTCTCTCACCCCCCACCCCCTTTCTCTCTCTCACCCCCTCTCTATTTAATTTAATTTGTTTAAATATTTAATTTGTTTTAACAAAAATTGTTTGCATTTTCATTTTTTTTATTTCCATAAAAAAAAAAACACCAAAATCCACAGCACCAGGCCCATGATGCTCTTAATCTGGCCCTTTGCATAATAGAGTACTTCCTGTGGTGTTCTTCAGTGTATGGAGACAGGAAAACACACCAAATTATAAAGAGGCCCCACAGTATATTCGCTGACCTACATTTGTTGGCAATCACTGCATAAGGCAATCACTGCACTAAGATTTGTACAGTAACCAGCAGCCAGCTGGCAATAAGATAATCAGCATTAGAGGTAAATTGTACCACTTGTGCCTATGGCCAAAAAGATTTTGTTTTTTCTGGGGTTCCACTTTAACTTCTCCAAACTAGAACTAAACACTTCAACATTGTTCAAAGCTTTACAAATGCTTGGCAAAAGCTTGCTGTACACATTGCTCTTATAGTAGCAAATATAAAAAAGGCCTTACAGACAGCATACGTCCTATTATACAGTAAAACCTTGGATTGCGAGCATAATTTGTTCCAGAAACATGTATATCAAAGCGAATTTCCCCATAAAAAATAATGGACACTCAAAGGATTTGTTCCACAACCCTTTATTCATAGGTCCTTCAGTTTATAGTCCATATAAAAAAGATTATAGCAATGTGACCAGGTTGTGTAACCATAAAATGTCCATCCGCAAATGGAAGCCTCCATAGGGGGATTAGAAGCAAAATCCAGCAGAGCAATTTGAAAAAGTGGCTTAAAGTGCTCGTGGAGCGCAGCATGGAAGGGATGAAGTCGATGGCGATGCGGACGATGGTCTATGTAAACAGCTTTACCCCGGATGCCAGCATACTTAGATGTGCCTTTTTTTTAATCATGAACCATGTGAGTTGCTAAATGTTGTACCTCCATTAAATGTAACCATATTGCTACACTTAGAGGCGCCTCTCTTCTCTTTTATACATAGTTGTGACATGACGCTACTTGTATATCAAGACATCACTTGTATATCAAGTCAAAATTTATAAAAAAAATGTGCTTGTCTTGCAAAACGCTCTCAAACCAAGTTACTCTCAAACCAAGGTTTTACTGTATATAATGTATTGTATGCGATTGTTATAATACTGAAATGAATGTAATACTGTCCTGAGTAAAAGTATATAACATTAAACCACATAAAGCTGATCAATTTTCAGCATTTCTGGGGTCAAAACGTTCAAATTATACATTTTCAAACCTGGGTCTGTCTCAAAAAATCAGGGACAGTTGGCAATTCTACACATATAGGAGAGTCAAGCTGTGCTTGTTTTTCTGATGTTTCCACCTGACAGCACTTTACAGGTACATCTGCATCTGTATTCAAAAGGTGGAATAAAAATTTCCATGCCTTTGAAAAACCTCTGCGCTTTAGCTTTGCATCTCCATCTGTCTTTTTAAACTGTGCCAACTGACATCTGCTAAAGGCTCCAGTTAAAAAAAAAGGTATGATCCTGAATTTTATTTTAATATAAGATGCTCCATTGCTGTATAGTAATAAAGGAATAAATATATATATATATACACATAGATTGATACATACATACCTATACTGTAAACAACTTTATAACTTTATTTAACTGTATACACTGTCTTTTTTAAACAATATAAGCTTTTGCTATATAAAATGTCTGTCTACAATTGAGAAAGAAGATGGGTAGGAATTCTAGAGCTCTTTACAATAGAAAAGCAAATACTGCTATATGTGTTTTTAACTACTTGCTCTCCGGAAGGTTTTACCCCCTCCATGACCAGGCCATTTTTTTGCTATTTGGCACTGTGCTACTTTAACTGACAATTGCACGGTCATGCAACACCCAAATTAAATTTGTATATTTTTTTTCACACAAATAGAGCTTTCTTTTGGTGGTATTTGATCACCGCTGGGTTTTTTATTTTTTATTACTTATTAAAAAAAAAAAAAAAAAAGACCAAATATTTTGAAGGAAAAAAAAAAAATTGTACTTTCTGCTATAAAACATATCCAATAAAAATTTTAACAAAAATCAAATTTCTTCATGAATTTAGGCCAAAATATATTCTGCTACATGTCTTTGGTAAAAAAAAAATCCCATTTTGGTTGGTTTGTGTGAAAGTTATAGCGTCTACAAACTATGGTATATATGCTGGAATTTTCCTTTAATAATGGCGGTGATCAGCGACTTATAGTGGGACTGTGATAGTGTGGCCGACAATCTGACACTGGCTGACGCTGACTGGAGGGTACAATTACTGACACTGACATCAACAGTGACAGTAACCAAAAAATGATGTGATGATGCGTGCTGCCACAAAATGTAATCTTCAAAAACACAAAAAAGCTGCTGCAATCGCTAGATGTGTTCCCACAATAAATGTGACTATGTAAAGAAACAAATAGGGGGTTATTCATGAAAGGCAAATCCACTTTGCACTGAAAGTGCACTTGAAAGTGCAGTCGCTCTAAATCTAAGGGGTAGATCTGAAATGAGGGGAAGCTCTGCTGATTTTATCATCCGATCATATGCAAGCTAAAATGCTGTTTTTTATTTTCCTTTCATGTCCCCCTCGGATCTACAGCGACTTGCAGTGCAAAGTGGATTTTCTTTTAGTAAATAACCCCCATAGTGTGCTTGCACTGCTACTGTAACTATACTCGTTCCTGCTCCAACATAAATTACTCACCAACACCATATATATATTGTACAAAACAAATACACCTTAATAGGAAATAAATCTTTGCAACCATATAGAGAGGAGCAATATTTTTCCTCTCCCAAATTGATAAAACTGTGATCCTTTAGCAATACAACAGTAAGGTGCAATGTGCTTCAAATATTTATGATAATGCAAAAAATATTATATAAAAGTGCAATGTGCTAGAAGTAACAATGATGATAACTTAAATCAATACATTAATAATAAAAAGTTAAATACTATAATTAAAATGAATATGAAATATCCTGATTTAGGATGCAGAGACTTACAGCGGAGCACAGCACTAGACTGGGGAGTGTGAGCTGCCAAAGTTAACTTTTCCTATTAAAGAGGTTGTAAACTAAAAAAAAAAAAAAAAAAACCTGGAAGACAAAGGCATAACGAACTAGTTTGCATAACATACTAGCTCATTATTAAATACTTACCTTAGAACTAAGCCTTCTAGTGGTACCCACACCCCGCTGAGGTGGCTGACATCTTTCCCGGAGTTATTTCTGGGTTTGCTCGCTCCGGTGTTGTGAGTGGCAGGAGCCCCAATGACGTCACTCCTGGGCATGCGCACGGGAGCCATCGTTCACGGCACAGGGCTCGGAAGGAACGGCACCCGTAGCTGCTCCTTCAGAATGCATGTGCCAGTGATGTCACTGACTGCATGTAATGTAAATATACTGTATCTCCTAAACGGTACACGTTTAGGAGATATTTACACTACCTATAGGTAAGCATTATTATAGGCTTACCTATAGGTAAATGTCAGCAGAGGAAGTTTATTTCCTCTTTAACAAGCTGGTGATTGGTTGCTCGGATCGCCTAGCAACCAATCACCAGCTTGTTAATAAGAAAAGTCAACTTTGGCAGCTCCCGCCCAACCCCCCCGCCCCCACCTCATCTAGTTCTTTGCCAGCTCCCGCTGTATAAAAGTACATACACCGCTCAAGCAGTCAAAGCTTGAGCTTCACCACATCCCCGCAGGTGCTTGCCCCGGCTCACCACCGTCCACAGTACATGTATAAAGAGATGAAATGGCCGCCTACCGCATTGGGATGAATGCTTGAAGAGATTCTTTATTGTCACTGTGCCAGACAGATATAACAGGAACAGGATTAACGCATTTCACACAAACATACCGTGTTTGTTCACAACGGTTGTGAACAAGCACGGTATGTTAGTGTGAAACGCGTTAATCCTGTTCCTGTTATATCTGTCTGGCACTGTGACAATAACGAATCTCTTCAAGCATTCATCTCAATGCAGTGTGCAGCTATTTCTTCTCTTTATACAACTCCCGCTGTATGCCAGGCCCTGATAAAGAGAATGACAAGGGGCGGAGGCTAGGAGGAGAGTCGGCTCCCATTCAACCCCACCTGCTGGGGCAGCGCACCCCCCCCAATGCGGCTCCGCACTCGCCTTCAGCTTTTTTCCACTCATCTAATGCCAGCAGGCGAGTGGAATTTTGAGGGCTGATCTATGGGCTGCTTAACTCATGAAGAAGAATCAGCCATAGTAAATACAGCTAAATAAAGGGACAAAGATAATTTTTTTGTACATAAGCCTGTACAATTAATATAAGATTAGAATCTTATGTAAGCCTAGCTGTCACGTACCTTACAGCGGAGCCCAAGATGATGAGGGTGGCCTCTTGCACGGTTCCGGTCCAAGCACCCCTGGTGGTGGAGACAGGGACTGCTAGGGCAAGGGTGCAGTTGCCTTCAGGCAGAAGGCTGAAGCTTGGAGACACAGGAACCTCTCTGGAGAAGATGTGGAAACTGATCACTAGACTTGTTTAGCAGGAGCCAGGTAGGTAAGTACAGACTCAGGATCAACTGCAGTGTCAGGAATAGGCAGAGGTTGGCAACAGGCTGGCTGCGGGATACACAATCAGAAGGTAGAACCGTAGTCAGGGACAGGCAGAGGTTGGCAACAGGCTGGCAGCGGGGTACACAATCAGAAGGCAGAGCCATAGTCATAAGTCCAAGCCAAGGTCTGTATAGCAAGCAGAGGCAGATGAACAGGCAGGGAAGATCCAAGAGAGTGGTCAAAGGAAGTCAGGTTTTCATGAACAAGGTCAGCAGGCAGAAACAGTAATCAGGAACACAGGGACAAGCTGAAGACAATCCAGCACTGACACTGGGCAGACTCTCTGTTTATATAGGGTGCAGTGCGCCGGGATTCGTAGATGCGTGAGTGCGCGCTAACACACACTCGCTCGTATGGATGCGCCATTGCGCATGCCCACTCCAGACCTCACTCATCTCTAAGACTCCGCGCATGCGCATTGGCATTAGAGGAACGGGAGTTGGCAGCTGCTGCATGGAGACTAGTGCTTGCTGTATGAGTTCTCTGACATTGCCCCCTCCTTAGGGGCAGCCTCCGGATGCCCATTTAAGCCATCTTCTCTGGGTGGGAGCGATGAAAGGCCCGTATAAGTCTCTGGGCATGGAGATTTGTCTCAGGCTCCCAGGAATTTTCCTCCGGGCCAAAACCTCTCCATTTGATCAGGTACTGGTTCTGCCCTTGTCGTTTTCTACAATCCAAAATAGCTTCAGTCGCAAACTCTTCTTTTTTGGTTGAAAATGTATATTTTATTTTGCAAGAGAATATACAAAAAACAAATACTTTAACAGGGTACATTCCACTCTGTACTGCGACGCAGCGCATAAATACACTACATAACAATACAGTTCCAAGCATACAAATAAATTACATTCATCCTGCGGTATGATGCCTGATGTGTTGCGCAGACTAATAGTACCCCGAACCATCACATCGTGCATGACGCCGCATTACCCTGAAAGCATTACTTCAAAAACATGTCACAAAAAAGTCAAGTCATATACTGTCAAATAGCATTTCAATGGGCAATGGGTGTGATGGGGGTGGGGGGAGGTGGGGAAGGGGAGGAAAAAGAGTTCACAGGCCCGAAGCTTTATTGAACTGCCAAAGGATACAGGGGGGGGAAGGGGAAATCTTCAGACCTCCTCTTTCTCCTTAAAGTCCATCAAGTGATGGTCTCTGAGTAGACTGTGGACCAGTCTGCGACAGTCCTCAATGGACATCCTCTCCCGCTGGTGGATGAGGCGCTTTCTGGCGCACCATATAGCATCCTTAAAGCAACACAGCACCCGCCAGGCACTGTCAATGTCCTCCTGTGAATGAGTTCCACAGAAGAGTCCGTTCAACACACCAAAGTGTGTGATTGCAGTCTGTGTTACAAAGTCTTTAAGTTCCTGTTCCTCAACAGTTTCTGTGCAAAGAGGCACTCCCAGAAAACATGCAAAGCAGTTTCCTCCTGGATGATGCAAAAAGGGCAGTGCCTGTATCTGCACAGGTTTCTGGCATGCATAAATGTCCTGAGTGGCACTCCCCCTTGGATTGCCATCCATGCCAGATCTTTGTGCCTGTTGGTGAGTTTCTTTGAAGAAACATTCCTTCAGACCACTTTGCAAGTGGTTCAAGGGAGGGCTGGAACAGTCTCAACAATGTCAGATGCTCTAATCAACTAATCAACTCAAATTTTTTTTTTAGGGTGGACCTCCACTTTAAGGACCAGGAGTTCAGGCCCTGAAAGAGGGAAAATCCTTCCAAATGGAATTTCCGCCCCTGGTAACAGTTCAATTGGGCAGTCATAAGCCCGATGAGGGGGAAGAGTATCTGCCTTCTGCTTGTCAAACACGTCCAGGAAGTCATGGTATACAGATGGGATGAGTTCTAGGGATTTAGATACAGGTTTTAAGCAGCCGATGACTGGAACCGCATGGTGAGAGGCCTTGAAACAATTCTGGAGACAATAGGAGGACTGGAAGATCACCTTGCCGGTAACCCAATTTATTTGGGGGTTGTGGGCTTGCAACCATGGCATCCCCAAAATGATCGGGAATAATGGGGAGGAGATGACGTCCAGGCATAACAGTTCTTGGTGATCTGGCAAAATGTCAGCGGACAGAGGTTGAGTTTTATGGGTGATAGGCCCGGATTTGATGTTTGACCCATCAGCCAGCCGTATGGAGAGTCTCTGTTGTTTGGGTCGCAGTGGAATGTTGTGTTGCTGAATGAAGACATGGTCAATAAAGCAGCTACAGACGCCTGAGTCAATTATAGCCTGGACCCAGGGTGCCCCTTCTGGAAGCTGTAGTGAGACAGGAACAGCAATGTGAGCAGATCTTGTTATAGTCAATGCACAAGGATCATGAAGAGGAGAGTCAAAATTACAGGTCTTATTAGGGCACATGCTTGCGTAGTGGCCCGCTCCCCCAAAATATAGACAGAGGTTATTCTGGCTACGACACTGCTTTTCCTCTGGTGACAATGGTGAGCAAAGCAGGCCTATCTGCATTGGCTGCCTGAGCCTCAGTAGTGGCAGTAGGTAGTGGGGAAGCAGGAATAGATGGACTGCTAGATACCTTGGGCAACATCCATGTGGGATGGAATTGGCTGGTCCTTTCAGATCGTCGCTCCCTTAGACGATGGTCGATCTGGATGGATAATTGGATCAGGTTCTCCAAAGAACTGGGGACCCCAACTCGAGCCAGCTCGTCTTTAAGTGCTTCAGAGAGTCCTAGGCGGAACTGGTAGTGGAGAGCGGCATTGTTCCATTGTGTATTGGAACTCCACCACTTAAAGTCTGTTACATAGTCCTCCACCGGCCTACGACCCTGCTGTAGGGCGTGAAGGCTGGCCTCAGCCGTTGTGGTACACTGGGGGTCATCATATAATTTGTCTATTTCATCCAGGAAAGAGTCCATAGTGTTCAAAAGAGGACTGGCCGGTTCCATCAAGCGGTGAGCCCAGGTTTGGGGTTCTCCCTGGAGTAGCGAGACGATTAACCCCACTTTAGTGCTTTCCAGAGAGAAGTTGCGTGGTTGCAGCAGGAAGTATAACTGGCAAGCAATCCTGAAGGCACGGAACTTGCTGCGAACCCCCGAGAACCTCTCAGGAGTAGGAACTCGGGGCTCTGGGGGTGGCACCACTACTGTGGGTGCTGATGCTGAGGCTACTGGAACAGAGGGCAAAGGTGCTGTGGCTGTCTGATGCGCTTGGAGATAGAGATTCTACTCTTTGCTCAAGTTGACGATAGCCATCTTGTAGGCCCTGGACTGCCTGGTGAGGGCTGCAATCTGCTGGTACAGTGCCTTAAAAGGTGAGGCCCCCCCTTTTGGGCTCCATGTGGCTGGATTGTACTGTCACGTACCTTACAGCGGAGCCCGAGATGATGAGGATGGCCTCTTGCACGGTTACGGTCCAAGCACCCCTGGTGGTGGAGACAGAGAAGGGTGCAGGAGCCTGTAGGCAGAAGGATGAAGCTTGGAGACACAGGAACCTCTCTGGAGAAGACGTGGAAACTGATCACCAGACTTGTTCAGCGGGAGCCAGGTAGGGACAAGCTGAAGACATAGTCATAAGTCAAAGTCATAGTCATAAGTCCAAGCCAAGGTCTGTATAGCAAGCAGAGGCAGATGAACAGGCAGGGAAGATCCAAGAGAGTGGTCAAAGGAAGCCTGTTTTTTAGGAACAAGGTCAGCAGGCAGAAACGGTAATCAGGAACACAGGGACAGGTTGAAGACAATCCAGCACTGACACTAGGTAGACGCTCTGTTTATATAGGGCGCAGTGCGCCGGGATTCGTGGATGCGTGTGTGCGTGTGTGAGTGCGCGCTAACGCACACTCACTCGTATGGATGCGCCATTGCGCATGCCCACTCTGGACCTCACTCGTCTCTGTCTAAGACTCCGCGCATGCGCATTGGCATTAGAGGAACGGGAGTTGGCAGCTGCTGCACCGAGACGAGTGCTCGCTGTACGAGTTCTCTGAAACTAGCAGTGGCTGGTTCTCTTTAACCTGAAAAGAACCAGCAGTTCACTTGTGTCCTGGAGCTTTTCTCCAAGGATTATATAAAGTCAATATAAACCTCTACATAAGCTCAAATAATGATGTATTCAAAGTATTCTTACAGACCTTCTAATGCACAAACTCAAAGCTATAACTTGAGAATAACAGTGCCAAAACATTAAACTATTTCTAACGTCCAAATTTTTTCCATTTTGGATAGAGTAGGGAATGTTTAAAACCTCTTTTTTACCATCTGTTTCCTGTTCAATGGGTTTCCCTTTGATTCCTGCCCTGTAGAAATAACAGGAAGTCAGAACAAATCTTTTTAATGGAGCTAAATCTCCTCTTACACAGTTGTCACCAGAAAAGATGTCTCAATTGAAAGATTTTACCTCCTGTTCTGGTGGCAACTCACAATTTCACATTTTCCTCCACTTTCAGTCCCTGTCCGGTTGATTTACTAAAAATTGAGAGTGCAAAATCTGGTGCAGCTCTTCATAGAAACCGATCAGCTTCCAGTTTTTTTTGTCAAAGCTCAATTGAACAAGTCAGAAGCTGAATGACTACCATGCACAACTGCACCAGGTTTTTCACTCTACAGTTTGAGTAAATCAGCCCCTCACCAGGATAAATGGAAAGACTAAAAGTCACCCTAGCAGGGACAGAGCAATAAAACATAAAATGTCTTAATCCTTTTGCATTCTACCCAAAACTTGGAGCCTAATTGCCTGTTTCCTCTTCTATCAAAACTGAAAAAAAAGTTTTGCCTTTAGATACACCTTAAGTGGTATTCCCAGCAAATCGCAATCAGGAATTTTATATTTCTTATGAAGTCTTCATCTTCTAAATAACCTCTTTTTTTTTTTTTTTGCTACCCTTACACAACCATCTGTTTACACACCATTTTCCCTCCATTCACCAACTGCCTCCGTTCCTTCAGCACCTGTTACATTATCATGCCCTCTTCTGCTTTCAAATCTCTATGCTTCAGTAGAATTTTTTTTCTTACAGTGCACGGTTTAGCTGACTAAATAATATCTGGTTTGGGTTAGTTTGACACATATGAAACTGACATCATTAATATGTTTTATTGCTGTGACCATTCTATATGTAAATGGAATATGTAGTCTATTTTTACTAGACTTTACACGCACATGAACTTTAATGGCATCCCAGTCTTCGTCCATAGGGTTCAATGTTGCGTTGCCCCACCCTTTGCAGCTATACCAGCTTCAACTCTTCTGGGAAGGCTGTCCACGAGGTTTAGGAGTGTGTCTATGGGAATGGTTGACCATTCTTCCACAAGCAAATTAAAGTTCATGTGCATGCAAAGGTAGGTGTCCCAATATTTTTGACAATATAGTGTACAGTCAGGTCCATAAATATCGAGACGTCGACACAATTCTAATCTTTTTGGCTCTATACACCACCACAATGGATTTGAAATGAAGCGAACAAGATGTGCTTTAACTGCAGACTTTCAGCTTTAATTTGAGGGTATTTACATCCAAATCAGGTGAACGGTGTAGGAATTACAACAGTTTGTATATGTGCCTCCCATTTTTGAAGGGACCAAGAGTAATGGGACAGATTAACAATCATCCATCAAACTTTCACTTTTTAATACTTGGTTGCAAATCCTTTGCAGTCACTTACAGCCTGAAGTCTGGAATGCATAGACATCACCAGACGCTGGGTTTCATCCCTGGTGATGCTCTGCCAGGCCTCTACTGCAACTGTCTTAAGTTCTTGCTTGTTTTTGGGGCATTTTCCCTTCAGTTTTGTCTTCAGCAAGTGAAATGCATGCTCAATCGGATTCAGGTCAGGTGATTGACTTGGCCATTGCATAACATTCCACTTCTTTCCCTTAAAAAACTATTTGGTTGTTTTCGCAGTATGCTTCGGGTCATTGTCCATCTGCACTGTGAAGCGCCGTCCAATGAGTTCTGAAGCATTTTGCTGAATATGAGCAGATAATATTTCCCAAAACACTTCAGAATTCATCCTGCTGCTTTTGTCAGCAGTCACATCATCAATAAATACAAGAGAACCAGTTCCATTGGCGGCCATACATGTCCACGCCATGACACTACCACCACCATGCTCCACTGATGAGGTGGTTTGCTTTGGATCATGAGCAGTGCCTTTCCTTCTCCATACTCTTCTCTTCCCATCACTCTGGTACAAGTTGATCTTGGTCTCATCTGTCCATAGGACGTTGTTTGGCAAACTCTAATCTGGCCTTCCTGTTTTTGAGGCTAACCAATGGTTTACATCTTGTGGTGAACCCTCTGTTTTCACTCTGGTGATGTCTTCTCTTAATTGTTGACTTTGACACACATACACCTACCTCCTGGAGAGTGTTCTTGATCTGGCCAACTGTTGTGAAGGATGTTTTCTTCACCAGGAAAATAATTCTTCGGTCATCCACCACAGTTCTTTTCCGTGGTCTTCCGGGTCTTTTGGTGTTGCTGAGCTCACCGGTGCGTTCTTTCTTTTTAAGGATGTTCCAAACAGTTGATTTGGCCACACCTAATGTTTTTGCTATCTCTCTGATGGGTTTGTTTTGTTTTTTCAACCTGATGATGGCTTGCTTCACTGATAGTGACAGCTCTTTGGATCTCATATTGAGAGTTGACAGCAACAGATTCCAAATGCAAATAGCACACTTGAAATGAACTCTGGACATTTTATCTGCTCCTTGTAAATGGGATAATGAGGGAATAACACACACCTGGCCATGGGACAACTGAGCAGCCAATTGTCCTATTACTTTTGGTCCCTTAAAAAGTGGGAGGCACATATACAAACTGTTTTAATTCCTACACCGTTCACCTGATTTGCATGTACATACCCTCAAATTAAAGCTGAAAGTCTGCAGTTAAAGCACATCTTGTTCGTTTAATTTCAAATCCATTGTGGTGGTGTATAGAGCCAAAAAGATTAGAATTGTAGCATTGTCCCAATATTTATGGACCTGTAATGATTCCGTACTGTTCTGATTCAAATTTCCTGATGTTTGAATAGCAGCTTTGAAAAGGGTCCTGATGGTATGCTAGAAAGGGTCTCTGAATATTTTTGCCTGATTTAGGGCCCCTTCACTCGAGATTTGAGGTCAGTCCGTTTTTCACACAGACCTAATCTGAAACTCCATGCATTTCGATGGGCAGGCAGATGTAAACGACTTGTGTCCATTTACCCGCCTACATCTGAACCCTTCCAGGTCCAGAAAATAAAAAAAGGAAAAGGACTGTGTCACTTTCTATTTTTGTGGACCTAAACGTGATGGATCAGAGGCAGCCTGATGTAAACAGTCAGCGGAGTCTATTTGTATCCAGCTGCCCATGGAGCTATCATGAGTTCACCCATGTCCGCCAGACACACATCTACTCACAGATCCCCTACTGATTGGAGCGGACAGCGATTTGTGTGAAAGAACCCTTATGCCGCGTACACACGAGCGGACATTACGGCGGACTTTGCCCGGCGGACTTTTCGATGTACTTTCCGACGGACTTTCTGAATGAACGGACTTGCCTACACACAATCCACCAAAGTCCGTCGAATTCGTACGTGATGACGTACGACCGGACTAAAACAAGGAAGTTCATAGCCAGTAGCCAATAGCTGCCCTAGCATGGCTTTTTGTCCGTCGAACTAGCATACAGACGGCGGACTTTTCGACCGGACTCGATTTCAACGGATAAATTTTAAACAAGTTTCAAATCTAAGTCCGTCCAACTTTTGAGAAAACAAAGTCCGCTGGAGCCCACACACATCGAATTGTCCGACGAAATCCAGTCCGCCGGGCAAAGTCCGCCGTAATGTCCGCTCGTGTGTACGCGGCATTAGGCTGGGTTCACACTATCTTTGCATGCGGCTGAAAACAGGGGTCCGGTGCATCCCTGTTCACTGTTTCAGCTCCGATTTCAGCACAAATTTTGGGCTGAATTCGGACCTGAAACTGACCAAAAGACGCACAGGGTTCCTGTGCAAATTCGCACCGGAGCTGCAGCAGAGATATGTGAAACCATCTCCATAGAGAGTCGGTCAAAATCTCCTGCTTTTGCAAATTGGATGCGGAGAACTTGCATACAATTCGCAATACAGTAAAACCTTGGATTGCGCGCATAATTCGTTCTGGAAACATGCTTGTAATCCAAAGCACTTGTATAACAAATCGAATTTCCCCATAAGAAATAATGGAAACTCAAAGGATTAGCTCCACAACCATTTATTCATAGGTCCTTCAGTTTATAGTCCATATAAAAAGATTATAGCAATGTGACCAGGTTGTGTAACCATAAAATGTCCATCCACAAATGGAAGCCTCCACAAGGGGATTAGAAGCAAAATCCAGCAGGAGCTCCAGAGTATAAAAGAGAAGAGAGGCGCCTCTAAGTGTAGCAATATGTTGCTAAATGTTGTACCTTCATTAAATGTAACCATATTGCCATGGCGCCTCTCTTCACTTTTATACTAAGTTGTGACATGACGCTACTTGTATATCAAGACATCGCTTGTATATTTGTTTGTTTTGCAAAACGCTCTCAAACTAAGTTACTCTCAAATCACGGTTTTACTGTAGTGTGATCCCAGCCTCAGATAAAAAGTCAACGATGGAATCAAACACCGATTGGCAGTCTCCACACCACAAACTGAAAGGAAAGCAAGATTAAACCTAAAGCACGCTCTCTAAATTCATTTCTCTTTACAGTATTCTAACCTATGTCAAACTCAGTTATGAAAAATAATGAATGCATTAAGGTAGAACTATGGTCTCCCATGAAAAAATTGTGCTACAGCATTTCATTATAAGGGCATCTGCATTTATTCTAGTCCCCCTCAACAAATACCTGTTGATCTTGCCATTAAAATCCACCTAATACATCTTATTGTGATGGTGTGGCAAAGATGTGGCACTGCTCTGGAATTCAGAGCTGTGTTTCCACTCTCATGTAGGCTCTATTCTGTTTGCACTACAGTGGGATGAGAAGATGTTGCAGGAAGTGCAGCTACCAGCTACCTCCTACCCACTGCTCTCTGCATTGACAGAACTTGCCGTGCTGCAAAAACCCTCCCACTGGGAGGAGGAGCATTTGAGACAAAAATGTAGGGGGGTTTGGCTCAATCAGGGAATGCAAAATAAGTTTTTGGTTTACTTTACAAGGCATCACATAATAACTGGATTTGGTACTTGCTTAGACTGTCATACAGGAGCCTTTGCTTTACTTTAATTTAACCACTTCCGGACCTCCCACCGCACATATACTGCGGCAAGACAGCCTGGCTGCGCGAAAGGACGTACCTGTACATCGTTTCGTGCATGTGATACTGTGGGCGCACACACCCGCTGCAGGCCGGGGGAGCGCACGTGGGTCCCGCGGACTTGATGTCCTCTGGCAACCCGCGATTGTTCCACAGAAAGGCAGAATGGGGATCTGTCTATGTAAACAAGGCGGATCCCCGTTTCTGACAGAAGACAACATGGAGATCTGCTGTTCCAAGTAATCAGGAACAGCGATCTCTGTGTTTTCCCAGTGAGCCCATCCCCCACACAGCTAGAACACCCAGGGAACACAAGCCTTTGATCACCCCCTAGTGTTAAACTCTTCCCTGCCAGTGTCATTTATACATTGATTAGTGCATTTTTTTTAGCACTGATCACTGTATTGGTGTCACTGGTCCCCAAAAAGTGTCACTTGGGGTCAGATTTGTCCGCCGCAATGTCGCAGTCCCGCTAAAAATCGCAGATCGCTGCCATTACCAATAAAAACAATTAAAAAATCAAAAGTCCATAAATCTCTTCCCTATTTTGTAAACGCTATAACTTTTGCGCAAACCAATCAATATACGCTTATTGGGATTTTTGTTACAAAAATATGTAGAATACATATTGACCTAAACTGATGAATAATTTTTTTTTTTTTTTTTCTTGGATAAAAAATATATAGCAGAAAGTTTAAAAAAAAAATGTTTTGTTTTTTTTTGCGATATTGTTGCTCTTTTTTTGTTTATAGCGCAAAGAATAAAAACCGCAGAGGTGATCAAATGCCACCAAAAGAAAGCTCTATTTTAGGGAAAAAAAGGACATCAATTTTGTTTGGGTACAACGTCACACGACTGCACAATTGTCAGTTAAAGCGACCCAGTGCCGTATTGCAAAAAATGGCCTGATCATTAAGGGGGTAAATCCTTCTGGGGGTTAAAGTGGTTAACCACTTTAAGACCAGGCCTTTTTCGGACATTTGTTGTTTACAAGTAAAAATCTGTATTTTACTAGAGAATAAAATGGTGGTCGTTGAAATGTTTTACGTCACACTGTATTTGTGCAGCGGTCTTTCAAACACAATTTAAAAAAAGAAAATACACTTTAATGAAAAAAAAAAAAACACACTAAAGTTAGCACAATTTTTATGTATAATGTGAAAGATGATGGTACGCCGCATAAATAGATACCTAACATGTAATGCTAGGTTAACTAACTAGATACCTAACATGTAAATTTTAAAATTTTGCACGCTCGTGGAATGGTGACAAACTATGGTAGTTAAAATCCTCCATAGGCGACGTTTTAAAAATGTTTACAGGTTACCTGTCTAGAGTTACAGAGGGGGGTTTGTGCTAGAATTATTACTCTCACCCTCACGATCGCGTTGATACCTCACATGTGTGGTTTGAACACCGCTTACTTATGTGGACACGACTTACGTATGCTTTCGTTTCTGTGCGTGAGCATGGAAGGATAGGGCGCTTTAAAATTATTATTTTTTTTCTTATTTATTTTATTTTTTATTTTTATACTGTCCCTTTATTTATTTTTTTATCACTTTTATTTTATTTTACCTATGTAAACATCCCTTGTAATAGAAATAAGCATGACAGGTCCTCTTATTGAGAGAGCTGGAGTAATAAAGACCTCAGATCTTTTATTTACCTTTAAAAGCAAAAAAAATTAAAAATAAAGTAATTTTGACTTTAAAGCGGAGTTCCACTGAAAAAAAATTGAAGTTAAAAGTCAGCAGCTACAAATACTGCAGCTGCTGACTTTTAAAATAAGGACACTTACCAGTCCAGGGCGCCCACGATGTCCTCACCTGAAGCCGACACATCCCTCGGCTCTGGGTGCAGGCGCTGGCATCTTCAGTAAGGGAATCAGATAAGTGAAGCCTTGCGGTTTCACAGCCTGGTTCCCTACTGCGCATGCACGAGTCGCGCTGCGTGTCCTGACTGGTCTTTGCTGTCTTCTGGGACCTGTGTGTCTCCCAGAAGACAGCGGGGGTACGAAGGAGGGGCCGGACATGGCGCAGCTCTCCGCAGATTCTGCAGCGATCTATCGCCGGAAGTGGGAGCAAATACTTGTATTAGACAGATATCCGCTCTACCCTGAAAGGCGCCAAATGTGACACTGGAAGGGGGGAGGAACCGGATAAGCGGAAGTTCCATTTTTGAAAAAAACAATCCTGTCTATCTACCTGAGGACTGGAAGTGACGTTGGAGGTCGCCCCGGACCTCCATGGGCATAGAGCTGAGTGGGGGCTATCTTGCTGTCACTCGAATTCCTGCCTAGCCATTGGCCACATTGGATCGGTTCCGGGCTTATCGATGGCTCCGGTAAGCTTGGAAACGATGGGGAAGCGGAGGGGGGCACCTCTCCCACCACCTATAAAAATGATGCTGCGGATTCGCCACTTTTGGGACCACTTTTATCTAGCTAGCTGCTGCCATAACAACGGTATTTAACATCAAAACCATGACGTACATTCACAGATAGGCATCAGAAAGTGCAATGTCTTGGTGGGGATCTAATCTTTAAGGAATTTCCACATACTTCAATCTATCAGGTTGATGTATTTCCCAATATCTGGTTACAACAGGCCCTTTCCATTTTTTATATTCTTTACTCTCTCCTCCACAAGTTCCTCTGTATATTCAAGGTTTTATATATATATATATATATATATATATATATATATATATATATATATACTGTATCGATAGCTAGATATCTATCTATCGATAGATAGATAGATAGATAGATAGATAGATAGATAGATAGATAGATAGATAGATAGATAGATAGATAGATAGATAGATAGATAGATAGATAGATAGATAGAGATATCTATCTATATATAGTATATATAGCTCATGATGGAGAAAGTATGTGCTCGGAACTTACATCTGTAAATGGTCCCATCTTATATATATGGCATAACTAAATCCCCATATTTTCTGAATATGCTCAGGAGTTTTCAAATAGCCTTGCAAAAGTTAAATGTCATTTTTGTATGTGTGCGCTGTAATCTTTTTTTCTGTCTGTATGGTCTTATGGCTGCACCATCTTTAATGCATTTTTTAGGGTGTGCCCCCCAAATCTTTGTTCATCTTATATACAGCCCCACCAATCCATCCACTGGATTGAACACACATTCCCCGAAGGACAGATTGGTGGGATTGTATGTAAGAGAGGGGCTCACTTACACATGTAGTTTCCAAGGGAATACTTTCTCCAGCATAAGCAATAAATATATACATATATATATATATATATATCTATATAGATATATAGATATATATCTATATATAGAGATATATATCTATATAGATATATAGATATATATATCTATATAGATATATATCTATATAGATATATATATCTATATATATAGATATATATATAGTCATTACCACTACATCAAGCATGTATTTTTAACAACAGTGTAAGAAATGGAAGCTCTCTTTTTTTTTGCCCTCACAGGTTTCCTTTAAGAGTTGGAGTTTTCATGGGTAGCCAAGACACAAAAAGAATGAGTCAACTAAAATGAGAGGAACAGTCATATTTAACATCTCGGCTGCAGTAAATGTAGCACTGAGATTCAGCTTGGCAGAGAGAGGCAAGCAGCAGCTGAGGTGATAGATAGTGCCATATGCTATGTGCTGTTAATGCTGGCTGTTAAGATTAACATATTTAAAGTGGTTCTACAGGCTTAAGGTTTTTTTTTTTTGTTTTTGCATTAATGCTTTCTCTGCATTAAGGTAAAAAAAAACCTTCTGTGCCCAAGAGCATTGGCTCCTTCAACTCTCTCCCTCCTCACAGGACAGAGAGGCAGTAGCAGGAAATAGTGATAAGGGCGGGGGGGGGGGGCAGGGTGGAGACACACTGTCTGTGTCTATAGATGCAGGCAGCATGGCTCAGGATTGAGCCGCACAAGTGCCCCATAGATAGCGGCTTCCTATGGAGGGACTCGCTGAGGAGGGGGAGCCAAGAGCGTTGGAGGGGGAACCCCAGAAAACGAGGATCAGGGCTGCTCTGTGCAAAACCATTGCCCGTGAGCTCCAAGCAGTTCCAAGCACGGCCAAGCAGTGGAGAGAGGGGTCGGAGCGTGGCTGTCTTGGGGAGGAGGTGGGGCCAGCGCTGTGTTCTCTTAAGGAGGAGAAGGGGAGGAGATTCCAGCAGCCTGAGCAGACACCAGCACTTTAGAGCTCTTAATATATGTGAGTGTGGTAATCTGTTGTTCAATGGCATTAGTTAATTTTTTTGTGGGGGGTGTTTGCAGGGGGGGGGCCCATACAACATTTTGCTATAGGGCCCTGTGATTTCTGGTTATGCCCCTGCCACCTAATGTGTTTTTATTCACTTTATAGCTGCCACGTATTTATCAAATGAAAGAACCAGTATTGTATGCCATAAAACCTGTGCCTGGCGATCATCAGAAAAAAAATCATTATTCAGATGAGAAGTTTACATTGAATGTCATAAAAAGCATTCACTTCACAACAAAATATCAAGTTTCGTAAAATCATCTTCCTAAATTATGTCACATGCAGGGCCGATCCTACCCAGGGTGCGAAGGGTGCTTTGCACCCAGGCGCCTGCAGTGGTGGGGGCGCTGAAGAGCCAGAGTTCTCCCCTCCCTCCTTCTCTCCTTGTGAGTGTCCATCCAGAACTCCAGTGTGAGCGTAGGGCAGCCATCCAGCCTGGCAGTGCTCGGGGGAGGGGCCCTCCTCTTCCTGACACGGGAATGAATTCCTCACACTGGGATCCCGCACTGTCTCTACCAACTCCAGTTGGAATGCCTCCCCCTCCCATCTCTATCTTAGGCTGCACGGAGAGAGAACTGAGGTGAGTCAGTGTGCTGTGTGTAGGAATGGCATCCACAGCACACCTTTAGATGTGCTCTGGGCTGCCCCTACTAGGAGATGTTTTTTGGCATGATAGATTACATAGGATACACAGGCCCTGTCCCTTCCTGCACCTAAGTAGTCCATCTACAGATGTGATGTATAATGAGATGTACTAAGAGCCCTTTCACACTGACAGTGCAGGGGCATCGGCGGTAATGCGCTGCTACTTTTAGTGGCGCTTTACCGTCACTTTAGAGGTACATTTAACCCCCACTAAAGGGTTCAAAGGCGCAACCGCGGAGGCGCTTTGCAGGCATGCCCATTGATTTCAGTGAGCATGGGCGCTTTAGGAGCGGTGTATACACCGCTCCTAAGGCGCCTCAAAGAAGCTACTTGCAGGAATTTTTTGGATGTCGTGCCAGTGCTCTGCTCCAGTGTGACAGCATTCGGGCTCTCACACTGGGATTGCAGATAAGGCTTTTTCCAGGCGCTATTTTTAACACTAAAGCACCTGAAAAACGCCTCAAGTGTGAAAGGGGTCTAATGGACCATCTCCTGTACTGTGTCTGCAGTAAGGATGATCTCCGGCGTGTTCGCAAGCTGCACGTGCCGAGCCTGCCAGGAACTCGACACTGCACCGCGCTAATCACAAGCAGTGAGACATTTCCCAATGTGCGGCTGCAGAGATCGGGAAATGTCTCACTGCTTGTGATTAGCGCAGCGCATTGCCGACTTCCTGGCGGACTCGGCACGTGCAGCTTGCGAACACGCCGGAGATCATCCTTAGTCTGCAGTCTCGGATCATCTCCTGTAGTATGTCTGCAGTCTCTGACTATCTCCTGTACTATGTCCGCAGTCTCTGATCATCTCCTGCATTATGTCTGCAGTCTCTGTCTCCTATATCATGTCTGCAGTCTCTGACCATCTCCTGTACTATGTCTGCAGTCTCTGACCATCTCCTGTACTATGTCTGCAGTCTCTGATCATCTCCTGTACTATGTCTGCAGTCTCTGACCATCTCCTGTACCATGCCTGCAGTCTCTGACCATCTCCTGTATTATGTCTGCAGTCTCTGATCATCTCCTGTACTATGTCTGCAGTCTCTGACCATCTCCTGTACCACGTCTGCAGTCTCTGACCATCTCCTGTATCATGTCTGCAGTCTCTGACCGTCTCCTGTACTATGTCCGCAGTCTCTGACCATCTCCTGTACTATGTCTGCAGTCTCTGACCATCTCCTGTACTATGTCTGCAGTCTCTGACCATCTCCTGTACTATGTCTGCGGTCTCTGACCATCTCCTGTACTATGTCTGCATTTCTCTTCCTGTATTTTGTTTATTGTACCTGTGAGGATCCCAGGGTAATGAAGACTTTGTGGTGAAGCATCTCTGTGGTTGAGTCGTTGCCATAGAAATATTTGTAAAGGGGAGGAGTTACTAAAATGACCACGCCCATGTGGGGGCGCCAGAAATATTTCTGCACCCAGGCGCCTGTGACCCTAGGATCGGCCCTGGTCACATGATCACACTACCATGCTTCATAATTTAAAGGGACAAAAAACAGTTAGTAGACTGGGATGGCTACAGAGGCTCCAGCTGGTAACGTGCTGTTTTTGCACAACACTGGTAGGAGATTCATTTTACACAATGTAGCCTTGCTTGTAGCTCCTTTAACCACCTCAATACAGGGCACTTAAACCCCCTTCCTGCCCAGACCAATTTTCAGCTTTCGGTGCTCTCACACTTTGAATGACAATTACTCAGTCATGCAACACTGTACCCAAATGAAATTTGTGTCCTTTTTTCACACAAATAGAGCTTTCTTTTGGTGGTATTTAATCACTAATGGGTTTTTTATTTGTTGTGCTATAAATAAAAAAAGACCGTAAATTTTGTGAAAAATTGCCTTTTTCTTTGTTTTTGGCATAAAATTTAGCAAATTAGTAATTTCTCTTCATAAATTTTTAGCCAAAATGTAAACTGCTATATATCTTTGGTAAAAATAACCCAAATTAGTGTATATTATTTGGTCTTTGTGAAAGTTATAGAGTCTACAAACTATGGTGCCAATCACTGAAAATTGAAAACATCTGATCAGGCCTTCAGTACATCAGGTGAATCTCATTTCTTGAGGTACTAACAAGTCAGAAAAGTACAAATACCCCCCAAATGACCCCTTTTTAGAAAGTAGACATTCCAAGGTATTAAGTAAGTAGCATGGTGAGTTTTTTTAAGTTGTAATTTTTTCCCACAATTCTTTGCAAAAGGAAGATTTTTTTTTTTACAAAATTGTCATATTAACTGGTTATTTCTCTCACAGAGTATATGCATACAACAAATTACACCCCAAAATACATTCTGATACTCCTCCTGAGTATGGGGATACCACATGTGTGGGACTTTTACACAGCCTGGCTACATACAAAGGCCCAATATTGAAGTAGCACCATCAGGCGATCTACGAGCATAAATTGCACATCTCATTTCTCAACCACCTATTACATTTTTGAAGGCCCTGGAGCACCAGGACAATGGAATTGCCCACAAAATGACCCCATTTTGGAAAGCAAACACCCCAACGTATAATCTATGAGGCATAATGAGTCTTTTGAACGGTTATTTTTTTTCCAGAAGTTTTTGGAAAATGTGGAAAAAAAAAATGAAAACGCATTTTTTTTACACAAAGTTGTCCATTTATAAGATATTTCCAACACATAGCAAATACATAGCAAAAATGACACCCCAAAATACATTCTGCTACTCCTTCTGAGTATGGTGATACCACATGTGTGGAACTTTTACACAGCCTGGCCACATACAAAGGCCCAACATTGAAGTAGCACCATCAGGCGATCTACGAGCATAAATTGTATATCTCATTTCTTAACCACCTATTACACTTTTGAAGGCCCTGGAGCACCAGGACAATGGAATTGCCCACAAAATGACCCCATTTTGGAAAGCAAACACCCCAACGTATAATCTATGAGGCATTATGAGTCTTTTGAAAGGTTATTTTTTTTCCAGAAGTTTTTGGAAAATGTGGGAAAAAAATGAAAACGCTTTTTTTTTAAAGAAAGTTGTCCATTTATAAGATATTTCCAACACATAGCAAATACATAGCAAAAATGACACCCCAAAATACATTCTGCTACTCCTCCTGAGTATGGCGATACCACATGTGTGGGACTTTTACACAGCCTGGCCACATACAAAGACCCAAAATTGAAGTAGCACCATCAGGCGATCTACCAGCATAAATTGCACATCTCATTTCTCAACCACCTATTACACTTTTGAAGGCCCTGGAGCACCAGGACAATGGAATTGCCCACAAAATGACCCTATTTTGGAAAGCAAATACCCCAACTTATAATCTATGAGGCATAATTAATCTTTTGAAGGGTTATATTTTTTCCAGAAGTTTTTGGAAAATGTGGAAAAAAAATTAAAACGCATTTTTTCTACACAAAGTTGTCCATTTATAAGATATTTCCAACACATAGCAAAAATTACACCCCAAAATACATTCTGCTACTCCTCTTGAGTATGGGGATACCACATGTGTGAGACTTTTACACAACTTGGCCACATACAGAGGCCCAACATCCAAGTAGCACCATCAGGCGTTCTAGGAGCATACATTACATAGATAATTTCCTGGCAACCTATCATTTTTGAAGGCCCTTCACATTTCTAACACATAGCATGTACATACCAAGAATTACAACCCAAAATAAATTCTATTGCGGAAAGGGTAAAAAAAAGTATTACCTGTGCTTTTAGTAGTGTCCACAGAAGAGAGCACTGGTCCAGGCAGCAGTCAGGGATGTGCTTAGCGACAACAATAGTAATTATCCAGGCAACAGGCAGGAATATTGTCTATAGTCAGCACAAGGATATTGTCAGTACAGCCAAAGCATTTGTTCATAGAAATTGTCCAGGCAGAGACAGCCAGCACAGCCATAATATTGGTCCTGGTACACTGTTACCTGCAGACACTCATTATTGTACCGCTCTCCAGCCCTTCATAAACATACTGTCTCTTGCTACAGCTAATTATTTGCATAGTCCAGGTAGCAGGCAGAGGTGTGGTCCGTTCATGCGGCAGGCAAAGGCATGATGGCAGTAAGTCAGCAGCAGATTGAGGGCCGCAATCGGGTAAGACCTGTGCACAGGGGCACAGTGGTAGAGGCTTCAACACACCCAAATCTATATGAACCCTCCGGACTCCAGACCTTAGTCCGGAAATTACAAAACCCGGAGAAAACAAAAAAAATTGTTTTCTCCATCCGGAAAAACTATTCTGGAGCCCCTAACATATGTGAGACCCCTGTGTACTACAGTAGCAGGGCAACAGATCAGTCCAAGCGGTAGGCAAAAGCATAGTCCATAAAACAGGCCAGGGTTATTTCACGTGCAAGCAGTCCAAGTGGTAGGCAGAAGCATAGTCACAAAACAGGCCAGGGTCAGTTCTAGTGGAAGCAATCCAAACGGTAGGCAGAGGCATAGTCACAAAACAGGCCAGGGTCACTTCATGTGGAAGCAGTCCAAATGGTAGGCAGAGGCATAGTCAAAAAGCAGGCCAGGGTCAGTTCACGTGGAAGGCAGTGGCATGGTTATTTGGGGAAGCATAGAAAATGGTCAGCACAGATGATGAAAATGGGGAAAATATGGGCTAATAATTTAGGGATGTGTGATAAAGTTCGAAGCATTCACCAATGCAAAGGCCAGGTTGGGAGGGACACTGGGGACAATGGAAGCTGGTATCTTTTCGAAATCCTCTTCTGCTGCACACGCGACATCTTTTTTGCTGTCTTCGGCCTGCTTCCGATGGTGGAATGTTGTATGGGAAGTGGCGTTCATGAAGTCGGCTAACAGCATCAGAGCGAAGGTCTTCTGGGGGGGGTCTTTGTTGATAGATGAGGGACGTGACTACTACTTCTATGAATTTTAGGAAGGGGGCGGGGCTTTCTGTGGATTTTGTGTAGACTATGTAGGAATTGTTAACGGCCCAAATGGATGAGATAAATTGCTACCTTCTTGTACCAGAATCGGGACCTCCTTATTGACAAATAGGGCTGAATCATTTGATCATTGAAATCCACCCCCCCCCCCCCCCCATGTAGAGATTATAATCTTGGACACGTGTCGGTTTTTCAATGGGGCCTTGTCTTTGCTGAACTACAACTGTAGTGTCATCGTGAATGGTGGACATCATGTGCACGTTCCTGTTATCCTTCCACCTCAAGGCCAGCACTTCATTGCATCTCAGTGTTGCTCTTTCCCCCCTTTGCAGCTTTTTGTTTACTATGGATTGTGGGAAGTCCTTCCTATTTTTTCTTGAGGTTCCGCAGGCCAGGGTTTTTTCGATATATAGGTGTCTGAAAAGGGGCAGGCTGGTATAAAAGTTGTCAAGGTATATATGATATCCTTTTTTCAGAAGTGGGTAAGCCAGGTCCCATACGATTTTTCCAGTTGTGCCCATGTAGGCCGGGCACTCAGGGGGTTGGAGCTGGGAATCTCTTCCTTCATATATGCGGTACGCATACAGATATCCCGTGGCTCTCTAATTTTTGGCCTTTTTGCTAGGAATATATTGTTTTATTCTTAGCCGGCCTGAAAATGGTACCAGGGACTCATCCACACATATATGCTTCTCGGGGACATAGAGTTCTGCAAATCGTTGGTAAAATACATTTATCAGTGGGCAAATCGGAATTTGGATGATTGCGGGGAGGGCACTGGGTGTTGTCCTTAAAATGAAAAAATCTCATAATCATATTATATCGGGACCTGGGCATTGCGGCAGAATACATGGGCAAATGGTGGATTGGGTTGGTGGACCAATAGGCATGTCCTTCATTTTTTTTTTGCAAGCCCCATGTTTAGGGTGAGGCCCAAAAACAATTTGAATTCCTCCAAATTCAAATCTCTCCACTCAAACGGACGGGCATAAGATGATTGGGGGTTGCTGGCAATATACTGCTGGGCATACAAATTTGTCTGGTCCACAATGAATTGCAGCAAAGTGTCGGGCAAAAACAGGTGAAAGCAATCGATCTCTGTGAAATTTTGGGTGTTGGCCTGCACACCTGGCTGTGCTGTGAAAGGGGGAATAATTGATGATCCCAAGTTGGAAGGCAGCCATGTTGGGTTGGCAAGACCATCTGGCATGTATGTAGCGGCCCTGGCTCTTGGAGGACGTGACACTCCAGTAGTTGGGGGAGTTGAATTTCCTGTGCTGGTACTCAGGTGTGATGTGGCAGCACTGGTACTGGGCCTGGGCATTTGTGCGTGGGGCCTATCGCTGGCGGCAGCACTGGTACTGGACCTTTGTTCCTGGGGCCTATTGCCGGCGGTAGCGCTGATACTGGGCCTTTGTTCCTGGGGCCTATTGCTTTTAGGAGGGACCCATTCTTCATCCGAATCATTACTACTCTCGATCGGTTCAAATGCCGAATTTGATTCGGAATCAGAATTGGAATTGGAATCTGATGAGAACTCCCCGGTGCTCTCATCAGTCATGGAGAGGATCTGGTACGCCTCCTCACTAGTATATACTCTTTTGGACATGGCTGTGTGGTGGGTAGCTGTGTGACGGGTGACAGATGGGTGGCAGGTGACGGTCACTGATGGGCTGTGCGATGGGTGGCAGGTGACGTTCACTGAGAGGTGATGATGGTGTGATGGGCAATGGTCACTGATGGGTGACATTCCACAGACGGTGACGGGTGATGGTTACAGATGGTTGACAGGCGATGGTCACTGATGGGTGACAGGGCACGGTCACTGATGGGTGACGGGTGCACCGCTGATGGTCACTGATGGGTGACGGGTACAGGGCACGGTCACTGATGGGTGACGGGTGACAGGGCACAGTTACTGATGGGTGACAGGCGATGGTCACTGATGGGTGACAGGCCACGGATGGTGACGGTCACTGACAGGCGACGGTCACTGATGGGTGACGGGTGCACCGCTGATAGTCACTGATGGGTGACGGGTGACAAGGCACGGTCACTGATGGGTGACGGGTGACAGGGCACGGTCACTGATGGGTGACGGTTGCACTTCTGATGGTCACTGATGGCAGTCTCTTATGTGACAGGTGCACTTTTATGGGGTGACTGTTGGGTGACAGATGACAATTGGGGGGGGGCGATGGGACAGGTGTGGTGTTGGTGCAGACACTACTAAACATAGATCTGTAACTCACTGTTCCTGGCTCTTCTCTCCTCACACTGGAAACGGTCTGTGAGGAGAGAAGAGCTGGTAACAGCTAGTGATAGCTCTATGTTTACATTTAGTGATCAGCTGTGAATGGATCACAGCCGATCATGTGGTACACAGCGCTGGCCAATGGCTGTGTACTATCGTCGGTGACGAGCAGTGTTCCCGGGAACACGCCGCCACCGACAAGCACGCGCAGCGCACTCACGATCACGCGCATGCGCCGTGCAATGTGGGGAGTTACCATTCGTGATTGGCCGTGGGGCTGTTCACCCCTGTCGGTGATGAGCGGTGTCTCGGTGACACGCCGCCACCGACAGTACAGGGCTGCGCGCACACGATCGCGCACATGCTCTGTTTGAACGGGCTCAAGTCATATGACATCCGCCCAGAACAAGAGCCTTACTGTCCCTCCGTCATGTGACAATGGGCGGTAGGCTAGTGGTTAATATACCTTTGTGCAGTTTATTGCTCCCTTTCTGCAGTGTTGACAGTGCTGAACTAGAGAGTTCCCCCAATAAAGGTGAATTGGTGGCCATTTTGGAGAAGACTGAGTGATAAAGAGGACTCCACCTGGTTGAAAGACTGAGCTGGGTAGAGGGATAGTGTATGCAGATCTGTGTCAGACACTGAGAGGTGCTGCTGTACAGTTCTGACTGCAAGGACTGTACTCTGCAGTTCCAGAGATCTTCTGTTTCCAAGACCTGCTGTTCCACATATCTGCTGTACCAGAAACCTGCTTTAACCAAGAGTGCTGCTGCTGCACGTAGCTGAGTGAGCACTCAAACCAAAGACTAAGGGCCCCAATGCTGGCTGACTATATTCAGTACTTGCTGGCCAGTGGTTTAGAGAGGGACCCCTTAATTAGGCCCTTAGTGGTGTCACTTGTATTAACAGTAGGGGTTATTTAAAGTACAATTGCCTCATGGCCTGTGTCTACTGTTAGTTTGTGTCTAGCATAATTTACTGCAGAGGAATATTGTTTGCAGTTTACCTTTTTTTTACTTTTTTCATGGCATATTTGCCCAATAAAGCCATTGTAAACCTTAGGTGTATCAATGCATTAAGGTATTACCCAAGTGGGTCATCACCTCTGGAAGTAGAAGGACCCAGTCAATAAGCAACTCCTTGAGGGGATAGTGCTACAAAAATACCCAACATTTAGTTGTACCACATTACATCACCAGTGGTAAGTGTCTCACATTTTCAGAAACACTACTGTGTATAAAAGGGAATGTGTCTTTTAAAGGGAATTGCTCTCCATCTGCATGGAAATCAATTCAGAGAGAAGAGTAGAGTGGGTCCCAGAAGTAGTTAGGATGGCCCATCTGCCTCTTTGCTTCTACCTTAACTCTATTCATTTAGTGTGTCTATGATATTTTAGTTTTTCATTTTACATTCCTTAACCACTTCAGCTCCGGAAGATTTTACCCCCTTCCTGACCAGCGCACTTTTTACAGTTTGGCACTGCGTCGCTTTAACTGACAATTGCGCGGACATGCAATGCTGTACCCAAACTAAATCTGCGTCCTTTTTTCCCAGAAATAGAGCTTTCTTTTGGTGGTATTTAATCATCTCTACGGTTTTTATTTTTTGTGCTATAAACAAAAAACAGCGTCAATTTTGAAAAAAAAAACAATATTTCGGACTTTTTGCTATAATAAATATCCCCAAAAATGTTTTTTAAAAAACAAATTTCTTCATCAGTTTAGGCCAATATATATTCTTCTACATATTTTTGGTAAAAAAAAACTGCAATAAGCCTATATTGTTTGGTTTGCGCAAAAGTTATAGCGTCTACAAAATATGGGAAAGATTTATGGCATTTTTATTATTTGTGTTTTTTTTTTACTAGTAATAGCGGTGATCTGCAATTTTTAGCAGTACTGCAACATTGCGATAGACAGATCGGACACTTTTGACACATTTTTGGGACCATTGACATTTATACAGCAATCAGTGCTATAAAAATGCACTGATTATTGTGTAAATGTCACTGGTAGGGAAGGTTTTTAACACTAGGGGGTGATCAAGGGGTTAAATGTGTGTTCCCTGGATGTGTTCTAACTGTATGGGGATAAGACTGACTGGGGGAGGAGACATATCGTTGTTCCTATTTAGTAGGAACAAACGATATGTCTCCTCTCCCCTGACAGAACAGGGATTTGTGTGTTTATATACACAAATCCCCATGCTGGCTCTCGCGCCCGTGATCGCGCGCGGAGCTGCGGGCGTGCGCGCGCCTCTGGTGGCTCTTAAAGGCAACAACGTACCCATACATTGTTATGCCCAGCCGTGCCATTCTGCCGACGTATATCGGCGTTAGCCGGTCGGCAATCAGTTAATAAAGCCTTTTTCTTTTAATGCCCAACATAATTTAGCCATCTAAATATAAAAATGATAAAAATATTTTCCCAATTTCTGATGTTTAAGGGTGCTGGTGGTGTTAGCTGATCCCTGTATTGGATATCCACAATACTTTTCAGGTCTGCCAATTCTTAAAGCCCAACTCCAGACTCCAGCCCCCCCCCCGTGTATATTAGTGTTTGTTTTCCTTTATTGTGACTTTTTCCAGATATCTTTACCACCTTGGTCACATGAAGACAAGTATCCTCTTCCTCGTTACATCTCTGGCAGTGGGCGACTTTCAACAGTTCAGGAAGCATTGCCGACTTGATGACTCCCTGCATTATTACACTGAGTGTGCAGGGTGCCACAGTAAAGTCCCATCAGGGGGAAGTTATGATGATGTCCTACACTCATAGTATGTCTATGGGCGTCATTCAATTGGCAAGACTGAGGACATTTAGGGACAAAAAGAAATTGCTGGAAGAGGACAGTACTAGAAGGGAGGCGAGTATAGCAGCAAAGACTGTTTTTTATATTAACTTAAAGTCATCAGGAGTCTGTTGCAATCTTGTTATACTTGTGTGCACCACACCACAGCAGTTTTGAACTAATATGTATGATATATCTTATATATATGATATTTCCAGAAGAGAAAGATGAATTCTTGTATATGCAGTTATTAAATCTGTAGAGATCATATCGGGTCCTATATTTTTCAATATATTCAGGGGATTTCATAAAGAGGGTGGAAGACACTCTTTAGAATTCTCAGGTGCCTCCACGTGACCAATGTCATTGCGGGTGACAGATTCATATACCTGTTGTAGACAAGTACATGAATCTGGGGCAAGCATTGAGCATGGAGGTGCACTGAGGCCTGATCTGCACAGCAATGCAGTGCGAATCACATGTGATGTCTGGGATCATATAAGTGTAAACCCAGCCTAAAGCTGAAAGTCTGCTTTAATATCCAACAAACTTTATTACAAGTAGTGCAGACTCACAAAGCCAGACTGAAGAGACAGACCCTCTCCTACTCCTTCAATGTGCTTCTTCCCAACAGGGGCTTACGGTGGCCATATGCTACACAATCTCATTGTACAATCTCCTTGAGACTTACTAAAACAATGTAATGTGAGGACACACCAATGCATTGCATTTGTATAAAATAAACAGACCCTTACACTATATAGTTCTTGGCAGATCTAAAGCAGATTGTACAATCAGATTGAAAAAGCAACAAAGGGGTTCCCTAGGGATTTTATGGGCTAGGGGTATAGTCAGATATAAGAGTATAGAGCGTTAATACAAAATTACAAAATGTATTGATAAACAAAATGTAAATGTACATACGATAAATATTAAAACCAAGATTCAGAGATCTCTGGATTGTTTGATCTCCCACCATGAGACCAACCATCTGATTCAGTATTTAGTTGTATGCTTGAAATGGATCAGACCAATCGTCTGGTGAGTATCTGTCCCCGTCCTGATTAGGCTTATGTAATTTGGTGCATGCACAAGAAGAACCACACTGAAACCATGCTCAGATACGTGATACTTCCTTTATTGTTTCTGGATACATGGGGTGTAGTGTATGATCACATTAAATCATGACCTGTGAGCTTGAAGTACCTAAAATAACCATCATTACTGTTAGTAAAGTAAACCTCATTGTTGGAGTCAGATCCCTTCCTCTCCCTGCAGTCTTCCATTCCCAAGCTGCCTACATTGATGGAAGCTAGGAGGCTGTAGCACTATGGAGTCTGCATGCAGAAGGGGGAAGTGCATCACTGCAAGAATGCCCCAAAGTTTTGCCCCCATGCAGACCCCATAGCACTGCAGACCCCCCCAGCCATTCCATGCAGCCACCCCTCCCCCCTTCACATTACACATTTGCATTACAATTACAGCACAGGAAATTGACCTGCTGAACTTCAGTGTAGAGTCTCCCCACTTTCCTGGCATTCTCACACACACCAGGGAGGGTGTGTGGCTGAGCCGAGACTGAGGGGGTGGATCTCTCTTTGTTAAGCGAATGCAGACAGCAGGATCCAGGAGGAGAGATCAGTGAGCAAAATCACAGGGCAGCTCCACAGGGCTCTGCTATCGCTCGTGCTGCCGATGGAACTGGGGGTGCTATAGGAAGCACAGCCGATGTGCTCTAAACTGGGGGGCTACCATGTGACCCCCCCTTTCTCCCATGTAAAGTCTGCCTCCAGGGAACCTGTCTAGCCATAGTCCCAGCCCTGCACTTACCTTACATTTTCAGAAGCATCTTGGAGCCAGAAGTCAAGGGGTGGAGCTGGGAAGGAGAGCTGCTCTGATCAGAGGTAGCTTCCTCCACAGTGCGCACCCGCAATTGGTTGCCAGGATGCCGGCGGCCCTGGCAACCAGTGTCTGGACAGAAGTTTGAGGGGGAAGGGGGAGAAGTTTGAGGGGGGGAGAAGTTTGAGGGGGGAGGGAGAAGCTGACTTATCCTGCTGGCAGAAATCCTTACTGGTTGCAGTGGGGATACTTCCACTGAGTGGAGCCCATTGTCGGAACTCATCTGTCCTGGCACTGGGCTCTGGGACTTCAGCCCTGATCCACGGTGTAAGGGTTAATTCTGCTTAGGCCTGGACAATCAGTGGAATTCTTTCGGAAGCATCCAATGCACAAAACAAGATAGTCATTGAATGAATGCTTCTTTATACAAATTATGGACAAAGAATATTGCACAACTTAAAGAAAAGGAGAGAGGGAGGACAGAGTTCATCACATGACACACAACTCCTATACAAACATCTAGCCTCTCAGACATAGTCTTAAACTAGTATTTTAGCTGACAGGGGATACTATCTGAAAACATAATTTAAACTATTTAATGCTGAGGTTCTGACTTTGTCTGAAGACATCATTTCAAAACCAGTTTTTACCAGACCTTATCTATACTGTGGTCATTGTGAAAACAAGACCCTAAAATAAGAGATATTCTTCTGTCAGCTATATTAAAGTTTCAATCATGTTAACTCTTTCTCCTCCTTCAATCCCCTCTTAAATCATCAAACGTGATTTCACTATGATCAATTAATGTTTTCTATGTGGGGTCATTTCGTTGCATTGTATAATTATAGATACATTGAATAAGTTTGAACAATATATAACAAGGATAAAAACCAGGAACATTAAAATTAACATTCCTGCCTGTCGGAACTAAGAGAAAATGGAACCAAAAAAATCACCAAAACTTCCTAGTCCCTTAAAGGCGTTACACCCATTTTTGGCAATATCTCTCACTTCAGCTTGGAGGTTTGACACCTCCTTTCAGTGTTTATCATAATAATCTGGAACTTCAATACTGGTATTATGAATCCACGTGCAGCACTCATAGTCCTCTGTTACTTCAGAGTCCAATCAGAGCAGCACTGGATTCGATAGCTACTTCGTGCATATCTAGTTGTTTACGAATAGCCCTTTGTTCAATACTTAACAGTTTGATGTCTACAGAATGTTTTTCCATAATTTCATCCATAATTTTGGAGTAGTTATTCAATCTTTTCATTATTTCTATTCCCCATCCTGTCCATGAGGGAAACAATGCCCAGGCTTGGTCTTTATCAGACAACAACTCTATTTTCTCTATGTTTAAGGGGGTACCTTTGGTATGTGCTAGCTTTCAAAAGATGTTGGTGCTTTCCTTTTTCATTCCCTATGATTCCCATAAATGGAATCAATGAGACCAAATAACAACACCCACGGGTACCAACCGGTATCCATGGATAGCATTATTTGCCACAACATACATATACACTATTTAAAGTAACTATTAAAAATAGAATGAATGCAAATAACCTGTGAGAATACATCGAGTGCATGTATCACAAACACATTGACAAGTGCAAAAAGAATTGTCCACCTTTGATCGAACGTTGAAAAAAGTGATACCAAATTGTATATGCATTATAAATTTGAACCATAAAAAAGTAATTAAACAAAAATTGCACAAATGAATATGGATGCAGTCTATATCGTGAACAGGACCAGACTGGGAATAAAAACCAGCCCTGGAAAAAATGTCATACCAGCCCCATAGCATTATTATACCAGCCTAACAGCATAATGTCATTATTTTCTTGTTCTTAAAAGGCAAAACCATGTATTTTAAAACACATTTGAAGAGCATATTATATATAGATAAGACAGATATAAGCCGGCGTATAACACGCACCCCAAGTTTAGGAGGGAATTTTAAGGAAAAAACTTACATTTAAATGCCCATCAATGCAGCTATATCAGTGTCCATCTGCAGCCTTGTCCATCATTGCAGCCTTGCCCAGTGTCCATCTGCAGTCTTGCCCAGTGCCTTTGCAGCCTTGCCCAGTGCCTTTGCAGCCTTGCCCAGTGTCTCTGCAGCATTGCCCAGTGTCTGTGCAGCCTTGCCAGCCTCTTTGCAGCATTGCCCAGCCGCTGATTATTTAAAATTGGCACCGATCTCCGCTGACTGTGAGCGGAGAGGAGCGAGCGCCTGGGACATACACAAAGACAAGTGTATTCGGCTAGTTTCGGCTCCTCTCACAGTCCCACCCATCTCCACTGATTGCGAGAGGAGAGGAACGAGCGACGCCGACAAACATATAGCCGAGTGAACTCAGCTAGTTTTGGCTCCTCTCGCAGTTCCACCCCTGACTGTGAGTAGAGCCGAGAATAGTATATCGCTGGTGCTTGCTCCGCTCACAATCAGCGGAGATCGGCAGGGATCGGTGTATAACATGCACCCATGATTTTCCCCTGATTTTAAGGGGAAAAAATTGCATGTTATACGCCCATAAATACAGTATATAAAACAGCAAATTCCAGTAAAAGTGGAGCAATTATCAAGGGGGACACCTGGGACTCTGGAAATGTGGTGGGACTCTAATGACCAGAGACGACCTTCTGCAGAAAGAATACACTAAGGTAAGGGGGGTGGGTTACTGATATAAGGGGGAAACCTTTATATCAGTGCCCCCTTACATTATTGTATTCACTCCCCCCTTACATCAGTGACCCCCCTCAGATTGGCCTGGCGGTCCTGTCACTGACCTCCTCTCAGCTGCACCTTGCAGGGCTCAATCAGTCGGCTCCAGCTTGGTGGCTCTGGTTTTCCTATAGTCTCCTCTCCACAGTTCACACAAGTCTACTTCTCCCATGACCCCCATCTCGGCGGTGCTCTCTTTCTTGACTCCTCTCCAGACTCCCTCAGAAACTGCAGACATGATATAAGACAAGAGATGGTCAGAGGTTGCAGATATGATACAAGAGATGGTTAGAGGCTGCGGGCATAGTACAGGAGATGGTCAGAGGTTGCAGACATGATACAGGAGATGTCAGAGGCTGTAGGCATGGTACAGGAGATGTCTGATGCTATGGGCATGGTACAGGAGATGTCAAGATGTCAGAGGCTGCAGGCATGGTACAAGAGATGTCAAGATGTCAGAGGCTGCGGGCATGGTACAGGAGATGTCAGAGGCTGTGGGCAAGATACAGAAGATGTCAAGATGTCTGAGGCTGCGGGCATGGTACAGGAGATGTCAGAGGCTATGGGCATGGTACAGAAGATGTCAAGATGGCAGAGGCTGCGGGCATGGTACAGGAGATGTCAGAGGCTGTGGGCATGGTACAGGAGATGTTGGAGGCTGTGGGCATGATACAGGAGATCAATGCAGCCTCACCAGTGCCTATCAAATGCAGCCTCACTGTGCCCATCAATGCAGCCTCACTGTGCCCATCAATGTAGCCTCACTGTGCCCATCAATGCAGCCTCTCTGCCACTCCATGCAGCCTCACTGTAACCATTCATGCTGCCTCACTGTGCCCATCAGTGCAGTCTCACTGTACCCATCAATGCAGCCTCACTGCCCATCAATGCAGCCTCACTGTGCCCATCATTGCAGCCTCACGGTGCCCATCACGGCAGCCTCACTGCCCATTAATGCAGCCTCACTGTGCCCATCATTGCAGCCTCACTGTACCCATCAATGTAGCCTCACTGTACTAATCATTACAGCCTCATTGTACCCATCATTTCAGCCTCACTGTACCCATCAATGCAGCCTCACTGCCCATCAATGCAGCCTCACCGTGCCCATCATTGCAGCCTCACTGTGCCCATCATTGCAGCCTCACCGTGCCCATAATTGCAGCCTCACCATGTCCATCATTGCAGCCTTACTGTGCCCATCATTGCAGCCTGATCGTGCATCATCATTGCATCCTCACTGTGTCCATCATTGCAGCCTCACCATGCCCATAATTGCAGCCTCACTGTCAGAAACCATGAACCAGACCGAGACAGAAGTACAGTAAAATCACACTTGTTTATTAATAAAAATAAAAAGGTAAATAGAGTAAGCGTAGTCAAAGCATAGCCAGAGTCCAGTAACCAGATCAGGTAGTCAGCCAAGCCAGAGTTCAGTAACCAGATCGGGTAATCAGCCAGGCCAGAAGTCAGGGATCCAAGTAGAGGAACAGCAAGCAGGATAAGGAGCCAGAAGGGATGTAAGCAAAGCCAGTCTTTAAACAGGAACGCAGAAGATGGTTTCTTGTGATGTGACCAAGGCGAAGGCAGAGATCAAGTGAGCTGGATGGCTTTAAGTAGGCAGGACTGACGAGCAGAATCAACAACAGATGGGTAACTGTGGAGAGAGATCGGAGCTGGAAATTAGCCGACAGCTGAGCGGTCAGCTCAGAGAAGGAAGGGCTGAACCCAGCCCTGACAGTACCCCCTCCTCAACAACCCCTCCCCCTCGGAGGACCACCGGGCTTGAGGAGAAACCGTCTACGGAAATCACGGAGGAGGACAGGGGTATGTACGTCTGAGGATGAGACCCAAGAGAGTTCCTCCGGACCATACCCCTTCCAATGCACCAGGTACTGTATGCGCCCACAGAACCTACAGGAGTCAACAATGGATTGTACTTCAATGGATGTACTCCTCATGGTTCTCAACCTGTATAGGGTGAGGACGTGGCACCGAGGTGGTAAAGTGGTTGCAGACCAAAAGTTTCAATAAGGAGACATGAAACACATTCGAGATGCGCATACTAGGAGGAAGGTCAAACGCGTAAGCCACTGGGTTAATCCTGTGAAGGATACAGAAAGGCCCAATAAACCGAGGTGCGAACTTCAGTGAGGGTACACAAAGTCGGAGGTTGCAAGATAACAGCCAGAGCCTGTCCCCAACCTGGTAGGAAGGCGTAGGTAGGCGTCTGCGGTCAGCATGGTGTCTGTACCTATCATTAGCATGACGCAAAGCCTCCTGGACTTGTGCCCAAGTGGAACGAACACCACGGAGATGCTCCTCTAGCGCAGCAATACTCTACGGAACAAACGAGTCAGGCAACATGGAAGGTTGGAAACCATAATTCGCCATAAATGGAGACAACCGGGAAGCAGAATTCAAGGCACTGTTGTGAGCAAACTCTGCCCATGGTAATAGGTCTGACCAGTTGTTGTGATGGCCAGAAATATAGCAAGGTAGGAATTGTTCCAAGGACTGATTGGCTCGTTCTGCGGCCCCATTAGACTGCGGGTGATACACAGAGGAGAAAGCAAGCTGAATTTCCAGCTGTGCACAAAAGGCTTGCCAGAACCGGGACACAAACTGACTACCCCTGTCTGAGACAATCACCTATGTAAGAGAAAGATCTCCCGAGCAAAAATGGAAGCCAGTTCCTTAGAAGTGGGCAACTTCTTAAGTGGAATACAATGACACATCTTTGAGAACCGGTCAACCACCATAAGGATAACTGTGTTGCCTTGGGAGTTGGGCAATCCCACAATGAAATCCATAGACAGGTGGGTCCAGGGCCTCTCTCCATTGGGTATGGGCTGTAGGAGGCCCACTGGAAGGTGTCGTGGAGTCTAATGCCCTGTACACATGGTCAGATTTTCAGACAGAAAAAGTGCGATCGGATTGTGTTGTCGGAAATTCCGATTGTGTGTGGGCTCCGTTGGACTTTTTCCGTCGGAATTTCCGACACACAAAGTTTGAGAGCAAGATATAAAATTTTCCGACAACAAAATCCGATTGTTTAAATTCCGAGCGTGTGTACACAAATCCGACGCGCAAAGTGCCACGCATGCTCAGAATAAATTAAGAGACAAAAGTTATTGGCCACTGCCCTGTTTATAGTCCCGACGTACGTGTTTTACGCAAACTGCGTTCAGAACAATCGGATTTTCCGACAACTTTGTGCGACCGTGTGTATGCAAGACAAGTTTGGCACAAAATCCGTTGGAAAAAATCCAACAGATTTTGTGGTCGGAATGTCCGATCAATGTCCGATCGTATGTACAGGGCATTATTCTGAGCACACATGGAACAGGCAACGAAGGCAGTTACATCAGCACATAGACTAGGCCACCAGAATTGTTGGGAAATAGCCCAAATGAGTTGATTCTTACCAAGGTGGCCAGCTGCCTTGGGAGAATGGTAAGTATGGAGCACAGCAGTACGGAGACACTCTGGGACAAAGCAGCAGTCACAAGGTTTCTTAGGAGCATCGACCTGAGCAGCAAGAATTTTGTCACCCAAAGGAGAAGTAAGACTGACGCAAACCGTAGCCAGAATACGATCAGGAGGAATCATAGGAACCGGAACCGACTCCAACTTGGAAGTGGAGGAAAATTGCTGTGACAAGGCGTCAGCCCTTACATTCTTTTTTTTGTTTGTTTTTATTGAGTTTTGCACAGGAAAATACAGAGTACAATTTAAATATTGTACGTCGTGCAACGACGTTGTTGAACGTCTATAATCGACTCTCTCTCCAGTCGTGGCACCCCAAATGGGAGCACTTTTGTGCCACAGGAGGAGAGAGGGCCCAATGTATACATGCTTGACAAGGGCAAGGTTCCCTGTATGTTGTATATATAGATCTATAAACTATATATAAGAAGAAAAACTATATCTATATCAAGAAGAAAACTATATCAAGAAGAAAAATATTGGGGTAAGGTAGAAGTTTAGGTGACAGTCGCAGCACAAGACCATTCCGCCCAGGGTTGTCATGCTTTGCGGGTTTTTGTGGCCTGATCATTACTGGCGGCCATCATCGTCTCGTAGCTGTAGTGTAATGCAACCAGGTCAATAGTTTGTGTTACAGTTGGGGTTTTATCAGACTTCCATTGCCTCGTTATGTTGAGTCTGGAGGCCAGAAGAATGTGGGTGGTGATATGCAAGGATGGGGAATTGATTCTATGCTTAGATTTAGTAGTGCGAGGTTGGGCAAAGGGGGGAATTGTATGGTTGGTTATGGTTAAGATAAGTTTGAAGATTTGTCCCCAGTATCCCTGGATGTGGGGGCAAGCCCAAAAAATGTGGAGCATGTCACCTTTGTCTGCTTTACATCTCCAGCACGTATTGGGGGATTGGGGGTTGAAGGTTGCTATCTTAGCCGGAGTCATGTACCAACGTAACAAGATTTTCTGTGTAAGTTCCCAGAGGGTCGAGCATTTCGTGACTCTGTAAATGGTTTTACATGCGTATTGCCACTGTGTGTCAGTGTGTCAGGTCACCTGAGACCAGATGACAGATGCACTCCGTGGAAGTCAGGAGTGCAGCGCTAAGGTAGTGGACCCTAGGACTGACTGCTGCGGATTGAACCCTGGGAGGTTCAGGAATCAGGTCTACTGGAACACTGACACAGATCCCATAGATTCCCCAGGCGTGGAGTCTAAGAGCCAGCAGGTGTTCACCAGAGCCTCTAGTGGTGAAGATGGACTGCGCTGCAGTCTGGCTCCAGGTTGCAGCCCCCAGGGTCTCACAGCTCACTCAAGGTAGGAGAAGAGGTAGGAGGCAGCAGGCTAGAACAACAAGGAAAGTAAGGGATAAGCCAAATGTCGGGGCGACTAGCAGACAAGGATAAACATAACACGCCAAAGGTCAGGGACACAAGCAGACAGGGATAGTCAAGAACAGGCCAAGGTCGGTAACTGGAATCAGACGTAGGAAAAACAGCAAGTACACACGAAAGCTAACACACAATGGTTGATCAGCAAGGTTGGCTTGCAATGCCGAGGTTAATATAGTGTTCCTAATTAGAGACCAGGGTGGAGCTATGCTGAGGGAAGATTATTTAAACAGTCAGGTGAGGGTGGCTGGCCTCTAAAGGTGAACACAGAAGGAAAGGTGAGCTGACAGACACACATTACTGCATAACCATGACAGTACCCCTCCTCTTACGAGGCCTCCCCCTCCTCCGCCTGTGCCCAGGCTTAAAGGGAAACTCCAGATGGAACCTCCTTAACAGACGAGGAGCAAAGACCTCAGATGCAGTGATCCAAGACCTCTCCTCAGGACCAAACCCTTTCCAATGTACGGGGTACTGAAGAATGCCTTTACGGAGCCGGGAATCCAAAACTTGACCAACCTCGTACTTTAGATTATCCTCAGACACCGGAACCGAGGTAGGGAGAGGACGGGAGGACTTATTGAGGACTAAAGCCTTTTCAGGAATGGGTAAGGGCACGAGAAGACCATCAGGAGTCTGAGCAGGGTCCCCCAGACCCTTAAAGATGAGCTGGACATCCAACACAGGACCATCAGACTGGGCAGAGGTCAGTGGATCCCTGAGGTCAGGTTGGTTAGAAGGTGACGTGTCACAAGAGTTAAGCTGGATAGCTGAAACACAAACAGAATGCAGAGAGCCCTGAAAAAAAGATTGAAAACCCCACCTGGCCTGAATGAGGCAGTCTATCCAAAGGATGGATTGAGCCTCTTAAACAGGTTTGAACGGACGTAGTAGCAGTAGGGTGAGGCCAGGTTACAGAAGGTCCTGAACAAGAAGCAGGAAGCTCACTGGGCATAGGCTGGACTGGTGCAGAGGCCGACTGAATAGCATAGCCAGGTGCAGCGACCACCAGAATTGCATCGCAGGGCGTAGCGACTGTGGAACTGGTGGACGAGTCAGCCTGGGTGTGTGTCCAGGGGGGTCCAGGGACAGACAAAGGGAAATGGCCGTGCAAACTGGAGTGAATGATCGGCTCAGGATCACAGGTGGGCTCCTCATCCAGAGTGCCACACGACCCAGAGAGTGCCTCAGTCCGACTATTGCAGGAGACATTCCAGAAATCGCTATATGCAGCGGGAAGAGCAGAAGATACTGAGATGGTGGCAACAGGAAGTTTCTCTTTTGGGGTAACCTTGAGTAGGCAGGAGGAGAAACAGGATGAACCCCAAGTCAAGATCTGTCCAGCAGTCCAGTCAACATGTAGAGAATGGAGCCGTAACTAAGGAAGACCCAATATGATAGGAGATGAAGCCTTAGGTAAGACAAGGAAGGAGATCCACTCCTGGTGGAGTGTCCCTACCGACATCTTAACGGGGAGGGTCTGGAAGCGGATAGGACCCCCTGTAAGAACAGTGCCATCAATCGCCAAAACCACCAATGACGTTGTGAGAGGCAAAAGGGTAAGTCTCATGGAAGATGCAGTTCCCCAGTCCATGAAATTGCCAGCGGCTCCGGAATACAGGTATGCCGATATCGAACGAGGGGAAGCGCCGACATGAAGGAACACAGAAAGGAGAAGACAAGAAGGTGAAGGTGATATTTCAGAGTTCAATACTCCACCTTCCAGATGTATTAGCCCTGAGCGTTTTTCCGGACGAAGAGAACAAGTATCACGAAAATGACCTTTGACGCCACAGTAGAGGCACAGGCCCAGAGTTCTGCGCCTAGCGCATTCTTTGGGCGATAACTTGGTCTGGCCCAGCTGCATAGGTTCCTCAGTAGGCAGGAGGTGCTCATCAGAACGAAGAGAAGGGACATGGAGCTCAGGCTGCCTAAAGAACGGGGAGTTCTGGCGTCTTTTTTCCAGGGCCCTCTCCTGAAAGCGAATATTGATCTGGTTACACAAGGTGATGACACAGTCCAGATCAGCAGGGAGGGATCTTCCTGCTAATTCATCCTTCACTCTATCAGAGAGGCCATGTCAAAAGGTTGCAACTAGGGCCTCATTATTCCAGCTCAGCTCAGCAGTCAAAGTACAAAAATGAAGAGCGTACTTTCCCACAGAAGCAGACTCTTGATGGAGACGTAAAAGGGCGCTTGCGGCTGAGGAGACACGACCCGGTTCCTCGAAGATATTCCGAAAAAGTTTCAAGAAATTAGACAGGCTAGAAACCACTGGATCATTCAGTTGCCAGCCTCAGACAAGAATGTGAGATTCTTATGGTCAGTAAGAATGAGAACCGGCACAGTGGTACCTTTTGAGGAGATGTCTCCATTCTTTCAGGGCTAAAATGATTGCCAACAGCTCTCTGTCACCAATCTCGTAATTGCACTCCGCAGGTGACAATTTCTTGGAAAAGTAGCCACAAGGATGCATAGCGCTCTCAGAGGTAGGATGTTGAGACAGAAGGGCGCCAACACCAGTCTCAGAAGCATCAACCTCAAGGATAAAAGGTAACATAGGATCAGAATGTGCCAACACAGGAGCAGAAACAAAGGCAGGCTTGAGACTCTCAAAGGCCTTAATGGACTCTGGAGACCAACTCTGTGGGTTACCGTTCTTTCTGGTCATATCGGGCTTGACCAGAGATGAGAATTTACGAATAAACTTCCAATAGTAGTTGGCAAAACCCAGGAAACGCTGCAGAGGACGTAACCCCACGGGTCGAGGCCACTGTAGGACTGCCGAAGGTTTCACTGGGTCCATCGAAAAACCAGCAGTAGAAATGACACTTCTCCGGTTTACAATAGAGATCGTTCTCTCTTAATTTCTGAAGCACACGACAGACATCTGTGTGGTGGCTCTCCAGGGACTTATCATCGAGATGAACCACTACACATAACTGCAACAAATCTCGGAGGACATCGTTAATAAATTCCTGGAAAACTGCCGGGGCGTTACAAAGGCCAAAAGGCATTACGAGATACTCATAATGGCCTGTTCTGGTATTAAACGCAGTTTTCCACTCATCGCCCTCCTTAATCCTCACGAGATTGTAAGCCCCTCTCAGATCAAGCTTAGTGAAAACCGTTGCTCCCTTGAGGCGGTCAAATAACTCTGTAATCAACAGGATCAGGTAGGCATTCTTAATCGTGAAACGATTGAGACCCCTATAATCAATACAAGGTCTCAGTTCACCGCTCTTCTTCTTCACAAAGAAGAAACCAGCACCAGCAGGAGACGAGCATTTGCGGATGAAACCCCCGAGAAAGTGTAACATACTCCTCTATGGCTTTATTCTCCAAGACAACATAGGGTAAACCCGGCCACGAGGGGGAGTGGCACCAGGCTGAAGATCAATTGCGCAATCATACGGCCGGTGTGGAGGCAAACTATCAGCTTGACCTTTTTCAAAGACATCGCTAAAATCATGGTACTCCTCCGGGAGGGAGGAGAATGAAGAGGTACGCAGGACCTTGGCTACCTTCCAGAAGCATGTTTCACTGCATTGTGGTGACCAGGAGAGAAACTCAGCACGGAGCCAATCAAAAGAGGGGTTGTGCCTCTAACCAAGGATAACCAATAACCAGTGGAAACTTAGGAGAGGAAATCACTTGGAATTGGATTATCTCATGGTGAAGAGCCCCTACGGCCATGGACAACGGAACCGTCTCATGAGTCACATGGGCAGGTTGTAGAGGTCTCCCGTCAAGAGCCTCAATGGCAACTGGAGAATCACGCAGCTGTAGTGGAATTGAGTGCTTTGATACAAAGGCAGCATCAATGAACAAGCCTGCAGCCCCAGAGGCGATTAGAGCCTGTTTCTCAATGACTTAGCCCAAGAAAGGGTGACTGAAACCAGAGGCTTATCCTTCTGGATAACTGGGGATGACACAACGCCACCTAAGGTCTGTCCATGACAGGACCTCAAGGTTCGGGTGTTCCCAGGACGGGTAGGACAAGACTTCAAAAAATGACCTGCCTGGCCACAATAAAGGCACAATCTCCCCCTCTTCCTAAAGGCTCTCTCATCCGCAGAGAGACGCCTTGAAGCCCAAGTGCATGGGTTCATCTTCACTGACCGACTCGGTACCAGGAGACATGGGAGGTGAGGGAGGCATGGTTGGGACTGCAAAGCTCGGAGGCAAACATACAGGGGGCTTCCGCAAGCACTTCTTAAAAGAAAGTCTTTCTCTGAGTCTGGAGTCAATGAGGGTGGCAAACGAGATCAAGCTCTCCAGCTCAGTGGTTATACCTCAGGCTGCTATCTCCTCCTTGATGGAATCTGAGAGACCATGAGAAAAAGCAGCCAGGAGGACCTCATTGTTCCAAGCAACCTCTGCTGCCAGAGTACGGAACTCAATGGCGTAGTCGGCAACCGTTCTCGTATTCTGTTTGATGGACATGAGGCACTTGGCAGCAGAAGCGGAGCATGTAGGAACAGAAGTACAGTAAAATCACACTTGTTTGTTAATAAAAATAAAAAGGTAAATAGAGTAAACATAGTCAAAGCATAAGCAGAGTCCAGTAACTGGATCGGGTAGTCAGCCAAGCCAGAGTTCAGTAACCAGATCGGGTAATCAGCCAAGCCAGAGTTCAGTAACCAGATCAGGGAATCAGCCAGGCCAGAAGTCAGGGACCCAAGTGGAGGAACAGCAAGCAGGATAAGGAGCCAGAAGGAATGTCAGCAAAGCCAGTCTTTAAACAGGAACGCAGGAGATGGTTTCTTGTGATGTGACCAAGGCGAAGGCAGAGATCAAGTGAGCTGGACGGCTTTAAGTAGGCAGGACTGACAAGCAGAATCAACAACAGCTGGGTAACTGTGGAGAGAGATGGGAGCTGGCAATTAGCCGACAGCTGAGTGGCCAGCTTAGAGAAGGAAGGGCTGAGCCCAGCCCTGACACTCACCGTGTCCATCATTGCAGCCTTACTGTGCCCACAATTGCAGCCTTACCGTGTTCTTCATTGCAGACTTACTATGCCCATAACTGCAGCCTTACCATGCCCATTGCAGCCTTACGGTATCCATAATTGCAGCCTTACCGTGCCCACAATTGCAGCCTTACCGTGCCGACAATTGCAGCCTTAACATGACCATAATTGCAGCCTCACCGTGCCCATAATTGCAGCCTTACCATACCCATTGCAGCCTTACCGTGTCCATAATTACAGCCTTACCATGCCCATTGCAGCCTTACCGTGTCCATAATTACAGCCTTACCATTCCCATTGCAGCCTTACTGTGCCCACAATTGCAGCCTCACCGTGCCCATAATTGCAGCCTTACCATGCCCATTGCAGCCTTACCATGCCCATAATTGCAGCCTCACCGTGCCCATTTCAGCCTTACCCTGCTCCTCATTGCAGCCTCACTACAGTCAGTGCCTGGCTGGATTACACACAGCAGGCATCCATCTCCCGCTGTGTCACGGAGTTCAATGTGAAATGTTCGACCGCGCTGGCTGTGACAAAAGTCCCTCCCTCCTCCTAGACCTGCTTGTGTGATAGACAGAACACTGTGTCTATCACACAAGCTTGTCTAGGAGGAGGGAGGGACTTTTGTCACAGTTCGGCCGAACTTTTCACACTGAACTCCGTGCCTGCTGTATGTGAGTGTGACAGGACGAGGGAGGGGAGCGCTGCAGCTGCTCACAGCCACAGCTTAGCTCAAAGTGGCCCCAGGGCAGACAGCCTACCAGGAAATGTCCCAATGATCATGAATGATGAAAAACGATGAAACAAAGCAACACCCAGTGGCAAATCTTCAGGGGACACAGACTGTGAATCCACCACCACACAGAATAAAGGCTTACCAGCTATACAAGCTAGATTAGCTTGTCACCCAACCTGGGTACTACGATCTCCCACTGTGGATAGAGGCTTGTAGATGGAACGTTCCTCGAATCCCAGCCAAAATAGGATACCGGTCCACATGTGTCAGTATTACCAACACTCACCACTTAGGGGATTTGCTGTTAGACCCGGGGTAGGTACACGATCTCAATAAAGGTATGCAACCCAGAAGGAGAAAACAAAAAAACTCGCCATCAGTAAAACCAGAGGATTTATTTAAGTAAAAAGATTGGTCAGCACGTAGGACTCAATCGTATAGCAATCGTTTTGCTATACGATTGACACACGTAGACCGGTATCCTATTTTGGCTGGGATTTGAGGAATGTTCCATCTACAAGCCTCTATCCACAGTGGGAGATCGTAGTACCCAGGTTGGGTGACACGCTAATCTAGCTTGTATAGCTGGTAAGCCTTTATTCTGTGTGGATTCACAGTCCGTGTCCCCTGAAGATTTGCCACTGGGTGTTGCTTTGTTTTTCATCATTCATGATATAGACTGCATCCATATTCATTTGTGCAATTTTTGTTTAATTACTTTTTAATGGTTCAAATTTATAATGCATATATAATTTGGTATCACTTTTTCAACGTCCGATCAAAGGTGGACAATTCTTTTTGCACTTGTCAATGTGTTTGTGATACATGCACTCGATGTGTTTTCTCACAGGTTATTTGCAATCACTCTATTTATAGCGCAGCTTCTTCTTTTTATATGTATATTGGTGTTGTATATCAGTTTAAGTTTGCAGCTTGGTATTTATCTTATTTTTAATAGCGCAGTATTTTCTTTTTACATATACACTATTCCCTAGACAAAATGATCATTGGCTTATAGTATCCTGAAAACTTAAAAAAACGGTGGCCATGGTCAACTGGTTCAAAACGAAACTCACAGGATTGTTGATACCAGCTCCCCTATTCAAAATGGTATTTAAATTTGTATTAAGTTCTGGGTTATAATTACAGTGGCAGCTAAGAGAGGAATTTGGAGTGTGCTTGGATGCAATTTACTACATACCAAACATTTGTCATAACATGATCTCTGAGAAAAAGAATACTTATACTAAAGTAACAACATTTTATCAGTAGGGGGGTATGAGTCCTTTGGGCCCTCCACGTTGGATTCCCTCCTTTGTCTAGTTACTGTTCCATTAGAAGGGGGGCTGCATATGGCCTTTAGGGTGCCCAAGCCCTCAGGATGATAGATACAGTTAGTGATGATCCATGTGGGCAAAAACACCATCAGTGTCAGCATAAAGAGTAGGCACAAGGCTTTCCCAAAAGTCTGAGAGAAGAGAGGTCATCTTTTTCAGAGTCTTCAAGGATTTGCATCAACCTGTTTGACCTCCTTTATCTGTGTCTTGCTTTGGGGTCCTTTGTGGTACTTCCTTTATCCTCTCGTCATGGATCCAGGCTCCGGATTGTTCCTTGAGGACAGCGGTTCTGGTCACTGCGACTACACAAGTGGGCAGGCCAAAAGGGTAATCTTGCTTTTTGGTCCGGTTCAGCTGGCGAATTACGACCACATCTCTGGGTTGGAACTCGTGTGTTGGTTCCTGTGAGGGTAATATAAAAGAATACTTTACCGTAGATGCCATTCAACTTCATAATCAAGTTTCTACAATGTTCTTCCTGTATCAAACTCAGAGCTCCCTGCTCTATTACCAAGGGTTTTTTAATCCAGGGCATGGGAAAAGGTCGGCCCATCAAGATCTTAAAAGGGGACAAGTGATTGGTCTTTGAAGGGGTCATTCTTATTTCTGCTAAAAACGCAGGCAGTACAGTTTTCCATTTGGCAAATGTGCCACCCATAGCTACTGTGAGATGAATAAAGGTGCACTTGCTTTTACTATGCCTGGTTTCCCCTCTTTGGCAGTGAGTTCTGTGTCAGGACTGATTGTCAGACCCTGTGTATGCCAATAGGCCATATATTCCGGTGAAGCAATAGCCTATAGGTCCTGCAAAACCTGTTCCAGGGCAAAGTTGGGGGTGTAAGGGGGGGCATTTGAATAAAGGCTGGAACCATTAAAGCAGCTTGTTTAGCAGTGGTGTCGGTCAGTGCATTTCCCTCTGAAATGTCATCAGTACTGTGTGTATGAAAAAAGGCTACAGGTCTCAGCTTTCCTCCATGCTCTTGTGCAAGGACCCCAGCCATGGTTTTACAGTTGTCCTTTGCAAACAAATGAAACATTTTACAATATTCAAGTAATCCCTGACCAGGAGCCATTACCATAGCAGTTTTAAGATACACAAAAGCATTAACAATTTCGTTTCACAAGATCAGGACTGTTAGGTAGAGCAGCTTGTCTCAGCAAGTTATCATAGTAGGAGCAATCAGATATCCATTGGCAGCAGTAACCAATCGTACCTAAGAAGGTTAACACTTCCTTCTTGGTATGTGGGCGGGGCAGATCCACGGAGCTGCAGCTCATTTGTGACTGATTCTCCTTTCACCATGGTACAGAGTAAAATCAAGACACTGAACAGTTTCCTGACACCATTTCAACTTTTCATTAGACACTTTGTGACCTGTCTGTGCTAAATGTTCTAACAGTAAAACAGAGTCTTTCCGACAGGCTTCCTGGGAGGGACTACACAACAGTAGGTCATTGAAGAGGGACAGAACCATGGCTAGGTGCCTAAGACTGTAAGGTGGCCTGGAGAGCTATTGAGTAGACTGCAGGTGAGTCTATATAGCCATGGCAAGCAATTCCAGGTTATCTGGCGCCCTCTATAGGAAAAACGCTAGTAGTAGTTGTGTCTCTTCATCAACAGGGACGATGGAAAGAACATTACTTAAATCACTAACTGAAAAACACACTGCCGAGGCAGGTATGGAGGTAATGAGAGATGGCACATCAGGTACAATAGGGCAATTGGAATCACAAGGTTATTAATGGCTTGGAGATCCTGCACAAACCTATATGATACATCACTTTTTTTGAATGGGTTTATGGGAGTGTTATAAGGCAATATGATGGGTCTTAAAATTCCTTGTTTCAGGAATTGCTCAATAATGGGTCTGATGCCTTCCTCCTTCTCTTTGGAGAGATGGTACTGCTTGTGGTGAACTGGGGATACTCCTTGTTTTAGTCTAGCTTTTTAAGGGGTACATGAAATGTATCCTACATCAAGACTGTTTTTAGCCCAGAGGGGGTGGTCCTGTGGAAATGGGGGAGGGACTTCAGTTTGAAAGAACAGTGGTAATTCTATGGCTACTCCCCCTCTTCGAGTCAAGAAAATTTCAATTTCTAAGACTCCTATTCAATTTCTTCCCAAAAGATTTACCGGGCATGAAGGTATTATCCTGAATGAATGATGTAAGAGTACAGTTCCAGTAACAAAGTTACTCACTATCAAGGATCGTATCTGCCGAAGAGGTAGCTTCCTCTTGGCCTATTTGAGTGGTGGGGGGTCCCTGTTTCCTTCATGTACCTTATGTCCCACTCAGGGTCCCCTGACCATATCCATATGGAATTGGTGATTTGCGCCTGTGCGCGGGAAGGGTGGGCTACTGCACATACTTTCAGTTTATCCGGCCAGATCGTATATGAAAGGATTTATCAAAAAATAATCTGTTTCGCATACTCTGACCACATGTCTTTACATGTCTTTACATATCTTTACATGTCTCTCCGGGATTAGGTGGGGGATATTCTTTACTTTCTCCCTTACCCATTCTTAATTTGGTTACAAACAACTTATACAAACTTACCAAAGGGTCGTTGTCTTACCTTACAAGACCCTCTTGCGATGTACAACAATAATATAAGCTCTAAAAAATATTCTTATACAGTACAATATTCTTATACAGTACAATAGTCTTATGCAATATAATATTCTTATACAGTACAATATTCTTATACAGTACAATACAATATTCTGCTATAGAAAGAAAAAGGGAAATGGTAAAATTTCCACTGATTGTCTGGCTCCTTCCTTAAGAGCCTCTATTTTAGTCTCCCAAAGACTAACTTTAATGTGCTTGCCAAAAGCACAGCAGTTTACAATAAACCTCTCTACAATTTTGCACTATTAGTCTACCAAAGACTTTCTGCCCAAATGTGCTTGCCAAAAGCACGGCAGTTTGCAATTTTGCACTATATAAGGATGCAATATTGTCAGAGCCAAGGCAAGGAGACACAGTCTACATACCTTTAGATGAACATCGCATCCCACCGCTGCCACCACGCTGTAAGGGTTAATTCTGCTTAGACCTGGAAAATCAGTAGAATTCTTTTGGAGCTCCAGAAGCATTCAATGCACAAGACAAGATAGTCATTGAATGAATGCTTGGTTTTAATGGTAAGACTCGCATCTTTATACAATTTATGGACAAAGAATATTGCACAACTTAAAGAAAAGGAGGGAGGGAGGACAGAGTTCATCACATGACACATAATTCCTATACAAACATCTAGCCTCTCAGACATAGTCTTAAACTAGTATTTTAGCTGACAGGGGATATTATCTGAAAATATAATTTAAACTATTTAATGCTGATGTTCTAACTTTGTTAGACATCATTTCAAAACCAGTTTTTACCAGACCTTATCTATACTGTGGTCATGATGAAAACAAGACCCTAAAATAAGAGATATTCTTCTGTCAGCTATATTAAAGTTTCAGTCATGTTAACTCTTTCTCCTCCTTCACGCGGGAGCCAGGACTTACTTCAAATCGTGGGACGGTCCCGCGGAATCCAGAATAGTTGGAAGGTATGCTGTAAACGCCTACATGTGCATGGACACATAGGCTAACATGAAGGGGCGTTAAAGTGATTGTAAAACCAATTCATGAAATCGGACCCAGGCATATATATCTGTAGTGTTTACTTCTCTCTCTCTCCAAAGCCCTAAGTGCCATGTCTTTTTGCTGCTCCGTTCCTCTGTTATCAGCATGATAACTTCTGACAAGTTCTCCGACACATAAGATAAAACCAGCTGAAAATTTGTGTCAGGGAGGGAGCTTAGAGATAGATAAGCAGAGAGCTGGTCTGTTCAGACTGCAGGTTTCTTCGTTCCTCTACTAATGTGGAGGGGGGGTGTTCCTTTCCTCCAATCAGCTCAAACACAGTGTAAACCCAGACTCCATACCCACTGCTGGAAGAGGAAAAGTTATTTGTAACACAATGTGCACTTTCTAAAGAGTGTAGAAAGCTGAAGACAGCAGATATACATGTAAAACTTATATAGGGAGATTTGTTTCATCTCTGTGTATCATCTGAGGCTGTTCTCTTCACTAGGTATATGTGAGGGTTTACATTCACTTTAACCACTTCAGCTCCAGAAGGATTTACCCCCTTCCTGACCAAGCCCTTTTTTGCGATACGGCACTGCGTCACTTTCAGTGACAATTGCGCGGTAGTGCGACATTGTACCCAAACAAAATTGACGTCCTTTTTTTGCCACAAATAGAGCCTTCTTTTGGTGGTATTTGATCACCTCTGCGGTTTTTATTTTTTGCACTATAAACAAAAAAAGAGCGACAATTTTGAAAAAAAAGCTATACTTTTTACTTTTTGCTATAATAAATATCCCCAAAAAAAGAAATATCTTCCACAATTTAGGCCAATACGTATTCTTCTACATATTTTTGGTAAAAATAAATCGCAATAATAACAATAATAATCGCGTATATTGATTGGTTTGCACAAAAGTTATCGCATCTACAAAATAGGGGATAGATTTATGGCATTTTTATTCATCATTTTTTTTATTAGTAATGGTGGTGATCTGCAATTTTTATCATGACTGTGACATTGCGGCGGACAGATCTGACACTATTTTGGGACCACTGGCATTTATACAGCGATCAGTGCTATAAAAATGCACTGATTACTGTATAAATGTCACTGGCAGCGGAGGGGTTAAACACTAGGGGGCGATCAAGGGGTTAACAGTGTTCCCTCAGCATGTTCTAATTGTGGGGGGGCTCACTAGAACATGACAGAGATCACTGCTGCCGATCACTGGGAGCAGTAGATCCCTGTCATGTTGCTAGGCAGAACAAGGAAATGCCTTTTTTACATAGGCATGTCTCCGTTCTGCCTCTCCGCGCCACGATTGCAGGCCACCGGCGGACATCGAACTACCTGAATCTGCCATGTTTTATGTCAGTAAGATTACTAAAATAGGCGGTAGGAATTTTTTTAATCTGGAACAGGTCATTTTTAGGCTGCTTTCACACTATTACAAATTAGATGAGGGTTCTCTGCATCCAATTCGCATTGCAGGAGATTTTGACCAGCTCTCTATGGAGCCGGTTCACATATCTCTGCTGCAGCTCCGGGCGAATTTGCACAGGAGCCCTGTGCATCTTTTGGTCCATTTCAGGTCCATATTCAGCCAAAAATTTGGGCTGAAATCAGACCTGAATTGGTGAACGGGGACGCATCGGACCCCTGCTGTGAGCCGCATGCAAAGATAGTATGAACCCAGCCTAAAGGGACAAAAGGGTCAGAAGTTAATGATTGAATTCCCCCAATTTTTCTTTCTCTGACACTAAAACTAGGGTTATGCTTTGAAATCAGTATAGACATTGCTTAGCAGAGTTATTTTTTTTATAAAGAAGAAATATAAGAATTTTTGGTCAGTTTTGTTTTGTACTTTATGCTATAAACTTAAAGAGGAACTGCAGTCTGCTCACATAATTTGTAATAAAAACAACTTTGCCATTCTGAAGCTTCCCTCCAACCACTTTGCATATTATTTTATATATACTGTGATTCTGTACTTGCCAAATATGCTGAATCTCCCTCCACTAAATCTGGCTGCAACCATTTTAACCGTGGGCTGCTGCCTGTTCACTTCCTGGATTTACACAGACACACAGAGGCACACCTCCAGCTCTGTAGCCCTGCAGCTCTCATTGGCCATCTTATGACTCATCCCCCCTCCCTTCCAGAGTGAAAGAGAGAGAGCTGTGCATGATGTCATAAGCCTAGGCTTTTTACCAGACAAGAAACAGGAAGTGGGCTGTATAAGGTATTTACTGGCAGAAAAAAAAATTACTATCCAAAATTAAAACAACAAGGGCAGAAGATTTAATAGATGGAAAGATTAAAACATTACTGAAGGTCCACTTTAATGAGGTCTATTTAGACATTTTTTCACACAAGATTTACAGAATTCTAACAGAATTTACTGGCAGAAAAAAAAAATGTTTTAATATCCAAAGTTAAAACAACAAGGGCAGAAGATTTAATAGATGGAAAGTTGAAAAAATGACTGAAGTTCCGCTTTAAGTAAAACTCATGTGCATGTTTACTGTGAACTATTCTGTGTCTGCATCCATATTTCTTTGCTGAAATGTCTGAACCCAGGGTGTCAGAGGTGTCAGGAGACCTGCAAATTCAAGGCAAACATTGGGGTACAGTATCTTTAAGCGGCCCTCAAGGGGGTAGTGCTGCAAATGCATTTTAAATACTCTTACGGTAATGCACTATGGGAGTTTTCCTTTTTGATATTTGAGAGATCTCATGACCTAAACAAGTGGATCACCTGGGAGTCATACCAGGAGGTGTATGATTAATGAAGAAAACATCTAGTGAGTAATCCCCACTAAGAAGGCTTGCGGTGAACCACTAAGGGTGATTTGTGGAGGATTAAATCTGCACATTTGGATTTCTGCTTGAGATTTCACAGCGTCAACTTGCACACACCTTTTCCTTTTGGGCGTTTTTTTAAACACTCTAAATACAGTCCTCCTACATTACACCCACTGCACTCTTGATTGGGTGAGCGTTGGCTCAGTGACACCTTCCAGAGCTGTTGTAATTGACAGCTGGGAGCTCGTAATTTTCCTTTAAAAACATGCATTCATGGGAGCCAGTGACTCTGATACACCAGATCAGACTACTCTGAAGAAACTCAGACTCTGCATAGGAATCAAAACCCAGGAAATCTTTGTTAAACACTTTTCACTTAAAGTGGTTGTAAAACCACAAAAAAACAAAACAAAAAAAACCTGCAAGACAAAGGCATAATAAACTAGTATGCATAGCATACTAGCTCATTATGAAATACTCACCTTAGATCGAAGCCCCTGCTGTGGTCCCCGCACACTGCTCCAGGTATCGCGGGCTCTGGCACTGTGATTGGTCAGAGCCGCCATGACGCCACTCCCGCGCATGCGTGCGGGAGCATGTGCCGATGACGTTGGCACATGCTGATACAGGGGATAGCTCCTAAACTGTGCAGGTTTAGGAGATATCCATGGTAGCTACAGGTAAGCCTTATTATAGGCTTACTTGTAATAAAAAGTGGATTGTAAGGGTTTACAACCACTTTAAATCACATTTATTTCACTATTGTGTATTTTCTATTGTGTAATATATTTTCTGAAAATATTTTCTCGCACTGTCGCATGTTTTCTTTCCTTTCATTAACATTATGTTTAAAAAATCATTCAGCCGATTCTCCAAATAATTTTTGCCTCTATCAAAAACGTTGCCATATTTCAATCTCTGCTACCTTTCTATCTGGTGCGGCAGTGAGTATCACAGACAAATTCAGAATTGTTACAGAAGATATGAAGTGTTTTTCCATTAAAGCATGTGATGGAAGCTTCTATTTGTGGGTGTAAAGAGTGAAATGTGGAGTTTATCTCCCCAGTGATGATCACCCTCAGTCTGCTGGTGGGACTGTTGTCCCACAAGCCAAAAAATCCCTGTGAGTCTGAGGCTGAGATCGCAGGTGTCACCTTCTGATGGCAGCAGTGGGTTTTGAAACTGCCTCTGTCATAGTCAGGACTATGGAAGGAGGTAAGAAACGTGCTGGCCATGTTTTTGATGCCTGGGACTTAACGTCTGATTGTCAGTGGTCTGTAAGTGACTTGACTCATTTTCTCTTAGCGTAAGGAGGACAGCAGATTTCACGATTTCTGATAGAAGAAATTTTTTATTCAAATTTGGGAGGGAGGGCATCTGTAGTTGAATGAGATGGCCAGTCTGTGGTGGTAGTTAATTAATTCCAATTTCCTCAGGTATGTTTCGGAGTGAAATCCCAGACTCAGTATGTGAATAGGCAACAGCATACCCCATCCTGAGGAAACATGGTACCCCTGGATTTTATGCCTTTCAGGCAGCTAGGAGGCTGCTGGAAAGGAGAAGCACAGAGAGGTTATCCAACTCTTTAGCCAGGACTGCAAAACAAGTGAGAGTACACCTGTTAGAAGGAACCCCTGCAGAAACAGCTATGTTGATGAGACTGAAATTATTATATTAGCAATGTGTTGTATGTAGGAAGAGTTATAGGGCGTACACACGGTCGGACTTTGTTCGGACATTCCGACAACAAAATCCTAGGATTTTTTCCGACGGATGTTGGCTCAAACTTGTCTTGCATAAACACGGTCACACAAAGTTGTCGGAAAATCCGATCGTTCTGAACGCGGGTGACGTAAAACACGTACGTCGGGACTATAAACGGGGCAGTGGCCAATAGCTTTCATCTCTTTATTTATTCTGAGCATGCGTGGCACTTTGTCCGTCGGATTTGTGTACACACGATCGGAATTTCCGACAACGGATTTTGTTGTCGGAAAATTTTATCTCCTGCTCTCCAACTTTGTGTGTTGGAAAATCCGATGGAAAATGTCCGATGGAGCCCACACACGGTCGGAATTTCCGACAACGCGCTCCGATCGGACATTTTCCATCGGAAAATCCGACCGTGTGTACGGGGCATTAGAGTTTTGATGACATCCACTCGGTTGTGTCGTCTTAATCGCACTAATAATACAGAACTGCAGAAGGCACTGTAAGATTGTGAGAGCAAAGGTTGCAGATCTTGGGGTTGATTAACCAAAAGGATATGCGCATTCAATTACACATAGATCCTGTGAGAAGAAGCTAATCATATGCTCACAGATTTTTCCATGTGCCTGCGGTGTGCACAAATGCTTGCTCACAGACAATAGTGTATATATACATATGTGGAAATTACTAACAATGAAGGTTTGCTATGGAATGCATGCTCCAGTGTCCACATGTAACATACGGTGGTGTCATTATAAATATACTTTAATTAAAAATAATTATGTGATTTTTTTTTTCATTTGAGTCTATTCTACTACTGTACTCATATTTTTTATGTCAATATTTTTTATTGAATTTAAGAAATAGAACAGTATAAGTTATGATAGATCTTTTATGATAACAAAAGAGACTATGATCACTCGTAATAACACAGAGTTATAGGGTGAGCCACGCAGGGCTTAAGGCAGACAAGGTGAACAAGGTGTATTACAGCGTTACTTTATTACATGTCCAATCAATTCAGTTAGGGAAGAATAGCATATTAATAACACCAATCGGACCCATGGTTTCCATTGTTTATCAAAGGATGTTCATGTGGCAGATCTATAAGAAAACATATTTTCAAAAAAAGTAATTGACATTAATCAATGACATGACTTCGGAAGGATTTGACGCTATATCTCGTCATCAGTACTTCTAAGAAACATTCTTATGCTGTGTACACACGGGCGGACTATTCAGCATCAAAGGTCCGATGGTCTTTCCGACGGACTTTCGACGGACTTTTGACGGACTTGCGACGGACTTTCCAACCAACAGACTTGCCTACACACGATCACACCAAAGTCCGACGGATTCGTACGTGATGACGTACGACCGAACTAAAATAAGAAAGTTGATAGCCAGTAGCCAATAGCTGCCCTAGCGTCGGTTTTCATCTGTTGGACTAGCACACAGACGAGCGGATTTTTCGACCAGACTCGAGTCCGTTGGAAAAATTTGAAACATGTTCCAAATCTAAAGTCCGTCTGATTTTTGACCGAAAAAGTCAGCTGCAGGTCCGATGAAGCCCACACAGTCAGATTGTCCGACGGATTCGTCCAGTCGAAAAGTTCACAGCATTAAAGTATATTAGAGTAGAGTCTTAGAGTATAGTATATTCTGAGAGTACTATCATTGTTCTGAAACAGTCTATGCTCAGGTGTAAAATGGCCAAAGCGGATATGGTTGCATTAGGACACCAGAGATGTCAGATATGATATTTAAAATATTCATCCAGAAGCTGGTGAGGCTTTTGGACAACCAAAATATGTGAAGTAATTTTCCAACTTGTCCACAGTCCCTCCAGCATAAGGAGGAAGTAGAGGTCGAAAATTTTGAAAGATGGTATGGAGTCAGTTACCACAGGGAAGTTCGTCTTTGGGCATATTCATTGCAGTTTCTACTGTTTTTCATTTATTTTGGTGTAGCACCCTTTAGTGCGTGCTACTAGTGGTGTAAAAAAACCTAACTCTTACTAATGCTGTTGACCTGTGAGTCTTAATTGGGTCAGGGTTATTAGCGTTCATGGCTGGGTGACTGATCCTAGCAGCTCTCTGGTGCCTCCCCCTGTTTCTGGGACATTGGAAAATGTTCTAGAGCTAGTGAGTGGAGGCTAGGATGCTATGAATATTTAGGGGATCTCAGCCAATCCCCAGGTGTGGGCTGGCAGGGGGCTGAGGAACTCCCATACATAGACTTGAGCCATGCCAGCAGGGGAGTCATGTGGAAGCTGGAGATGCAGTGCTAAGGAGAGGCTTTTGGCGGCCCTTGAAGGACCCCTGCCAGGGAGGGGTTTCCCTTGGACTGGAGCTTGGGATAGCTGGCCTGGAAGGATCCCACCATAGGAGGCAACTGGAGGGATTTGTGCCGGAAGAGGCAGCAGGAAAGAGCAAGCAAAGACAGTGAGTAATACCAGCACAGTTGAGGGACAATACAAGGAGGAGAGACTGTAAGCTGTAACAGTGCTCTGTGAAGACAGCGGTGTACTTAAGTCTTCATGCTTTCCCTGGGGAATCTGCATGGAAGTGAGCCAGTCAGGAAGGACTGGAGAAGTGTACCAATCAGGAAGGACTGGGAAAGTGTGTGCCAGTCAGAAGGACTAGGAAAGCAAGCAGCCAGGTGGGCTGCTATCTTCTGAAGCAGTAGAACTGGGCTCAGGGTCTACAGGAAGGCAGAAGGAGATGCTGTTCACTCCATATTGTACTACGTTATCCACAAAGGGACAGGATGTTCCCAGCCTGTAATGAGCAGACGCTGAATTATCACTAAAGACTGTTAGTTTCCCTGAAGTGATTAACAGGAGCTGTACATGTGAACCAAGTTTGTGCAGGAGGAAGGAAGAAGAGGACTTTGTGTAAATAGGGAGGAAGTTGTCCCCTTTGTTCATAGTTCTGGATATTTTTCAACTTAGGCATTCCATAATTCCCTACCCCATCCAACTTATCAACCCCTAATACAACATAAAGAAAAAAACAAGCCTAGGATTGTTTTCTGTGTTGGAATGCACAAAGGAATTGCTGTGTGCCTGGCCATGTACCAGTGGGGAATCTTAACTCAACAGCTCCTTTGTGGGTTGTGCTACATTAGTAAATCAGGACTAGTGCATGTTGGCTGCTGGGTGAGGTGTGGTCATACCAGTAAGGTAGATATGATCTCCCTTTCCTTTAGTATCACTATGTAGGTATGTAGTAACTATGGCAAGGATGTCCTTGTGAGATGATAGCAAATGCCTGAGTGTTCGAGTTCACAAAGTCCATGTTGCCTTAGGATCGCCTCCCATTGGAATGGGCCCAAACAACTCCCTGGGAACAAGGACAACCTAAAACAATGTTACCCTGTTGAATACCAAGGGGAAAATGTGTCTGAGCTCTGAATTAAATTTCCTGTTTTATGAGGTACTCTGTGGCTTTAAAAGATGAAATGACTTCCTACATTCTGAATAATTACACGCTGATAAAATATAGTGGTAAATAGGGTTAAAAGTGCAATTTTCCTTCAAGTCTTCTATTACAAATATTTTTAATTTTCCCCATTCTACAGTGATTAGTGAATGACACAAATTAGGATGATATAGGAGAGAAGGCAGAAGAAAATCTGTCATAGCCAGCAGTAAATGGTAGCAAAACAGGTGTGTTTTGCCTTTGAAAACCCATTCAAGCATATGAAGATGGCACAGCAGCTGGTAAATGTAAAGGTTGAAATGATGCCAAGCACTGTTTTTTATACTTTAATTATGCAAAATGACAGATTCATTGATCGGACTGATCTAGCATTTTATGGGTATGATTTCTATTCCTCTCCCTCCATCACATGTAACATTTTTCTTTGGATCAATGTAAAAGTTGGTTTGCTGAACTGTGATCACTCAAAGCCCTGTATAATAAAACATAAATTAAAGTATATGTAAATTCACACAGTAAAAAAAAAATCACTAAATCACTCTCATATAAGCTTTAAATTGTTAATATTTTAAAAACTCAATTTCAACGTGTTTAAATCTGTAGCTTTCATTAAAATAATACACTGTGATCCTGTCATGAATGGTTGAAGCACTTCCTGTTATCAGGTGACAACACTCTGTCCCTGTCTGACAATTGAGTGCCTGTGTTGTCAGTTGTCACCCTGTTACATGGGCTTTTAATGGCCCCAAGCCACTCTTCTAGTAATGGCCCTCTCTCCAGGCAGGAGGCCTAGGAGGCACAGATTTTCAATGCAACCACCTTCCCAGGCAAAGCTTGGAAGAACAAAGACCATTCCCCAACCCCATCCTGGTGGTTGGCCAGGGAGAAATAAACATTGATAACTCAATACTATTTTAACTTCTTGCTCTGTTTGCTAGGAGCACTACCATGCAACAGGTAGGAGTAATCAATAGTTTGAACTTAGAGGAAACAAACTGATTGTAGAACTAAAACAATCCAAGCTCTGGCTGACTACAGACTAGAAATAACACTAAATGTAAACTAGTGTAGCATTACCCCTGCAGGAGTTGCTGATGCTCGGGTCCCCACTGCTGCAAAGCCAGTCACTTAGCATTTCCTTCATTCGCTCAGACAAAGAAATCATTCTTTGGCTTGTTTTTGTTATTTTATTAGGGATGTTAACTTGGATGGGGTAGGGAACTATGGGATGCCTAACTCGAAAAAATGTCCAGAACTCAGAACAAAGGGACATCTTCCTCCCTATTTACACAGATCTTCCTCTTCCTTCCTCCAGCAAAAACTTGGTTCCTTTGTACAGCACCTGCTGCTCACTCCTGGTGGAACTAGCAGTATATTGCTAATTCAGCAAAAGCCCATTACAGGCAGGAACTCTCAGTCCCTTGACAAAAGTAGCATAAATGGAGTGTACAGCAAACCATCTCTCCTTCTGCTTCCCTGTGGCCACTGACTCCTGCTCCACTTGCCTGCAGAATGCTGGCCCACCTGGCTGCTCTTCATCCCAGTCCTCCCAACTGACTCCCTGCACCAGTCCTGCCTGACTGACACACACATAGAGATTTCCCAGGGCAAGGTTAGATGGCACATTGTGGTCTTCAAGAGAGCACTGTTACAGCTGACAGTCTCTCCCCTTGTCTTGCCCCTGCACCTTGCTGATTTGTTCACTGTCTCTCCTTTCTCCTTCCCGCTGCCTCTCCGGCATGAACCCCTCCAACTGCCTCCTGTGGTAGGATTCTTCCAGGCCAGCTTTCCTGAGCTTCCACCCCGAGGTAAAACCCCTCCCTGGCAGGGGTCCCTCAAGGGCCACTGGCAGCAGCTGTTCAGTACTGCTTCTCAATCTTCCACCCGACTCTCCTGCTGGCATGGCCCATGTCTATTTATGGGTTATCCCAGTTCCCTGCCAGGCCCACTCCTGGGGATTGGCTGAGAGCCCATAAATATTCAAGGCTGCTCCTCCTCACCTCCACCCACTAGTTCTAGAATGTTCTCCAACTTTCCAGATACCAGGGGGAGGCACCAGAGAGCTGCCAGGATGAGTCATCCAGCCCTGGCCTCTAATAACCCAGGTGACTCAAGTTTATCCCAAAGCCAGAAAAATGCTTTTACCTGTTCTCACTTCTAGTAGCACACACTATAGGGTGCTACACTAGGGACACTCTTGCTTAGGACAGAAAAGAAAAAGAAAAAAAATGTGAATTATTTATCATATACATTGCATTAGCAAACTAAATGTCATTCAGTTGGGGATTACATGAACTTTAAAGAGTCACCCTATGCAAACAAACTATACTACTATCTTGATGACCTCACACCTGAGATCTATCCATCCTCTATCAGTCTCCATCAGAGGCCTATGTTGCAGGGTGACAACTAGGGGAAAGACTTTTGTCACCCTATAAGAGGAAGTGATTGAACCGAAGGACCTTCATAGCAAAATCACAAGGTATTGTTTTAATGAAATCTGCAAAATTTAAATATTAAAATTACATTTAAATTACATTAACATGCAGCCAATTAATACTTTGCTTTTCTTAAGTCATAAGAGGGCCAATGAGAGCTGCAGAGCTGGAGGTGTGTCTGTGTAAATCCAGGAAGTGAACAGGCAGCAGCTTCAGCTGCCAACAGTTAAAATGGATGCACACAGACACAGTGGAGGGAGATTTCTGCAGCATATTTGGCAAGTACAGTATATATGCAAAGTGGTTGGAGGGAAGCTTCAGAATGGCAAAGATGTTTTTATTACAAATTATGTGAGCAAACTGAAGTTCCTCTTTAAGTTGTTTTGTGCTGACCCCCTCCCTCACCCAACCTCCGCCCCCTTCCTCATTGCATAACATAATATTTGTTGTCCAGACAAGCTCATCTATAACCAGGTGAAGAAAAGTAGCAACCGCATTCCAGAACAAAATACCTGCATGTATCGATTGCAGTTAGATGCCCGGGGACAACATAGAAATGTGTTTTGGCTTCCTAAGGTTTCATGTACACGGGACCTTTTACAACCTCTCCTGAATGATCTAACTTAACAGATAGTAACCCACGTTTAAAATAGTCAGTTTTGCCGCGTTTACATGCAGCGTTTAGCCGCATTTGCGTTTAGATGCGTTTTTTTTTCAGATAGTCAAAAATTAAAAACACCTGTAAACGAAACGCGGCTAAACGGTTACCGCATTTACAAAATGTTACAGGCGTTTGGCATTTCAAATGCCTCTGAACATCTGTCCTGAACGTATTTTATTGCTTTCCAAAAACTGCTTTTAAACTCAACTGCATAGAAACGACTATAAACGTCCCTGTGCACATGTACTGATAAGATAACATAGAGGAGAGTTCAGGGGCCGCCGTCCGTTTACCAGCAGTAGTGTAAATGAAGCCTAACAAGACATTTAGGTTGTATAAAATGACAATGGGCTCATGCTTTAAGAACATTCCAATCACTGATGATGCTTAGCTGAATCCTTTTATAAAGACTCGTAGATTTTGCTGCAGTTGCTGGAAAGTCACAGGTTAAAACATTTGTTAGGACAGCACACCTATAAAATTTGCAATTTTACAGAAAGAGGAAGTGTTAGAAACAATTACTACAAGGAACGGCATTTGAATTTTAAGCTCAATGGTGACATTTAGCCTATTTTGTTTTGTACACAACAGTTTGCTGATCTATATTTATAAAGCATATACAATTTTTAGCACATTAACGAAAATGTGGTTTTCTAAGAAAGAAAAGTGCGTTATCTAAGAACAGTCCACTCTTACAGAGCAGTTTGGGTTAAGAAATACTGAAAGCAATTGGTTGACAACAAATAAGGAAGCTAAGCTAGGGGATTCCCCCTGGAAGTTCCCACACTAGAGCTGCAATTACCATATGCACAGGCCAGTCTGATTGCTGAAACTTCATACTCAAGACCTGTCGAGCCAGCAAACAATCTCTTATTTTGTACATTATTATCCTGCGAAGCACAGTAATCCGGGGCACTAAGGTAACTCATTTTGCTTTTTAAAAAGCATGCTGTTTTAAACTTTATTAGTAAGACTGCTAGTGAGAATCGGTGTCTGCTTAGGCAGTAGAGTGCTGTAGTAAGTTAATATTTTGCACTTTTTGGCCTGTTGAGTAAAGAATTAATTCTTTTAAATGTGCCTGTACTGCCAATCAGATCTTGCATGTTTTTTTTATAGATATATACTGAGACTGAAACTGGAAATGACTCACTGGTTACAGTGTTTAAAATATACTGCTGAAAATAGATTTAAAAGTACAGAAAATATGTTTTGCTAGTATAATAATAATTGTAATAATATAATATTATTATACTTTGTATGTCGTCAGTTATTTTCTAAATCTCTTTTTATATTTTTTTAAGTAAAGTAAATATTAAGATCTGTAGGAAACGGATTTTTGGCACTACTAGTTTGACATTTACTAGTGACATTTAATAATATATATATTTTTATATGTGTATTTGTTATTACTAGTATTACTAAATACAAAATGCTACATCAACACAAAGGCATTTAAAATGTTTCCATTTAAACATCCCTGACTTCTATAGTAGTAATAGCAAATAATTTTCCAAATACTGTGCTCCCTAAATTAATTTGAAATGTCATGATGCCTTTATATGGTATTTGTTTTGTTATTTCCTACATTGTATGAATTAAACTTTTTAAAAAGTTGGTAAGTCTGAAACACAAGTTAAATACTTGTAGCTGTTTTATAAAAAAGCAGTGCGGAGTCTCAGAAAATGTATGGCCTATGTTTTTGATTTTTATAAATCATGTAGAGGATGTGTGTATTAACCTTTTCAAATTTAAATGTTTAAGCATAATAAAATTCTCTTTGCTAGTAATAAAAATTAAATCAATAAAATATATACAGTATATATTTCACTAATTGAGCTGCTAAGGCCAAATTTGCTTGAAAAAACAATCTGTGTTTTGTTTTTTTACGTAGTGGGTACATTTTATGGGAGGGGGGTGTATTTAGGAAAGTTTAGTATATTAATATTAAGTTTTATCATTTTGTTTGTGGGGGGGGGCAGTCATTTTTTTTGCTCAAGAACAGGTCTATGATTAATAAAGGAGCTTCCGTAATCCTCTGGAGCCATTTAAAGCTGCTTGATAACCATAGAAATTCTTTATTTGGTTCATCCCTACCCCATATGGCTTATTCAGTAGCCCATATCAATCAAATTCCAGAAATTTGGATCTGATCAAGATGAATTTCAACAGGTGTGACCAAGCGTGCGTGTGTTTATGAGCGTTTTCTGCGTGTAGGATAGCCCAATCATTTCAATGGGCTTCCCTGCGAGAAACACAAAAAAGAAGTTCCTGACCCTTTTCCAAAAATTCACCAAACCACATGCATTAGCAGATGCATGGAGGTGTCATTACAATGAACAGCATCTTCTAAAGCAGTGGTCATCAACCCTGTCCTCAGGGCCCTCTATCAGGCCAGGTTTTAAGTATCACCTTGGGGAGATGCAGACTAGAATACTGCAATCACTGACAACAAATTATATCACCTATGATGTATTTTAGTTATCTTGCAAACCTGGCCTGTTAGTGGGCCCTGAGGACAGGGGTGATGACCTCTGTTCTAAAGAAACAGCGGCTAATGCTGTATAAATGCATATATATTTATCTTATAAACAAAGCAAAAGCATGTACATGGCATTATTTCACATGTATTTTTTTTTCGCAACAGAGAAAAAAAAACTCCCTCATTATATCTGGGTAGTATTTTGCTGGCATAAGCTGTAATCAATGAATTCCTGTTTGCCACAAAAAATCTTTTGCTTGGGAAATTTCAGTTTAAGATGAAAACAGGATATGCCCTGTAATGCTTGTAGTGGATTTCAAGAAAGCTACGTCAGGATTAATTACGCTTGAGTTGAATGATGTTTCTTTTTCAGAGCAAGCTAAAAAAAAGGGGAAATTTCAAATTGGATTTATACAAATTGCAGTGTATTTGGTGCGTGCTAAATGCTCTTGAGTTGAGATGCATTGACATGCCTTTTTTTAACCACTTGCCTACTGGGCACTTTTACTCCGTTCCTGCCCAGACCAATTTTAAGCTTTCAGGGCTGTTGAACTTTGACAATTGCAAACAAAATACCCAAAGAAAATATTTGTAATTTTTTTTGAGACAGATGGACCTTTATTTTGGTGGTATGTAATCGCCACTGGGTTTTATATTTGTTGCTAAACAGATGGAAAAAAAACAGAACATTTTGAAAAAATTTTTTTTTTTTTACATTTCTGTTATAAAATTTTGTAAATGAGTATTTTTCCCCTCCACTGATTTGCGCTGATGAGGCTGCACTGATGGGCACTGATTGGAAGTACTGATGGGCACTGATTGGAAGCACTGATGGGCACTGATGGGACTGCACTGATTAACAGTGTAGATGTCCCCTTTCACACTGGCCTGTAACCGTCTCACCTCTCCTCATGCTCTGTCAGTGTGAGAAGAGGATTGCCAATAACCGACAAATCCTGTTTACACTGTGATCAGCTGTGATTGGACACAGCTGGTCACATGGTAAAGAGCCACTATGATTGGCTTTTTACCCCAATCACAGAATGATCCTGATGCAGGCCGCAGGGGGTGTGCAGGAAGCAGGATCACGGGAGGATGTCAATAGATGCCATCCTGGAAATCTGTGACCATGCTGTAGTTGTCATTCAGGGTTAAAATGCTGTGTTGATGATTTTTTTTTTTTTTTTACTTCAGAAGCCACAATACTTTATTGTTCAAAAGAAAAGTTCAACACTCAGACAGATTCCCCATGGGGGTGGACTGATGGTGATCCTGCTCAGTGTCTTCTCAACACTAATGGAACATAGAGGTATAAGGTAAAAAACCAGCAACTGGTCCTTCCAAAAAAGTCACTTTATTACATAGAGTGGAGTGTACAAAGTACAGTGGCTTACGCGTTTCAGCAATAAGCCTTAATCATAGCCACCGCTGGCTATGATTAATGCCTACTGCTGAAATGCATAAGCCACTGTACTTTGTACACTCCATTTGACCTTTTTGAAGGACAAGTTGCCGGCTCTTCACCTTATAGCTCCACAATAATTTTCTTCCTTAAAGGATAAAGCTGGCCATACATTAAACAATGTTCTTATTCAAATTCCTTTAGATTTACCTTCAACTATGTAGTGCTAGGGCCTGCCTGATTGCATACAAATTGAACAAAATTGAAATTTACCAAACTCATAACATATGATTTGTACAAGAAAATTATATGGCCAGTCTAAGTGCACTTTGAGACACAGTGGCAAAAAAGATAAGGACACTTTGTAATGTATTTCAATAGAAGCAGTTCACACCAGTGCATTCACTAATGTGTGCTGCCCTGTACTAAAAAAATAAAAATAAAAGAATAATAAATAAGCTTTAGTTTGTTTCACCACAACGTGATGCAAAGCATTTAAATGCATGTAAGCGCACCACAATCCGTATAAATGCAAGAGTCAAAAAGAGTCAGTTAAAGTTTTCTTTACAAATTGTTTTCTTTTAAGAGAAAAATGTAAACAGTATTGCAGTGCATGTTAAATAGCAGCGCAGCATGCAAACACATGTCAACGCACGTGCATCTACGTACACTCAACGCACAGGAGTGTATAGGAGCCTATAGGCAGAGAATTCTGAAGCAACTTTTTTTTCTTAATAAATTACCGCAAAGGTCTAGGAAATGCAAAATTCTATGAAAAACACACTAAAGTGAATTTTAGGACAAACATAATAAACTACCCACATTTTCGGTAAAATATAACAGACAAGGTTGCACCAAATAAATAGACACTCAACATGTCAAACCTTAAATTTGTGTGCGCCTGTGAAATGGTGACATACTTTAGTGTTACGGAGGAGGTCTCCTGCTAGAACTATTGCCCTCACCCTGGCGTGCGTGGTGAGTGATGTATAACATGTATATCAAAATCAACGTTTTCACGTGTAGGCGCCCCAGATGCGTATGTTTACATTCGTACGTGTTTATATGTGGGGGTGGATGGCCACAAAATGTTTTTGGGGGGAGATTTTATGTGTTTGGGTGTAACTTAATTTTTTTGCAAAAAAGCTGCCACTTGCTGGCCTCCCACAGTACAATTACGTCATTACTTTACGTTAAATCCCGTTGTTATGGCAGCAGCTAGTATCATTTTGTACTTTGGGCGATTCTCCATGAGATAAAAGTGGTCCCAGTGGTAGATTCACTGCAGAATCACTTTTAGAGGCGGTGGGAGAGGCGTGCCTTCCCTCCTGCTGCTTCCCGGTCGTCTCCGAGCGCACCGGAGCTGTCGGCAAGCCCAGAGCTGATCCTATCCTTATGATGCCTGGGCAGGAAGTCCGGTGAGGGCAAGATGGCTCCCACTCGGCTCTATGCCCTTGGAGGACCAGAGCAATGTCTGATGTCACTTCTGCCTCTCGGGCTTAAAGGGATGGGGGTTTTTTTGTCAAAGTGTCTTTTTTTTTTGTTTGCTTTTAAGGGTAAATTAGAGATCTGGGGTCTCTTTGACCCTAGATCTCACAGTAAAGAGGACCTGTCATGCTTATTTTTATTACAAGGAATGTTTACATTTCTTGTAATAGGAATAAAAGTGATAAAAATATAAATAAAAATAAAGGGACAGTGTAAAAATTAAAAAATTAAAATTTAACTAAATAAGAAAAAAAGAAGTGAACGCATACATAAGTCGCGCCCGCATATGTAAACGGTGTTCAAACCACACATGTGAGGTATCGCCATGATCGTTAGAGCAAGAGCATTAATTCTAGTACAAGACCTCCTCTGTAACTCTAAACAAGTAACCTGTAAAAAAATGTAAAGCGGCGTCTATGGAGAATTTTCGGTACCGTAGTTTGTCGCCATTCCACGAGCATGCGCAATTTTAAATCATGACATGTTGGGTATCTATTTACTTGGTGTAAAATCATCTTTTACATTCTACAAAAACATTGGGCTAACTTTAGTGTTTTCTTTTTTTTTCAATTCATTAAAGTGTATTTTTTCCCAAAAAGACCGCTGTGCAAATACAATATGACATAAAATGTTGCAATGATCGCCATTTTAATCTCTAGGGTCTCTAATGAAAAAATATATAATGTTTGGGGGCTCTAAGTAATTTTCTAGCAAAAGATACTAATTTAAACAAATTGTGAAACCAAGTTGCAACTTCTTGTGAGATACAAACAAAATATACACCTTTCAATAATTAAGCTGCGCTACACTCCTGACACATTAACAAATAAATATAATGAAAAAATTAATATCACAAATAAAGTCCATCCGATGACAGATGAAAAAAAATTGTTGACAAATTATGTACCCAAAGAATGTGATAGGAGAGAGATGACTTCCACCACTACACACGCTGCCACTTACCGACTTCCAATGATCTCCTATCATGGAAGATCACAAGCGCTTTCGGCTTAATAACCAGCCCGGGCCTTTGGTAAACACAGCAATGGTCTCAGCATCTTCCTGGATATCCCCACTCAAAGGTACATATTGTAATACGATCCCCATAAAGAAATAAAGGCTTCCTTAGCGTAAAATCTTTTTGGTAATTTAATAAGTAAAAAAGTATTGCACTTACAGTTGGGTAGAATATGTAAAGGATAAAAAACAGGCCGGCCGGCACTCCAATGCAGCCCGTAACTCCGGGACCTACGTGAACACGGTGACGTCAGCACGTTGCTCCTCCTTACGCATTTCGTCAGAGACTTTATCTGACGTACCACTGTCAGAACTGGGCTCAGCCCTTCCTTCTCTGAGCTGGCCGCTCAGCTGTCGGCTAATTGCCAGCTCCTATCTCTCCACAGCCACGCACCTGTTGATGATATCCTGCTCATCAGTCCTGCCTACTTAAGCCGTCCAGCCCAGAGGATCTCTGCCTTCGCCTTGGTCAACATCACAGAGACTATCTCATGCATTCCTGTTAAAGACTTGCTTATCTGACATCCCTTCTGGCTCCAGATCCTGCTGGCTGTTTTACTACGCTCATCTCCGGCTCCCTGACATTTGGCTTGTCTGACTATCCATTCCGGTTCCTGGACTCTGGCTATGTTTTGACAAGTTTACTCTGTTTACCTTTTTTTTATATCATTAACCACTTAGCAACCGCCCATAGCTAAATGACGGCTAGAGGGCGGTTGCTTAATTCAGGGAGGGCGTACTATGATGTCCTCCCAGAATGCAGCTCTCGCGCGCCCCCTGGGGTGCGCACCTGAGAACATCCGTGACCTGACCCGGCCCATCACGGATCATGGTAAACGGCCGCTGATCGTGGCTGTTTACCATGTGATCGCTCCGTCAAATGACGGAGCGATCACATGCAAACAAACCGGCATCATGTCATGACGCCGGTTCCTCCCTCCCCTCTGTGCCATGACGCCGGTTTCTCCCTCCCCTCTGTGTACCGATCGGTACAGAGGGGGGGAGATCGGATGGCAGCAGCGCTGTGGGCTGGATGTGTAGTGCCCACAGCGCTGCTCTGTGACAAATGCAGTCACATCCAGCCACCCATCCATCCATGCTCAGCCATCCCTCCATGCTCAGCAATACCCTGCACTTCATTGCAATACTCTGCCATACCCCGCCATACTCTGCCATACTTTGCAATACCCCGCAATACTCTGCAATACCCTGCAATACCCTGCAATACCCTGCAATATTCTGCAATACTCTGAAATACCCTGCAATATTCTGCAATAACCTTCAATACCCCGCAATATTCTGCAATAACCTTCAATACCCCGCAAAACTCTGCAATACTCTGCCATTCTCTGCAATACCCTGCCATACTCTGCAATACCCAGCCATACTCTGCAATACCCAGCCATACTCTGCAATACCCAGCCATACTCTGCAATACCCAGCCATACTCTGCAATACCCAGCCATACTCTGCCATACCCAGCCATACTCTGCCATACCCAGCCATACTCTGCCATACCCAGCCATACCCTGCAATACCCAGCCATACCCTGCAATACCCTGCCATACACTGCAATACTGTGCCATACTCTGCAATACCCTGCCATACTCTGCAATACCCAGCCATACTCTGCCATACTCTGCAATACCCAGCCATACACTGCAATACCCAGCCATACTCTGCAATACTCAGTGATACCCAGCCATACTCTGCCATACCCAGCCATACTCTGCCATACCCAGCCATACCCAGCCATGCTCAGCCATACTCGGCCATGCTCTGCTATGCTCAGCCATATTCGGCCTCTGTATGTGGCCAGGCTGTGGAAGTCTCTCATATGTGATATCGCCGTACTCAGAAGGAGTAGGAGATTCTATTTTGGAGTGTCATTTTTGGTATGTACATGCTTTGTGTTAGAAATATTGTATAAATGGACAACTTTGTGTTAAAAAAAAAAATGCCTTTTAACCACTTCCCACCCGCCGGCTGTCATACAACATCCTTGACTTTGTACGGGGATATCTGAATGATGGGTGCAGCTACAGGCATCATTCAAATATCAACTTTTTCAGCCGGCGATTCCCTACACCATAAGAATGATCATAGCGGCTGTTGGTTTTTTTTTTATTTTTTTATTACAGGCTTCCCAGCCTAGAGGTGAGATGTGGGGTCTTATTGACCCCATATTTCACTGTAAAGAGGACCTGTCATGCCATATTCCTAGTACAGGGGATGTTTACATTCCTTGTAATAGGAATAAAAGTAATCAAAAAATGTATTTTTTGGAAAAAAGCATCAAACTAAAATAAATAAAGTAAAATGAACAATAAAAAAAAAAAAATTAAAGCACCCTTGTCCCTGTGTGCTCGCATGCAGAAGCGAGCGCATACATAAGTCCCGCCCACATATGAAAACGGTGTTCAAACCACACATGTGAGGTATTGCTGCGATCGGTAGAGCGAGAGCAATCATTTTGGCCCTAGACCTCATCTGTAACTCAAAACATGTAACCAGTAAAAAATTTTAAGCATTGCCCATGGGGATTTTTAAGTAGCGAAGTTTGGCACCATTCCACGGGCGTGTGCAGTTTTGAAGGGTGACATGTTAGGTATCTATTTACTCCGCATAACTTCATCTTTCACATTATGTAAAAACATTGGGCTAACTTTGCTGTTTTGTTTTTGTTTTAAAGCACAACGCTTTCTTTTGGAAAAAGAACAGTTATCGAAAAATTGCTGCGCAAATACCGTGCGAGATAAAAAGTTGCAACGACCGGCCATTGTATTCTCTAGGGTCTTTGCTAAAGAAAACATATATAATGTTTTGGGGCTCTATGTAATTTTCTAGCAAATAAATGATGATTTTTACATGTAGGGGAGAAATGTCAGAATTGGCCTGCGTGCTCCAGAACGCCTGAAGGTGCACCGTGCATGTTGGGCCTCTGTATGTGGCCACGCTGTGTAAAAGTCTCACACATGTGGTATCGCCATACTCGGGAGTAATAGCAGAATGTGTTTTGGGGTGTAATTTGTGGTATGCATATGCTGTGTGTGTGAGAAATAACCTGCTAATATGACAATTTTGTGAAAAGAAAAAGAAAAAAAAATCTTGATTTTGCAAAGAATTGTGGGAAAAAAATGACAACTTCAAAAAACTCATCATGCATCTTTCTAAATACCTTGGAATGTCTTCTTTCCAAAAAGGGGTCATTTGGGGGGTATTTGTACTTTTCTGGCATGTTAGGGTCTCAAGAAATTAGATAGGCCGTCAGTACTGCAGGTGTGATTAATTTTCAGATATTGGCACCATAGCTTTTGGACTCTATAACTTTCACAAAGACCAAATAATATACACTGATTTGGGTTATTTTTAACCAAAGATATGTAGTGGTATAAATTTTGGGCAAAATATATGAAGAAAAATTACTAATTTGCTAAATTTTATAACAGAAACTAAGAAAAATGCATTTTTTACAGAATATTCGGTCTTTTTTCTTTTATAGCGCAAAAAATAAAGAACCCAGTGGTGATTAAATACCACCAAAAGAAAGCTCTATTTGTGTGAAAAAAAGGACAAAAATTTCATATAGGTACAGTGTTGCATGACTGAGTAATTGTCATTCAAAATGTGAGAGCACTGAAAGCTGAAAATTGGTCTGGTTATTAAGGGGGTTTAAGTGCCCAGTGGTTAAACAAGTGTGATTTAATTGTACTTCTGTCTCAGTCTGATTCATGGTTTCTGACAGCCACACAATCAACAGGGTTTCATTATGGAATTGTTAGAATTTGCGGCTAACCACAATTACTTTTGGTTTAACAATCAATTTTACCGCCAACAATGAGGAGTTGCCATGGGGGCTAAATACGCCCCTAGTCTGGCCAACCTTTTTATGGCCAAGTGGGATAAGGACGTCATCTATTCTGAGCGGAGCCCCCATTAGATTTTTTGGGCCAGGTATATAGATGACGTCCTCCTCCTGTGGGGTGGCACTGGCCTGCAACTGGATGAATTCTTTGCCTCCATTAATAATGATAGCGGGATCAGTTTTTTTCATGAGGCCAGTCAAAAGGAGGTCAATTTTTTGGACTTGACTATTTCCAAGAGAGGAAATGGTTTTAATACTATCACCCACTTCAAGATGACAGATAGAAACTCCTTCATACCTCTGGGCAGTTGCCACCATGACTCTTTGCTCAAATCAGTGCTTAGGAGCCAATTTTTGAGAATAAGGCGCAACTGGACAGAGGTAGGGTATTATAGAACCCAGGCTGGTGTCCTCATGAATAGACCTAGAAAAAGGCTATAACCCAGAATCTTTACAAAATATTATGGAACAGGTTGGCATAATGGGAAGATCAAGTTTGTCAACAGAGAAAGTATGAAATAAGGATGTGGGTGGGGCACCTTCAGTGCCATTTATTACCATCTTTTCTACTCAGCACCATCAGATAAAAAACATAATTCGTAAACATTGGTATTTGCTTGGCAACGATTGAGTTATAAAGACCTTTTTGCCAGCAAATCCACAGGTAATCTTTAGAGGTGTCCCTTCACTCAGAGATAAAATTGCCCCTAATGTCTTTGACCCCCTGACTAAAACTGGCCTTCTTTCAAAATTTAACTGGGTACCACCAATGTCACAAGTGCCAAGTCTGTTCTTTAAATAAATGTAGGAACAGGAGGATAGATGTTTTGTTTCATCAAGCACTTCTGTGGAACATCGGATTGAACCATTTATTACCTGTTCCACGATGTGTGTATTCTACTTGCTGCAATGCCCATGTGGGTTACAGTATGTGAGGTATGCAGGTTGCAGGTATGTCTTGGCGAACATATTGCTAACATCAAAAGGGGCTTCAGATACCATTCAGTTTCCAAACACTATGCCACATATCATAATAGGAATCCGGCTAATACCCTCTTTTTGGGCATAGATAGATTCAATGACCGTTGGAGGGGCAGCTCCTTGGTAAGAAAGCTGTCAAGACTAGAAATGTCATAGATGCATAGGGTACGTTGCTGTACTCCTTTCGCTCTTAATGTAGATGCGGATGTTAACGCGTTCATAGACAATTCTTGATGATCGAAAGCATCCAACACTGTAAACCCGATTTGAGTTTTGGGATGGCAGCACTAGTTAAAATAAAAAAAAAAAAATTTGGGGGTATGGAGGGAGAGTAACCTTTATGTCCATTCTGAAGGTCTACACATTGTTAATTGTTCATTTTTAATGCCCACATAGTGTTAGTTTTTCGGGTAAGGAATCAGGAAAAAAAATCATAATGATTGGGTTCTTGTCATATAATTATTTTTTTAATAACCTTTTTTCAATAATTAATACATCTTTTTTCATATTTAAGGCCTTTAATAAACAACTAATTTTCATTTTTTTCATTATTAATGGAAGTCCATAATTTAGGGCTCTGGCATATTTTTACCTTTGGGTAACCACCGCTAGAGGCCGCTTGGCCTCTACATATAGGCGGTTATTGCCACTACCACCAGAGGTCACTAGACTCTTCGGGTTGGGTGTCCCCATGGAGGTGTTTCATCTCTCCCTTTGCGAGACCGGACTCTTTTTCGGTTGCTTTAACAGTTAGAGAAGACCTTTTTTCTTCTTTTTTTCCCCTTTCTTTTTAAATGCTCAAAGTTGTTATGCCTGTAGAAGAGTCACACAATGAGTAATCGTGTCTTCAACCAGTGGATAGACCTAGTCCCGATTCAAATCGGTGGAGTAAGAATATAAGGTCATTCTATGAGGTCCTATTGAGGGTTTTAAATAGTATATGTTAGTGTTTAATCTAACATAGTCAGGATATTTTAGATATTCCCTTTGGAGTTTAGATGAGACGGATCACTCTGACTATCAATTGGCTGTAATCTGTCCATTCCCCATGAGTGAGGGCATTTGCCCTTTCCCAAAATGGAGGAGTTAGCGAAGCTGCCACTCAAAGCTGAGAGCAGGGGTGTGGTTTCCTTGTTATGGAGATGAATATAAGGCGGTAAGTCAGCATGCCGCCTGTGCCCCTGGACGACGTCAGTTCTGATGAAGTGCGTATGCAGGAGCGACGTGTTGACGTCACCATGTTCACGCAGGTCCTGGAGTGACGGGCTGCATTGGAGAGCCAGCCAGCTTGTTTTTTATGCTTTGTATATTCTACCTATTAAATTACCACAAAGATTTTACACTATGGAAGCCTTTATTTCTTATGGGGATCGTATGGCAATATGTAACTTTGAGTGGTGTTATCCAGGAAGATGCTGAGACCATTGCTGTGTTTACCAAAGGCCCAGGCTGGGTATTAAGCTAAAAGTGCTTATTATCCCCCGTGATAGGAGATCATTGGTAGGCGGCAGTGTGTGTAGTGGTGGAAATCATCTCTCTCACATTCTTTGGGTGCATAGTTTTTCAGCTTCACATCAATTTTTTTCATCTTTCATTGGATGGACTTTATTTGTGTATTTTAATGTGTCAGGAGTCTAGCGCAACTTAATTATTGACAGGTCAGCAAGTGGTTCACTTTTTTTTTTTTCATCACATAGGTGACAAAAAGTTCCCAATGTGATGATTTTTAAGTGTCAGATTCTCTTTAAAGACCCTGCATGTCTCCTCTGGGCTCCACTGAATGTAATGCAATGCACATCGCATTTTTTTTTTTTCATCACATAGGTGACAAAAAGTTCCCAATGTGATGATTTTTAAGTGTCAGATTCTCTTTAAAGACCCTGCATGTCTCCTCTGGGCTCCACTGAATGTAATGCAATGCACATCGCATTGAACAGACCTGGCAGCGAAAGGGTTAAAAAATATTCTGAAAAAAAAAAACTCATACAGAAGGGTGCACATGCCTACAGTGCCTATTGGGAAATCTGGTCCTGTGTCCTGGACAATGCTGCTCCTCCATAGATACTGTACAGTAAGTGAGTGTTGTCATCCTGGGAAAGGTAGTGTGTTAGAAGAAGAACCACCAAGTGAGAATAAAGAAAACAAAAGAAAACAAATGCAATAGCCACATCTAAGGACTGCTGTGTAGTATAGCATAGTTGCCAACATTCGAAAAAAGAATTTAATTAGGGGTGGGGCATTCATTTGTAGGTGTGGCATAGGTGGGAAGGAAAAATGCAACGCGCATGCCGCGGCAAAAAAAATGGGCGTGGTTTAAGCAAAATATTGGCCATGGCTTAAAGGGGGTGTGGTTAGAGTCCGAGATGAAAGAGGGATGGAGGGAGAAGGAAGAGAAGGATGAAAGGAGAAGGTAAGGGAGAAAGAGAGGGAGAGGGAAAGAAAGAGATGGGGAGAAACAGAGAAGGAGAGAGAAAGAAAGCGATAGGGAGGGAAGGAGAGAGAAAGGAGAAACAGAGAAGGAGACAGAGAGAAAGAGATAGGGAGGAAAGGAAAGAAAGGAGGAAGGAGAGAAGGAGAGAAAAAAAGAGAGGGAGGCCAAATTGTGACGGTTGGCAACTATGCAGTGTACAAAGGTCAGCAGGTTGCAGGGCAGTGCCACTGTGACCCTTGCTCTCTATTTATAAAGCAACACCACAGCCAGGTCAGGGTTTAGGAACAGTCTATGGGGAGAAGGCAGCACATACCTGGTCCTGCTGGCAAGCCGAGTTCCGCTCAGCATCTGCAGGCTCTGAACACAGCCTTCTACAACTCCCAGCAGCTCCTACCCCGCGGTGTCACCAACATACAGGCAGCATGGCATAGGGCGGGATTAGAGCAGCAGTGGAGCTTGCGGCCCCGCCCGCTCCTTCCGCGCTGAAGAATAGACATATACACAGCACAGCGACCCACTGCCTGTCTCACTGAGTCCTGTCCCACGGCGGTGGCTTGTTGCGTGTGTCATTCTGCAGCGCTATGCTAATGGGGGATCATCCCGGCTGGCCATGCCCCCCACTGACCAATCCGCAGTACTTCCTGGAGGAGGTGGGGAGGGGATGACAGAGTGGCCCGGGGCAAAAAAACAATTTTTGGGACTGCTGCCAGGACAATAATAAACCAGGACATGGGTCAGATTTTCGGGACTGTCCCAGCAAATTAGGGATTGTTGCCAAATATGAGTGTAGGGTAACAATTATAACATCACTAATGCTGAATACTAGTGTCATCTCTCTTCCTGCTCTGCAAGGGAATGCTCCAGCTATTGTATAGTGTGGGATTCTGTGAATAGAATGCAAAACTTTTTGTTAATAGAGGGGGAAGATTACACAACACGATCCCTGCACTGCATGAGAGTCAGAACTTTCACTCGCAGCACAGGAAGAGGAGTGCTGCCATTCCGGGATCAGAGAAGCTACAATTTATACACAATACAGCAGCAAGCAGGACCAGATGTTTGCACAATTATATTTCTTCATCACAGACTGGAATGTTTTTACATTAGGCCCATGAAATGTGACTCAATCCCCTCTGTAGAATGCAATGCGTTATTCAGCCTCACCCTTCTCTCCAAATAAAAGCATTACAATGAGAAGGATTTATTAAGGTGGAAAGTGTTCACTATTCCAGGAGAGGCTGCTGTCACTTGAAATACCTAAACATGTGCAGGAGAATTTTACAAAATTAGACGTTTTTGTACATGAATAGATGATTAAAGTGAACACAGATTCACAAGGATAAGAGAACGTTAACTTTTAAATGTGCATTTATTATTTTTTTCCTAAGAAGCCTGCAGAGCATTGCACCCATGATCAGCAGATTACAGGTGCAATGTCCAGCTCCTGCAGACTCTCAGCACAGCTGTCTGCCCATACCTCGTGCAGGCAGACAGTAACCTGAGAGTAGGAAGATCAATGGACTACAAGGACGCTCACCAGTGCCCTCACAGCTCATTGAAAACTGCAAGTCGTCAGACACAATGTCTGATGGTACTTGTAGGCATTAATTCACAAGAAACTGTAAATGAATGGCGTGGCCTTGTGGGTGGAGCCCCACATGGCCATGCTGTTTTCAAATGGATGGATGGCAGGCAGAAGATCCAGGCCCACGGTCACAGGGAGGGGGAGGGCAGGGAGAAGGTCCCTGGCCCACTGTCACAGGGAGGGGGGAGGGCAGTAAGAAGATCCCTGGCCCACTGTCACAGGGGTGGGGGGGAGAAGATCCCTGGCCTGATGTCGCAGAGAGCAGTGGGAAAGCTGCAGATGCTGAAACATGTTACCTAAAAAACACGTGGAAAATGTAACATGTTCCAAAATTGATTTTATCCTTTAATTTTCTTTTTAAATCAGCTCAAGGAATGGTACTTGCATTCAATGAAAATTGCCCTTTGTGTTGATGGCTGCTGTCTTTGTTGAAATCTTCCATATTATGTCCCACGCATACCCCATAGTCTTCCAGTGCTGCAGGGGTTATTACACCCACTGGACCTCTCAACTATGCCCGCCCTTTCCTCCCCCTCCTCCATTCATAGAAGCTGTACTATAGCTTTCATCAATGAATGGAAGATGGGCAGGTGAATAATGAGCCTTCTACCTCCATCAATAGAACACTTCTCATTGATGCATACAACAGTACAGCTTCTAGGAATGGAGGACAGCTGGAAAGGAAAGGAATATTTGGCACTATTGATGAGTGCATATGACAGGTCCAATCCCTGCAACGGCTGTAGGGGGTATGGGGGGGGGGGGGGGGGTAGTAAATGGAAGATTTCAATTAAGAGTGCAGCCATCAGCACAAGGGACACTTCCCACTATATGTAAAATCTCTTGTGCTGATTTACAAAAAATGAAATTTGGGCTTTAATAAATCCTCACTGCCAGCAGCAATGGCAACATGTAGTGAAATAAGTGACTAACAGCTGAACAGTATAGGGTTGCCACCTTTTCTTCAAGTCAAACCCGAACACTTTAGCGGCAAACAGCAAAAAAATTTTTATAGTATAAACTATACATATATTTTGATATTAAATAACATTTCAAATCATATTAAGTTAATAACAAGAGTCTCCCTTTACATCAGAGTCCACAGAGTTCCCCTTTTACATCTGAACTCGCAGAGTTCCCTTTCACTGTAAGGGGGGACTCTGGGGACTCTGACATAAGGGATGCTCTGGGAACCCTGATTGAAGGAGGAACACTGAGAACTCTGCTGTATGGAGAGGATCTTGATGTAAGGGGCAACACTGTGGCCTCTGAAGTAAGGGGTGCTCTGAGAACCCTGATTTACCTTTAGTGTACTCACTCAGAGGCAGGAGAGAGAAGGGGGAGACTTCAGTCACAGACAGGGATGGATGGTGAGCTCACTCACCCCTTGGCACCTCTCATCCAGAGGTATCTGAGGCTGCTTGACCCCAAATTTACAGCCCCCACGTTCCTTTTCTGAGGCACAGTTTCGGGGATTGGAGTGGGGTGGAGTGGGGTAGGAGGAAGAGGTACAGATCAAGCCCTCTCTCCTCTCCCGTCTGTGTGTGTTGGGGGGGGGGGGGATTGTTAGTGCTGGCTTTGGGCAGTGTTAAAGAGAGTGTAATAGACAACTGCAGCCAGAAACCCTGCTGGGAAGCCATAGTCCAGTCTGAATCATGTGTCCGGGTTTCAGGCAGCCTGATTCCAAACCCGAACTGTCCAGGTGAATCCCGGACAGGTGGCAACCCTAGTACAGAGCTACATAGTCTGCAACTTTAGCCTACCAATTACTATTAGCTTTACTTTCTGAGTCACTAGCCCAGAACATGTGTGCAGATTAGCAAAGTCAAAAGTCCTTATCAGCAAACTTGGTCCATGGCAATGATAGTAGTATACGGAAGCATTCAGGATACCACAAAGCAACAAAGTGCTGATATGGTCATTTTAAAGCAAATATCAACAACTTTATGCAGCATTGCCCTGTAAAGAAGCATGGGGCGCAGTTACCTTACCAGCAGACAGCGAACAAAATCTCGCTGCCCGCCGGACGTGTAAGTATGCACCAATCAATTAAATGGAGCACATGAGAGGGCCAGGAGAGTGGTAGGGAACACCAAATAAAATGGATGCATCTCCTCTCAGATGAGTTCTTGAGATCCTAATGCACATATAACAAGCAAACACAAGAGGGCGGCTCCATCTAGGTGTAGCGATTTATTTTAAAAAGTATAATAGACAATAAAAATGCACTTACTAGATAAAAGTGGATCAAGACTTGTCGTAAACCCATATAGACCTCCATAGGATCACCGCAAAGCTGCAGAGCTCAGCAGGCATGTGGCTGGTTGAAGCAGAGTTCTTGATGGAAATGCAGCTGTCAAGCTTCAGGCTGGAACATAAGCATCAGCAGCTTCCAGAAAAGGCAAGATGGCTGCGGCTCCAACCAGCACCTCTCTTGGCTGGGTGATGACAGGAAGTGGAGGGGATGTGGCTACATGTTTCAGGACAGAAGGAGGGCTCCTTTATCAACCAATAGGAAAAGGTTTTCAGTGGTAAAAAACAGTGGTACAGTCCATAGCACAGCACACATAAGAGACAGTTCATCCCTAACTACCTAATGTTGGCTGCCCAGTTCATACATTGCCCAGAGGTAGCAAGTCCCTAGCAACAGTCCATAATTGGTAGTTTCTTGGCCCCAGGAAATCCCATGCGGCTGATCCAGCGGCGGGGAATCCATTGCCCTGACGAAACTACATGGCTCAGCAGGTCTACATGGCTCAGCACTCCACGACGAACCCCCTTCCCAAGTCCTCCCTTCCCAAATATTTAATAATTTACTACAAGGGGCAGGACCCACAAAAAACCCAGGAAAGAGTCCAGTACTGTTAACCCCTTCCCATCCCGGGGAGCCCAAACTAGCTACATAGTGCAAATACCTTAACAGCAAAAATACATTCAATAGCACCCCGTAAGCACCTGGTTACAGTTGTAACTGCTTAAAAAATATTAGCTGGAGTTTGCCTTCAATTTCTTAGTGTATCTAAATCTACTAATGTTAGAATATATATACAATCAGTTGGGTTTAATGTGCATGCAGGGCAGGATCTATTTTATACACAGTACTTCTATATGTATATTGTTATCAATTATAATATTTATTTCTAATTTGTAACCTAAATTTAATCAAATAAAACTATTTTTAGATTTCATAGTCTAACTACTCGTGTGCCCCCAAAGTCCAATTTCATTAGTTCCCATAATTTACACATATAAATCTACTAATGCACCAACCCCCCTCCCCTTCCCTAGAATGCTGCTGTCCAAATGTGCCCCCTGTGCTCCTTGATCCAGAGTGGAGAACCCTAATATATAGGAAGTGTGTTACTGTCAGGATCACCAGGTAAAAACAGAAAGAAAAAAGCCTAAAAAAAATGCAAAATATATACTACATTTTTTTTTTGGGGTTATATTACCGCTTCAAAGCTGAATTCCAGGTATGTTTTTTTTTTTTTTTTTTTGCATAGTTACATCAGTCCAGCTTGTACCAATGTAAGGATACATAGTCCACACCTGTGGGAACCCTGTGGAAGCAGAGACTCGCTGTAGTAGCCTCCACTACTACTATGATCCTCACTGTCTTTTGGGTCCTGTGCCAAGTGGCTGCCCTACTGCATAGTGAATACAGAGAATCACTTGCTCAGCACGAGCCCTATTCACTATTCACAGAACGCCTTGCATTTGTCTCATTGAATGCAAAGCATTGAATGTAAGCTCGGATTGGACTAGGTGGAGGGGTAGGGTGATGACATTGCAATCTCCACCTTGTCCAATCAGAGAATGTTTTGCATTCTCAATACACAATACAATAAAATTCTGTGAATGGTGCTTATGCTAAGTGGGTGACCATATGGGTGTACTATGTAGCAGGGCAGCCGCTCAGCACAGGATCCAGAAGACCGGGAGGGTCCTGCAGTACCAGTGCCTACTACAGTGATTGTCTGCTTCCACAGGGACCGGCCAAGTATGGCATATGGATACTTACATTGGTCCAAGCTGGAACAATGTAACTAAGCAAAAAACATACCTGGAAATCATGAGAAGCGTGTTTGTGAAATGAATACAAAAATCTGGTCATGTTAGTGAAATGTATTTCTAGAAGCTGCCATGTATTGTGCTATATGTATGACCGAGAAAGCAACCTCAATCATAGTTTGTGCTGTCTGCAGCCATTTAAATGCTGAGTTTGGAGTCAGAAAGCCGCCCTCCGCCCATACTGTAATCTGCCTACGTACTCTCTGTGGTAAGAGGATAACTGACAGTTAGTTCTTATCTTGCTCTCAGCATCTTCCTCCTGTGTCTTATCTTCCCTCTTCAAATGTGTATTGGAGCCAATCAGATGATGCCATGCTTTGTGAAAATGACATGATGGTGTGTATTGGAAAATTCAAAGATATATTTAACTCTGCAGCTTTATACACATGCATATGTTTATCAGAGACATGCACTCTGTTGAAAATCTGTTCTATCAGCTTCACCAGTCTACTCATGATACCTCTACTGATTGCTGTAGACCATGCATAGGAGTTGATTTACTAAATCTGGAGAGTGCAAAATCTTCTAGCTTGTTCAATTAAGCTTTGACAAAAAAAAAAAAAAAAACCTGGAAGCTGATTGGTTTCTACGCAGAGCTGCACCAGATATTGCACTCTACAGTTTTAGTAAATTAACCCCTATATAGTGTCCTTCTTTTTTTTTTTTTTTTTTTTTTGCTGCTTCAACTGTTCGTAAAGCTGCAAAACTCCATTGTCATTCAACTTCAGCCACAACCCCTTTTTTCTTGGATTGAGATGTCCAGGAGGTTGGGGATGGGGTAAGCCCTTTACCAACCTTTGTAATATACTTTAACAAAAGGAAGGAGGGAGGTCTGGTGTCACCGGTGACACACCTCCATCCCTAAAATATGCAATAGAACAAGAAATTCGCCCTGGGACAATTAAAATATAAAATATAAGGATTTATTCAAGTGCACAATCATGCATAATTGATATCACTAACAATGGCCAGTTTGAACACACATTAAAATGAAAATAAAAGATGGGTACATGTACATATTTTATATATAATCAGTATCATATGGTGTACAGGCATCTAATGTACCCGACATGTTTTGCGAGACCCAGCTCACTCATCAGGTGTGGATGCATGTAAAAAATGTACCTAGGATATAGGAACATAAAATAAGTATATAAGAACATAAAATAAGTATGTAATACACTCTCACATCTACGGCGTGCCTGCCCTCTGTTTTGCCCTCGGTGTGGTCTCGTTGGGCTCCGCCTCCTCAGCTCCCTGGTGAGACAGTTGCTGCCGCCTTTGGGAACTACACACTTTGTTTTTGGCCTTGTTTCAGTGGTGAGTACGGGGTCTTGCATTATGGCTCCCATACCCTGTTGCCCATATAACCTACATTATATTACATACTTATTTTATGTTCTTATATCCTAGGTACATTTTTTACATGCATCCATCCCTGATGAGCGAGCAGGGTCTCGTGAAACGCGTCGGGTACATTAGATGCCTGTACACCATATGATACTGATTATATATAAAATATGTACATGTACCCATCTTTTTTATTTTCATTTTAATGTATGTTCAAACTGGCCATTGCTGATGATATCAATTATGCATGATTGTACACTTGAATAAATCCTTATATTTTAAATTTTAATTGTACTTATTGTTATTATGTATATTAGCAAAACCGTGATCACCTCATTTAAAGTCCCAGGGCGAATTTCTTGTTCTCTTCCTGTGTAATATACTTTTTTCAACAAAAGTACATTTTACCCCCCTCCACTTTCAAATTAGAACTAGTACTTTGAACCTCCCAGTATGCCATGTCCTGAAGTTACGGAAGTGCTCTCATGTAGCCTAATTAAAGAAGGAAAATCTCAAAATGGGATTTTTAAGGCAATTTAACAAAAAATATAGGAAGAAAACATAATAAAAATATATATAATTTTATTAATACACAAAAAATTCATAAAATTCTTATGGAAAGAGCCACAAGAGAAACATATATACATGTATTTTGGATAAATGTATACAGTAATAAACAGAAGTGGCAAAATCCTACAACAATCATGAAACCATCCAACCAGATGACAGAAGATGGTAAGTAGTGGAAAAGTTCGGACTTTTCCACTACTTACCATCTTTAGATCCATCCTGCCTTGTGTCATCCATTCAGGGTGATACTGGCTGTGTACTGAAGCCTAAGGCTCGATTCACATCTATGCATGTTGCTTTTGAGCGTTTCTGCAGTGCTTTTTGCGGTGCTTGCCGCGTTTTTGAACAGGCGTTTTTGCTGCGTTTTTACCGCGTTTTTGCCACGTTTTGCGTTTTTTTTTTTTTTTTTAGTTTTTTCTTTACGCTGTGGTAATACAGCGTAAAAAAAAAAGAAAAAAGCAAATTGCGGCAAAAACGCGCTAAAAACACGGTACTTGCATTTTTGGATGTGGGTCCATTGAATTCTATTACATGCAAAACGCTGCATTTGGCATGAAAAAAAGTCCCCAACCCTTTCCAAAAACGCAGAGGCACAAAAATGCATTGATGTGAACATGTTCCATAGGAACCCATGTTAAAAAATTTCCATGCATTTCTGCAAAATGCATCAAAAAACGCATTAGTGTAAATCAAGCCTTAGGCCTCTTGCACATGATACTCCTGTTTGAGAATCTACTTTTTCAGATGTAATTTCAGGTGATTTTTTTGTAAGTATTTGCACGTATTTTCATGCATATGTGTTTGCACATTTACGCGCGATTTCGCAAAAATTCTGACGTTTTTGTTCGGCACAATATAGAAATGGACATTTAAGCGCATTTGTGCGCACTTGCACGCATGAGGCGTAAATTACTGACCAAAAATGCAGATTTTTCTATTTTTATTTTTACTGAACAATGCATGCCGCTTGTTTGCGTGTCTGTGTACATAGGGACATTACAATTATTGGGCTGTATTTTAGCTCAGTAAAAGAAAAAGCTGTACTGAGCTTTTTCAAGCTGCAGTGTGCAAGAGGCCTTAGGCTTAGTTCACACTGGCATTAAGAGCAGGCTCAATAGCTTATGCACAAGATATAATAGACAGCACATTGTGCTGTTCACACTAAGCGCTAGTGTTGCTTCAAAATTGAAGCCTCATGTTGAGTCAGGAGGAGTTTGAAGCCTTTCAACGCCTCCCATTCAAGTCTATGGTAACGCTCTGCGAAGGCTCTGGCAGGCGTTTTCGGAGCGGTATTGGTGCGGTTGCGGCACGTTAAAATTAGTCACTTTCCATTGTGGAGCAGTTTTAATGCTCATCAAATGCTACAAAACCACGCATAGGGTGTTTGGGGAGTGTTTAACGCTTGTAAAACGCCCCATTCTAAAGCTCATTGACACCTGTCTGATGCCCATACTAACGCCATACAAACGCTATAGGAGTGTTTGTTGAGCGTTAGTAATTTAGTCAATGTGAACAAGCCCTTGTTCTCTCTGTACAGAGCCCTGTGTTGATTGTGTTGACATATTAGAGAATAAAATGTGTACATTTTATGTGCAGTAACACTATTTATTTTAAAACTAATACTGTTCTGATCTGAAATTGCACAATTTCAAAGCCGCATGTCAGTGCGACTTCGGGGGCGTGACTTCTAAGACATCTATGCAGCTTCATGTACACATGTCTATGCAAGTCGCACCTAAAATCGGCAAAAGTAGTACAGGAACTACTTTTTCAAATCGGTGTGGCACCGAAAGGTCGGCATTGCACTGATTTGAACAGTGCAATTGCTGCCAATAGGGTGTGACCTGTCAAATCGCATGACAAATCGATTCAATGTGAATGAGGACTCAACAAAAGAAAAAGTGTGTTTTTGTTTAGTTTTGTTGTGTTTTATTGTCTAAGGACTGTGAAAATAAATCATTGTTTTATATATCATGAAAAGAAAGCATTGTTTGTCCTTAACCAATTGCTGACCGATGCACGCCAATATACGTCGGCACTAGGGATGAGCTTCGAGTTCGAGTCGAACTCATGTTCGACTCGAACATTGGCTGTTCGCAAGTTTGCCGAACAGCGAACAATTTGGGGTGTTCGCGGCAAATTCGAATGCCGCGGAACACCCTTTAAAAGTCTATGGGAGAAATCAAAAGTGCTAATTTTAAAGGCTAATATGCAAGTTATTGTCATAAAAAGTGTTTGGGGACCTGGGTCCTGCCCCAGGGGACATGGATCAATGCAAAAAAAAGTTTTAAAAACGGCCGTTTTTTCAGGAGCAGTGATTTTAATAATGCTTAAAGTCAATCAATAAAAGTGTAATATCCCTTTAAATTTCGTACCTGGGGGGTGTCTATAGTATGCCTGTAAAGGGGCGCATGTTTCCTGTGTTTAGAACAATCTGACAGCAAAATGACATTTCGAAGGAAAAAACTCATTTAAAAGGGGAACCCCGGCCAAAATTAAAAAAAAAAAATGACGTGGGGTTCCCCCTAAATTCCATACCAGACCCTTCAGGTCTGGTATGGATTTTAAGGGGAACCCCGCGCCAAAAAAAAAAAAAAAAAACGGCGTGGGGTCCCCCCAAAAATCCATACCAGACCCTTATCCGAGCACGCAACCTGGCAGGCCGCAGGAAAAGAGGGGGGGACGAGAGTGCGGCCCCCCCTCCCTCCTGAACCGTACCAGACCACATGCCCTCAACATTGGGAGGGTGCTTTGGGGTAGCCCCCCAAAACACCTTGTCCCCATGTTGATGAGGACAAGGGCCTCATCCCCACAACCCTGGCCGGTGGTTGTGGGGGTCTGCGGGCGGGGGGCTTATCGGAATCTGGAAGCCCCCTTTAACAAGGTGACCCCCAGATCTCGCCCCCCCCCCTGTGTGAAATGGTAAGGGGGTACTTATACCCCTACCATTTCACGAAAAAAGTGTCAAAAATGTTAAAAATGACAAGAGACAGTTTTTGACAATTCCTTTATTTAAATGCTTCTTCTTTCTTCTATCTTCCTTCATCTTCTGGTTCTTCTGGTTCTTCCTCCGGCGTTCTCGTCCAGCATCTCCTCCGCGGCGTCTTCTATCTTCTTCTCCTCGGGCCGCTCCGCACCCATGGCATGGGGGGGAGGCTCCCGCTCTTCTCTTCTTCTTTTCTTCTCTTCTTCTCTTCTTCATTTTCTTCTCCGGGCCGCTCCGCAATCCATGCTGGCATGGAGGGAGGCTCCCGCTGTGTGACGGCGCTCCTCGTCTGACAGTTCTTAAATAACGGGGGGCGGGGCCACCCGGTGACCCCGCCCCCCTCTGACGCACGGGACATGACGGGACTTCCCTGTGGCATTCCCCGTGACGTCACAGGGAAGTCCCGTCAAGTCACCGTGCGTCAGAGTGGGGCGGGGTCACCGGGTGGCCCCGCCCCCTCCGTTATTTAAGAACTGTCAAACGAGGAGCGCCGTCACACAGCAGGAGCCTCCCTCCATGCCAGCATGGATTGCGGAGCGGCCCGGAGAAGAAAATGAAGAAGAGAAGAAGAGAAGAAAAGAAGAAGAGAAGAGCGGGAGCCTCCCCCCCCATGCCATGGGTGCGGAGCGGCCCGAGGAGAAGAAGATAGAAGACGCCGCGGAGGAGATGCTGGACGAGAACGCCGGAGGAAGAACCAGAAGAGCCAGAAGAACCAGAAGAACCAGAAGATGAAGGAAGATAGAAGAAAGAAGAAGCATTTAAATAAAGGAATTGTCAAAAACTGTCTCTTGTCATTTTTAACATTTTTGACACTTTTTTCGTGAAATGGTAGGGGTACTTATGTACCCCCTTACCATTTCACACAGGGGGGGGGCCGGGATCTGGGGGTCACCTTGTTAAAGGGGGCTTCCAGATTCCGATAAGCCCCCCGCCTGCAGACCCCCACAACCACCGGCCAGGGTTGTGGGGATGAGGCCCTTGTCCTCATCAACATGGGGACAAGGTGTTTTGGGGGGCTACCCCAAAGCACCCTCCCAATGTTGAGGGCATGTGGCCTGGTATGGTTCAGGAGGGAGGGGGGGCCGCACTCTCGTCCCCCCCCTCTTTTCCTGCGGCCTGCCAGGTTGCGTGCTCGGATAAGGGTCTGGTATGGATTTTTGGGGGGACCCCACGCCGTTTTTTTTTTTTTTTTTGGCGCGGGGTTCCCCTTAAAATCCATACCAGACCTGAAGGGTCTGGTATGGAATTTAGGGGGAACCCCACGTCATTTTTTTTTTTTACATTTTGGCCGGGGTTCCCCTTAATATCCATACCAGACCTGAAGGGCCTGGTATGGAATTTAGGAGGACTCCCACGTCATTTTTTTTTTTAAATTTTGGTTTGGGGTTCCCCTTTGGGGAATTCCCATGCCGTTTTTATCAATGAACTTCTATGTGTATTGTCGGCAATGCAATAGCCGCGGGTAGTTTTAAATAAGTTTTTTCCTTCAAAATGTCATTTTGCTGTCAGACTGTTCTAAACACAGGAAACATGCGCCCCTTTACAGGCATACTATAGACACCCCCCAGGTACGAAATTTAAAGGGATATTACACTTTTATTGTTTGACTTTAAGCATTATTAAAATCACTGCTCCTGAAAAAACGGCCGTTTTTAAAACTTTTTTTTGCATTGATCCATGTCCCCTGGGGCAGGACCCAGGTCCCCAAACACTTTTTATGACAATAACTTGCATATAAGCCTTTAAAATTAGCACTTTTGTTTATTCATGTTCGTGTCCCATAGACTTTAACGGTGTTTGCGTGTTCAAACGAACTTTTTTCCTGTTCGCATGTTCTGGTGCGAACCGAACAGGGGGGTGTTCGGCTCATCCCTAGTCGGCACAATGGCAGCGGTTGGCAAATGGGCGTATCTGTACGACCCCTTTAAGTGGTGGGGCTAGCGGGCACCCGCCGTGTACAGCGTGACCGTGCCCGTGTGACCTGCGGACTCGATGTCCGCTGGTGTCCCGCGATCGTGTCACGGAGCCGCAGAACAGGGAGATGCCTATGTAAACAAGGCCTTCCCCGTTCTGCCTAGTGACATGACAGGGATCACTGCTCCCTGTCAATCGGGAGCAGTGATCCCTGTCATGTGAGTGGAAGCCCATCCCCCCCCACAGTTAGAATAACTCCCTAGGACACAGTTAACCCCTTGATCGCCCCCTAGTGTGTAACCCCTTCTCTGCCAGTGTCATTTACACAGTAATCAGTGCATTTTTATAGCACAGATCGCTGTATAAATGACAATGGTCCCAAAATATTGTCAAAAGTGTCCGATGTGTCCGCCATAATGTTGCAGTGACGATAAAAATCGCAGATTGCCGCCATTACTTATAAAAAAAAAATAATAATAAAAATGCCATAAAACTATCCCCTATTTTGTAGACGCTATAGCTTTTGCACAAACCAATCAATATACGCTTATTGCGATATTTTTTTTTTTCTTTACCAAAAATATGTAGAAGAATACATATCGGCCTAAACTGAGGAAAAAATTTAGTTTTTATTATATATTTTTTGAGGGATATTTATTTTAAAGTAAAAAATACAGTGGAACTTCGGATTGCGAGTAACGCGGTTAACGAGCGTTTCACAATACGAGCACTGTATTTTTAAAAATCGTAACTCGGTTTGCGAGTGTTGTCTCGCAAAACGAGCACGATTCAGGCCAAAGCGTGTGCAGTACCGCGTTTGGCCTGGGGTGGGGGGGGGCGCTGGAGCTGAGCGGCGCCAATCGGCACAGTTCGGAAATGCACGGAAAGGCCCAAGGTCAGCCGAGGTGTCCTCGGGCCTTTCCGGCCGTTTCCGAGGCTCTCTGGCGCCCCCCACCTCTGGCCGTATGCGGTATTGCATGCCATTGAAGTCAATGCAGAAAAAATTATTTTCATTTCCATTTACTTCAATGGGGAAACTCGCTTTGATATGCGAGTACTTTGGATTACGAGCATACTCCTGGAACGGATTATACTCGTAATCCGAGGTTCCACTGTATTGCTTTTTTTCCAAAAATTGTTGCTCTTTTTTTGTTTATAGCGTAAAAAAATAAAAATCGCAGAGGTGATCAAATACCACCAAAAGAAAGCTCTATTTGTGGGGAAAAAAAGGGACATCAATTGTGTTTGAGTGTAATGTCGCACAACCATGCAATTGTCAGTTAAAGCGACACAGTGCCGAATCGCAAAAAGTGCTCTGGTAAGGAAGGGGGCTGAAGAGGTTAAAATGAAAATAAACAAAACAATTTAACATTTAAAGTATAACTAAAGGCAAAACCTTGTTATCCTTAGTAATGACAAAGCTACTGTTGAATAAACAGGTCCATAGTGTTGGAAGTACAACAAGATGGTTGTTCTGTACTGTGAACAATATATATGAATTTTACCTTTCTATCCAGCAGGTGGCACTGCAGTATTATAATGTGTATTCTATGATAATGTATTTAGAGGAAGTACCTTCGTTCCTAAGTGTGTGTAGTTGTATGCTCCTTGTTCCTGTTCCATGATCCTCCATAAAAGACATCCTCCATAAAAGTAAAGCCGTTTGCTGTATCAAAGAAGATTCCAGTGCATAATTTTAATACTCTGACAACACATAGCAGAAATGTAAAAAAATGCGTCAATGGGGGGTGAACAGGTGTGAGAGGTGAAGTGGTTAAGGTCTATTTTTGCTGAATTGTGGTGCGTGGGCAGCTTTTGCAAAAAGAAAGGAATGCTTTAAAACAAAGCATGTAAACATGTATTAAAAGCATGTGTTAGTAAACGGGTTAGAAACTTTGCCAGGAAAACTTCTCAGTGAGGATGATAATAAAAAAAACCCTTACATCCCTTACTGTATGTGTCATTGGGGCAGGGAGTAATGAAACATCTCCCTAATGGAGACAAATACTGGAGAATAAAACACTTTTGTTACGACTTTGTAGTTTAAATCACTATATTTTTAGTACTGTTATCCTTATTAGGGTCAGACAGTGCCACGTTGGGCACTGCACAGCTTCTTCAAAAACTTCCCTGCGCCTACCACACATGCATACAGGGGTTAATTAACTAAAGCTCGAGAGTGCAAAATCTGGTGCAGCTCTGCATAGAAACCGATCAGCTTCCAGGTTTTCTTGTCAAAGCTTAAAGGAGTTGTAAAGGAAGAAGGTTTTTTATCTTATCTTAAAGTGATTGTTAGGCTGCTTTCACACTGAGACGCTTTACAGGCATTATAGCGCTAAAAATAACGCCTGTAAAGAGCCTCTCCTCTCACTCCAGTGTGAGAGCCCGAGTGCTTTCACACTGGAGCGGTGCGCTGGCAGGACGCCAAAAAAAGTCCTGCAAGCAGCATCTTTGAGGCACTATACAGCACTCCTACAGTGCCCCTGCCCATTGAAATCAATGGGCAGCGCCGCCGAAGAGCCGGCCTTTGCGGGTGCATTTAACCCCGCTAGCGGCCTAAAAGTGCCGCAAAAACGACGGTAGAGCGCTGCTAACAATAGCGGTGCTTTACCACCAACACCCCAGTGTGAAAGTAGCCTAAAGGTTCGTTTTTTTGTTTTTTTTTTAAATAACAAACATGATATACTTACCTCCTCTGTGCAAGGGTTTTGCACAGAGTTGCCCCATCCTCCTCTTCTGGGGTCTCCCCAGCGGTGCTCCTGGCTCCTTCCCGCATCGAGTGCCCCCCTCAGAGACCCACATTCCAATGGGGCACTCATGCAAGCGCGCCTCCAAGTTCTGCTGCTGCGTCCATTGACATAGACTGCAGGACTCGGCCCCGCCCCCTGGCTCCTGTGTCACTGGATTTGATTGACAGCAGCAGGAGCCAATGGCTGCTGCTGCTATCAATCTATCCAATGAGGACGGCCGGATAGAATGAGCCCAGCGGCTGGAGCTGCTGGGCTTATTCTCATCACTGGAAAAATTGGGTTCAGGTAAGAAAAAGGGGGGATCTGGGTGGCTGCTGAACTACAGAAGGTTTTTCACCTAACTGCATAGAATGCAGTTAGGTGAAAAACCTTGAGGGTTTACAATCCCTTTAATGCACTCTATGCATTAAGATAAAAACTTTTGTGTGTGTGATGTCTTTGATGACGCCCTGGAGGAGGGGCGAAACGTGCAATATCCGACTCACGTTTTAACCAGTGACGCTTCTTCCTGTTTCCCGTGGAACGCACGCTTACAGCGGCGATTGCGGAAGTTTTTCTGAAATACCTGGTTGCAACCCTGAATCTTGTGAGTAGCGCTGTGATGCGCAAGTGATATCTTTCTCCACAGTACTTCACCATATTATTTCACCTTGTCTTTTGGGTTGGAATTGATGGTCCACATCTCCAAGCTTTTATCCCACCTACCATGATTTAGAGCCATCCTTTCTGCCTTCTGAACTGCAGCATATCAGAGCCATCTAATCGCAGTACTTCAGGTGACTGATTGTCAGCATAGGCTGAAGAGATGCTATTATCCAGTGTGATTGCTACCAAGAATTTTGCACAGTAGTTCAGCTTATGGCACTTATCCGTGAACAATCACTGTCACTTTATTAGCAATTGCATATATCCTTTGTCAGCATATTTTTATATATCAATTTTATATGTTTAGCACGTATTTTATAAGTGTTATGTATCCATGATCACAGGATCACCGCACAGTTCACTTTTCACTCAGTATTACAATCACGGCTGTGGTACTTGCTCTATTGCCAGCGCTGTATGTATTTGTTTTTCATTTTGTGTGTAGCAGCCTCCCCAGCACCCCCTAATACTTACCTAAACCCCCTCTCTGTCCAGCGATGTCCACAAATCCCTCAGCCATCCGGGACTCTCCTCCTGATTGGCTGAGACACAGCAGCGGCGCCATTGGCTTCCGTTGCTGTCAATCAAAGTCAGTTAACACCTCAGGGGAGAGAAGGGGAAGGGCCGAATGGCAGCTCCATGTCTGAATGAATACACAGAGCTTCAGCTCGGCTCAGGTGCCCCCATAGTAAGCTGCTGACTGTGGGGGCACTCGACAGGAGGGAGGGGCCAGGAGCAGCAAAGAGGGATCTGGGTTGCCCGGTGCAAAACCAACTGCACAGAGGAGGTAAGTAATAACATGTTTGTTATTTGAGAAGTGGATTGGCTACCATGCACAGCTGCACCAGATTTTGCAGTCTGCAGTTTTAGTAAATTAACTCCACAGAGACTGAGGTTTATCATGATCCTAGGCCCACTGGGTGGCAGTGTTTCCTGGGAATCATTCAGAATAACATATAAATATTATTTTTAATGGCATGGTTAGGTAATTTAAGGTGAAACTAGTTTCTTCATATAAATGCAGATTTTGCTGTCAGTAAGATTTTGTTAAATCAAAAACACTCAATTAGCTGCTTAGCTGAGATTTTCTTCAATTCTATTGTGCATTTGTTATTTGAGTACTGTTGCTTTCATTTTATTTATTTTTTGCTTTCTGTGTTTTTTTTTTTTTCCCCTGTAAACAAAGTAAAAAATATGAGGCTGACGAGGATCCATTTTTTGGCAGAAGGAATGGGCCCAGAATAGTTAAAAGGCACTTCAGTAACCACTGGAAGTGATTTTAAGGCCATTGTACTCCTGGAAACCACCAAAACTACCACAAAGTAGATAGAAAGGCTAACTTCCATAATGACATTTAAAGTATAACTAAAGGCAAAACATTTTATTTAGTTTTGGATAGAGTGGAGAGGGATTAGAACGCCTGTCAGTTTTTATTGCTGTCTGTGCCCTCATTGTATTCACCCTCTCTATTTGTCCTGTTTACCATTATCATTCAGGTAGCGTTCACACTAGCTGCGGCCGCAGCTCGCAGCAGGGCGTCCGGTGCGTCCCTGTTCTCCCTTTCAGGGGGAAATCAGATCAGAATTTTTCCCTAAATTTGGACCTGAAACTGAGCCAAAGACGCACAGGGCACTTCGCAGCCACCACGGAGATGTGTGAACCTGCTCTATTGAGAGCCGGTCACTGTCTCCTGTCATGCAAATTGGATGCGGGGAAACCCACATTCAATTTGCATAAGAGCCCTTTGACACTGGGGCGGGCGTCGGCGGTAAAGCGCCGCTATTGTAAGCAGCGCTTTACCGTCGGTATGCGGCCGCTAGCGGGGCGGTTTTACCCCCCGCTAGCGGCTGAGAAATGGTTAAAAACCACCGCAAAGCGGCGGTATAGCCGCGCCGTCCCATTGATTTCAATGGGCAGGAGCGGTGAAGGAGCGGTACACACTCCGCTCCTTCACCGCTCCGAAGATGCTGCTAGCAGGACTTTTTTTACCGTCCTGCCAGCGCATCGCTCCAGTGTGAAAGCCCTCGGTGCTTTCACACTGGAATGAAAGCAGCGGCACTTTCGGGTCGGTTTGCAGGCGCTATTATTAGCGCAATAGCGCCTGCAAACCGCCCCAGTGTGAAAGGGCCCTAAGTGTGAACCCAGTCTAAAAGTGAAAGTAAAAGAAAATCACCAATTTTGGGTTCTCCCCATCTTTTTTATTATTGTTATACAGGATTTATATAGCGCCAACAGTTTGTGCAGCGCTTTACAACATGAGGGCAGACAGTACAGATACAATTCAATACAAAGAGTATTAGCTGTGGGGGATGAGCTGATAGAGAAAATAAAAGTACAGTTGTTAGATGGAGGCAGAATAGGCTTCCCTGAAGAGAAGGGTTTTCAGGGATCATCTGAAAGCAACCAGAATAGGAGATAGTTGGACAGATTGGGGTAGGGAATTCCAAAGGATGGGAGAAGCTCTGGAGAAGTCCTAGAGGCGAGTATGGGAGGAGGTGACAAGGGAACTAGAGAGCAGGGAGGAACGAAGAGAACCATTTGGTTGGTATTTTGAGACTAGGTTAGTGATGTAACTGGGGGCTGAGTTGTGGATGGGTTTGTAAGTTGTTAGTATTTTGAATTTACAGTGCCTTGGCATTTTTCGTGTTTTGTTGCCTCACAACCTGGAATTAACACGAATTGTTTGAGGATATCCATAATTTAATTTACAGAACATACCCACAACTTTGAAGATTTTTTTTTTTTTTGTGAAGCAAACAACAAATAGGACAAAATAACAAAAAAGTCAATGTGCATAACTATTCACCCCCTAAAGTCAATACTTTGTAGAGCCACCTTTTGCGGCTATCACAGCTCCAAGCCACTTTGGATAAGTCTCTATGAGCTTGCCACATCTTACACTGGGATTTTTGCCCATTCCTCCTTGCATTGCTCCAGCTCCTTCAAGTTGGATGGTTTGCGCTTGTGAACAGCAATCTTTAAGTCTGACCACAGATTTTCTATTGGATTGAGGTCTGGGCTTTGACTAGGCCATTCCAACACATTTACATGTTTCCCCTTAAACCACTCAAGTGTTGCTTTAGCAGTGTGTTTGGGGTCATTGTCCTGCTGGAAGGTGAACCTCCGTCCTAGCCTCAAATCACACACAAAGTGGTACAGGTTTTGCTTAAGAATATCCCTGTATTTAGCACCATCCATCTTTTCCTCAACTCTGACCAGTTTCCCAGTCCTGACTGCTAAAAAACATCCCCACAGCACGATGCTGCCGCCACCATGTTTCACAGTGGGGATGGTGTTCTTTGGTTGATGTGATGTGTTGGGTTTGCGCCAGACATAGCGTTTTCTTTGATGGCCAAAAAGTTCAATTTTAGTCTCATCAGACCAGGGCACCTTCCTCCATACATTTTTGGAGTCTCCCACATGCCTTTTCACAAACTCAAAAAGTGCCATTTTGTTTTTTTGCTGAAAGTAATGGCTTTCTTCTGACCACTCTGCCATAAAGTCCAACTCTATGGAGCGTACAGCTTATTGTCTTCCTATGTATAGATAGATACTCCAGTCTCTGCTGTGGAACTCTGCAGCTCCTCCAGGGTTACCTTAGGTGTCTATGCTGCCTCTCTGATTAATGCCCTCCTTGCCCGTTCCGTGAGTTTTGGTGTGCGGCCGTCTCTTGGCAGGTTTGCTGTTGTGCCATGTTCTTTCCATTTAGTCATGATAGATTTAATGGTGCTCCTAGGGATCATCAAAGATTTGGATATTTTTTTTAAACCTAACCCTGACTTGTACTTCTCAACAACATTGTCTCTTACTTGTTTGGAGAGTTCCTTGGTCTTCATGGCAGTGTTTGGTTAGTGGTGCCTCTTGCTTAGGTGTTGCAGCCTCTGGGGCCTTTCAAAAGGGTGTCTATATGTAATGACAGATCATGTGACACTTAGATTGCACACAGGTGGACATCATTACACTAATTTTGTGACTTCTGAAGGTAATTGGTTGCACTAGAGCTTTTTATGGGCTTCATAACAAAGGGGGTGAATACATAAGCACATGCCAATTATCATTTTTTTATTTCTGAAAAATAATTTTGCTTCATCAACTTAGACTATTGTGTTCTGATCCATAACATATTATCCAGATTAAAAAAACATTTAACTAAAGGCTGTAATGTAACAAAATAGGTAAAAAAACAAGGGGGTGAATACATTTGCAAGGCACTGTAATTTGTTGGGTGAGCGGAAGCCAGTGGAGGGATTGGTAGAGAGGGGTACTAGACACTGAATGATTGGTAAGGTGGATGAGTCCGGCAGCAGCATTCATGATGGTCTGAAGTGGGGATAGACTATGTAGAGGTAATCCAGTGAAGAGAGAGTTGCAGTAGTCGAGGTGGGAGATGACCAGGGAGTGCACTAGGACCTTTGTGGTTTTATTGGTTAGGAAGGGACTTATTTTAGAGATGTTTAGAGGTTGAGGCAGCAAGCTTTGGAAAGTGATTGAATGTGGGTCTGAAAGAAGTGTTCAGAGTCCAGGATAACACCTAATAACATCTTCCATTGGGGGGCACTAGTTCTGGTGACCTGGGGGTTGGAGATTGTTTCCCTTAATTTGCAGGGATTTCCTCTCACTTCCTGTTTCGCTATGGGACAGGAAGTGAAGGGAAATATGCACAATGGGTCACAGATGGCAAAAAGAAAAAAAATATTACAGGGTTTATAACACTTCTACTTTTAATTTTTCGTCCCCTTTTCCCCTATGGCCCTGCATACCTTTTGTAACAAATTGCAGTGTAAATATCTTTTTTTTGTAGGAATTTTTTCCATGTGGTCAAATGACTGCAAAGCTTTGCTTTGTCTCTTTCCTTCTGGCCAACTACTGGTGGGAGGAGACTGTCTCCCTCTGACAATGGCTAGTGCAGTGGATGTTGATGGGTAGGGATGAGCTTTGAGTTCGAGTCAAACTCATGTTCGACTCGAACATTGGCTGTTCGCCCGTTCGCCGAACAGCGAACAATTTGGGGTGTTCGCGGCAAATTCAAAAGCCGCATAACACCCTTTAAAAGTCTATGGGAGAAATCAAAAGTGCTAATTTTAAAGGCTTATATGCAAGTTATTATCATAAAAAGTGTTTGGGGACCTGGGTCCTGCCCCAGGGGACAAGGATCAATGCAAAAAAAAGTTTTAAAAACGGCTGTTTTTTCTGGAGCAGTGATTTTAATAATGCTTAAAGTGAAACAATAAAAGTGTAATATGCCTTTAAATTTTGTACCTGGGGCGTGTCTATAGTATGCCTGTAAAGGGGCGCATGTTTCCCGTGTTTAGAACAGTCTGACAGCAAAATTACATTTCAAAGGAAAAAAAGTCATTTAAAACTACTCGCGGCTATTAATGAATTGCCGGTCCGACAATACACATAAAAGTTAATTGATAAAAAACGGCATGGGAATCCCCCACAGGGGAACCCCAAACCTAAATTTAAAAAAAAATGACGTGGTGGTCCCCCTAAATTCCATACCAGGCCCTTCAGGTCTGGTATGGATATTAAGGGGAACCCTGGCCAAAATGTAAAAAAAAAATGGCGTGGGGCCCCCCTCAAAATCTATACCAGACCCTTCAGGTCTGGTATGGATTTTAAGGGGAACCCCGCGCCAAATTTAAAAAAAAAATGGCGTGGGGTCCCCCCAAAAATCCATACGAGACCCTTATCCGAGCACGCAACCTGGCAGGCCGCAGGAAAAGAGGGGGGGACAAGAGAGTGGCCTTCCCTCTCCTGAACCGTACCAGGCTCGTGGTTGTGGTTTAACTAGGGGACCCCTAGATCCCGGCCATCCCCCCTGTGTGAAATGCTAAGGGGGTACAAAAGTACCCCTACTATTTCACAAAAAAACTGTCAAAAATGTTAAAAATGACAAGAGACAGTTTTTGACAATACCTTTATTTAAATGCTTCTTCTTTCTTCTTTCTTCTATCTTCTATCTTCCTTCGGTTTCCTCCTCCATCTTCTTCTTCTTCTGGTTCTTCCTCCGGTGTTCTCGTCCTGCATCTTCATCCGCGGCGTCTTCTTCCCTTCTTCTCCTCGGGCCGCTCCGCATCCATGATGGTATGGAGGGAGGCTGCCGCTGTGTGACGCTTCTCCTCCTCTGACGGTTCTTAAATAACGGGGGGCAGGGCCACCCGGTGACCCCGCCCCCTCTGACTTGACGGGGACTTCCCTGTGGCATTCCCCGTGATGTCAGGGGGGCGGGGTCACCCGTTATGTAACCCCGCCCCCTTCTGACATCATGGGGAATGCCACAGGGAAGTCACCAGGTGGCCCCCCCCGTTATTTAAGAACCGTCAGAAGAGGAGAAGCGTCACACAGCGGGAGCCTCCCTCCATGCCATCATGGATGCGGAGCGCTCCCAGGAGAAGAAGGGAAGAAGACGCCGCGGATGAAGATGCAGGACGAGAACACCGGAGAACCAGAAGAAGAAGAAGATGGAGGAAGAAACCGAAGGAAGATAGAAGATAGAAGAAAGAAGAAGCATTTAAATAAAGGAATTGTCAAAAACTGTCTCTTGTCATTTTTAACATTTTTGACAGTTTTTTTGTGAAATGGTAGGGGTACTTTTGTACCCCCTTACCATTTCACACAGGGGGGAGGGCCGGGATCTGGTTAAAGGGGGCTTCCAGATTCCAATAAGCCCCCCACCCGCAGACCCCCACAACCACTGGGAAAGGGTTGTGGGGATGAGGCCCTTGTCCCCATCAACATGGGGACAAGGTGTTTTGGGGGGCTACCCCAAAGCACCCTCCCAATGTTGAGGGCATGTGGCCTGGTACGGTTGACAAGGGGGGGCGCTCTCTCGTCCCCCCTCTTTTCCTGCGGCCTGCCAGGTTGCGTGCTCGGATAAGGGTCTGTTATGGATTTTTGGGGGGACCCCACGCCATTTTTAAAAAAAATTTTGGTGCGGGGTTCCCCTTAAAATCCATACCAGACCTGAAGGGTCTGGTATAGATTTTGAGGGGGACCCCACACCATTTTTTTTTACATTTTGGCCGGGGTTCCCCTTAATATCCATACCAGACCTGAAGGGCCTGGTATGGAATTTAGGGGGACCACCAAGTCATTTTTTTTTTTTAATTTTGGTTCGGGGTTCCCCTGTGGGGAATTCCCATGCCGTTTTTATCAATGAACTTTTATGTGTATTGTCGGACCGGCAATTCATTAATAGCCGCAAGTAGTTTTAAATGACTTTTTTTCCTTTGAAATGTCATTTTGCTGTCAGACTGTTCTAAACACGGGAAACATGTGCCCCTTTACAGGGATACTATAGACACCCCCCAGGTACGAAATTTAAAGGAATATTACACTTTTATTGTTTCACTTTAAGCATTATTAAAATCACTGCTCCCGAAAAAACGGCCATTTTTAAAACTTTTTTTTGCATTGATCGATGTCCCCTGGGGCAGGACCCAGGTCCCCAAACACTTTTTATGACAATAACTTGCATATAAGCCTTTACAATTAGCACTTTTGATTATTCATGTTCGTGTCCCATAGACTTTAACAGTGTTCGCGTGTTCGAACAAATTTTTTGCCTGTTCATAAGTTCTGGTGCAAACCGAACAGGGGGGTGTTCGGCTCATCCCTATTGATGGGTAACATTGCTGCCCTATTGACTTCATCCCCAGTGTCAGCCCTCTGCATTACAGAGAGGTGCTGGAACTTTGTGGTAATCTGACCACAAAAAAAAACCTAAAAAAGGTGTTTACACTGTGATTTTTGATATAAGGCATTCAGGGCTGTGGGGAGAAAAGGGGAGGGAATATTTAAAGTGTAAGTTCACCTATTCATGAAAAAGGTAAACTAACATCCTAATTATTTCTAGCCTTCTAGTATTACTCTGAACAATCTTGAGGTTTGTAAACTTGCTCTGTGAAGATCCCACACTTGAATTCTGTGACAGGTATTCACTATGTCCTGTAGGAGGCACTGCTGTGTTACACCTTTCACAGATCCTGCCTTCTGAATTACAGAGGAGCTGAGAGGAGGAGTCAGTACAGTAATCTCTACTTACAGGCAGCAAGGTACCATTGGATATGTAGTCCTAAGAAATTGAAAGTAAACAGCAGAGGAAAAGCTGCAAAGCATGCAGGGAATCCAGGTAGTTGTGGAAAGAAATGGCCAGCAGACAGGCAGAACTCCCAATATGAAAGGAGATTGTCCAAGTATGCTTAGATTGGACTGTCAAAAACAACTATTGTTTGTAGTGTTGTTACAATGCTGATGTTATAAAATGAAAAGTTATGCATGCTGTGACCACAGATCTACTTCATATCTGATTGTGTAACTGGGGGAGTGAATGAGGAATATGATGACAAAGTCATAGATGAGGATGGAGATCCGCTTGTTGCAAAAACAAAAATGTAATATATTGCAGTTTACCAATCCTTAAAGGGTAAGTTCACCTTTTCACAAAAAAAATAAAAGGTGAACTAACTCCAAATATCCTAGCCACTCCTTCTGATGGGCCATGATGGCCTGTGCTGCCGGTGTAACGGGTCGTACAGCACAATACACAGTTCCCCAGAGTGAATATCCATCGTAATGCTCTGAATTGCAAGTGCTCATCGGTCACCATGTGACCGTGATGACAAATGAGAAGCATCTTTTGCAACACCTTACCGGAAAAAGAAGCCGTCTCACTGGCCATCACAGCAACAGTCATGTGGCTGCACTGACCAATGAGCTCTTGCCATTGGGAGCATTATGATGGACACTCACTCTGGGACTGTGTGTTGTAGTGTCCCGTGTACAAGCTGCTACCCTGGCAGTACTGGGCATCACCACCACTACGTGCAGCGGGGTCCAGAGGAGTGGCCAGGATACTTGGAATTTGTCCATATTTAATTTTTCATGAAAAGGTGAAGCTACCCTTTAAAGAGGAAGTAAACCCTGATGGGTTTTACTTCCTCTTTATTTCCCTGCAAAGGTAAAGCATAATGGGCTACTATGCATTGCATAGTAGCCCATTATGTGTCACTTACCTGAAACCGAAGCCTGCAATGTCACCGCTGTCCCCACTAGCAGTGAGCGTCCATCTTCACCAATTTTCCTTCTGGGGCTGCGAACTCTGGCTCTGTGACTGGCAGGAGTCGCCAGTCATGGCATGACACTTTTCTAAAGTGCGCATACGCCATAGACATCAGCGCACGGCTTTTTTGTAAATATCTCCTAAACCGTGGAGGTTTAGGAGATATTTCCAGCACCTACAGGTAAGCCTTAATATAGACTTACATGTAGGTAAACGTGGGTGTACAACCAATTTAAGGCTGGGTTCACATTATTACAATAAAAGGGTGGAATTCAAAGGTAATTCCAAAGAAAGCAATTCATCAGGGAGGAACCAGCAATTAACAAAAATTTATAAGTAAAGTTTATTGAGCAATTCACTTAAACACCAATCAAAAAACATGATTAAAAAGAGTACAAACCGACAATTCATTAAAATAGACAATGTTGTCTACACACACACAGATGGCCACCACACACTATTCCATACAAATCCCCAAATAGTAACTAATATGGATGATGGTGACTGTTAGATCATATTAGGGGAAAGATGATAGTCCTACAAATAGCACCAACGTGAAAAAATATAGATCGAAGGAGAGTATGGATAGCCGTTCAGTCATGTTCACCTCTTATCCACTATATGGGACCCAGTGAGTGACTGTGATTACAGCCGACTAGCTGATAATGCAGATAGAACAAGGTCCTTAAATGCAGAACTCACTGTGACATACAAGATCAATTGAAAAGATACGCTGAGGGGAAGTTCCTGTGATGAAGCTATGATTGCTTGGGAGCTATAGCAGGCTCAAAAGTACCTGTATCGGTAGATGAGTAAGTGCCTACGGAGAGAGCGGTCTAATTATATATGTAGTACCCTCCCATTAGGGAGGTATGAAAGGTAAGATCTCACCGCTCTGTAGACACCGGGACACATCACCGAGCTGATGGATAGACAATTCCTGCTTGTTCAGTCTCCCGGCAGCTAATCAAGATAACTTCCTTCCTTGTTCAGGGTATCTTCAATAGGGTCCAGATAGTGCCGATCAGGTAGAGAGAAGTTAGGTGGAGCAAGGTAGTATCCCAGACGGCGCGGCCGTCCCAAAGTTACGGAGAAGTATCCTCTTGGCATGTGGGTGGGTCTATAGATACGTTATAGGGAGCGTGATGGCGTCATGCTGACGCGTTTCATCCGTCACCTGGATTTCTTCAGAGCATGCGCTGTAGCCGGAACAACATCCTTAAATAGCCAGAACGTAAGACTGTGTGATCGAGTCAGCGTCTGGTTGTCTGTGTAACAGCGCAACTAATTGACAGCCAAACATACACAACAGACAACACACAGAGTCGGCGGGCCGATCTGAAAGTGCAGAGATCCTCAACATAAGTGAAATAGAAAATAGAAATAAAAATAGCAGAGAATGCGGGCAGTAACAATGAGAAAATGAGGAAAGGTAAAAGGGCTAAATAGAATAATATAAAACAAAACCAAAATAAACAGAAACAGAACAGATCAAACCAAAGGAAGAACACTCCTTATGGAATTGACACCAGAAGAAAAAAGGAGACATAGAATGGATTAATATATAGCTATACAGAGCTAAGGCATGAGAAACACAGAGAGGTTACATTCATTATTCAACCCTTGAGGTTGCATGCTATTTAATTTATATATCCACATTTTTACCTTCTGGCACAGGATACTATTGAAATCCCCCCTTCTCAAAGGGAGATTCAACCTGTAGATGCCCTTGAACGAGAGTCCAGTGGGGTCAACGCCATGAAATTTAATGAAATGCAACGGAATTGGACGTTCATCATCCTTACTGAGGATGCTTTGGACGTGTGCACCAATTCTGATTTTAAGTTGTCTCTTGGTCTTACCCATGTAATTCTTGCCACAGGGGCAAGTAAGCATATAAATTACTCTGGTGGTATTGCAATTAATAGAGTTGTAGATTTTAAATTGTTTTTTCCCATCTGAGTCGGTGAACACATCCGTTCGTTCCACATATTTACAGACCGAGCACCTACCACCTACCAGAAGTTAGGTGGAGCAAGGTAGTAGCCCAGACGCGGCCGTCCCAAAGTTTTGGGGCTTTCCTGGGGCACTCGTGGAATTGGCAGAAGTATCCCCTCGGCATGTGGGTGGGTCTGTAGATACATTATAGGGAGCGTGCTGGCGTCGGCTGACGCGTTTCATCCATCACCCGGATTTCTTCAGAGCATGCGCTATAGCTGGAACAACATCCTTAAATAGCCAGAACGTAAGACTGCGTGATCGAGCCAGCGTCTGGTTGTCTGGGTAACAATGCAACTAATTGACAGCCAAACATACACAACAGACAATACAGTCGCATCCAATTCACATTTCAGGAGCCTGTGACCGGCTCTCACAGGAGCCGTTTCACACATCTCCAGGACGGCTGCGGAACGAACTGAACAGGAGTCCTGTGCGTCTTCTGGTCCGTTTCAGGTCAGAATTCAGCCAAAAATTTAGACTGAAATCGGACCTGAAACCATAAACAAAGATGCACCGGACCCCTGCTGTGAGACGCAGACGGAGATCTGAACACAGCCTAAATCTGGTGGCTGCATTCATTTTCTTATTTTAGGCTTTTTTTTTCACATGGTGTTCCAGCCTGTAACACGCTTCCTATCATATGGAGTCTCCACTCTGGATGGAGGAACAACAGGGACACTTTTGAAGACAGCATTGTCATTTTTTTTGGGGGGGGGGGATAATGTTAGATGTAGTAGCAGGAGATTGACTTGACTGACACATTGAAGCTGAACTCGAGCCAACACTTTATAAGCAACAGGGCCGGGACAGGGGGTGGCCAGGACGGGCGGCTGCCCTGGGCACTGTGGTATGATGTGATGTGGGGGCACCACAAGGAGATGGTGGGAGGGCATATGTGTTGGTAAGGGGGTTGTGAGGGGCAGCAAGGGGTAAGACTTGTTCTAGGAGGGGACACTTGGAGTGTGTGCTAGGAGTAGTGATTTAGGGGGGTTTGTGTTGGGAGGGGGGAAAACGATTTGTGCTAGGAAGTGGGATTTGGGGGTTTTGTGCTAGAAGAGGTGATATGGTAGAGGGGGGAAGGGAATTATGCTGGGAGGGGAGATTTTTTTTGGAGGGAATTTGTGGTAGGAGGGATTTGAGCTAGGAGGGAGATTGGGGGGGGGGGGGGGGGGGGATTCGGAGTGTGGGGGAGATGTGTACTCAGAGAGGAAACTTGAGGGATTTGAAGGGTAGAGGATTTGTGCTAGAAGGGGTGATTTTTTTTTGGGGGGGGTGGCATTTGTGGAATTTCAGCAGGGGAGGCGGATTTGTTCTGGGAATAAGGAGAATTTATCCATAGAGGATAGGCATGCAGATTAGTGCTCAATTTTTTAAGGGGGGGCAATTGCTACATAATTCTTATACACCTTGGGGGGGGGGGCAATTTGGCATGTTCACCCTGAGCTCTAGAAGACCTTGTCCCAGCACTAAGCAATTACACCCTACCGATCGACTTCCATACAATTAGCCTGCCGGATAAATGCCATTCGATCAGTGGCGGCCCATCCATAAGGGGGGCAGGGTGGTTTGTTTGCCGCAGTTAATGTGTTTCCCGTCCGAACTGTCTGCACTAGGTATATGTAAAAAAACGAACAAAATATGGATTCATTTATGTCCCCTGAACGATTTATCGGTCGTTACATGATGGCACTATCATTTGCGCTCACGGCTGAATGTTGATTTTTCGTAAATGGGTTCGAACGATTTTTTGTATAGCGTATGGCCAGCATAAGACATAAATGAAGGTAAAAATCCTGACTGGCTCCCACAGACACATGTTCAATGTAGGAGAATGGTGCTCTTAGGTTTCCACGCAGTGAGGGGAAATTGTTATCAAAACTGGATCCAGGATCTGGAGCAGCTGTGCATAGCAACCAATCAGCTTCTAGCTTTCATTTTCACAGTTTACAGCTAGAAGCTGATTGGTTAGTATGGCCAGCCTGCTCCACGTGCAGTGGGTCCCCTCGGTATCAGTCCTCTCCTCTCCCTCAGCCCTCCACAGTCACTTTCTATGAGGAATGGAAGTTACAAAACTCCCTCCTCAGCTCAGCTCAGCTCTGCGCTGTGTGCAAAGGGGGCGTGTACGGCGCTGACGTCACGGGGACGCGCCTCACCTCATTCAGTTTCCTTTTCTCCGGAGAAGTTTGTAGTATTACCTCAGCTCATGGGCATAAGGGGCGTGTCTAGGGGCGGGGAGTCGTGTGTGTGTTCTTCCTATAGACTCCCAGCCTGCACATCGCTTCCGTGTTGGTGCCCGGAGATGACCGGTGAGTGCTGGGGGTGGGGGATCTGAACTTTCTATGGGGAGATTGTATCCACTCATTGTTACATTGTATCCTTCTGATCATACAGATACAAAGTAACCAGCAAAGTGTATTTTACAGACATGAGGTGACTTTCACCTTGTGTTTAGTTAGATTGCACCATTCAAGGTGGCCATACACCATACAATCTGATTGTACAACTTAATGCTTTAACCACTTCACCTCCAGAAGATTTACCCCCCCCCCCTTCATGACCGGGTCATTTTTTTTGCTATTACTTTAACTGAAAATTGTGCAACACTGTACCCAAATACAATTGATGTCCTGTTTCCTCCCACAAATAGAGCTTTTTATTTTTATTTTTTGGTGGTATTTGATTTATGGTTTTTATTTTTTGCACTATAAACAAAAAAAAGGCTGAAAATTAAAAAAAAAAAAAAAAAATAAAATAACTTTCTGCTATAAAACACATCCAATAAAAAATGTAAAAACTAACTTCTTCATCAATTTAGGCCAATAATGTATTCTGCTAATTAAAAAAAAAAATCCCATTGAGGCGTATATTGGATTGTTTGTGCAAACGTTATCACGTCTACAAACTATGGGATAGATATATGGACTTTTTTTTTTTTTTTTTTACAAGTAATGGCGGCAATCTGCAACTTATAGCAGGATTGTGGGGGACAAATCACACACTAAGTGACACTTTGGGGGACCAGTAACACTAATAAAGTGATCAGTGCTAAAAAATATGCACTGTCACTGTACTAATGACACTGGCTGGGAAGGGATTATCAGGGGCGATCAAAGGGTTAATGTCCTTACTAATTGTAGGGGGGAGGTGCTTTTACTGTGGGAAGGCAGAGATCCGTGTTCCTGCTTTGTAGGATCACAGCCTTCCCTTCTCACAGCACACGATCTGCCTTGTTTACATAGGCAGACCACCGTTCTATCTGTGTCCTGGACGATCGGGCGGGTCCCGGTGGACATTGCGTCCGCCAGACTTATTGATTGGCTCCTGCTGTGTCCAATCGCAGCGGGAGCAGTTCATCAGCGGTGGGCGTGCCCCGGACCCGGAAGTGCGGGATCATGTACAGGTATGTAGAGGTAAGTGATCCCTCCCAGGGGAGTTGCCTTGCTGCCATATATTTACAGTATACAGTCGGCAAGCGGTTAAGCTCTTCACACACGTTACAATCTCCTTTTAGATCAGCCAAAAAACAGGTCCTGTCAGATCAGATACACAATGGGGGTTATTTACTAAAGGTAAATCCACTTTTCATTACAAGTGCAAAGTACTGAAGGTCCACTTGGAAGTAAAGTCGCTGTAGATCCGAGGGGGACATGCAAGGAAAATAAAAAACAGGATTTTAGCTTGTATGTGATTGGATGATAAAATCAGCAGAGCTTCCCCTCATTTCAGATCTACCCCTCAGATTTACAGCAACGTCACTTCCAAGTGCACTTGTAGTGCATAGTGGATTTGCCTTTTGGAAATAACCCCCATTGATTGAATAGAGTAGGCAGATCCTCAGATTAGGCTCCATTCGCATCCATGCGTCGTACTTGTGGCATCATCAATTGGTAATGGCACCCCAAATGCAGGAGCGGGCATGTGCATCAGCTGGAGGGCATCATCCTGTGTCGGCTGCAAGAACCTGCAATAGGCAGTCGGTTCCGGATGATTATAGAAGAGGAGATGGTGGTGTGGGATCTGGCGCCTGGCAGCAAATTGGGGGAGTCCAGAAGAACAACGCTGGATTTGCTGAACCAGTGAGTATGTCATTCAGGATTAAAGGAAAGGGTGAACAAAAAAAAACACCCGCACAGCGGGGACACAAGGAAATGATGTTCCTCTTTAACCACCTTCCGCTATGGCCAAAGGGTGGCTACAGTGCGGGCGCGCTATGGACGTCCTCCCCTGATCATGCGCCCCCCTGCGGCACGCATCGGAACAGATCTGTGATCGCTGTGTTCTTCAGACACAGCTGATCACAGATCTGGGTAAAGAGCCAATCACAGTGGCTCTTTATCACGTGACCAGCTGTGTCCAATCACAGTGTGAACAGTATTTTGCCGGTTACCAGCAGTACGCTGACAGGGCGAGGGGAGCCAATAACCAGCAAATCCACACAGGGGACATCTACACTAATGATCAGTGCCCTGATTATCAGTGCAGCCCCAACAGTGCCCATGAGTTCTGCCAATCTGTGCCCATCAGTGCCACCTATCATTGCCCATCAATGCCTGTCAGCGAAGGGAAAAAAATTACTTATTTACAAAATTTTATAACAAAACTTAAGAAAGTTTTTTTTTCAAAATTCTCAGTCTTTTTTTGTTTGCTTAGCAAAAGATTAAAAAAAACACAGTGGTGATTAAATACCACCAAAAGAAAGCTCTATCTGTTTCCAAAAATTATAAAAATGTTGTTTGGGTACAGTGTAGCATGACCGCGTAATTGTCATTCAAAGTGTGACAGCGCTGAAAATGTGGCCTGGGCAGGAAGGGGGTGAAATTGCCCAGTAGGCAAGTGGTTAAAAATAAAAAGCTTTAGGGAATATAATTATATTGACCAGCAGGCGGGAAGCGTAAAATGTTGGTGTATGTAAAATGAGGAAGAATAGGTTAAAGCCCAACTCCGGGCAACAAAAAAAATAACCCCTTGCAGTAGGACTGTGCCACTTTTTTAAACACCGCTTTAAGAGTTGTTCCGCTTTTTTTTTTTTTTTTTTTTTTTTTTTTCCTGCTTCTAAAAGCCCCTCCATGTTAGCCTATGTATCAGTGCTCATATAAATATTTACAGGCATTTAGAGGCAGGAAAAAAACAAAACAGGGCTGGTGCTTTCTGGGGAGGAGCATTCCAGTGTTAAAAACTGCTTGCCGTGTCTAAGCGCACTTTAGCACTAGGCGCATCAGGCCAATGGAATGAATGAACACCTAAGCACTTGATGCGCCTAAACACATTTGCAAAACACAGCTTTAAGTAAGCAAGGTCCATAAAAGCATGGATGAGCGCGTTTGGGGAGGAGGAACTTGACTGGCCTGCACAGAGTCCTGACCTCAACCTGATAGAACATCTTTGGAATGAATTAGAGTGGAGACTGCAAGTCAGGCCTTCTTGTCCAACATCAGTGCCTGATCTCACAAAGGCGCTTCTGGAAGAATGGTCAAACACTCCCATTTTTTTTTCTGACAGCTCGGACACACTTATAAATTCGGCACTTTGAATGGCTCTAGAGGAGAGAGGACTCCAGATAAACAGGTATAACTTATGTAGGAGGATTTGTTTAATCAATGTATCACCTGAGGCCAGTCACTTCACTGGGTATATGTAATGGCTTACAGACACTTTTTAACGTAGAAATCCAGGGTAAACTTAACTAGCCTTAAAGTGGATGAAAACCAGATTCATGAAATTTGACCTAGGCACATCTATCTGTTGTGTTTTTGTTCTCACTCTTCAAAGCCCTAAGTCCCGTGTCTTTCTACTGCTCCGTTCTTTTGTTATCAGCATGATAGCTTCCAACATGTTCTCCGATTAAAAGCAGCTGAACATTTTGTGTCGGGATGGGTGATATAAATAGATTAGCAGAGAGCTTGTCTATTCACAGCACAGCTCTGCAAGTATCTTTGTTCCTCTGCCTATGTGGAGGGGGGGGGGGGGTGTGCCTTTCCTCCAATCAGCTGTCACACAGTGTATGCCCAGACTCCACACCCACTGCTGGAACAGGAAGAAAAAATTCTAACACAATGTTCACTTTCTAAAGAATATAGCAAGATGAAGACAGCAGATATACATGTCAAACTTATGTAGGGAGATTTGTTTCATCTCTGTGTATCATCTGAGGCTCGTCACTTCACTGGGTATAGGAGAAGGTTTACAACCACATTAAAAATGCTCCCCCCAACACTTCTGCTGACTAACCTGTGTAAGAAAGAGGTGGATATAAATATATATTTACCTATTTTTTGGTCTGCTCCGGTCTGGTAACGTGATCTGGCTCCCCTGTGTCAGTCATTGGCAGCTGCAGGGGAGAGGAAGGAGCACTCTACAGCGGATGGGCTAAAAGAGCCTGTGGATGACATTACCACACCCAGGCATTCCTGCCATTGTCGAGCGTTCTCTCCTCTCCCCTGCAGGTGCCGCTGACTGACACGGAAGATCATGTGACCTGGCTAGAGCAGATCGCCAAGAGCGAATGTAGCAGTTTCACTGGATGAATAGCTATGGGAATTTTTTTTCAATACACCCCAAGTCTCTTATAGTTGCTTACCTCTGTTTTTTTCAGTGAACTAGTTACTTGCCTACACAACACTGTTTAGTGCAGCGGTAGGCAACCCCTGGCAAGCGGCACTCAAAGCCTCTTTTGCCGGCACTCGACTCCCCCTACCCCCCCCCCCAGCAGCGCCGGGAGAAGTCAGTGAGACACTAATGCATTCCAATCTCAGAATTCCCCACACCGCACCTGTACTGAGGGGGAGGCACTGTGCCCCCACACATTGTAAAAGATGGAAAACATTGTTTGGTTTTCTAACTTTTCTGTAGCTGCGATCGTCAGCTTGTGTGATGGGGAAGAGATTGGATGCAGTTCTGCTGAGGGGGGGGGGTCCCTGTTTCCAGGAGGATGAGGACTGTCATTGGCCACTGCTAAAGCCAATCACAGTCCTGCTAGCCCCGTCCACCATCTGGAGGAAGATTGGTTGCCACTACCAATCTCAGAAAGAAGGGAATTCACTGTGATTGAGAAAACCACAATCAGGTGATAGTTTGTGGAGTTACTGTTGAGCTTCTGGGAACTTTGTTGAAAATATTCCTGAACCTTTGCGTCACTTACTACTGAACTCCACTGAACTCTGTGTACCTTTTAAGCCAGAGCCAGTATTTAGTGCAATGAAAATCACACCAAATGTTTGCTGCGGCGCAGTGGTGGGGCAGATGAGCAAATAAGTTCAGTGTTAGGACAGATGAGAAGATGGTTCAGTGGTGAGACAGAAGAGCATGGGGGTATGGCAATGGAGCAGATGTACAGGGGGTTACAGTGGTGGGACAGAAAAGCAGGGTGGTACAGTGGCGGGACAGAAGAACAGGGTGGCACAGTGGTGGGACAGAAGAGCAGGGTTGGACAGAAGAGCAGGGTGGTAGTGGAAGAGCAGGGTGGTACAGTGGCGGGACAGAAGAGCAGGGTGGTACAGTGGCGGGACAGAAGAGCAGGGTGGTACAGTGGCGGGACAGAAGAGCAGGGTGGTACAGTGGTGGGACAGAAGAGCAGGGTTGGACAAAAGAGCAGGGTGGTAGTGGAAGAGCAGGGTGGTACAGTGTTGGCACAGAAGAGCAGGGTGGTACAGTGGCGGAACAGAAGAGCAGGGTGGTGCAGTGGTGGGTCAGAAGAGCAGGGTGGTACAGTGGTGGGTCAGAAGAGCAGGGTGGTACAGTGGTGGGTCAGAAGAGCAGGGTGGTACAGTGGTGGGACAGAAGAGCAGGGTGGGACATTGGTGGGTCAGAAGAGCAGGGTGGTACAGTGGCGGGACAGAAGAGCAGGGTGGTACAGTGGCGGGACAGAAGAGCAGGGTGGTACAGTGGCGGGACAGAAGAGCAGGGTGGTACAGTGGCGGGACAGAAGAGCAGGGTGGTACAGTGGCGGGACAGAAGAGCAGGGTGGTACAGTGGCGGGACAGAAGAGCAGGGTGGTACAGTGGCGGGACAGAAGAGCAGGGTGGTACAGTGGCGGGACAGAAGAGCAGGGTGGGACAGTGGCGGGTCAGAAGAGCAGGGTGGGACAGTGGTGGGACAGAAGAGCAGGGTGGTACAGTGGCGGGACAGAAGAGCAGGGTGGTACAGTGGCGGGACAGAAGAGCAGGGTGGTACAGTGGCGGGACAGAAGAGCAGGGTGGTACAGTGGCGGGACAGAAGAGCAGGGTGGTACAGTGGCGGGACAGAAGAGCAGGGTGGGACAGTGGCGGGTCAGAAGAGCAGGGTGGGACAGTGGTGGGACAGAAGAGCAGGGTGGTACAGTGGCGGGACAGAAGAGCAGGGTGGTACAGTGGCGGGACAGAAGAGCAGGGTGGTACAGTGGCGGGACAGAAGAGCAGGGTGGTACAGTGGCGGGACAGAAGAGCAGGGTGGTACAGTGGCGGGACAGAAGAGCAGGGTGGTACAGTGGCGGGACAGAAGAGCAGGGTGGTACAGTGGCGGGACAGAAGAGCAGGGTGGTACAGTGGCGGGACAGAAGAGCAGGGTGGGACGGTGGCGGGACAGAAGAGCAGGGTGGGACAGTGGCGGGACAGAAGAGCAGGGTGGGACAGTGGCGGGACAGAAGAGCAGGGTGGGACAGTGGTGGGACAGATTTGCGGGGGCAGTGATCTGAGGTGTGAAGGTGCAGGAATTGGGGTTGATCTGAGGCGTGAGAGTGCAGGATGTTAATTTCTCACTACTAAAGTAGTTTACAGCATTTACTTTAAAAAATCCTTTTGGTGATCGAGAGTGTGAAGTTGACATTTTTTTGTTATAAAATCGTCACTCTCAATTTCTTTGAAAATATTTTTTGGCATACTGTGCTCAAAAGGTTGCCTACCCCTGTGATAGAGGGTCAGCGAAACCCTATCCTATAATGAGTGTATGTTTCACTTTCATTTTTGTTTTGTCTTTGGTCCTTCATATTTAGTAACCACTTGTGTTCACACTAAACACTTTAGGTGGGATTTGATGAGTAAAACGGAACGCTTTGTGCTGAGTGCAGAAGTGTCAGAGGATCTAGTTTTTGCAAAAATGATTTTGAACTAGAAGGTACTTTTCAAAATTGTGTCCCATACAGAGTCCTTCTTCAGAACTAATACGGTTGCTACATACTAGATCAGCCTTTCTAAATCTTTTCACTCCAGAGGAAACCTTGAAATAATTCTCAGATCTTGGTGCACCTCTGCTGAAACCAATTCATTTGGAGACAGTGGGGAAATTCCCCCTTGCATTGGTGATCATTAGGAAGAATGCAACCCTTATGCCCTGTACACACGATCGGACATTCAGACCATAAAATCCATGGATTTTTTCCAAAGGATGTTGGCTCAAACTTGTCTTCCATACACACGGTCACACAAATCTTGTCGGAAATTCCGAACGTCAAGAACGCGGTGACGTACAACACGTACGACGAGCCGAGAAAAGTGAAGTTCAATAGCCAGTGCGTCTCTTCTGCTTGATTCCGAGCATGCATGGAACTTTGTGCGTCGGAATTGTGTACAAACGATCAGAATTTTACGACAACGGATTTTGTTGTCGGAAATTTTGAGATCTCAAATTTTGTGTGACAGAAATTCCAATGGAAAATGTCAGATGGAGCCTACACACGGTCGGAATTTCCGACAACAAGCTCCCATCGAACATTTTCCATTGGAAAATCCGACCGTGTGTACGGGGCATTACAGTGGTGGTCAAAATGCCACCCTTACGAACAGCTAAAAAAAGATAGTTGGGTCATGCTGTTGGATTTGCCAAGTACCGATGGACCTGAATAAAAGGAAGACACTGTCAGATGGGAGGTCAATCAGCCACAGCTCAAAGAACTCCTAGCAACCTCTGGAGGAACTCCACTGGAGTAACCAATTAAAGACCAGGCCTATTTATCAAACTTGTTGTTTACAAGTTAAAATCATTTTTTTTGCTAGAAAATTACTTTGAAAAAAATATATATAATGTTTGGGGGTTCTGACACCCTAGAGAATAAAATTAAATTTGTTGCAATACTTTGTCACACCGTATTTGCGCAGCAGTCTTACAAACGCAATTTTTTTGGAAAATATAAACTTTTTAAAAATAAAACAGTAAAGTTAGCCCCATTTTTTTTTTTTTTTTTTTATATTGTGAAACTGAGTAAATCGATACCCAACATGCTTCAAAATTGCGCCCGTTCGTGGAATGGCGACAAACTTTGACCCTTAAAAATCTTCATGTTTAAAAATTTCTACAGGTTACCAGTTTTGAGTTACAGAAGAGGTCTTTTGCTAGAATTATTGCTCTCGCTCTAACGGTTGCAGCGATACCTCACGTGTGTGGTTTAAATACTGTTTACATGTATGTAAAGCTTCTGAGGGGAAAGGATTAGATCGTCTGCGTCGCTACCGATGGCTCCGGTAAGCGGCGAAGATGGCCGTAACGTGGCAGGAGGGGGTTGGGCACCTCTCCCTCCGCCGATTTAAAAGTGATCTTGCGGTAAATCCACCGTGGAGACCACTTTTATTCCCCAGAGGACTGCCACCGTTTCAGAAATACCGGGGTTATGGCAGCTATTGGCATAGCTATGACGTATTCTTTGCCAAAGTACCAACGTACAGCTACGACGGTTTGCGGTAAGTGGTTAAACAGAACCCTGGTTGAGAATGGCTGTATTGGATTAACAACATTTTTAGCACCCGAGAAACTGCTCCTGATTTAGGCACCTGACCTGCATTTCAGATTTCAGAAGTGCCATAGCTCAAGATGTGAGTTCATGGGTGCAGTGGGTAGCACTTTCGCCTAGCAGTAAGAAGGGCCACTGGTTCGAATCCCAACCATGACACTACCTGCCTGGAGTTTGCATGTTCTCCCTGTGCCTGCGTGGGTTTCCTCCGGGTACTCCGGTTTCCTCCCACACTCCAAAGACATGCTGGTAGGTTAATTGGCTCCTGTCTAAATTGTCCCTAGTATGTATGAATGTGAGTTAGGGACCTTAGATTGTAAGCTCCTTGAGGGTAGGGACTGATGTGAATGTACAATGTATATGTAAAGCGCTGCGTAAATTGACGGCGCTGTATAAGTACCTGAAATAAATAAATAAATAAATGTGCGATATCAGTGAAGTAAGTTGTGGATAGAAAAAATAAACTCAATGGCGCCAAAAAGAAGAATAATAAAGTCCCAAGGTAAATAAGTCCAATTGGGGAAAAATCACTTGAATGATGCCTGCAGCTATAAATTGGGTAAAAGTTCACAAAAGCAGAAAACAGACAGGCCCATCATCGGTCTTTAGTCACTAGCAGGACTCAATAAAAAGCAGCCAAAATGCTGGCCAAAGGAACCAGGAAGCAACCGTGTTGTGCAGGAGACATCCAGCTGAGGCTTGAACAGTGTTCACCAGTGAGAGCCGTAAGCACACTGGAACGCAAGCCAGCGGCGGGGCCGGAATCGGAAGTGACATCGGACAGGATGGCGCCAGTAGGATGTGGACAGTAACATGTTTCGAAGCTCTACAACATTTCTTTGTCAAACCATAAGCTTTTTATTTGTACGCTGCCTCTTTAAAAAAAAATTGATTACTTTTATTGCTATTACGAGAAGTGTAAATATCCCTTACATGACCAGTCCTCTTTATGGAGAATGCTGGGGTCAATAAGACCCCACATCTCTCCTTTACAATAGAAAGCATCAGATATAAAATCTAATGCCTTAAAAAAAAAAAAAAAAAAAAAAAAAAGGCCTTGTTTACATCGGCTGTGAACCGGAAGTGACATCATGAAGTCTCTCCCAGCCTCCTAGGTCATAGAGATGAGCGGAGTCCATCTTTCCTCTGCTAATCTCTATGGCCATCTGCCACAGCCGCCAGGTCGGTTCTTGGGCTTCCTGGATGAGCCACGTAAGCCCTAGAACCACCGGGAAGTGGAAGGTCGGGGGGTGACTGACCCCTCCTGCAGCTTCTAAAAGGGATCCAGCGGCTAATCGGCCACTCAGATCATTTTTATCAGAAAGAATGGTGGTTGCAGAAAATTTTAATACTGGGGTTATGGCATCTACCTGTGGACATAGCCCCGGCAATAGCCAATGGTCTTGTACACAGAGGGGTTGATTTACTAAAACTGGAGAGTGCAAAATATGGTGCAGCTGTGCATGGTAGCCAATCAGCTTCTAACTTCAGTTTGTGAGCCCGTTCGTTCCCACATCGGAGACGCGCTCTACCTCTCTGACAGGGGGTTCTTGGCTCTTGATTGGATAGATTGATAGCAGCACAACCATTGGCTCGCGCTGCTGTCATCAAATCCAATGATGTGGGCGCCAGGGGGCGGGGCCGAGTCCGGCATTCAATGGATGTAAAAGCTGGACTCGGGAGCACGCCCACACGGAGACCCCCAAAGAGAGCTCTTCTCCTGAGTGGTTTCCTGATGCAGGGAGGAGCTGATGGCCCCAGAAGAGGGGGATCTGGGGCACTCTCTGCAAAACGATCTGCACAGTGGAGGCAAGTATGACATGTTTGTTATTTTTAAAAAAACAAAAAATAATGAGGGTTTACAACCCCTTTTAAGCTTTGACAAAAAAAAAACCTGGAAGCTGATTGGTTTCTATGCACCTTACAATCTTAAAGTAAAAGGACCAACTTTCAAATGGGGAACTATCCATAATGTGAGTAAAGGCCTGTACACACGATACGAAAATCAGAAGTAAAATTTCGTTCCAACGATCTGCCGATTTTCGTATCGTCAGTACGGTGCTTTCGACGGCAAATTCAGATTTTTCGTCCAACAAAAGCTGGATGCGCAGACTATAAAATTTTTGTCTGATGCTAACGCAACGTCCGATTTTCGTTTTATTAGTATGGTTTTCGTACAAAAAAAATTGTAAGAGCAAAACTATGCATGCTCAGAAAAAACTAGTCAACACATTACGTCACTTCCGAAGTTGTGTTCTGTCATACGAAAATTCTTGTATGATGAGTAACCTCTTCACTTTCGACATGAGACTAGCATGCAACAAAAAAAAAAACGGACAAACGGTCATCTGAAAATCTGATCGTATGTACGAGGCTTTAGTCACCATGAAGACAGCATGGTAATCAAAGTAGTAAAGATTTTATATATATATTCCAAACAGGGGGCTCTTGATAAGTCTTTTAGAACAAACTCAGTTCACATGAATTCAGCCCAATCTACACTGACCACCATTGCAAAAGGGCACTACAATTTATTGTGTATGAATTCTTCCACATGTGTATAACTGTTGGGGTTATGTGACTCCCACAAAACATAATTCCCAAGGTTGTCACTATTCTGGAATGGTGTTACTAGGCTATTTTTTTTTTTTTTTCCTTTCATACTGAAGGATTTTTGGTGTTTGTTCCGGTTTAGAAGGACCTTGTCATATGGAGTTATTGCTGGCCTTGCACATTAGGAATGAGGTATTGTTTCTTATCACAGTGATGTCACTTTGTACAGGAAATTCAAGCACAGATTCCAATAATATACTATATATAAAAAATGCCGTTACTCAAGGTTCTTTATCTTCACATCACCAGTGGAGGCCGTACAAATACAGATTTTCTAAAAAGTTGTTAAAGCGTTTTTTAACCCCCCCCAAATGGATCCTGCTCATTTAACCACTTGAGCCCCGGACCATTATGCTGCCGAAGGACCAGAGGTCTTTTTCCAATTTGGCACTGCGTCGCTTTAACTGCTAATTGCGCGGTCATGCAATGCTGTACCCAAACGAAATTTGCATCCTTTTCTTCCCACAAATAGAGCTTTCTTTTGATGGTATTTGATCACCTCTGCAGTTTTTATTTTTTGCGCTATAAACGGAAAAAGACAGAAAATTTTGAAAAAAAATTATATTTTCTACTTTTTGTTATAAAAAAAATCCAATAAACTAAATTTTAGTCATACATTTAGGCCAAAATGTATTCGGCCACATGTCTTTGGTAAAAAAAATGTCAATAAGCATATATTTATTGGTTTGCGCAAAAGTTATAGCGTCTACAAACTAGGGTACATTTTCTGTAATTTACACAGCTTTTAGTTTATGACTGCCTATGTCATTTCTTGAGGTGCTAAAATGGCAGGGCAGTACAAAACCCCCCCAAATGACCCCATTTTGGAAAGTAGACACCCCAAGGAAATTGCTGAGAGGCATGTTGAACCCATTGAATATTTATTTTTTTTGTCCCAAGTGATTGAATAATGAAAAAAAAAAAAATTTACAAAAAGTTGTCACTAAATGATATATTGCTCACACAGGCCATGGGCCTATGTGGAATTGCACCCCAAAATACATTTAGCTGCTTCTCCTGAGTATGGGGATACCACATGTGTGGGACTTTTTGGGAGCTTAGCCGCGTACGGGACCCCGAAAACCAATCACCACCTTCAGGATTTCTAAGGGTGTAAATTTTTGATTTCACTCTTCACTGCCTATCACAGTTTCGGAGGCCATGGAATGCCCAGGTGGCACAAAACCCCCCCAAATGACCCCATTTTGGAAAGTAGACACCCCAAGCTATTTGCTGAGAGGCATATTGAGTCCATGGAATATTTTATATTTTGACACAAGTTGCGGGAAAGTGACACTTTTTTTTTTTTTTTTTTTGCACAAAGTTGTCACTAAATGATATATTGCTCACACAGGCCATGGGCATATGTGGAATTGCACCCCAAAATACATTTAGCTGCTTCTCCTGAGTATGGGGATACCACATGTGTGGGACTTTTTGGGAGCCTAGCCGCGTACGGGGCCCCGAAAACCAAGCACCGCCTTCAGGATTTCTAAGGGTGAAAATTTTTGATTTCACTCTTCACTGCCTATCACAGTTTCGGAGGCCATGGAATGCCCAGATGGCACAAACCCCCCCCAAATGACCCCATTTTGGAAAGTAGACACCCCAAGCTATTTGCTGAGAGGCATGGTGAGTATTTTGCAGCTCTCATTTGTTTTTGAAAATGAAGAAAGACAAGAAAAAAGACAATTTCAAAACTTTGTGACAAAAAGTGAGGTCTGCAAAATACTCACTATACCTCTCAGCAAATAGCTTGGGGTGTCTACTTTCCAAAATGGGGTCATTTGGGGGGGTTTTGTGCCACCTGGGCTTTCCATGGCCTCCGAAACTGTGATAGGCAGTGAAGAGTGAAATCAAAAATTCACGCCCTTAGAAAGCCTGAAGGCGGTGCTTGGTTTTCAGGGTCCCGTACGCGGCTAGGCTCCCAAAAAGTCTCACACATGTGGTATCCCCGTACTCAGGAGAAGCAACAGAATGTATTTTGGGGTGTAATTTCACATATTCCCATGGCATGTTTGAGCAATATATCATTTAGTGACAACTTTGTGCAAAAAAAAAAAAAAAAAAAATTTGTCTCTTTCCCGCAACTTGTGTCGCAATATAAAATATTCCATGGACTCGACATGCCTCTCAGCAAATAGCTTGGGGTGTCTACTTTCCAAAATGGGGTCATTTGGGGGGGTTTTGAACTGTCCTGGCATTTTATGCACAACATTTAGAAGCTTATGTCACACATCACTCACTCTTCTAACCACTTGAAGACAAAGCCCTTTCTGACACTTTTTGTTTACATGAAAAAGATATTTTTTTTTCCAAAAAAATTACTTTGAACCCCCAAACATTATATATTTTTTTAAAGCAAACGCCCTACAGATTTAAATGGTGGGTGTTTCATTTTTTTTTTCACACCGTATTTGCGCAGCGATTTTTCAAACGCATTTTTTGGGGAAAAAACACACTTTTTTTTAATTTTAATGCACTAAAACACACTATATTGCCCAAATGTTTGATGAAATAAAAAAGATGATCTTAGGCCGAGTACATGGATACCAAACATGACATGCTTTAAAATTGCGCACAAACGTGCAGTGGCAACAAAATAAATAAATTTTTAAAAGCCTTTACAGGTTACCACTTTAGATTTACAGAGGAGGTCTACTGCAAAAATTACTGCCCTCGATCTGACCTTCGCGGCGATACCTCACATGCATGGTGCAATTGCTGTTTACATTTGACGACAGACCGCCGCTTGCGTTCGCCTTAACGCGAGAGCAGGGGGCGACAGGGGTGCTTTTTTTTTTTTTTTTTTTTTTCTTTATTTTTTTTGCTTTTTTATCTTATTTTTAAACTGTTCCTTTCATTTTTTTTTTTTTAAATCATTTTTATTGTTATCTCGGGGAATGTAAATATCCCCTATGATAGCAATAGGTAGTGACAGGTATTCTTTTTTGAAAAAATTGGGGTCTATTAGACCCTAGATCTCTCCTCTGCCCTCAAAGCATCTGATGACACCAAGATCGGTGTGATAAAATGCTTCCCCAATTTCCCAATGGCGCTATTTACATCTGGCGAAATCTAAGTCATAAAATGCTCGTAGCTTCCGGTTTCTTAGGCCATAGAGATGTTTGGAGCCACTCTGGTCTCTGATCAGCTCTATGGTCAGCTGGCTGAATCACCGGCTGCATTCTCAGGTTCCCTGTTGAGACAGGAGAGCCAGAGAAAAACACGGAAGACGTTGGGGGGGGGGGGGGGGCATTCCCTCCCACGGCTTGTAAAAGCAGTCTAGAGGCTAATTAGCCGCTAGGATTGCTTTTACATGAAAGCCGACTGCTGGCTGAAAAGAATGATACCAAGATGATACCTAAACCTGCAGGCATCATTCTGGTATAACCATAATCAAAGTCGTGAATGGCGTACCTGAAGACAAAAAAATGGTTAACAATAAAGCACGGTAAAGTATAAATAATTACATACCTGAAAAACAAACATGATAAAACATAATAACAATAAAACATTGCAGAATAGAATACAGTAAAAAAGAGCAGAACAAGAGAGAGAGAATAGAGAGAGAGAGAACAATAAAACGACAACTATTTTTTTTTTATTTTATATAATTTTTTTTTTTTTTTTTTTTTTTTTTTACACTTTTTTTGTAACTAACTTTTATAACTGTAACCGGTTCCAGGTTCGGGTCTCTCAAAATGCGATGGCATCTTGGGAGACCCTGTGAAAGTGTGCCTAGTCTGTGCAATGCTGTACCCTACGCTAATACTCAACTAGTGAATGGTAGCGTTCAAAACATTCACCAATGCAAAGACCAGGATTGTCAGGACAGGAGGGACAATAATAGCGTGTGTCACGCCTATATCCGCGCTTGCTGCAGACACAACATCTTTTTTGGGGGGCGTTGGGTAGGGGTACTCGGGAGGACATAAAGAAAATGCCTCTCATGCAGCCGACTGCATTTGGTTGGGGATGTGAATGGGGGAAGTACGGGCGCTGCAGAAGTGGTGGGTTCCCAATTAGGATTGGCGAATGCAGCAGGAAGGGCACTATGGGCACGACGGGCCTGTGTTTGTCTTCTTGGTGGCAGCGGGACACTACTTGTGCTTGCCACCTCACCAGCTTGAACTGCACTTATGGGACTCGCCACGTCACCAAGTGTTACTGCAGTGCTGGTTTGACTACGACCGGGGTGTACTAGGCCGCTGGTGCTTGCCAGTTCACCAAAACGCTACCAAAAAAACTGTTAGCGATCGCAGGGATCAGGCCTGACTCTGCGAATGCTGCAGTTTAGTTTAGTGTTTTGTAAGTGACAGTGATCGATCGATACTGCACTTGGGTGGGCTGGGCCGGGCGGAGGGGCAAAATGCAGGTGCTAGCAGGTATCTGGGCTGATCCCGCTAACACTGCGTTTTTGGGAACCCTAAACTGCTGGGGACGCTAGTATAGATCTGATCGGATCAGATATTGATCCGTTCAGATACTATACCACTAAGGGAGGCGTATGCTGCGTGCGTGGGTGTTAGCGGTACTGGCGCTAATCTGACGCTGCTTGGGGCTGGTGCTTGCCAGTTCACCAAAATACTACCAAAAAAACTGTTAGCGATCGCAGGGATCAGGCCTGACTCTGCGAACGCTGCAGTTATGCGTTTAGTGTTTTGTAAGTGACAGCGATCGATTGATACTGCACTTGGGTGGGCTGAGCTGGGCCGGGCGGAGGGGCAAAACGCAGGTGCTAGCAGGTATCTGGGCTGATCCCGCTAACACTGTGTTTTTGGGAACCCTAAACTGCTGGGGACGCTAGTATAGATCTGATTAGATCAGATATTGATCCGATCAGATACTATACCACTAAGGGAGGCGTATGCTGCGTGCGTGGGTGTTAGCGGTACTGGCGCTAATCTGACGCTGCCTGGGGCGACGCATATCACCGCCGGGCGATCAGGGGGCTAAACCTTTATTCGGTAATAAACGGCGGGTGCCCTCACACTAAAAAAAATAAACAAACTAACCAGCGTCACCCGTAACAGTTATACGGTGATCAGTGGTGAAAGGGTTAACTAGGGGGCCATCAAGGGGTTAAAACATTTATTAGATAGTATATGGGGGTCCCTGTCGCTATAAAACGCTGACGGCGAACTTAAATATTTACCTCACTAACTAGCATCGCCAGCGACACTAATACAGCGATCAGAAAAATGATCGCTTAGCGACACTGGTGACAGGGGGTGATCAAGGGGTTAAAACTTTATTAGGGGGGGTTAGGGGGGTATCCTAGACCTAAAGGGGGGTAATATTCACTGTCCCAACACTGTAACTGTCACAAACTGACACCAATGCAGTAATCAGAAAAAAAACAAAAAACTGCTGGTGTCCGTTTGTGACCGGAAGGGGGGGGTGATTGGGGGGGGATCGGGGGGGGATCGGGGTGTTTTGTGTGCCTGGCATGTTCTACTGTGTGTGTAGTGTTAGTGCACTCACAGTGATGTCTTCTCTCCTCGGCGCTGCAACGGAATACCGAGCCGAGGAGAGATGACATCATTTCCTTTGCTACTGTTTAGCATACAGCAGCAAAGGAAGTTATCTGATTGGCCGGCGGCGATCGCGAGGGGGGGGCCACGAACGGATGGCCTCCCCCTCACCTCCGATCGCCGGGGGACCAAAGACGACCGCCTCGGGCACCGGGGGGGGGTCCGATCGGACCCCCCACCCGCGGAAGGCAAATCACGTATATATACGTGATTTTGCCTGTCCGTGCCACCTTGCCGACGTAAATCGGCGTGAGGCGGTCGTCAAGTGGTTAAAGCATGTTATATTTATTTTATTTTATTTATTTCAGGTACTTATATAGAGCCGTCAATTTATGCAGCGCTTTGCATATACATTGTACATTCACATCAGTCCCTATCCTCAAGGAGCTTACAATCTAAGGTCCCCAACTCACATTCATACATACTAGGGACAATTTAGACAGGATCCAATTAACTTACCAGCATGTCTTTGGAGTGTAGGAGGAAACCGGAGTACCCAAACTCCAGGCAGGTAGTGTCATGGTTGGGATTCGAACCAGCAACCCTTCTTACTGCTAGGTGACAGTGCTACCCACTACACCACTGTGCCGCCCATATGACACAGTTCTTGTCTCGCGTCATTTGACCCCCTGTAACACCTAAAAAAAAAAAACCTGGCTGTTCCTGCCTGTTTCTCCCCACCAATGTAAACTGAGCACGGTGTATCATGGCTGCTGAGCCCAGACACCGTGGTCAGTTTATGTGCCTCTGTTATCTGCTCTCCTCTCTGCACCTGTGTCCTCCTTCCCCCTCCCCTCTCTGTCTGTGCGTGAGCTGCCCCTCCCCCCTCCTATTGCTCTCATAACACTAACCTGTATACACCATCAGCACTGCCTCCTATTCCAGTGTCCCTCTGTGAATTTTATAAATATAAATGCTGTAAATACCTCATTTAAGAGCCGAGATTGCGATCACATGACCAGCCAGTTCTCTCTCCTCCCCTCCAGACTGACATTAGCAGAGGAATCTCAGCCTCTCCCGCTGTATCTCTCAGAGGAGGAAAGGAGAAAGCTGGCCAGTCATGTGATCACAATCTTGGCAGTGAAATTGGGTATTTGCAGCATTTATTTCTATAAATCGCACACAGAGGGGGATACTATAATAGGAGGCAGTGCTGATGGTGTATAAAGTAGTGGCTTAATAAAAGGCAAAACTTTTTCTTTTTCATTTTGCAAAGAGTAAGGGAGGGTTATAAATTTTTTTTTTTTTTTTTTTTTTTTTTTGCCATCTGTGTCCCATTGGGGAGATTTCCCTTCTTGTTCCATGTCCAAAACAGGAAGTAAGAGGAAATCCCTGCAAATTAGGGATTCCCCAGGTCACCAGAACTAGTGTCCCGATTTCCCCTCCATTACTTTTATTTTTTTTTTTTAAAACCCAAAATTTGGGATTTTCTTTTACTTTCACTTTCAATGATAATGGTAAGTGGGACAATTAGAGAGGATCTCCTCAACGGGGCACAGACAGCAATAAATACAGGCAGGCGCTCTAACAGGGGCGGATCCAGAGTCTAGTCTCGGGAGGGGCACTGCCAGAAAATATATTTTTTTGGGGTACATCTATCGGGGAAATGGCTGGTGTTGGCGCTTCAATCATCACAGCACCATGGTTGTTATGGTGTCAGGATGATTGAAGTGCATTATTACTATTATTACATTGTTATAAAAAATTAAATAGTTTAACTCACCATAATGCAGAATCAGTGGGAGCCCCGAGTGTGTCACTTGCCATGTCGCCTGTCACCAGATGCAGACTGTCACTTGCCATGTCGCCTGCCACATGTTGCGGATTGTCACTTGCCATGTCACCTGTCACCAGATGCAGATTGTCACTTGCCACGTCGCCTGCCACATGTTGCGGATTGTCACTTGCCAGGTCGCCTGTCACCAGATGAAGATTGTCACTTGCCACCTGCTAAGGTGGTCTCTTGTGTCCTAGAGACAGGCAGCAGAGAGATGATGTAATCTCTCTGCTGCCTGCATGGTGAGGGGGGAACTGCAGGGATGCAGGGCGGGTGCCGGGCGGTGAGAGACGATGTCATCTCTCTGCTCCCCCGCCTGCCGGCTCCCTGATTGGCCAGCAGCCCGCTCACACATCGAGCGGCGCCGGCACATCTCACCACCCGAGCTGCCGGGCCAGCCCGCTGTCTCTCTCCTGCAGAGCTCTCTCACCTATGGAGCCGCCCGGCGGCTCTTTCACTTACGGAGCCGCTCGCCGGCTCTGTCGCCTACGGAGCTGCCCGGCGGCTCTCTCGCCGGCTCTCTGACTCACCCGCATTTCTCAAAGGGGGCAATTGCCCCGTTGCCCCCCCCCCCCTGGATCCGCCCCTGCGTTCTAATCACTCTCCGCTCTAGCCAAAACTGAAAAAAAAAAAAAAAGTTTAGTTATACTTGAAAGTCTTTTCTGACCTGCATACTATTCTGGGGTCATGATACCGAATTGAAGGCATAACGGCCAGGAAACTAGAATTTCAGCAGGGGGGTCAGTAATGGCAGCCCCTGTCTTCTTCTGCTTTTCTCTTCAGAATGAAGGTAGCTTTGCTCAGACAGGATCAACGTCTACCACCTCAACTGAGTTGCTGACTCAAAGCTTAAAGAATCCTGCTCATTATGGTGTCTATGCTTTTCGTGTCTGTATTTACAAATGTCTGACACAGATCAGCCCCCACTGCAGATTTTATAGAAACAGAGAAAAGTGACGGCAGAAAAAGACAGAGTAGTCCATCAAGTCTGCTCTTCTCTTTTTTTTTTTTTTTTTTATATACTGGAAGATTCTTAGGTTATTTTTGTTGTTAGTTCCGTTTGAATTATTATTTTTATTATATTTTTTTGTTTGTTGTCTGATTATAGATCTATGTTTATCCCAAGCATGTTTGAAGCCATTTACTGTTGACTGTCTCACTACCTCTTCTGGTAGTTTATTCCAAACATCAACTATCCTTTTAGTAAAATAATACTTTCTAAAATTAGTTCCCTCCATTTAATTTGAGATCATGTCCCCGTGTTCTTTATTTTGGTTTCATATTGAAAAAACTTCCTTCCTGAACCTTTTTCACCCCCTTGATGTATTTAAAGTTTTTAGTCATGTCTTCCCTTTCCCTTCTTTCCTCCAGACTGTACATATTAAAGCGAAGTTCCAGTCACCTGTGGAAAAAAAATAAGTCAGCAGCTAATAAAAACTGTAGCTGCTGACTTTTAAAAAAGAGCCACTCACCTGTCCCGGGATCCAGCGGTGTGCTTACCCCAGTCGGTCTCACCCGCTGTCTACGGTCCCTGGCGCCAGCATCTTCACTATGGGCATCCGGCTGTGACAGCTTGCAGCTTCACAGCCGGGTGCCCACTGCACGTGCACATCGTGAATGGTGGATGCAGTCTTCTGGGACATGTCAGTGTCACAGAAGACTGCAGGAGGGAGGAGCGGTCAGAACGGAAGTGGAAAGCAGGTTCCTGTTAAAATCGGATACCTGAACCCCCCCCCCCCCCCCCGTTCCTCAAAAGTGCCAATTTTTCAAGAGGAACGGGGAACGGATCCTTGAAGTGGAACTTCCCCTTTTTGGGTGGAGCTCCACTTTAATTTCCAAAGTCGCTCTAACCATGTGACTTTCTGCAAAGTTACAATTTTAGTGTCTGATTACTGTTGGGAAAGACTGGAGAAATGCTTCCTATTGATTGCATCCTTTTCTTCCTAGACCTAGACAATAGACTGGAGCTAAAGGATGGCTTTTTAATGGTTTTTTGGAAAAACAATGCTGTTATCTTGAGACATGTCAGGAGTTTATGTAGACTTAACCTGGCCATACACCATACAATTTTCTTATGCAATTTTCTTTAGATTTACCTTCAATTATGTAGTGCAAGGGCCTGCCTGATTTGTATACAAATTGAAAGTGTTTAGGTTTGACCTCATATTATATGGTTTTGGTAAACCTAAAGGAAAGTTGTACAAGAAAATTGTATAACCACTTGAGATCTGCGCTATAGCCGAATGACGGCTACAGCGCGGACCTGCTTTGCCGGGACTACGTCCATTGACGCCGTCCCGTGCACGAGCGGCCTGCGCGCCCCCTGCTCTGTGATCAGCGATTGTATGATACTCGCCTGATCACAGATCGGAGTAAGGGGTCGATCCCGACCCCTTAACACGTGATCAGCTGTCAGCCAATGACAGCTGATCATGTGATGTCAACAGAGCCGGTAATCGGCTATTTTTTCTCCTCGTGCTGACAGCGTGAGGAGGAAAAAAAAGTCGATCACCAGTTGATCACGGCGAGCTGCTGCATATCCTCAGTGCCCACCTGTGCCCCCTGCCAGTTCCACCTTGCAATAGGCAGCAGTGCCGCCTACCAGTGCCCACTATCGCCACCCATCAGTGCCACCTATCAGTGCCTCAACAACAGTGCTGCCCATCAGTGCCACCTTATCTGTGCCTATCCGCGCAGCCTATCAGTGCCCACCAGTGCCGCCTCATCGGTGCATATCAATGAAGGAGAAAAATTACCTGTTTGCAAAATTTTATAACAAACTATGAAACATTGATTTTTTTTTTTTTTTTTTTTTTAATTTTATATCTTTTTTTTGTTTGTTTAGCAAAAAATAAAAATCCCAGTTGTGATTAAATACCTCCAAAAGAAAGCTCTATTTGTGGGAAAAAAAATGATAAAAATTTGGGTACGGTGTTGTATGACCGCGCAATTGTCATCCAAAGTGCGTCAGCGCTGAAAGCTGAAAATTGGTCTGGGCAGAAGGGGGGTTTACGTGCCCAGTAAGCAAGTGGATAATGTATGGCCAGCCTAAAGCCCCATACACACTATTAGATTTTCTGCAGATTTTTGTCTTCAGATTTACCAAAACCATAGAATATGATGTCAAACCTTAAGACTTTTAATTTGTATGCAGGCAGGCCCTTGCACTACATGGTTTTGGTAAATCTGAAGATAAAAATCTGCAGAAAATCTAATGGTGTGTATGGGGCTTTAGGCTGGGTTCACATGCGTCTAATTTGCATGACATGCAAGTGTGACAGGTTCTCCATAGAGCCGGTTCACACATGTCTGGGGTGGCCGCGGTGCGGATGCCAAAGGGTCCTGTGCGTTTTTGGGTCCGGTTCAGGTATGAATTCAGGCAAAAATTCGGGCCTGAATCGCACTTGAACTGGTGAACAGACACGCACCGGAGCCCAGGCTGAAAACTGCTGGAAATCCTCAGATGTGCAATTGTACCCAAACACTCCAACTGCTACATTTGCAAGAGAGCTTTCTGTTGAAAAATAAAAGCTTGGTGCACACTAACCATTTATTTATTTATTTAATTTTTTTGTTCATTCCAGCGGGCTGAAGGAAAAAAAAACAGAAGAGCTCAGAAGGAGCTGCTGTACTAACAACCTGATGTTAGTACAGCGATCTCCTCCCGCTGAGCTATTGTGTTCTGACAGGGAGGTGGCCCCCCCCCCCCCCCCCACCAGAACACATCGGTCAGCGCTCTCAGCCATTGGCTAAGAGTGCTGATCAGACACAGATTGGCAGACCTTTTTTGGTCATGCCCCTTTCCAGGCTGCTGTACACACTGGCCAAACCTCAGCCAATTTCTATACAACTGCCTGATATTCACCCCGTGTTGTACGGCCCTTTACTGGCCAGATCACCAGGTGAAAATAAAGAAAAAGCCTAAAAAAGAAAACTAAGACAGCCATTACATCCAATAATTGCTAAACTGCAATATAATAAAGGTTTGCTTTTGGATTTAATACTGATTTCAGTTTGGATCTAGTGTTTCAGCTGAATATTTGACATCCAGGTGAAGCAGAAAGCGGATTATTCTTGCGTCATTTATGACACCTGTATGTTCCTTATGCAATGTTTGTAGCAGGTACATCGCCTTTGCTCTCTCCTGGATTTATGACTCATCCGTCATTTTGCTATATGGTGGGCGGGAAGTGGTTAAAAGAAATATGGCTTTATGAAAAAAAAAAACATTTCTACTCACCTAGGTGGATGCAGCATCGATCCGACAAGGTTCCTGAGCACCCCCCCATCCCCAAGAGCTGGGAACAAGTTCAGAAGCAAAGGTTGCAGTTTCTGCCATTTTTTTGCACCCCCTCCTGCTGGAGAGCCCAAGGTGACGGCCTCTCCTGCTTACCCTTTCCTCTGGCCCTAGGCAGCAATGAGAAATGCCCTTTATTTATAGGTATGAGGAACATGCCAATTGCCAGGGTTGGAGACTGACACAATATAGAGGGGTGCAGGTTATTATTCTCAGCGTTCCAGTAGGCGGAGTGGCAGGGAAAGTGAGTATAAGTAGTTTGGGGGAAGCGGGTGCCATATCAAGACTAGTGATTACTGTGCCCTGAATTAGTAAAGTGACAGTTCTCTTTACAGGAGGGATGTTTTTAGAGTTAAAGTGTAACTAAATCCTCCTAACCTTTACACCAGTGGTTCTCAACCCTGTCCTCAAGTACTCCCGACAGACCATGTTTTTGGGAATTTCTCTTAGATAAAATAGCTGTCCAAAATACCAAGCCATTGACTCTGCTTTAAAGCACCTGTGCAAGATAAAGGAAAACCTGCAAACATGGCCTGCTGGGGGTACTTAAGTAGAGGGTTGAGAACCATTGTTTTACAGGATGGAATGGATTAATGGCTTCTGGTTGATCTTCTGCTGCCAAGGTGCTGCACATGTGATCAACTATGACATCAATCATTTGAAGGCTTGGCAGTTCAGTAAGGCCTCATGTACAAGATGTTTAAAAAAAAAAAAAAAAAAGTGCTGCCAGGAAAAAGCAGCGTCAAAAACTGTGATGGAAAATTTGGGTAATTTTTATTGCATTTGTTTGCCCTAAAATTCACATTAATGTGTTTTTTTTTTTTTTTTTTTTTTTTTTTTTTTTTTTTTTTACTAAAATTTTGCGTTTCCTAAACCAATATCGTGTGATGTAAAAAATCTCAACTACCACTATTTTATTCTCTAGGGTGTCTGCTTTCAGAAAATATATAATTGTGGGTTTTGCGTAATCTTCAGACCTAGAATGATTTTTTAAACATGCGTGCAAAAAAAACAAAAAACCCCCCCCGCAAAAATGGCTCTGGCAGCGAAAGGGTTGATATACAATATGTATATCCCCCCACACCCACACACCCTTCATATAGCTTCATGTCTGACTCCTAGTTAAAATACCCTGTATATCCTACGTCTGGGTATAAAATAAATAAATAAATAAATAAATAAATATATATATATATATATATATATAATATGTCACTTTTGTTGCCAGCGGTTTAGACATTAATGGCTGTGTGTTGTTATTTTGAGGGGACAGCAAAGTTACACTGTTATACAAGCTGTACACTCACTACTTTACATTGTAGCAAAGTGTCATTTCTTCAGTGTTGTCACATGAAAAGATATAATAAAATATTTACATAAATGTGAGGGGTGTACTCACTTTTGTGAGATACTGTATCTCTTCTGTCTGTTATTATCAGAGTGGATTAGATATTTTGTTCGCTAAGCATATATAGCTGGTTACTTACGTTTACCACGGTGTATAGCTATTCAAGAATAAATTGTTGTTTTTTTTTTTTTTTGTTTTTTTTTTTGTTTGTTTTTTTTTAAACTTTACATATTAACTAAATTATAAAACAAACTTTTTAAAGTTTTTTTTTTTTAATCCGTTTAATCAAAATTATTAAAATAATCGTTAGCTGCAGCCCTATTTATAACCCAAATTGACACATTTGGTCACTTTTTTTTTTTCACAAGTGACTGGGCAGCTTTTATTTTTTCCGGTATACTTTGGTGTCAAATGTACAGTACCATTGAAAGTGTTTTTGCTATATCTGTTAAATATGTGCAAAAAAAAACCTGTTGCGATCTGATGAGCTTGCGGTGCACCCTGCAGTGTTAATCAGACCTGCCTAGTTGACATTGTAAACTACAGATCATCCCCCATGTTTATTGTGATAAGGAGAGGGAATAGTGACTAAATCAGGAGAGAAGCCTAGGGTGATGGTGCTGCTCCTCGATACATAAGGAAAACATTGTCAACCTAAAACAAGAAGTGTATTACTGGTAGGATCATTAGGTAAACATAGCTGCCACATCTAAGGATGGGTAAGCTGCAATGTATTAAAGAGGACCCCCCAGCCCCCCTTTTTTTTTTTTTTTTTTTTTTTTTTTTAGGTTTGCAACCACTTCCCTCTTTGGCCCTGTTGACTTTTCCAGATTTTTCCATTGGTTGTCATGGGTAATCTCTATACCAGTGTTTCTCAACTCCAGTCCTCAAGGCACCCCAACAGGTCATGTTTTCAGGATTTCCCTCAGATGAAACAGCTGTGGTAATTACTAAGGCAGTGCAACCGATCAAATCACCTGTGCGAAATAATAGAAATCCTGAAAACATGACCTGTTGGAGTGCCTTGAGGACTGGAATTGAGAAACACTGGTCTACACAATAGAGTGCCCTTGTTGGCTGCTTGCACCAATTTTCAGGGAGGTTTAAATGATTGCCCATGTTGGTAAATAAGGTTGGCTTTTTGTTCTTGGATAATGAAAGCCATAATATACTGCTTGATCTTATTGATCTTCATTCTAATTCCTGTAGGTGGAAGTATATTGCTAAACCTCCCAAGAATGACTTGATTGAGCAAGACACTGAGCAGAGCAGTTGGGAAACAATTCTTTGTAATTTTCAGGTAACTATTTTGATGGTGGTGTAATCCTGGTTATGTACTGTGAATGATCCTGTGATTCAGGTAGGTTTTAATTATTTTTTTGTCTTTTGAAGGTTGCAGTTATTATCCTCACCCTTTTTAGTGATGATACAGAACTGGGAAATATGGATAAAAGCCAAGGAGATCAGCTTAACAGAGCCTACGAAGCATATCGTCAGGCATGTATGGATAAAGAGCGCTACAAAAAAGAACTACAGCAAAAGGTAAACTATCACCGCCAGCGACTTGAAACGTGGGCCAGACTTTCACAATTCTCACGCTCAGTTCTTGATGAAATGAGTTGCCTGAACGCAATGCAAAATATGATTCATTTCCAATTTGGCATGCTTACCATGTTATTGAAGAAAAGGGACTCTCGCTGCATATCCTTTTTCAGTCTCTGTTTTTCCTTTTATTTTAGATCTGAATTCAGGAAAAATTTTAAAGTGACACTGTTGTCTACCAAAAATAAATTTGAACCACAAGTCCCAGTACTTGGTTCATGGCGCTGGTAATAAATGACAGACTTTATCAAGCCCTTGCGTAGGTCTTCTATTGCATCTCACCGTGGTATTAATAACATCCACTGCTCAAACCCTGAAGAAGGGGGATGCCTTTCCCTGAAACGTGTTGGATGTATTTGATGCTCTTTTCGGACCTTTTATTGATATGAAGTTTTTATACTCCTCAATCCCTACCCCAGTTTGTCTGCTTAGCACTCCTTTTGTAACGTTAAGTACATGGTCCACATACACTATACCTTCAGCATGCGTATCTGGATTGGGATCTTGCTGGTAGAATATGGTATGTCTGACCAGTCAATTCAGCAAGAATCCCAGCAGTGAGAAGGTGAAAGTGTCACTTAGCTTTTAATACAATAAATAAGAAGAGCAGAATGTAGACTCTTTGGGGGAGATTTACTACATAGTTACAAACACAAAAGGCACAAGGCCATATATATATTTTATACACACACAATCTTATACCAACAGTTGATCTGGAAGAAGGAAGGCAAATAAAAAAACAATAAAGCATGATCCAGTTTGCTCCAGCATGGGGAAAAAAAATTCCTTCCTGAGTGATTCCCCCCAACCCCACCCACCCCCCCCCCCCCCCCCCGACTGAATTAACTTTTTTTTATATTATTTATTTTTGTATTATTTTTATTGAATTTTTAAACCCTGAATCAACTTTACCTATAAATATTAGTATCCTGTTATATTATGTCTATCTAGGAAAGAATCCAGGCATTTATTAAAACAATCTACCGGTCAGAACCAGCTCTTGAGGGAGTCTATTCCACATTTTCACAGCTCTTGCTGTGAATAAACCTGCATAAAATCTCTTCTCCTCTAGACGTAAAGAGTGCCCCCCTTGTCATCTGTAATGACCTTAAAGTGAAAAACTCAACACCAAGATCACTGTGGACCACTATGTATTTGAACATGTTGTTCATATCCCCCCTTATCTCTTCTTCTCAAGAGAGAATAAATTCAGTTCCTCTAATCTTTCCTCATAGCTGAGCTCCTCCATGCCTCTCATCAGTTTGGTTGCCCTTCTCTGCACTTTCTCCAGTTCCCCGATTTTGTCTTTTTGTGAACTGGTGCCCAAAACTGAACTGCATATTCTAGATGAGGTATTACTAATGATTTGTTCAGTGGCAAAATAATGTCTTTCTCTCTCTGCAGTCTATACCTCTCTTAATACAAGAAAGGATTTTGTTCGCTTTGGAAACTGCAGCTTGGCATTGCATGTGATTATTAAGCTTATGATCTACCAGAACACCCAGATCCTTCTCCACCATTGACTCCCCCAGCTGTTCTCCTCCTAGTATGTAGGATGCGTGTGAGTTTCTAGTCCCCAAGTGCATAACAAAAACTGGTGCACACAGAATCTGGTGGAGCTGTGCATAGTAACCAATCAGCTTCTAGCTTTTATTGTCAAAGCTTATTTGAATAGGCTGAAGTTAGAAGCTGATTGGTTACACCAGATTCTGAGTGCACCAGTTTTAGTAAATCTCACCCTTTTATTTATTATGCTGTGCAACCTTTGGATGATTTGAAGCTGCAATTGGATCATGTCTGCTTGTTAAACCCCCTCTAAGGTTAATGGGCAACCTACCCTGAGCCCTTTAGGCAATACAAGTGCACCTATTCTCTAGCTTGCACTAAAAGTATCCCTGGAAAACCTTTCCTTCATCCTTGTGTTTCTAGCTGTAACAATGTAAATGAACTCTCTCTATTATAAAATAAAAGATTAAAATATATATCCCTTAAATGAAGCTTCACTATCTATCTTTGTTTTGTCTACTATGAAAGAGAATATGTTTTGTGGTTTGGAAATATGTAGTAGACCCGTATTGAATATGGAGTTTGTCATTTTATATGTGTCTGAATGGACACAGGAGCTGTGACTCCACTCGGGTGCCCCCACAGCAAGCTCCTTGCTGTGGGGGCACGCAACAGGAGGGAGGGGTCAGAAGCACAGAAGAGGGAAACGGGAAGAGGAGGATCCAGGCCACTCTGTGCAAAACCATTACACAGAGGAGGTAAGTATAACATGTTATTTAAAAAAAACAAAAAACAAAAAAAACAAAGTAAAAGTCAGCGGCTACAAATCCTGTAGCTGCTGACTCTTTAAATAAAAGGACACTTACCTGTCCGTAGATCTAGCACCATCCTCACCTGGGCTTGTCCTTCACTAGCCTTTGGGTTCCCAGTGACGGCATCCTAACTGTGAGCAGCCGGCTGTGTGGCTTTCGACTTCACAGCCGGCTGCCCACTGCGCCTGCGTGAGCCACGCTTTGTGAATGGTCCCGCAGTCTTCTGGGATCTGTGTCCTAGAAAACTGCGGGAAGGGGGAGAGAAAGAACTAGTGAGAGAGGAGGGGGAGAGGAGCGCGGCTTTGTGCGCCCGCATCACTGAACCATGGGACAGGTGAGTGTTTTTTTATAAAGTCAGCAGCTACACTTTTTGTAGCTACTGACTTTAAATGGGTGGAACTCCGCTTTAAGGCGAAACTTCCCCTTTTGAGTGGAGTTCTGCTTTAAAGTGGCTCTAAAGTAGAAATGTTTTTTGTAGACCTCTGGGCTACACCTATCTAATCTTAATCCTGCTCCCATCCACATTCTAAGTCCTATACTAACTAGCCTGTAAAAGCTAGATGCTTATACTTCCCTATTCTAGGGTGCTCTGGTCCAGTCATTGGATCGGCTCCCAGGGGAGAGGAAGGACAACCAACAATGGATGCCCCATAGTTAGTTTATGGGTGACGTCACTGCACAGGCATTGCAGCCGTTGTAGGTGATCTTTCCTCTCCCCTGAAGCTGGCTCTAGGAGCCGATGATGTGACCAGACTGGAGCGCCCTTAGAATAGGTAAATGTAGATATTTTTCCTCTACAGGCTAGTTAGTATAGGACTTAGAATGTTTTTCAGGCGGACCTGTTCGGACGCTCCATTCACCTCTATGGAGCGACGGATGTCAGCTGTGACATGTCCGCTGACATCTGCCTCTATCCCTTTCGATCCTGTCTGCCAAATCCAGATGGATGGAGGTCCTATTTTCCATCCACTGGCGGATCGGATGGGATCTGTCGAAAACAGACAGGCGGATCCGGGGCTCTGACAGGTCTGTCTCTGCACATGAGCGGAGATGGACCTGTCCTCTGCCTACTCAGTGGGGATCAGAGGATCAATCGCCCACTGAGCAAGCGTAGTCTGTCAAAATGGATGTGCCTCATGAGAAAGGGGCCTTAGGATTAGAGGTCTGTTTTTAATGCATTCTTTGCTTTCTTTGCATTCTTTACTCCTGTGAGGAGGGAGCGGGGTGTGGCTTCCCAATGCTGAGTGTAGCTATGAATGCACACAGCCCAGCTAGACAGCGCTCAAACACACATGTGCCTCCTTAGAACCTGGCTTGCTACAGGAGACGCCCGGTGGAGGGAGATGCTGACAGCACTGGCAGGGGACTGTCAAAGGAGAAAAGCAACCTTTTATGCTCAGTATTGCTGAGCAGTAAGTAAACTCTTCTTTTTTTATAAAAGGAAATAAAATAGCCTTTAGTATTACTTAAATGTTGTGTGTGGTTTTTATTTTTTGTTTTTGTTTTTTAATACAAGTGGCCTAAGTACCTGAATTTGACTTGGTATGAGCCTCTGCCCTATTCTTATAGAATAGCGCAAGGAAACAATCAGGTATGCTAAACTGCAAACAGCATGCTGATTGGAAGAGACAACAATAAGTTAATTAGTGTGCTGCTTATCATTGCACTGTCCAGTCACAGGGCAGAGGTGGTGGGGAGACCTGCAAGTTAAATTGAAACTGCAGCAGAGAGTGATCAAGTTTGCTCCCTGAGAGGGAGCTGTATTGTGGGGCAGAGCTGTGTAATTCTCTGGACTGGATGTGCAGGAATAGAATTCCTGGAATTCGGCTTTATTATCTTAAAAAATTATCTTGTTGGTACCCAGGGTGAATCCAGATCCCTACAACCTAGTATCCTTGCTTTTGTTGTTTTTCTAGGGATATGACACCTGCTATAAAATTGTCTCACAAGTTTATAATTTTCAGTGTAATTATTTTATTATATGTTAATCCCATTTTTTATGTCATCACGTAAGAGCTGCTGGGTGTAATGGAAATCTGGCTTACTTATTGAGCAATAGTACGGCATGTCCTGACATTGCTGTAAAACAAGCATTAGGCAGACGCTGTGATGCTTCACTGAAGTGAGGCCAGATAATTATTAGCTACGTCTCTTCTAAGTAATTTTCTGGCATAAAATGATGATTTTAACGTGTGTGACACATGAAAAAATTGTCCCGGACAGCATGCATTAATCTTCCTTTTGCCTACTCACCTCTCTGTATTTTAACCCTTCGCCTCCCTTATCCTGCACAATAACCATCCCCATCCTCCCACTGTATGTAACCTGTAAGTTGTCTGCTTCACTAACTCCTCCTCTCTTTGTGCATGATCCGTACATTAATGATGTACACTGTATCTGGTGCTCCATTATCATTCTCTAGGTTTTAACCATTTCAATGGCGGCACATTTCTTCATTTCCTAAAAATTCTGGCAAAAATTTCAAAAAGGAGTCATTTTGGGTGCATTTGCACTGTTTCTGCAATTTTATTTTTCAGATTTTATAACAGAAAGTAAGTTACAATTTTTTTTTTTAATATAGTAAAAATAGAAAAACTCAGTGGCTTTTAAATGCCACCAAGAGAAATCTATATCTGTCTCAAAAGATTGATATAAAATCCATTTGTGTATGGTGTTGCTTGTTCAAGTAAATGCAATCACAGTACTGAAAACTGAAAAATGTTCTGAAAATGAAGGGGGGGAATATAGACTGGCACTAAAGGGATCCATGTATGTTGTTTTTGCTCACAGCAAACATGGAGAGCGTGAGAGTGTCAGTGCCATTTGTGGCCAGGAGAAACGTTTCTGTGATAATTGAATGGCTGTCATGGCATCATTAACCTGAGCTATAAGGGATGAGAGGAGAGTCCACAGCTGTGCACTCCTAGGTCCCAACTGGGACTATAATATGTTTTCACAGCATGGGGAAACAGACCTGAGAATGTTTTGTATACAACAGTGTGGGTTTTTTTTCTTTAATATGTAACAAGATTATTAATTAAAAAAAAAAATAAAATAAACCTTCTTGGGGGAATCAATGGCGGAGAAGGATCTGGGTGTTCTGGCAGATCGTAAGCTTAATAATAGCATGCGATGCCAAGCTTCGATTTCCAAGGCAAGCAAATTCCTTTCTTGGATTAACCACTTGCCTACTGGGCACTTTTACCCCTTTCCTGCCCAAGCCAGCTTTCAGCGCTGTCACAATTTGACAATTGCACTGTCATGCAACACTATACCCATATTGCATATTAATTTTTTATCATTTTTTTTCACACAAATAGAGCTTTATTTTAGTGGTATTTAATCACCTCTGGGTTTTTTATTTTTTGCAAAAATACTGAAAATTTTGAATTTTTTTTTTAAGTTTTTCATAGTTTGTTCTAAAAGTTTGCAAACAGGTAATTTTTTCTCCTTCACTGATTTTACTGATGAGGCGGTGCTGATGAGGCTGCACTGATAAGCGGCACTGATGGGCACTATTAGGCGGTGCTGAAGGGCACTGGTAGGCGGCACTTATGGGCACTGTTCAGCAGAACTGGTGGGCACTGTTGGGACTGCGCTGGTGAGTTATTCACTTTGAGGTCATCACAGAGGACAAGTGGGCACTCTTTTATCTTCGGAGGAAAAGAGATTTAATCTCCAAATACAGAAAGGCTTCTTCACAGTAAGAGCTGTGAAAATGGAATGGACTCCCTAAAGAGCTGGTTCTGTTCAGCTCAGATTGCTTTAAAGAGGTCTGGATTCTTTCCTAACTGTACATAATATAACTGGATACTAACATTTATAGGTAAAGATCCAGGGAATATCCGATTGCCTCTTGGGGGGGGGGGGGAGTCAGGAAGACTTTTTTTTCCCCCCTGCTGGAGCAAATTTGTTCATGCTTTTGTGGGGTTTTTTTTTTTTGCCTTCCTCTGGAGCAAATCTGGGAAAGTGGGTGGTGCCAAAAGTACAAAGCAATGATAAAATTCCAAGAACAAAGAAAAATGCTAACTATCAGTGCAGCAATGGAAAATATTCTTACAGATGTAGATGGGAGTAGTGGGGGGGGCTTGGTTTTGTGTGCAATAAAAGAAAAATATAATACATGTTTATGGTTTTTGATTAGTGTATCCAGCTACACCTCATCTATTTCTATTCACCTATTTTTATTTTCTTTCTAGAAAGACTTTTATGAACAACAAACACGAGAGCACAAGAAACAGATAGAAGGCCTACAAAATCATGTCTGTCAGTTGACCTCACAACTCAATACATTGACTGCAACAGGTAGGTCTTTCTCAGCACTAAATAAAAGTATTAAAGTGATACTAAAGTCTGTTGTTTGGTTTTTTTTTTTCCTCTTAAAAATAACAAACATGTTATACTTACCTGCTCTGTGCAGTTGGTTTTGCACAGAGCAGCCCAGATCCTCCTCTTCTCAGGTCCCTCTTCGCTGCGCCTGGCCCCTCCCTCCTGTTGAGTCCCCCCACAGCAAGCACCTTGCTAGGGGGACACCCGAGCCAGGCCGCAGCCCCCTGTGTCCATTCACACATGGAGCTGCGGTTCGGCCCAGCCCGCTCCTCATTGGCCATTGAGGAGGGAGAGTCCTGGACTGGGCCGAGATGGGGCTCAGGTAAGTATAAGGGGGGGGGGGGGGGGGTTTGGAGCACACAGAAGGCTTTTTATCTTAATGCACAGAATGCTTTTGGATAAAAAAAAACCTTCTGCCTTTACAACCACTTTAACTAAAATGTTTAAAGTATATTTCCACCTTTGCAGCCAAATTTGAAAAACTCCAAATGTGTTTTTTTTTTTTTTTTTTTTTTTTTCCAACAGTTTTTATTTATTTGAGACAGGCTTGGATGTTTGATAAAAGGGTGGGGGGGGGGGGGGTTAGGACACATATCAGGTATACATGTGTTATGTGCCCATACCCTCTTAACTGTAAGGCTGGCCATACATGATTCTTCTTTTTTTTTTCTATATAGTGCAAACCATTTTGTGCAGCGTTTTACAATATAAAGGGGGACAGCGCAATTACAACACAGTTCAATACAGAAGGAATAGGATGGCCCTGCTCATAGAGCTTACAATCTAAAGGGAGGGGGAGGTGGTGCAAAAGGTCGTAGCCTCAGGGGGATGATCTGATGGAGGTGACTCAAAAAATGACTTGATTACCCCATCCACACACTTGATGTGGATGGGTGAATCCCTCCTGCTGTGCTATATTGCATTCTGGTAGTGGGGAGACTTCCCTGTCATCAGAATACACGAATCAGTCAGCGGTGCCAATTGACAAAAAATTTTCCAACAGGCTGGTTGCACACAAGTCGATTGATAGTGCCCCATACATTGATCGAAATTTAGCTGGTCCCTGCTGAACTGGCTAAATTTCATTTCGTCTAAATTTCATCCAGTTCCGGCTTTAATCTCGGAACTGGATGGATTGAGATGCAAAACCTCAGAGCAATGACAGCTGCAAGTGTAAACTGCTGCAGGTAAATAATGTCTAAAATGAAATGCCTGTATAATCTTATGAGAAGATTGTTGAAATAATTGATCTGGCCACAGGGTCCCTATAAAGTTTGTTTCTGTCTTCCTTTAGCTGGCCACAATGCACCACAGTCACCTAAACTAGAAAATAAAGATGGTTGGAAAAATGACAGCATTCCTAATGCGCCTCTGGAACAGATTCAACAACAGCTAAGAATGACAATGCTGCGAGAAAAGCATTACAAGGTAATATAATACTGACTACAATGTGCGTTATTTAAAGAGGCATTGTCATCCTGCCCCCATTCTAGCTCATTGTAAAGAAGGGACTCCCAATCCACTGATCTTCTCCTTGCCAGTGTTTCTCCAGCATTCCTTTCTCTACAGCCAGCATGTTGGATACTAGGGGGAGGGGTGACATCGCTTGCAGCAATTGGCTGCTAGACCTGAGCACTGTCACAACGGCGTAGATCCCAATATACGTTGTAGATGAAGTTGAGCTTTAAATCCGCTGACTTGCCGTTTAGGATGTATATTAAATATGCATGCAAGGGGTTTGGCATTACCTGACCTTCATAAGCATTATTTGGCAGGTCAGATGGTCTTTGCTTGTAGGTGACTGCTGGAAGATTATAGTGATGCTGCCACAGTGTAGAGGCTGTTCTAGTGGGGTCTTATGAACGTTTAAAATTTTATGATTAAGGCTGGGTTCACACTTATGCAAAATGGATGCCGGTTTCCCCGCATCCAATTCGCATAGCTTGAGATTGTGACTGGCTCTCAATGGAGCTGATTCACACATCTCTGCAGCGGCTCCAGTGCGATTTGCACTGGAGCCCTGTGCGTCTTTTGGTCTGTTTCAGGTCCGAATTCAGCCCAAAATTCGGGCTGAGATCGGACCTGAAACGATGAATGGAGACGCACCGGACTCCTAATATGAGCCGCTGCGTGTTCCATTGTGAACCCAGCCTTAGAGGGGGCTTTAGGCTCCGGATACTATCACTGGCTCAATGAAAATCTTAATGAAGGCACGGGGGCAAGCCCAAAAACTACACCTGCCAGGGGTTAAAGATTCAACTGCTTCCTACTGTAGATCAACCCTCAGTTTTCACATTTCATGGCCTTGCCAGAACCAGCTCTTTGGGCCACCAGGGGGATTAAAACGATTGGAGACATTTTATTTTTAGGAAAAAATGTTGATGTTCGTTGAATTAAAGGGTAAATTTGCACTTCCAAACTGGTACTCTTTTAGATAGCTACAATTACGTCATGCCCTTGTATCCCAGTTTGGCTTGCTCACTCAAGAGTCCTTCTCACTAGAAAGGTTATTATGTGCTGTTTCCTTGGTAAAACACCTGTCTGAAGTATACAAAGAACTGTTCGCGGTCAGACCCCCTTCAAATGAGGGTTGCAGGGAGAAATTAGTGGTTGATGTCCCTGATTTACAAAGGGATGACTGGGATGAGAAATGGGATTATCCATTTCAGCCTCTGGTGTCAGATCGTCTGATCTGTTATAAATTTCTACACAGCATCTCTCTCACGCCTGCTAAGGCTGGCCATACAATATGCAATTGTCTTGTACAACTTTCCTTTAGATTTACCAAAACCATATAATATGAGGTCAAACCTAAACACCTTTTTTTTTTTTTTTTTTTTTTTTTTTTAAATGTGTATGCAATCGGGCCCTTGCACTTCATAGTTGCAGGTAAATCTAAAGGAAATTGAACAAGAAAATTGTATAGTGTAGGGACGGCTTTAGTTATGCATAATTGATCAGTCCCCTACGGCAGAGTGCTGGCATTGAACTTTTACCCCAGTGGATTTTTCCCATGTCTTTTGCCACTGTCCCTTGATCCAACAATTTTGTATGGGGTCACCCAAACGATTGCGGAGGTCACATCTATCCCAGTCCCCTTATCCATTTAATTCTGTCTACTGGGCTTAGTGCAGGGGATGGCTACAACAGTGGCACACAGAACCCTACTGAGCATACTGCTATTTTATGCTTGTAAAGCGATCATTTTACACTGGAAAAAAAAACTATAGCTTCTGTGCTACAGTTTTGGAAGGGATTATTGAATGCCCTGTCATCCTACCACACCACATACCTAAACAGGGTTTTGTTTTTTAAAAAAAATGAAAGAGTTTGGAGTAGTTGGACTTCTACATCTGACACCAATGCTAAATTCCACTTTTGTCCCGGTCTGTCTGTAAAAAGTGTTGGTTTGCTCTGACATGTGAGCCTTGGACATACATAGTGTATTCTGAATATTCCTGAGATGGTGTAATATACTCTTTGTTCGTATCTCTGACATTCCTAACATGCTTTTACTTTGCCAGAGGCTGTAATTCATATACAGTATCTCACAAAAGTGAGTACACCGCTCAAATTTTTGTAAATATTTTATTTCTATTCATGTGACAACACTGAAGAAATGACACTTTGCTACAATGTAAAGTAGTGAGTGTACAGCTTGTATAACAGTGTAAATTTGCTGTCCCCTCAAAATAACTCGACACAGCCATTAATGTCTAAACCGCTGGCAACAAAAGTGAGTATACCCCTAAGTGAAAGTGTTCAAATTGGGCCCAATTAGCTATTTTCTCTCCCCGGTGTCATGTGACTTGTTAGTGTTACAAGGTCGCAGGTGTGTTAAATTTGGTCTTATCGCTCTCACTCTCTCATACTGGTCACTGGAAGTTCAACATGGCACCTCATGGCAAAGAACTCTCTGAGGATCTGAAAAAAAGAATTGTTGCTCTACATAAAGATGGCCTAGGCCAGTGATGGCGAACCTTGGCACCCCAGATGTTTTGGAACTACATTTCCCATGATGCTCATGCACTCTGCAGTGTAGTTGAGCATCATGGGAAATGTAGTTCCAAAACATCTGGGGTGCCAAGGTTCGCCATCACTGGCCTAGGCTATAAGAATATTGCCAAAACCCTGAAACTGAGCTGCAGAACGGTGGCCAAGACCATACAGTGGTTTAACAGGACAGGTTCCACTCAGAACAGGCCTCACCATGGTTGACCAAAGAAGTTGAGTGCATGTGCTCAGCGTCATATCCAGAGGTTGTCTTTTGGAAATAGACGTATGAGTGCTGCCAGCATTGCTGCAGAGGTTGAAGTTGTGGGAGGTCAGCCTGTCAGTGCTCAAACCATACGCCGCACACTGCATCAAATTGGTCTGCATGGCTGTTGTCCCAGAAGGAAGCCTCTTCTAAAGATGATGCACAAGAAAGCCCGCAAACAGTTTGAAGACAAGCAGACTCCCTTTGGAGATTGGGCCGCAGGGCAGTATTCCAACATGCACACCTCCAAGATGACCACTGCCTTGCTAAAGAAGCTGAGGGTAAAGGTGATGGACTGGTCAAGCATGTCTCCAGACCTAAACCCTATTGAGCATCTGTGGGGCATCCTCAAATAGAGGGCGGAGGAGCGCAAGGTCTCTAACATCCACCAGCTCCATGCTGTCGTCATGGAGGAGTGGAAGAGGACTCCAGTGGCAAACTGTGAAGCTCTGGTGAACTCCATGTTTAAGAGGGTTAAGGCAGTGCGGGAAAATAATGGTGGCCACAATAAATAAATGAATAAATATATATATTTATATATTATACAAGCTGTACACTCACTACTTTACATTAGCAAAGTGTCATTTCTTCATTGTCACATGAAAAGATATAATAAAATATTTACAAAAATGTGAGAGGTGTACTCACTTTTGTGAGATATTGTATGTTGGGGGAATTTTATTTTGACAGTATGGACATAAAGATGTTGAGTTTCTTATGATATATGCTATCTTTGATGTTGGGTGGGGATAGTATTGCACAGAGAGGGGCGGGAAGGAATAGAAATTAGTGGCTGGGAGAGGGAATGTTTATGCCAGAGGGTTCCTGTGTGACCTGTCAGTGCTGGCTTTTTATTTATTTGTTTGTTTATTTTTTTTGTTTTCATTTTGACATTTTTGTATTTTTTGCCGTCTTTTTTTTTTTTTGTTTGTTTTTATTATATACCTTTTTATTATGCACCTTTTTAAAATAAATAAAAATAATTTACCAGAAAAAAATTTGTGCAAGAAAGCAGGGGCTTTTACAAAACCAGAGTTTGGTGAAAGATGGTTTTTGATTGCCTGTTACCCGTCAGTGGACAAAGCTAAACTGCACCCATCATTAAAATTTCAAGACAAGTGTTCTGAGTCCTAGAATTGCCAGCAAATACAACGTATGCATGCATAAATCATTTCATTGGTTAAGGCTCACTAGTGAACCTGTTGCTGGCAGCAGCTTGACCAACAAGATCCCTAAGGCTGGGTTCACACTATTGTGAATTCATTTCGGGTTTCCCTTCATCCAATTCACATAGCAGGAGATTGTGATCGACTCTCTATGGAGCTGGATCACACATCTCCGGAGCGGCTCCGTTGCAAATTGCACAGGAGTCCTGTGCATCTTTTGGTCCATTTCAGGTCCGAATTCAGCCAAACATTTGGGATGAAATCAGACCTGAACTGGTGAATGAAGAAGCACCGGACCCTCTGCTGTGAGCCGCTCTATGTTATAGTGTGAACCCAGCATTAGGGAGCAGAAAGAAAACTCACCCGCTCTATTTCTGGTCATATGCTTTAGATGTTGTTCTGTCACTGCTTCTTTTCTGGGAAATTAGGTTGTTTAGCCTTTTGATCAACATTGGAGTGAATGCTTAGAGGCAAGGTGAGTGGTCTCTAGTGATTTTGTTGTAACAGGATAGATAATGTGACATGAGTCTAAGTCTATATATGTTTTCTTTTTTTTTTTTTTTCTTTTCTTTTATTTTTTGGGGGGGGGGGGTTCTGCATTGACTACAAAACCTGAAAGCCACATGAAATGGGCTTGGTAAAAGAAAATGTGAAATGGAAGGAAAGGGGGGCAAAGTGGCCTTGTTTAACCCAATATGTCACCTATATATGTAATCTGGGTCCGGAGGGAGATCGATTCCCAAAATTTTTAGCCCAAATAAATGGGAATTTTATCATTCACGTACGTCATAGTGGGAGAAGAAGGGTAATGTTCATGTGGCTTATTTCAAGTAATTACTTTTTTTGGTTTTGATAGTATTTAATATCTCTCAAAAGCTTGTATAAGATGGGGTAGAGATGCGGATGGGGTTGCTCTTCAGATCTGTTGGTTAGATAAAAGCTTCTAAACATGTTTCATCTGTGCATTTAGCTGTGTTGTCTGAGTTGCCGTTAAAGTTAGGTGGCTCTTTAATAAATTTAAAGTGAACATTGAGGTAGCAATTTAAGGTAGCAACATCGCTAAAGGACAGACACCTTGCAGGGGTTGCAGGTACTTATACAAATCTATTTGTCCCTGTGGAATCCTGTTGGGTCCTAGGCTCAGGCTATTCACAGCTCATTTCAATATTAAGCCCCATCCCCTTCCCAGGGATAGGCCTCCTCCTTGCCATTCAAATGTCGAATTGTAAAAATTCTACTACTTAATGACATTTTGGAATTTTACATTTTAATGGAAAGGGAGGGGGCTTGGCACAAAAGATGTGCAGGACTTAATTTAAACTTGGACGGAAGTTGAGGTCCCTTGTATAACCTGGGTCTGAATCTAGTCAGGCACTAAAGGGGAAAAAGTAATAAATGTAAAGCCTAATGCCGTGTACACACAGGCGGACTTTTCGGCATCAAAGGTCCGACGGACTTTTGACGGACTTCCGACGGACTTTCAAAGGAACGGACTTGCCTACACACGATCACACCAAAGTCCGACGGATTCGTACGTGATGACGTACGACTGGACTAAAATAAGGAAGTTGATGGCCAGTAGCCAATAGCTGCCCTAGCCTCAGTTTTCGTCCGTCGGACTAGCATACAGACAAGCGGATTTTTCGACCGGACTCGAATCCGTTGGAAAGATTTGAAACGTTCCAAATCTAAAGTCCGTCTGGTTTTCGACCAATAAAGCCAGCTGCAGGTCCAATGAAGCCCACACACGGTCGGATTGTCTGACAGATTCGTCCCGTCGGACCAGTCCGGTCAAAAAGTCCGCCTGTGTGTACACGGCATAAGACTGGTTACTTACAAATACTACAAGATTCCTGCACTTCAGGTCTGTTGTTATCTCACACATATTTTAACCCCTTCCCGCCGACCGTACGCAGATATGCGTACTCGGCTTTCCGGGGTTATACCGGGATGATGCCCGCAGCTGCAGGCATCATCCCGGTACCGTTGTTTACAGCGGGCGATCGGCTACCCGTGTATAACAACCGATGCGGCTAAAAGCCGCTCGGTTGTTATACCGGAGGAGCGGGAGGGGACATCCCCCCCTCCCGCCGCCTCCCGCCGCTGTTACCGGGCCTCCCGTGCGATTGGGAGGCCCGGTGTCCAATCGGGTACCTTCGGCGGCTGGGGGCAGGCTGGAACGAAGCTGTGGGCGGCTTCGTTCCAGCCTTCTCATTGTAAACGCGGAAGCGACGTCATGACGTCACTTCCCGTTTACTCGGCTGCCAATGGCGCCGAATCTAAAAAAGTACACAGTATTCAGAATCGCCGTTTTCGGCGATCTTAATACTTTGAAGTGTAAAGGAGGGATGGGGGGTCTTTTAGACCCCCCCATCCCTTCATAAAGAGTACCTGTCACCACCTATTACTGTCACAAGGGATGTTTACATTCCTTGTGACAGCAATAAAAGTAAAAAAAAAAAAAATTTTTTTTAAACACAATTTATAAAGTAAAAAAATAAATAAAATAAATTTTTTTTTTTTAAGTGCCCCTGTCCCCACGAGCTCACGCAGCGAAGAAAATGCATACGGAAGTCGCGCCCACATATGTAAACGGTGTTCAAACCACACATGTGAGGTATCGCCGCGATCGTCAGAGCGAGAGCAATAATTCTAGCTCTAGACCTCCTCTGTAACTCTAACCTGGTAACCGTAAAAAATTTTTAAAGCGTCGCCTATGGAAATTCATAGGTACCGTAGTTTGTCGCCATTCCACGAGTGCGTGCAATTATAAAGGGTGACATGTTTGGTATCTATTTACTTGGCGTAACATCATCTTTCACATTATACAAAACAATTGGGGTAACTTTACTGTTTGGATTTTTTAAAATTCATGAGTGTCCCTTTTCCAAAAATTTGCATTTAAAACACCGCTGCACAAATACCGTGTGATAAAAAATATTGCAACAATCGCCATTTTATTCTCTAGATTCTCTGCTAAAAAAATATATATAATGTTTGGGAACTCTAAGTAATTTTCTAGCAAAAAATACGGATTTTAACTTGTAAACACCAAATTTCAAAAATAGGCTTAGTCATGAAAGGGTTAAACCAGTTCAGGTTCACTTTAAGGAAACTAGATTGCATACACATTGCACAGTAAACTAATTATGGAAGAGAGAACTGTAAGAGATGACCTCAGATGATTCTGTATAGTGCCAGTTTATATGGGCTGTTTGCATGAATTGGGGAATTTACATGGTCACTTTCAAAGATACGGAACAGGAAACAACTGTTTCAAAGAAGAAGTGTCTATGTGTCAGCAAGAATAAATATTACACAGACAGTCGTGCAGTTCATTTGGCCTACTTATTTACTACTTTGAAGTAAAACTGGAACAAAATTTTACTTGTACTGAATTTCACAAGATTTTATATGTAGTCTGGTAGGGTTGCTTTATTGGACATTCAGTGCTGTCCAAGACCACAGTAAAAAGATCTCTGCACTGATTTCCTATAAGTTCAGTTTATTCCTGTGCAGAATTCACTTGATAGGATTGACTTTGTCTCTGTGCTCTGCATCCTCTAAGGAAGGGGTCTCCAAAGTATAGGCCACTTTTGGCCCACTAAAATTTTTTACCCAGCCTCCTGCGATGTGGTGGGGGGCTAATGGTTGTAAAGGGAGGAGGTTTGATTTTCTTAATGCATTCTATGCATGAAGATAAAAAGCCTTTTGTGTGCAGCAGCCCCCCTAATACTTACCTGAGGTCCATCTAGATCCAGCGATGTTGCAGGAGTGTCTCGGCTGTCCGGGACTCCCCTCCTCATTGGCTGAGACAGCAGCGCGGCGCAATTGGCTCCTGCTGTGGCCATAGTCAGCCAATAAGGAGAGAAAGGAGCACCGAAGAAGGACCCAAGAAGAGGAAGATCTGGGCTGCTCTGTGCAAAACCACTGCACAGAGCAGGTAAGTATAACATCTTGGTTTTTTTTTTTTTAGGTAAAAAATAACAAAGACTCTACAATCACTTTAAATAGGCTTTTGCCGAACTAGGTAGTGCTTGCAGGGCCACCCTTGGCTCAAATTTCAGGCAGATTCAGCAGGAATCAGCAAAATTCGAACAATCTAGGTGTACTTTATTGTTGGCCTTCTTCCAATAATCATGGCCTCCTTAAAGTGGAGTTTCAGGCTCCTTCAAAAAAAAATTTAGGTCAGCAGCTACAAATACTGTAGCTGCGGACTTTTAATAATTGGACACTTACCTGTCCATAAATTCAGCGGTGTCTTCACCCAAGCAAGTTTTTCAGGTGGCTCTTGGGTGTGGCCATGGTCATCATCTCGGCTAAGGGAAACCGGCAGTAAAGCCTTGCAGCTTTACAGCTGGTTCCCTACTGCACATACGCGAAGCATGGGGAAGGAGGAAGGGGGCCAAACTTCCGGCTGAGTTTGCCATGGAAATGTCAGCCGTAAGTGGGAGCAGGTACCTGTCAAGACTAGGTATCCGCTCCCCACTCCCCCCTGAAAGGTGCCGAATGTGGCAGCTGAGGGAGGGAGGAGGCAAACAAGCAGAGCTTCCCCTTTTTGGATAGAGCTCCGCTTTAATGACTCTGGCTTTCGGCTCTCAGGTGCAAACACTGAGTCGGAGCTCTTCAGCACTACCTACAGCAAAGTCCACAAATAAAGAATCGGCTGCACATATAGTAGTCCAGCCTTCACTAAATCTTTATTGTTTCAGAGACATGAACAACAAACTCCCATCTGGGACCTCTCATCTGAATTAGGATAGGGAGATCCCACAATGGGCACCGTTGTTTATGTCTCTGTAAAAAGTAAAGTTTTAGTTAATGCTGGAATACTCTGTGTTGGTTTTTCATTTGTCTTTCTAACCATCTCTGTTGCCTGGCTGTTATGCTGATCCACTGGCTTCATTATTTGGAATCTCGGAACAGGCGAGTCAGAAAAGGTAAATAGTAGGGTTGTGGAAATTAAAGATTAATTCCTCGATTAATCGTTAATTTTTTTGATCGATCAAAATTTTTTTGATTGGTAGGCTGCTTGCCCTGGGGCCGCTTTGGGCCAAGCTGTGGCTGCAGCGCTCCACTCCCTCCACTATATGTCATACACATAGGATATCAAAAAATTCTGCGCGGCCAAACAAAAGATAAAAATAAGCAGCTAACACAACCAATGAAATATGGGTATGTAACAACAGGCAAAACAAAATGTGTAGCGCTAGAAGTTCAACATAAACAAAAATGTCCGACTGATGATTCCAGGTATCACAGAAAACTCAAACAGTCCTCCATGTATATGAAGCTCATGAATAAACAGATACTATTCTGGTGACTTCGTGCAAAGAGTGTATCATATGTGTGACATCAAAGGTGATCATAGAGGGGAAGCACCACCACCAACCTTAGGAAGGCTTACCAGATGGCGTTGACCCAAAAGAGCATACGCCCAACTGGGTCAAATCAGGCTTGGATGGTGGGTGATGATGGTCGTTCCAAAGGAATGATGGAAATGAAAATTCAGAAGCCGACCAGTAGCTAGTGGGTCCCTCAGGATAATGATGGAGAGCAATTGGCCATGAAATGGGATGAGAAGGAGACATCGTCTAAGAGGACGAAACGTGTCGGGTAGGACCCCACTGCCGCCATTCTTTTTACAGCGCTGATTTTAGTCTTTCATGTGAGTGTACCCCTTTTTTTAAATAAAATTTGGTATTTTTTACGGAATTACACTATGTGGCTTCTCTCCTTCTCATCCCATTTCATGGCCAATTGCTCTCCATCATTATCCTGAGGGACCCACTAGCTACTGGTCGGCTTCTGAATTTTCATTTCCATCATTCCTTTGGAACGACCATCATCACCCACCACCCAAGCCTGATTTGACCCAGTTGGGCGTATGCTCTTTTGGGTCAACGCCATCTGGTAAGCCTTCCTAATGTTGGTGGTGGTGCTTCCCCCCCCTATGATCACCTTTGATGTCACACATATCATACACTCTTTGCACAAAGTCACCGGAATAGTATCTGTTTATTCATGAGCTTCATATACATGGAGGACTGTTTGAGTTTTCTGTGATACCTGGAATCATCAGTTGGACATTTTTGTTTATGTTGAACTTCTAGCGCTACACATTTTGTTTTGCCTATATATCATACACAGTCTGCGGGCATCTCCCGCTGTGTGTCTCCGAGCTGAGTGTGAAAACTTTGGCCGCACTGTGAGAAAAGTCCTGCCCTTCTCCTAGATCAGCTCGTGTGATAGACAGTGTTCTGTCTATCACACGAGCTGATCTAGGAGGAGGGCGGGACTTTTCTCACAGCGTGGCCAAAGTTTTCACACTCAGCTCGGAGACACACAGCGGGAGATGCCCACAGACTGTAATACAGGCACAGGCACTGACTACAGTGAGGCTGCGATTATGGGCACGGCAAGGCTGCGATTATGGGCACGGTGAGGCTGAGTTTATGACATGTGATGTCCTAGCCATGCCCAGCTATGTCTGGCTTCGGCCGTTGCCATAACGGTGCTAAATCAGCTAAAAGTAGTTGGATCTGTATGTGTGTTATAATTAATCGAAATTAGTCGATTAGTTGATTTAAAAAAAAAATCGTTTAATTGAACACGAAAATTTTAATCAGTAACAGCCCTAGTAAATAGTCATTATATGCGTATTTGCTCTGGGTCAGGGACTTGTAGTTCTGGCTGCAGTATACTGGTCACAGTGGGTTGCTCGCTCGGCACTTCATTGATTCTGAAAAAGCCTTGCATTCTTTTTATCTAATCCAAGGCATTATTTGAATAGAGGATGTATGGATGAACGTACAGCTCTCCCTTCTCCAATCTTACTGCTATAAGAGTTTTAAGGGTCTGTATTTTAAATGTTCAAGAAAAAAAATGGGTTCACCTAGTAAGGTCCCTCCTTTACTTCCTTTACCAATGCTGGCAAAACTTTAAGCAAAAATTCCCCTTATTTTATTAATATGGATATTTTTGATTGTTAAGCGTAGAAATCCACCTGAAACCCCTACGGTAAGGGGAATTTCTGTCTGGCGAAATTTGATCAAACATTTTTGTAGTTATACTGGTGTATATTTTACATTCTTGATGCTTGCTCTTAACTATACTTGTTGTGGATGACTCGTGTGCCTTTTCTGTATCGTAGAGATTTTGTTTATACTTGAATTGCTGATCTTTGACTAATTGCAATCTTTTTTTTTAAATACATTTTCAATCTAAAGGCAGACAGTGCACATACAATACAAGAGGGTTAGGAGGACCCTGCTTATAAAAGCTTACAATCTAAGGCTCGATTCACATCTATGCATGTTGCTTTTGAGCGTTTCTGCAGTGCTTTTTGCGGTAATTGCCGCATTTTTGAACATGCGTTTTTGCCGCGATTTGTGTTTTGCGTTTTTGTTTTGTTTTTTTACACTGTTTTTTTTTTTTTTTACAATGTGGTTGCTTAGCAACCAGCTATATACAATGTAAAAAAAAAGAAATAAAAAAAAAAAAATGCAAAACGCGAATCGCGGCAAGAACGTGGTACTTGCGTTTTGTATGCGGGTCCATTGAATTCTATTACATGCAAAACGCTGCATTTTGCATGTAAAAAAAGTCCCCGACCCTTTCCAAAAACTCAGAGGCACAAAAATGCATTGATGTGAACATGTTCCATTGGAATCCATGTTAAAAAAATTTCCCTGCATTTCTGCAAAATGCATCAAAAAATGCATTAGTGTGAATCGAGCCTAATAGAGGGAAAAGTGGTGCAAAAGGTAATAACTGTGAGGGATGAGCTGATTGAAGACTTAAAGTAGTTGTAAAGGCAGAAGGTTTTTTATCTTAATGCATATGCTGTGGAGATGCGACCCCATGTCACAGGTGCAGACAAGCAGTGTATGCCTGATTTTGGTAGGCTTGCTAATTGTACACCTGTGTGCTGGCTTCATAATCCAGGAATAGAGGTCAGTGCGCATCCTTGGAGACAGCTCCGCCCGGCAGACAGGAGTTCTGGCCTAGGAGTCAGGAGGGAGCCAGTGCAGCAGGAAGCACAGAGGTGCTGAGCGTCAGGTCTGGGGAAGACAGACCAAGGCCTAAGGTGAAAGGCCTGAACAGGAGTGCTGCGTTTTTAGCCAGGAAGGCTGAATGCTGTTTGTTCTGAAGCAGGATTGTAATGCTGAATACCCCTGCGAGGGAATCTGCTGTTTATTTTTGAACTTTCTGTTTCTTTTGAATAAAAAAATGGGCTGCCATGCCCTTGAAAATGCAGTCGGGACTGACACGATTTCTTCAATTCACACGCACCACTAGAGCTTAATCATCCCGGATCATCACAATGCATTAAGATATAAAACCTTCTGTGTAGCAGCCTTCCCAGCACCCCCTAATTAAATGAGACTTCTCTCTCGCCAGCGATGTCCACGAGTCTCTTAGCCATCCTGGACTCTCCTCCTGTATGGCTGAGACACTGCAGCGGCACCATTGGCTCCTGCGACTGTCCATCAAAGTCAGTTACCAAATAGGGAGAGAGGGGACAGGGCCGGGTCGGGGCTCCGTGTCTGAATGGATACACGGAGCTGTGGCTCGGCTCAGGTGCCCCATAGCAAGCTTCTGGCTGTGGGGGCACTCGATAGGAGGGAGGGGCCAGGAGCAGCGAAGAGGGACCCAAGAAGAGGAGGATCCGGGCTGCTCATTGCAAAACCAACTGAATAAAGGAGGTAAGTATAACATGTTTGTTATTTAAAAAAAAAAAAAAAAAGACTTTACAAACACTTTAAAAGTTAATTTGTTAGGTGGAGGCGGAATAGGCTTACCTAGATGAGTTTTCTGGGATTGTCTAAATATGGACAGAGTAGGAGATAGCTGGACAGATTGTGGTAGGGACTTCCAGAGGATAGGAGAGGCTCTGGAGAAGTCTGGAGGAGATAAGGGAGCTAGCAAGCAGGAGGTCTTAAAAGAAGCAGAGAGGAAGTGTGGGTGATATATTGAGACAAGATTGGCGATGTAGCTTGCAGGAGAGTTGTGAATGGCTTTGCATGCTTTTTTTAGTATTTTGAACTTTGTTCATTGGGCAATATGAAGCCAGGGGAGGACATTGAGCGGTTGGTAAGGTAGATGAGTCTAGGAGCAGTATTCATGATGGTCTGCATATTTTGGAGATGTTACGGAGGTGAAGTCTACAAGTTTTGGACAGTGAGTGGATTTGATGCTGAAAGGACAGGTCAAGAGTCCAGGATTACACTAAGCACCCCAGCTTGAGAGGTGGGACTGATAGTTGTATTATTGATCTTGATGGAAAAGTCAGTGGGGCAGGGGGGAATAATATGAGCACAGTTTTAGAAAGATTTAGCTTAAGGCAGTGGTGGGACATCCATGCTGATATGTCAGTAATGAGAGTGGAAACTCAGGCTGGGTTCAAACATGCAGCTGTGGTTTCAGTGCAGCAGTCTGGTACAGTTCTGTTCACCGGTTAAGGTGCGATTCAGGTGTGAATTTTTACATGAAATCGCACCCGAACCAGACCCAAAATCACACAGGACCCTTTTTAAAACCGATTCATGGCTGCCCCGCATATGTGTGAACCGGCTCTACTAAAAGCCTGTCAGATTCACATGTTATGCGAATTTGATGCAGTTAAAATTTTTATATATATATAATGAACTGAGCCTGAAGGAGTGAAGTTAGAAGTACAGATATAGAGTTGGGTGTCATGCTGTTATTTTGCCTTTATTCGATAATCTACAGGTTCACTTTAATCAGCCGTATTTTACACTTTTCAATTTCAGAATTGAACTATCAGCCTTTGTATCTAGTGTAGTCGCAGTTCCTGGTCAGGTTATTTTTGCACAGAACTGAAACTTCGCATAATGCCAATTTTAATATGGAAATCTAATTTCAGGTATTTATTGCAGGCTATCTTATGATTTCCAGATAATACTGTCACCTGGGACTTTCACAAGTGTAGAGTTCATAGGAACAGCAGTGAAATTGCATTTTATACTGCCCTTCCTTACAGTGATGAAAGATGCACCATAATCTTCTTTTTTTTTTTTTATTTGCTGATATTGCAGCAAATTAAACATCAGCTTCTCTTAAAGCTACCCAGAATGTACCATTCCTGTGGGCACTGAAGAAACTTGTTAGGATCTTTTGGCAAAAAATAACTTTTAAAATATAAAAAAAGTGAATTTGTATATGGGTTGATCATAGCAGCACATTACACATTACAGACCCCCCCCCTTCTGAAATTAAAGTTTAACTTCAAGCAAACCACTAAATACACAGATGGAATAAATTAGAAAAAATTAGAGCAGTTTTTCCAGTGAGTTTGTAATTGTTTATCCATCCCTGAGATTCTCCCAGCTCTTATTCATCCCAAAGGTGTTCTATCGGGTTGTGCAGGACAGTCAAGTTCCTCCACCCTAAACTCGCTCATCCATGTCTCTATGGACCTTGCTTTGTGTACTGATGCGCAGTCATGTTGGAACAGGAAGGGGCCATCCCTAAACTGTTCCCATAAAGTCGGGAGCATGAAATTGTCAAAAATGTCTTGGTATGCTGACGCCTTAAGAGTTCCCTTCAGTGGAACTAAGGGGCCAAGCCGAACCCCTGAAAAAACAACCCCACACCATAATCCGCCCCCCCTCCACCAAATGATTTGGACCAGTGCACAATGCAAGGTCCATAAAGATATGGATTGAGTCCTGACCTCAACCCGATAGAACACCTTTGGAATGAATTAGAGCGGAGACTGCGAGCCGGGCCTTCTCATCCAACATCAGTGCCTGACCTCACAAATTTGTTTCTGGAAGAATGATCAACATTCCCATAGACACACCCCTAAGACCCCTTTCACATTGAGGCAGTTTTCAGGCGTGTTCACGCTAAAAATAGCGCCCGTAAAGCACCTGAAACCTGCCTCTCATGCCTCCCCAGTGTGAAAGCCTGAGTGCTTTCACACTGGGGCGGTGCGCTTGTGGGATGGGAAAAAAAAGTCCTGCAAACAGCATCTTTGGGGAAGTTTGGGAGCGCTGTATACAGTGCTCCCAAACCGCCCCTGCCCATTGGCCTTAAAAGCACTTTGGAAGCACCGTAACACGAGCGTTTCTAACCCTTCCTTCGGCCGCTAGTGGGGGTTAAAAGCGTCCCACTAACGGCTGAAAAGCACCGCTAAAACTATGGTAAAGCGGCGCTTTACTGCCAACTCAGCTGCGGCTGCAGTGTGAAAGCAGCCTAAACCTTGTGGATGGCCTTCCTAGAAGAGTTGAAGCTGTTCAACCTGCAAAGGGTGGGCCAACTCAATATTGAACCCTACAGACTAAGACTGGGTTGCCATTAAAGTTCATGTGAGTGTAAAGGCAGGCGTCCTAATACTTTTGGTGATATAGTGTATATTGGAAGCAAATATTACTATCAAAGAACACAGAACAGAAATTGGTGGGTTTCAAATAAACACATTACATAATTCATTCCCAAGGGCAATATGTTTAAAAGGATCAAAAGAAGGTATAATAATACAGAAAATGCTGCACTAATATACCAATCTCTTATTGTGTCAATCATATAAACGTGCCAGTTTTGGGTTAGATTCAAAATCTTCTTATAACAGTCCAAATAAATTATATCCAGTATTTAAGTGCAATCAGGTGAAATATAAATAAAAGTCAAATAGAGGTCAGATAAAGATGAGGCTTGATGAATCTTCACAAATCCTCAAAACATGCCTTATATGATTTACCACAGTGCTCCGCCATTAGATATGAGCTCACCTCAAGATGTGCGACCTCACAATTAAGTTTGGTCAAAATTAGCCTTTAAGTCACCCTGCACTAACAAATCGTGCTTTCCTCCTTCCCGTCCTGTCAGTGTTCCTCCGCCATTGCTGCCAGCCAAGTGGAACCTGATGACACCGCAACCTGTGAGGAGGACTGAGGACAAGCACTCCAGTATTCCAGGAGTCGAGGACCCTCGCTTGGGTCTCCACAGCAGCCTGTGAGGAAGACAGAGGACACAGGAGTCGAGGACGCTCCCTCGGGTCTCTGCAGCAGTTCTCCGTCTTCCTCACAGGCTGCTGTGGAGACCCAAACGAGCGTCCCCAACAGGACGGGAAGAAGGAAAGCACGATTTGTTAGTCCAGGGTGACCAAAAGGCTAATTTTGACTAAACTTATGCCGGCCATACACGGTTCGAATTTCGAAAGAATTTTCTTTTGAAAATTGTATCTAAGAATTTTTGTACGAATTTCGCACCATTAGTGGGCTGCAGCAACAGCCGATTTTCGTGCGGCAATCAAATTTGAGGAATTGGACATGTCGGAAATTTTTAGAAAAACGAACGATTTTCGAATCAATGAAGGGAGAATCGTGCGAGAAATGTAACAATAAAAGAAAATTTATGGAGAGAAAAGAAGATTCCCGGCCACAAAAATTATTTTCTGTAGCAACATGAGGTAAAATTGAAGGCCTGGTCAGCCGAATTTCGAAAATCAATGGTGGCGCCATCAGATCACAATGAAAACAAACCTGATCTTGAAAAGCTAATGTGTTCGAAATTCGACCACGTATGGCCTGCTTTAATTGTGAGGTCACACATCTTGAGGTGAGCTCATATCTAATGGTGGAGCACTGTGGTAAATCATATAAGGCATGTTTTGAGGATTTGTGAAGATTCATCAAGCCTCATCTTTATCTGACATCTATTTGACTTTTATTTATATTTCACCTGATTGCACTGAAATACTGGATATATTTATTTGGACTGTTATAAGAAGATTTTGAATTTAATTTGACACTGGCGCATGTTTATATGATTGACATGTTAAGAGATTGGTATATTAGCGCGGCATTTTCTGTATTATCACTTTTACACATTCTCTGTATATATAGAGAGTGTGTTATTTGCTGCCCGCCAAGATCATCTCCTAGTTGCTCGCAAGATTTTAATTTGATCAAAACAATGTACGTGGGCTTCTTTATTGTGGTTTGAAAAAAAGCCATGAACAATGAGAAGATTACAGTTCAAAAATATGAAACCAAAGAAACGCCCATCATTTAAGAGTTAAATATAATACAACAAAAGCTGTGAAAAGGAAATCAGGTTGGCAAAACAGGTTTCTGAAGACAGTAAGACAAATGCCAAATACGTTTTTAAACCATTGATAATAGATTCACACAGATTCTCTAACAAAAAATAACTTTGAGTAGGTCACTGGAGACATAGAGAAAGCAAAGTGATTGACTAGTGTCTTTTGTGCTACAAAAAAAGGGAAATTGGTGGCGCTGATGTACAATCTAAGGATTATTTAACACAACATACAGTGCTTTGAAAAAGTATTCATACCCCTTGAAAGTTTCCACATTTTTGTTATGCTGCAACCAAAAACATAAATGGATTTTATGTGATAGACCAACACAAAGTGGCACATAATTGTGAAGTGGAAGGAAAATGATAAATGGTTTTCAACATTTTTTTTACAAGTTAATATGTGAAAAGTGTGGCATGCATTTGTATTCAGCCCCCCTCAGTCAATACTTTGTAGAACCATCTTTCGCTGCAATTACAGCTGCAAGTCTTTTTGGGGACGTCTCTACCAGCTTTGCACATCTAAAGAGTGAAATGTTTGCCCATTCTTCTTTGCAAAATAGCTCAAGCTCTGCAAGATTGAATAGAGAACGTCTGTGAACAGCAATTTTCAAGTCTTGCCACAGATTCTCAATTGAATTTAGGGCTGGACTTTGACTGGGCCATTCTAACACATGAGTATGCTTTGATCTAAACCATTCCATTTTAGCTCTGGCTGTATGTTTAGGGTCATTGTCCTGCTGGAAGGTGAACCTCCGCCCCAGTCTCAAATATTTTGCAGACTCTAACAGGTTTTCTTCTAAGATTGCCCTGTATTTGGCTCCATCCATCTTCCCATCAACTCCCATTCAGCTTCCCTGTCGCTGCTGAAGAAAAGCATCCCTACAACATGATGCTGCCACCACCATCTTTCATGGTGGGGATGGTGTGTTCAGGGTGATGTGCAGTGTTAGTTTTCCGCCACACATATCGTTTTGGTTTTAGGCCAAAAAGTTAAATTTTGGTCTGATCTGACCAGAGCACCTTCTTCCACATATTTGCTGTGTCCCCCACATAGCTTCTCACAAACTGCAAATGGGACTTCTTATGGCTTTCCTTTAACAATGGTTTTCTTCTTGCCACTTTTTCCATAAAGGCCAGATTTGTGGAGTGCACAACTAATAGTTGTCCTGTGGACAAAGTCTCCCACCTGAGCTGTGGAACTCTGCAGCCCCTTCAGAGTTACCATGGGCCTCTTGGCTGCTTCTCTGATTAATGCTCTCCTTGCCCGGCCTGCGAGGTTGGGTGGACAGCCAAGTCTTGGTAGGTTTGCAGTTGTGCCATACACTTTCCCTTTTCTGATGATGGATTGAACAGTGTGCCATGAGGTGTTCAAAGCTTGCGATATATTTTTTTTATAACCTAACCCTACTTTAAACCTCTCCGCAACTTTATCCCTGACTTGTCTGGTGTGTTCCTTGGTCTTCATGATGCTGTTGGTTAACTAAGGTTCTCTAACAAACTTCTGAGGGCTTCACAGAGCAGCTGTATTTATACTGAGATTACATTACACACAGGTGGACCCCTATTTACTAATTAGGTCATTTCTGAAGGCAATTGGATCCACTAGATTTTAGTTAGGGGTATCAGATTAAAGGGGGCTGAATACAAATGCACGCCACACTTTTCGGGTATTTATTTGTAAAATATGTTGAAAACCATTTAAGTTTCCTTCCACTTCACAATTATTTGCCACTTTGTGTTGTTACATTTGCCTTTTTGGTTGTAACATGACAAAATGTGGAAAAATTCAAGGGGTATGAATACTTTTTCAAAGCACTGTATGCATCAATTTGGCTTAATATTGACTAGGAGAAATTTGGAGAAAAATAATTGTGTAGCCAAACCAATAGCAGCCTCAGTGGCATGGATGTACCAAGTTGTAAGGTATATGAATGAAACCTGAACACTAGTTTTACAAAAGTTGCTTCATTAGAATACTCATATGAACATATCTGTATCGTATACTTTTTCTACAGTGCCTTAAAGTATTTACCCCTTGAAATTTTACAACCAAAAACGTAAATGTATTTTATTGGTATTTTATGTGATGGACCAACACAATAAATATATACTTTCTTAGGAGAAGAAAGTATTAACAGCACGAACTATGAATGTTCATTCATACATATGATGTACCATAAAGTGCTGAAACCATCTACTACCCTCTGGTCATAATATACACTATGACTCTTAGTGCAAAAGTATGCCTCAATAATGAGGTTCAAATAGTAGTATAAAAGCTGACATCACAAAACCAAAAAAAGACAAAGGTAAAAAATCCACAATCCTTGTCAAAGTTCGGCAATGGTTTTGGTCCAAGGAAAATGTTCTTTTAAAAGAAAAGAAGTTCCAGGTATCATAAAAAATGGACTATATGTATAGCATAATAAATGTATTCAAAACATATCCTTCTGTGATGAATCCCGTGCATGCAAGTGACAGCAGTTAAGGAAAAAAGAGCTTCTAATTCAAATGGATTATATTATCCTTAGGATGATAGACCTTCACCAAATCACCACGTGATCAGCCGCTTTTGTGTGTATGCTTACCAAAGGTAAGAATTGAAACAGCCTGTGATCTCCTTCCCCACAATGATCAGCTCCTCAGCCGCTACCAGTCTCAGTCCTCCATGCTGAGTAAGCTATCACATGATACCCACCAATGCCTCTTCTGGAAGCGGTGACCAGAAGTTCCTCTCTGCAGCTTAGGTGACCGATCTTGTGTCATGAGAGTATTCAAGAGTGGAGCTCAGTTACAATATTTTTAAGCTATTGTTTGTAGTTTTTAAAAATTATTTAATAACTGGGATGGTAAAAGCAGTTTGTTGCAAAGCCAATGCACCATACAGGTTATAGTGAGAAGGACTAAGGGTATCGAGAAGACCGCTCACCTGAACCAAGTGTGTAGGACAGTAAAGCCTTCTTGGAACAAAAGGTATTCACATGTCCCTTTCCATTTCATAACCTGTATGGTTATATTGTCTCTTTGTATCCCAAGCCTTAATCCATATCAACTATGGTTTCCATACACTGCACTGATGCTGGCCGAAAGGCCCGAACAGCTGTATGTAGTTTGGAATAAATGGTTCAACATTAATCTATATTTGCACTATACACCAGAGGTTCTGGATGTGCATCTGGCCAGTAGGGTGTGAAGCAATGATTTGCATGGCTCTGCAAATACCTTCTGTTCTAAGAAAATTTTACTGTGCTATACCCTGATTCAGTTGCAAGGCTTGTTGATTTTTTTTATTTCCTTCTCCCCACACCCTGTGTGGGTATACTGCATGGTTGGGTCTCAAGCCCTACCCCAGAGAAGCCATGGTTTCCATATACTGCAATAATAATTGCCAAAAACCCTGAAACGGATGTATGCAGTTTGGATTAAATGGCTCTATAATATTAAGCCATATTTTCTCTATACACCGGCAGTTCTGGATGTGTGCCTGTCTGTTAGGGCATAAAAGAATGCTTGTAATGGCTTTGTCTTCAAATTGTCATCTTAAAATGAGGGATGATCATCTTTATTTTTTGAATATGTGATGGAATGAGACATGTTAATAAGAAGGCTTTCCTTTTCTACACAATTCAGTTTGTAAACAGAAGACTAGGCTAGAGACTGCATTCAGAAATTCTTGATTAAAGTGGCTCTATTGCCTTTTTCTTAACCGCTTTCCGCCCGCGCTATAGGTGAAAGAAGGCTAAAGTGCGGGCTTACTTTATTGGGAGGACATATATGGATGTCCTCCTGTGAACGTGCTGATCACAGATCGGGGTAAAGAACCAATTACAGCAGCCCTTTACTATGTGATCAGCTGTGTCCAATGACAGCTAATCACGGATGTAAACACAAGCCGGTTATTAAGAGAGAATAAGAGAGCCAATAATCAGCTTGTGTTAAAGGGACATCGGCACTGATAATTAGGGCACTGATTATCAATGTCCTAATTATCAGTGAAGTCCCAACAGTGCCCACCAGTGCTGCCAATCAGTGCCATCTACCAGTGCCACCTATCAGTGCTCATCAGGGCAGCCTCATCAGTGCTGTCTACCAGTGCCACCTATCAGTGCTCATCAGGGCAGCCTCATCAGTGCCTTCTACCAGTGCCACCTATCCGTGCTCGTCAGGGCTGCGTCATCAGTGCCTCCTCATCGGCGCACATCCGTGATAGAGAAAAATTACCTGTTTGCAAATGATATAACAAACAATGAAAAATATTTATTTTTTTTTCAACATATTCGGTCTTTTTTTTTTTTTTTCTTCATTTGTTTAGCAAAAAATAAAAAACCCAGTGGTAATCAATTACCACCAAAAGAAAGCTCTATTTGTGTGAAAATGATAAGAGTGTTGAAGAGGTTGAATTAATTTTACGCTTGCGCGTATGCACAAAATGAACGCCTGAAATTTCAGCCAGGAATACAGATGTTCAACCATCAGTAAACAGTACTACTATGTGGCAGTATCCTTATTTTTATTTTTAAATGAGCGACAGCTGTGTTAATAATTCACACTCTGAATGGTGTGATGATGTAAGTGGTACATCCCAGTGTTCAGTTTTGGAATCATACTTTTTAAAGTGACCTGGCTACTAGCGGGTCCAATCTAAAGTAAAGGCCACCCGGTACAGTGAAATGTATACTCCCCCCCCCCCCCCTCTGGCAGCCTTGGTCTCAAAACTCTGCTTCCTGGCATTTTGCAGGTATCTGACACTTCAGGTATCCAAAATGCACACTCCCCTGACGCATGCTGTACTTTTTGTAGTGGCGTAACAGGTGAAGTTTTAACCACTTTGCGTTTTGGGGACATTTTTAAATTTTTTTTCACCACGTGATAAAATCTGCATTTTTTGCTAGGAAATTACTTTGAACCCCTAAACAATTATATCTTTTCTGGAAGCAGAGGCCCTGTGGAATAAAATGGAAACAGTTTTCAATGTTTTATGCTGTATGATAGTTTCACAACTGTTTATCAAACTCATATTTTAAGGGAAAAATAAAAAATACACTAAAATGAAGTTTAGTACATACAAACACAATATAATACAATTTCTTTGCTAAAATGATCTAGATGTATGCAGATGACAGAAAGCTATCTGGTAAAATATAGAGACTGATCTACTAAAGGAGTTAGGTGTTCACACAATTTATTGTGTGAAGAGTCTCCACAGTTAAAGCCCAACTTCAGGCAACTCCTCCTATCCCCTCCTCCTCCTTTCTCCTCCTTTCTCCCTACTCTTTCTCCTCCTCCTATCCCCTCCTCCTCCTTTCTCCTCCTCCTTTCTCCCCACTCTTTCTCCTCCTCCTATCCCCTCCTCCTCCTTTCTCCTCCTCCCTTCTTTCTCCCCACTCTTTCTCCTCTTCCTCCTTTCTCCTCCTCCTTCTTTCTCCCCACTCTTTCTCCTCCTCCTATCCCCTCCTCCATCCTTTCTCCTCCTCTTTTCTCCCCACTCTTTCTCCTCCACCTCAATCTTCCTCATCCTCCAAGAAATATTCTTTCATTGCTTGTACTGCCTGTAACACGATCTGTGATTGGAAGGGAGAGTCTGATGAGTTACAAGATTCTTTCTCCCATTCTCTGATCGTGTTATAGGCAGTTTTTTTACTACATTTTCATCAATCAAATATTTGTTTCATAATTGAGCGTGATCTTCATTGCACCTCAATAGTCCCAACTACTTTTTCATGTTTTGGGTATTTCTAGGATTTTGGGATGTGGTACATTGATGTCAGGTGTTGGCCCCTTGTACTTCCTTTTTTTCTGCATACGCCATTGAGATTTATGGAATAAAATCTCTTTGAAATGTATAAAATATGTGGGTGTAACAATAGTAAAAGTATTATTAACCTTGAATATTTGGACAGGAGCAACTTGGCATAGAGAATCTCCGGTTTTTGGAAATGGAAGGTGAACGGGACAAGCTATTATCTGTCCTTTCCTGTAAAAATGAAGAAGTTCAGCATTTAAAAACCCTTTTGAAAGAAGCCAATGAGAGGCGAGAAAAGCAAGATTCTAAAACCGTCCATGGACATGAAATGGAGGTAAGGAGGCACCTGTGAAGGTGCCATATGAAACTCTTCAGTAACGGTATTCATTTAGAGAGGGTAATATTACAAAAATGTATCATAGTTCAATAACTAGAATTTTTCCTTAAACTAGTATTAATACCTTACTATTTTTAGCTTATCACATTGAACCCCAAAAAAATAAACATCCTCCAGTAAACTTTATTAGAGTTCTTACCCAAGCAATTGCAGTTTACAACTTTCAATGCTGCTGACTCCACTTCTTTCAGTGCCGCCTCCCCGAACTTCCAATCACCATAGGAAAGTGTTAACAGTACACAGTGCAGTCTCCAATCAGTCTGTTAGCTTGAAGAAGGAAATTGGGTAGGAGGAGGAAAAGCAGGGGGGTGCCTTGCCATCCTAGCCAATGGGGTGTGTGTTTTTATTGATGCACACAGTGTAGGGAGACCCAGCTCTAGTCCCCGCATGCAAGGGTGACTCCAGAGGAGGCCGCAAGAAAAAGCTGCCATGAAACAGGAAATGTAGCACCAGCTTAAACAGGGGCATAGGCATGGATTTAAAGATAAAGAAAAGCTGTATATTCAGTAATTAAAGTGGTTGTAAAGTCACGAATCCCAAATCCTGTAATCCCCTCCATTACAGAAAGATATAAAATTATGAAGCAAAATACCTTATTTCACAGTGATGCTGTGGGCTCATATGACCTCCTGGCGCTCAGCTTCATCAATGTGAGGACTATATTGGGAGGGGCTGGGATTTCCCATTGACGTCGGTCAGGAGGAGAGTGGCGGGAGCTTACATGAGCGCTCTCTGAAATAAGATATATTTTGCTGCATAATTTTTAAAACACAGATACTGCACAGTAACAGAGGGGCTTCCAGGATTTGGGATTAGTGAGACAGGCAGGCAGGGAGGGGGAGAAACTGTGGGATGACAGAGGCACGTAAACTGACCACAGTATCATGGATTAGCAGCCATGGTCAGCACACTAAGGAGGACACAGGAACAGGCAGGATCAACCAGGTATTTTACAGCATAGAGAGGGACAAATGACAACACACAAGCGCTATGCTGTATATCCTGCTTTAAAGAAACAGGATCATTTTTTTTTTTTGTAAGGTTACAACTGCTTTAAATAAATCCGCTGCTGAAAGTGCTATAAAAAACTGAGGGTTTATTATCACTTTAATCGTTTTCAGCATTAACAGCCTACTGGCATTGTTTAAACACAATTCTTTACCGTGAAATAGTAATTAAAGTAATGCAGAAGCTTTTTAGCTTTCACAGTGAAGCGTGAGGCTCGGTTCACACCTAAACTGGTCGCGAATTGCACAAGAACACTATGCGTCCATGTTCTCCGTTTCAGGGCCAAATCTTTGCCTGAATTCGGCCCTGAAACTGAGCCAAAGACACACAGCGTTTCTGTGCAGTGCGCTCGGCAGCCGCCCCGGAGATTTGTGAACCGGCTCCATAGAGAGCCAGTCACAATCTCCTGCTATGCGAATTGGATGTGGTGAAACTCTCATCCAATTCGCATAGATGTGAACCCAGCTTCAGTTTAATCCACATCTGAAGTCTCAGACAGTCCTTTTCAACTCCTCTGTTGAGATAAATACTGGACTTCACAAATGGCTCTCCAGCTATCGCCTATCCACCAATTCAGCCTGGTTCAGCTTTAGGTTTCAGCCGTAGCTGTGGCTTAACCAGTATTAACCAATCTATCAATGTATTTGGCCAGACACAAATCCTGGTTGATGGTGCTCTTGGGAACTTGCAGCCACCACTCAGTATTTAGCACAGCATGGGGTTTGTAAAGGAACAGGGACCTTCTGAAACTTTAGGTTCTTTTCAATATACCCATAACACTGTGACAAATATCTAGATATCTAGAAGGTCAGAAGAGAAGAGTACAGAATCACACCATAGTTATTAAGGGATCAGGATGCTGGAGTCTGCTTTAAAATCAGCATTTCTGCCACATTGGGTATTTTCTTAGGCTCGTCCTTATTTTCTATTTAGTTTATTTGTTCAATCTCTAAAAAATGTGTTGCACTGATGCAATTATCATTTAAAGCAAAACTAAAGTTGAAAAAAAAAAAAGTTTGCAGCCAGGCAGGTTCTTTTATTGCAGACATGCAGTGTCTTTTCTGCAATAATATAAATGTACCTGCCTGTTTGAAATTTTCTATAGTATGTATACTGAACTGCGCATGTGCAGCCTAATTTATATTCCGAAAAACAGTGCCTGTGTGCAGTGATGATTTTGCTTCTGCGCATGCCGCGGGCGTGACATCATCCAAGACTGTCAGACCTAGCACCCAGAAGAAGCTGGGGATAAGATGCCACCAAGGGACATCGGACTATTGGAACAGAGGTAAATTATATTTTACTTTAGTTCCACTTTTAGGTTCCTTAGCGGTCTTCTAATTTATGATCATAGAACTAAACTAAAAATAATTGTGTATATTTTGATATAACACTTGTGAACTTGCAAAATGTTCAAATGTATCTTTTGTTAAATAAGATCAAATAAAGGAGCAAGAGCACCTGTGCTTCATCCATTCTTTTTGGGGAGATCATATATAACATACACTATATTCCGAAAAGTATTGGGACACCTGCCTTTACACACACATGAACTTTAATGGCATCCCAGTCTTAGTCCGTAGGGTTCAATATTGAGTTGGCCCACCCTTTGCAGCTATAACAGCTTCAACTCTTCTGGGAAGGTTGAGGTCAAGACTCCATCAAGTTCTTTCACTCCATATTTGCTCATCCATGTCTTTTATGGACCTTGCTTTGTGCACTTGTTCAAATCATTTGGTGGAGGGGGATTATGGTGTGGGTTTTTTTTTTTCAGGGGTTGGGCTTGGCCTTTTGATTCCAGTGAAGGAAACTCATAAGGTGTCAGCATACCAAGACATTTTGCACAATTTCATGCTCCCAACTTTGAGGGAACAGTTTGGGGATGCCACCTTCCTGTTCCAACATGACTGCACACCAATGCACAAAGCAAGATCCATAAAGACGTGGATGAGTGAGCTTGGGGTAGAGGAACTTGAGTCCTGACTTTAACCTGATAGAACCTCTTTGGGATGAATTAGAGCGGAGACTGCGAGCCAGCGCTTCTTGTCCAACATCAGTGTGCCTGACCTCACAAATGCACTTCTGGAAGGATGGTCAAACATTCCCATAGACACACTCCCTTGTGGACAGCCTTCCCAGAAGAGTTGAAGCTGTTATAGCTGCAAAGGGTGTGGCTGCACTACTGCTGATCTCCTGAGCTCCAGAGAGGCCTACTGATCCAGGGAGCTTGATTACTCCCTATACCCAGAGTGGATGCAGGAATCTGGGGTGGACCCCGGGGAGGATCCCCCGGATGGCCAGAGTACCGGTCCTCCCATACCAGTGTTTGAGGACCTGGGAAATGGCCCAGCTAAAGGTGAAAGTCTGTCAGCCTACAGAAAGAAGGTTTGTGCGAGAATTGCCAAGGAGGAGGAAGTACTGGCGAAGTTGAAGTTTGACTTCAAACATAAAAAAATTGCAAATGACCGGCTTCACAGTTCCAAGAGAAGACAGATGCGGCCTGAGTTAATGGCTTTGGAGGCTAAAGTGGAAAAGCAGAGTCTGCTGGTGGCCGCATTGAAAGAAACCAGCGGAACTTTCAAGGAGAAATATGGCAATGATGATCGCTTCTGTACAGTGCGCAGAGGGACCATAGAGTCCAGTGGAGGAGAAGCATCACCAGAGTGCGAGAAAGAAAGGTCCGTGCAAAGCAAAAAAGTTTCTTCGGGCTTGGACTGTGTTTCTGGCCAGCACGCTGGAAAATCTTTACCAAGTATCGGTATGCCTGCAGAAAGTGGAGAAAGCTCTGGCACACAGGCTGCGGGTGATCAGCAGTCAGGTGTTTTGACTGCCAGTATGTCACTGGGCCAAGGAAGTTCTGTGCCCTTTTCACCGCAGCAGGAGGCTATGGAGCAAGATGATCCATCTGAGCCTGTAAAGGGAGCAGGAATGCTTAAGTTAATCAAAGAAATGGAATCCCCTTTGCATGGTCGCAAGTTTGCCGTGTCTGGATCATCAGAGGATGAAGAAGAGGATAGTGATGTCCCCCCAAAACCTTTGAAACATCGGTTGGCTGAAAAAGCCGTTTTTGTTAAAGATTTCCCAATACAACATAATGGAGATGTAGTTCCTATAGAGGGTGCTGTAGAGGGCAGTGGAGAGCAAGCTCATCTCCTGGCTGAGACTACCACCTGTGTACAGAGAGCCAGTGAGGGGTGTGCAGACTCTGCTGTGAAGAGTGCTGATAAAGACATCTCCGCTGTTAGTAACCCTTTAGTTACTGGTAATGAAGTAAGAATTACCAAGGGTAATGTAAATGATATTTCTGTGTCAGAAGTCTCTGTTCCATCTGTTGATAATAATGTTGTTTCTAACTTATCTAAAGAGGGGTCTGTAACTAAAAGTGATGTGCGGGATGTTGCAAGGAGTGCAGTTATTTCCTATGCTGCAGCGGTGGCTGCACCTGTCCCCAGGGTGAGTAGGGCCAGTTATTCTGCGGTCACTAGGACTGATGTGAGTGAAGGTCAGGCCAATCTGACACCATCTGGTAGCTCCTTCAAACGCCGCAATGTGGTCCAATTGAGGTGGACTGGAGAAGGCCCCCCCCTCCCAAATAGGAGAGATGTGGTGGACCGTATTCTGGGGATGGGTTTTAAAGCAGAGGAGGTTTTTGCCCTTATCAGCCCAGTTGGGTCATATTAGTATGACCTCTCCTTTGTCAAGGCGGAAGGATTAGATGTCTTTTGGGAGAGGTATGAGCAGAGGTGGAAGGAGTCCCCAAAATGGGCAGGTTTGTCACCCAAAGTAATCTCTCGCCAGCCATTATATAAGAACGTCACCATTCTGGTACGCAATGAGTCCATTCCTGCTGCGGATCTGGTGGTGTGGTTGGGGAGATATGCTGATGTCCAAGCTCCATTGAGGAAAGTTGTAGATGATAGGGGGATTTGGACAGGAGGTTGGACGGTGTTGGTAAAACTGCATGTCACGGGTAATGTTGTTAAGCACATCCCTTCGTCTGCCTTTATAGGTCGTGACAGGATTATCACTTTTTATGCAGGGCAACCAAAGTTGTGTCATCGCTGTGGTGAAAAGGGGCATTTTTCAAGCTCATGTTCTGTGCAGAAATGTTCCCTCTGTCAGGGCTCAGGGCATGTTGCAAAAGACTGCAATAGTATTCGTTGTAATCTTTGTAACAAGTTAGGTCACCCCTATAGTCTTTGCCCTGAAGCCCTCCATAATCAGCCAGAGGTGGTGGAAGAACTTCTGAGGATGGAGGAGGAGGAGGAACGTGGGGGGCAGCAAGGGGTTGGTGGAGCTGTTTCAGCTAGTCCTGAGGACCCCCCCCAGGTGTCCGTTTCCCAGCCTGAAGGTGTGATCCCTACTGTGTCTGCTCCCCAGTCTGTGCTCCCTACTGTGTCTGTGTCTACTTCTGTTGTGTGTTCATCCCCAGTGTTTCAAGTGCCCAGTGTTCCAAAAGTAAATGTCATCCAGATTGGCTGAGGCTGCCAAAGGGGCAGATTCGTGCAAATCTGAGGTGGCAGCTTCATCAGGGCCTTCCCTAAGGCAGCGTAAAACCTCTAGTGGAGGTTCTAAGGTGAAGAAGGGGGAAGTTGCCACTGCTAATAATGTAGATGAGGTCTTTCAGGGTAATGTTTCAGGGGAGGAGGGAGAGTGGACCAAGGTGGGGAGAAGGAGGAATAAGGTAGTCCTGACCTCTGCCTCCTCGGTTTCATCCTTAGAGGTAGATGATGTACCGCTGGGAAACAAGTTTGGGTCCTTATCTGAGGGGGAGGAGGAGTCTTCTAATTCCTTGTCTCAGATGGAGGAAGATGAGGTAGAGTGTTCTCTAAAGAGGTCAAGGTCTCCAGTAAGGGGGGAGGGAGCTCAGGCTAAGAAACGCCTACCTCAATCATCCTGATGGCAGTTCCCACTCCGATAAAGTTGGCAACGATTAATGTTGCCAGCATAAAATCTGTAAGGGCTCGTAATATGGGCTCGTAATATGGCCTTATTTTTGCTCAGCGAGATGGATGCTGATATTTTATTTTTGCAAGAGACCCGGCTAAATAGACTTGCCGATGTCCACCTGGCAAAGAGGGAGTGGAGGCGTGGGCCCTCCTTCTGGTCTCTTGCGGCTGAGCCTTACAGCGGAGTTGCAGTACTTTTTACTGGCATGGTAACGTGTCGGCGGGTTATCGAGGTAGAGATTGGAAAGTGTATGGTCCTGGACGTCTCTGTGAAGGGGCATGATCTGCGTTTAATAAATATTTATGGACCACAGACTAGATGGGAGAGGAAATGCCTCTTTACAAAGATTAAGCCTTTCCTTTTTACATCTCGGCAAGTTGTCTTTGGAGGTGATTTTAACACCGTTACTAGGCCCAAAGACAGGAAAGGCTCCACTGACAGCCTGAGATATGATAGCGTTTTTCTTAATACGATAGCCAGGGAAGCAGGTCTGGAAGATGCGCATATTAAGCGTTGCCCAGACAGCACGGGGTACACATTTAGGCGAGGCAGTTGTGAGAGCAGGATAGATAGGTTTTTTTTTTTTTAAAAGGGGACTCTGCCTTTTCGGCTCCTGAGTGTCGTATGATTGAGTTTTCTGATCACCTTTTGCTGTCTGTGATTCTCAATGCTTCAGATATACCACCTAAAGGAAAGGGTATTTGGAGGATGAATTCGGCTCTGCTGGATGAAGAGGAGGTAAGACCATCTTTTGAGGATTTTTTTCAGGCTCAGGTAACCATCCTGGATTTCTGCAGCAGTAAGTCGGAGTGGTGGGAGCTTGCTAAAAGCTGGATTAGTGGGTTTTTCAAAGCCATAGGAAAAAGGAAACAGCTTGGTAAGTACATTGCCTACCAGCAGCTGCGGAGAAAACTTGATCGCCTTGTCTCGAGTGGTGGAGATTCCGAGGCAATCTCTGAGGTGAAACTTCTCCTTAGGAAGTATCAGTATGACCGGCACGCTTCTTTGGTTCTGGAAAGGGACTACGGGAAATATCACTCGCCCGACCCTTATCAGAACTGCAAACAAAGCGCAGCAGTTAAGACGGTTGTTGGGCTAAGGGATAGTACGGGCTCTTTGACGAAATCCAGGTCAGGGATCCTGGAGGTCTCAAGGTCTTTTTATGTGGATCTTCTGAGGGAGAAGTACCTCGATCGGGCAAAGATGTCGAGTTTTTTGGATTCTACACCAGGTCTGGGAAATAACATTCCGCTTGCAAGTTTGACAGGGGCAATCACAGCAGAAGAGGTAGTCAAAACTATAGATGGTCTGGCTATTAAGAAAACCCCTGGGCCAGACGGATTGACGGCTGAATTTTATAAGATTTTCAAATCCAGCTTGGTACCTTATCTTGTGGAGGTATTTAACGGCTGTCTGCAAGAAGGTTCGCTCCCTCCCTCCATGAGACAATCTGCTGTGATTCTGTTGTCAAAAGGCAAGGATCCCTCGATGATTGAGAATTGGCGCCCCATTAGCCTTCTCAATGTCGATAGAAAGATTCTGGCGAAGATAATTTTCTGGCGCTTGTCAGTAGCAGACAGATTGCTTTCTCGTCAGCAACACTGTTCGGTCCAGGGCAGAAGCACTTTTTCAGCGGTGTTAGCTGTCCGGGAGGCTCTGGAACGTTGCAGGGCTGAAGGCTGGGGAAAGTATTTGCTGGCACTGGATCAGGCGAAGGCTTTTGATCGTGTCAATCATGAGTACCTCTGGCTTCTCCTTGACAAGTATGGCCTGGAGGGTGGGTTTATTAGATGGCTTAAGACTTTATACAGAGAGGCAGAGAGCTTCATGCTTGTTAACGGTTGGGTTGGACGGCCCTTCGGGGGTTGGATCGGGGGTGCGCCAGGGGTGTCCGCTGAGCCCTTTGCTATACGTATTTGCAATCGACCCCTTCATCAGAAGGCTAGAGAGCGGACCGTTGTGCGGGGTGCCGGTGGGCATTACTGGTGAGCCACCCTTGAGGGTTGTAGCCTATGCTGATGACGTTTCTGTCTTAATCTCTGGGACAGAGGAGGCACAGGAGGTGGTTTCAGTTATAGAGCAGTATTCCGAGGCATCAGGCTCCAAGGTCAACCGTGATAAAAGTGAAGTTTTTTGGATGAGCGAGGGAGGTGAGAGCTTTGCACTTCCGGACACCTTCCCGAGGCCTCAGCAGAAAGTCAAAGTATTAGGCATCGAGTTTGGCCCTGATGATTACAGTAAGTCAAATTGGGAAGCCAGGCTGAATGATGCTGATGTCAAGGTGAAATGCTGGAAAGGGTGGCGGCTCTCCTTGAGGGAAAGGGTGGACTTGATTAAGACCTACCTGATTCCTACCTTTTTGTATGTCAGCTTTGTTTGCATCTTGCCAGAGTCTTGCTATACCAGGATTTATAGTTGTTTCTTCCAATTATTATGGGGGAACAGGCTGCATCTTGTGAAGCGGAATGTGACTTGCCTATCTAGGTGGAAGGGTGGCCTAGGGATGGTCAACCCGTTTGTGTTCTTCTCTCTGATGTTTTTGAAACACAATTTTGGTAACATGCTAGCAGAGAGACCGCCTGGATGGGTAGGTATTTTCCAGATCTGGTTTAGACCTTTTCTGGGCTGTTGGGAGAGTGGCGGGCCAGTGAAAAGCCTAAGGATCAAGCATGGTAAGCTCCCGGCTTATGTTGCCCTGTGCCTGAAAATTCTTAAACGGTGGCATGTGACAGCAGAGGATATCAGGTCCCTTCCTAGGAGACTCCTGGGGGAGAAGATCGTGGGTACTGTCTTTCATGCGCCACTGGCCTTGAGGGATTGCCCAGGTCATATTATGAGGGAGGGTTTACGTTTAATAAATTCTGAGCGGATTCCCTTGAAATTTAGGGACCAGGCCTGGTTCGCTTTCCACGGTAGGCTCTATGTGAGGGGGAACGTGAAGTGCCGCTCTTTGGATAATCGTGGTTGTCCAAGAGTGGAGTGTCAGGGTGAAGTGGAAACTATGGACCACTTCTTGCTTCAGTGCCCTTTCAATATAGAAGTCTATAAAAAGGTGGGGAGGGCTCTGAATATTCCTTTCCTGCCTTGCATGTCTTATGCTGAGTGGGTGTATGGAGCATTGCAGAATCGCAAGGGATTTGATTTGGACACTCTTTTTCTAGTCAGCTTAGTAGTCCGATATTATACCTGGAATGCAGGGTGTCAGGTATCCCTTCGGCAGAAAGTCCTTCCTATTCCGGTGGTGGTGTGTGAGATTCTTGGTGAGGTAGGGAAAATTCGGGGTCTCGAGAAAGACAGATGGCGGCAAAGGGTCTGGATAAAGGCGTGGAGGAATATCAGGCCTGTAGCTGCTGTTTGTTGATCTCTGGGTGTTGGGTTCTTTCCCTGTTTTCTCTCTGGACACTTCTTTAGATTTTCAAGGATAAACATAATTTTGAAGAAAGGCTACATACACATGATAATCTATGTTTCTTGGTCTGAATGTTAATCAAGTTGAGTAATGTGTAGAATTGTTGAAGATGTCTGTGCTATTTAGTGATATATGTATATAGTATAATATAATACAGTTATATTCCTCTTGGTTGGAAAAAAAAACCCCTTTTGTTCATATATTATAGGTTGAAGTAAGCCTTTATTATTATTTTTAGTCGTATATACAATATGTTATGCATATTTAAAAAAAAAAAAAAAAGGAAAGGAAATAGATGTATGTATATGTGTGTGTGTGTGTGTATGTATGTATGTGTGTGTGTGTGTATATATGTATAATATTTATTTTTTTATATTTTTGTATAAAAAAAAGTTGGAATGTGTTTCTTGTTTGCAAGATTCTCAAATAAAAAAATTGCCAACTCAATATTGAACCCTACAGACTAAGACTGGGATGCAATTAAAGTTCACGTGCGTGTAAAGGCAGGCGTCCCAATACTTTTGGTAATATAGTGTATCTGCAAATAGAATGGATAAAGCACAGGCATTCTTGCTCCTTTCTATATATAATATAAATCTATCTCCTAAATCTAACAATCGCATTTATATACTTGCAATGTTCAATTAAATCTGATCCCAGTACGATACTCCAGTTGTCTAGATACTCTGGATTTTAGAGTTACGAAAAATCATAGGCATTTTTCAGTCTCCTTTAGAGCAAATTCACACCATATGCAATAGACTGCCCTGGGCAGGCTTGCCTAATGCATAGATAAGACAATTTTCTTTCTCGGACATCACGGGACACAGAGCCACAGTAATAACTGATGGGTTATGTAGGTACCACTAGGTATTGGACACTGGTCACACCCTAATCAGGAAGTCCAACCCCCTATATAATCCCTCCCCTTACAGGGATACCTCAGTTTTTACGCCAGTGTCTTAGGTGTTGGACGTGTAAAGATGTCCTGTGCTGAAGCTCCAAAGGGAATATCCTGATATCCTATACTGGGGCAAGCCAGGCGAATCGGATCCATTCAAAGTGTCTTTTCATGGCTGAATTGGATGGTACCCGGGCCTCGTGTCCGAAGAAACGAGGTTTTACCTGTAATGCTTCTCTTTTTAGAGAGCTGGACCCCGCATATCAGAAAAGGGTCTTTAACACCTTATTTCTGGCTGGGTGCTTTACAGGGCCAGAACTGTGGATCCCCCTATCCGTAGGGGGCCCCAGTCTCTGAAGGTTTTTTTTTTAAACGGAGCCCACTGTGAGAGGTGACGATTGGGTCTGTATATACAGAATCCTGGTGCTGGATAAGGTAAGAGGAGATTCCACAGAATTTTTGAATTCTACTAGGTTTTCTCCTTTAAGGTAGATGCATGCTAGGCCTATTGGGACCACCGGGGGCTGCCAAGAGCACATACCTTTCCATGCTGATTTCTGTCACAGCGTTCGACACTGCAGAGGCTCCTCCGACCGGCTCCAGGTAGGATGGGTTGGGGGGATTTCTCCTCTGGGATATTCCCCCCAGGCTAGGGGGAGGCCGCGGGAGGACTGTAAGGCGGTTTTACACTGCACTGTCAGCGCCGCTGCCGCAGGCCGCCATTGCCTCGTGCAGGCTCCATCTCTGCCAGCCTCTCTCCTTCCTCCTCCACCCCCAGCCTTCCTCCATGCTTGTCCCGGAAGCGGCTCGCGCGGGAAGCGCACGTTTTTCGAAAAAAGGGGGGGCGGTAAAGGGGGGGGCGGGGCGTCAGCACAGCGTCAGCGTGCTCAGACACCCACATTACCTGAAACAGGGCTATTTAAAGCACACTTTACAGGTGCTCTGAGCCATTGGAGGGACACAGAGCTGACAGTCGCATGTAAGGTGGGACACAGGCATTCTCCTAGGCTGCATTTACTAAGATAACACCAGACTGGGCATTTGGTAGCAAGGCTTTTGCCAGACTACATCGCTCAGCAGTCAGTGTTCATTTTGGATACCTCCACCTTGTTGTTTTGCACTGTGGGTAGAAGAGGTTCAAATACCCCCAGAACCAGAGACACTAGGGGATCTCAGTCCAGTTCTGAGGACCCCCTGTCTGCAACATCCTCTCCCCCTGAGGGGCCAGGGACGGCTAGCCAGGGAGAACCGTTGGGGTCAGGGGCTGTACCCGTTTCTGGCACTTCAGCCCCTGTATACATTACACGAGAGGTTTTTTCCTCAACCATTATTGGTTTAGAGGAAAGATTAATGGCCGTGATTACATCTTCACTCAGTGGAAGAAAATGCACTAGGCCTTCCTCTGCTCCCCAAGACCCTCAGACAGAGGAGCTCTGGGATAAAGGAGAAGAATCCCTTTCAGAGGATCAGGATGGGACGGATGATTCCTCTTCGGAGGAATCAGGCGGAGAGGGACCCTCTTCGACTTCCCAAGAGGAGAAAGTCTTAGTACAGATCCTTACTGGATTGGTCCGCTCCACATTTAAGTTGCCCGTTTTTGAATCTGTTAAGGAGCCATCTTCTTCTTTGGGGTCGCTGAAACCTTCTCAAACAGCACATGCTTTTCCTGTTCATAATTTGCTTGAAAAGCTCCTTCATTCTGAGTGGGATCACCCAGATAAGCGTTTTCTTCCGCCGAAAAGGTTTTCAGCACTTTATCCTATGGAAGAAAAATTTATTAAAATGTGGGAAATGCCGTCCATTGATGCGGCCATTTCCTCTATAAATAGTAGTCTGACTTGTCCTGTAGACAACGCTCAGATGCTCAGGGATCCTGTGGATAAAAAGATGGAATCCTTATTGAAGGATGTTTTTTCCCTAGCAGGATCAGTGGCTCAACCTGCAGTAGCAGCGATTGGAGTCTGTCAATACTTAAGAGACCATGTTAAGCAGGTCATTAAGGTTCTACCTGAACAGCAGGCCCAGGGGTTTGCTAACCTTCCAGCGGCCTTATGTTATGTTGTTGACGCCATCAGAGATTCTATCATGCAAACCTCTCGTCTTTCACTTGGGTTGGTGCATATGCGTAGGATCTTATGGTTGAAAAATTGGTCAGCTGAAGCACCATATAAGAAGCTCTTGGCTGGGTCTCCTTTTCGTGGTACAAGGTTGTTTGGAGAAGACTTGGATAACTATATCAAGAGAATCTCTTGTGGGAAAAGCACTCTCTAGCGTTAGAGCAACTTTTGTCGCAAGAGGTCATTATGGTGGTCCCCACAAAGGATCAGGGGTTGGGCTTCTATTCCAACCTTTTTACGGTCCAAAAAACCAAATGGGGATGTCAGACCCATTCTGGATTTAAGAGATCTGAATCGATTCCTAAAGATTCAGTCCTTCCAAATGGAATCAGTTCGGACAGTAGTCTCCATCCTGCAGGGAGGAGAATTTTTGGCATCGATAGACATCAGAGATGCATATCTACATGTGCCCATTTTTCCTGCTCATCAGAAGTTTCTACGCTTCGAGATAGAAGGGCGTCATTTCCAGTTTGTGGCTTTGCCCTTCGGGATAGCCACTGCACCTCAAGTGTTCACAAAGATCTTGGCTCCTCCTCTGGCCAGATTAGGGGCTCAGGGTATAACTGTCATAGCATACCTAGACGACCTGCTCTTAATAGACCAGTCGGTAGCTTCCTTGAACGGGAGCTTGAGGACCACGGTCAAGGATCTGGAACACCTAGGTTGGATCCTCAACCTAGCAAAGTCTTTCCTAAAGCCAGTAAGAAGACTGGAGTATTTGGGTCTGATCATAGATACAAGCCAGGAAGAAGGTATTTCTTCCTCAGGCAAAGATTACTGCTTTTAAGGGAACTGATTCTGGCAGTCGGGACCAAGAAGGGTCCTTCTGTCCGTCTTTGTATGAGGCTGCTAGGAAAGATGGTGTCTTCATTCGAAGCAGTTCCCTATGCTCAGTTTCATTCGAGACTGCTGCAACACAGTATTCTGTCGACCTGGAACAAGAGGGTTCAGGCATTAGACTTTCCGATGCACCTGTTTCATGCTGTGCGTCAGAGCCCAAATTGGTGGCTAATACCCGAAAACCTGCAGAAGGGGAAATCCTTTCTACCGGTTACCTGGACGGTGGTAACAACAGATGCCAGTCTGTCAGGTTGGGGAGCAGTTCTGGAACAGTCTGCGATCCAGGGGCTATGGTCCAAGACCGAGAGGACTTTACCCATCAACATTCTGGAGATTCGGGCGGTATATCTAGCCCTAAAAGCCTGGACTATCAGGCTACAGGGTTGCCCGGTCAGGATTCAGTCCGACAATGCCACAGCAGTGGCTTAAGTCAATAATCAGGGAGGCACCCGGAGCCAAGCTGCTCAAAAGGAGGTGAACCAGATCTTAATCTGGGCAGAGATGCATGTGCCATGCATATCGGCAGTTTTCATTCCAGGGATAGAGAACTGGCAGGCGGACTATCTAAGTCTCCAGCAGTTACTCCCAGAGGAATGGTCTCTGCATCCCAACGTCTTTTTGGCCATATGCCAAAGATGGGGGGTTCCAGATGTAGATCTCTTTGCTTCCCGATTCAACAAAAAGATAGACAGATTTGTGGCAAGGACAAGGGATCCTCTTGCATGCGGGACGGATGCGTTGGTGATTCCGTGGCATCGGTTCTCACTGATTTATGCATTCCGTCCTATTCTGCTACTGCCACGACTCCTTTGCAGGATCAGGCAGGAAAGGAAGTCAGTACTTCTGGTGGCCCCCACCTGGCCCAGAAGGACTTGGTATGCAGAAATAGTAAGGATGACGGTGGGTTCCCCGTGGACCCTACCGGTACGCCCAGACCTGTTATCTCAAGGTCCAGTGTTCCATCCTGCCTTACAAATGCTAAATTTGACGGTTTGGCTGTTGAGACCCACGTTCTGAAGAGTCGTGGGCTTTCAGGTCCTGTGATATCTACCTTGATCAATGCAAGGAAGCCAGCTTCCAGAATGATTTATCATAGAGTCTGGAAGGCTTATATATCCTGGTGTGAATCCAGGGGTTGGCATCCCAGAAAATATGTGATAGGTAGAATTCTTGATTTTCTACAATTAGGATTAGAGATGAAGCTGGCCTTGAGTACCATCAAGGGCCAGGTCTCGGCCTTATCAGTATTGTTTCAACAGCCACTTGCTTCGCATTCTTTGGTCCGAAACTTTATGCAGGGGGTGATGCATCTTAATCCTCCGGTTAAGGCGCCCCTAAACCCCTGGGACTTGAACTTGGTTCTGTCGGTGTTACAGATACAGCCTTTTGAACCAATACGGCAGATTCCTTTGATCTTGCTGACAAGGAAACTAATTTTTCTGGTAGCCATCTCTTCTGCTAGAAGAGTATCAGAATTAGCAGCTCTTTTCTGTAAAGAGCCTTATTTGATTGTACACCAGGATAGAGTGGTACTGCACCCTCATCCTAGTTTTTCACCGAAGGTGGTTTCAGATTTTCATCTAAACCAAGACATTGTTCCGCCTTCCTTTTTTCCAGATCCCTGTTCTCCGGAAGAAAGAGTGCTACATTCTTTGGATGTAGTAAGAGCAGTCAAGGCCTATCTGGAAGCAACTGCTCAAATTCGCAAAACGGACATTTTGTTTGTGCTGCCAGAGGGTCCTAGTGGAGGACAGGCAGCGTCAAAAGCTACCATTTCTAAATGGATTAGACAATTGATTATTCAGGCTTACGGTTTGAAACAGAAGATTCCTCCGTTTCAGATCAGGGCACATTCCACAAGGGCTATTGGTGCTTCTTGGGCGGTGCATCACCAGGCCTCTATGGCTCAGATCTGCAAGGCCGCAACCTGGTCTTCAGTCCATACATTCACCAGATTTTATCAGGTGGATGTGAAAAGGCATGAGGATATCGCCTTTGGGCGTAGTGTGCTGCAGACAGCGGTACAAGGTCCTCAGGTCTGATTGCACCCTACTTGGTTGTGATTTTCTCCCCCCTCAGTTGGCATTGCTTTGGGACATCCCATCAGTTATTACTGTAGCTCTGTGTCCCGTGATGTCCGAGAAAGAAAATAGGATTTTTTATAACAGCTTACCTGTAAAATCCTTTTCTTTCGATGGACATCACGGGACACAGAGGTCCCGTCCCTCTTCTAATACACTTATATTGCTTTGCTACAAAACTGAGGTATCCCTGTGAGGGGAGGGATTATATGGGGGTTGAACTTTCTGATTAGGGTGTGACCAGTGTCCAATACCTAGTGGTACCTACATAACCCATCCGTTATTACTGTGGCTCTGTGTCCCGTGACGTCCATCGAAAGAAAAGGATTTTACAGCTAAGCTGTTATAAAAAATCCTATTTTTCACTGACTCCCTACACCCCATCATAAGATGCTGCAGTGCATAAAGATAAACAAAATTGTCATGTTGAAACGTTTAAATTAAAAAGAAGTGAACAGCGTGTTGTATCATTACAGTGCACTGGCACTGCTCCCTTCACAACACAGTATAATGCTACCACTGGTGTGAACAGGCCCTCAATCAATTTGATAAAGGTGGAAAAGGGTGAATCCAGATGGGATGGAATGGGATGATCTGGATACAGGTGTGTGTGATAAAATCAAATCATTCTATCCCTATCTCCTATTCATGATGATATCATTTTTAACACTACGGATTCTCGTTGAATAAGCTCACAGGCCTGTAAGTTGCTGGCATTATTTTTTCTTTTTTTTTTTTTTGGAATGCCTATGACATCCAGTAGAGTGCTACCTCCCATTTTGCAATTTTTAAATGCGATCTGACTTTTTTTGAGACATCAGCTGCTTTAATAATCTTCAATAGAGGAGGTGAGAATCAACTCTGATCTTTCTTACTACAACCAGCCAGCCTCCAGCTATCCATCTATCCAGTAAAAACCTTCATCATCCATTTGTGAACTATACATTGGTTGGCCACTAGGAGACGGTATAACACTGCAATAGATTTTCTGGTGTTGCTTTGCACCGTCTATTTCCATCTCTTTGTTATTGTCAAATCATATCCATCCATTTTATTCCTGTCTGACAGAGACTATACTTCATAATTATCAATGTTTTTAAACCAGCATAGTATATAGATGGTTTTCGGCACCTCCCGTCAATCTTAGATGAGCCTGAAATAGATGTACAAAACTGAATGAACTGAAATGCTTTGTTATTCGTGCTTGTTAAGGTGTACTTTTTGTTTTATTTTTATTTTCTGAGATGAGAAGTAAAAACTTGAATCCAGACCTTTCTGCTGCTTCTGCCTTCAGTGAAAATGAAAGGTAAAGTAAACGAACGTTATTGACTATGATTGTTCTTCCTAGACATGCAATGTAAATAGACACAGAAAGTGAGGGAAAGAATTTAATGCCTACATCCTGGTTAGATTTACCAAAAAAACAAGTAATCTAGCCTTTGTTAAAAAAAAAAAAAACATATAGTAAAAAAAGCTCAGGCTGCTATACTTATTTAAAACCCAGAGCTGTCCCCACAGTAACCCCCCTTCTCTACAAGATTGTCCTTAGTTTTCTGGATTAAATGACGTCCAGCATCATTATCCTCAGCAGACTGAGGACTCTTCTGTGAAGGCAGGACATCATGGGACCCTCTTACACAACAGCGCCCTTCAGTGTACTGGTCATCATGGTCCTTCACCTTTTAAATCAGTAAGGAGGTTGAGGTGAAATGGGACCTGCAATGTCAAAAGACTGAAAAACTTTGGAAAAGGTATAATAAAGGCTTAAACACACTGGAGACCTTTTGAGGGAAGGATTGGGGAGGGGGGAAGAGGTGTAAACTAGGGTGAAAAGTTTAGGAACCCCTGTCAGGTGTTTCCTCCATTGGAAAGCTTTTTTTCTCACTTCCGGTTCTGGAAATCTCAACAGGGATAAATAGAGCAGAAGCAGCCTGCCATATGTCCTAAATTTCCCATATATATGATATGTTATATGACAAATCTTAAGGTGCTGTGGGTATACCTGCAAGATCAGCTTGGGCCAATTTCTGATGAACAGTGGGCATTGGCACTGTCGGCAATACCCCTGGCCTCTCTATCTCCAACTCAAAATTTAACACAACTATTCATCCTACATAGGGTACATTATACACCAGAGAAATTATTTAAATGGAAACGGAGGCAAACAGACCAATGTCCTAGATGTAAAGGGAGGGCTGCCAACTTAATACACATGATATGGAGATGCCCTAAACTCCATCGCTATTGGTACGGGGTGGTATCTATGATTAATAATGTATTTGAGATTGAGATGTCTATAGAACCAGGGGGTGTCTCCTGGGTATCCTGTATGAACTAAGAACTCCGGGGGAATACACGGTATCAATAAATAGAAGTTTATTTCAAGCTCGTAAGCTTATCGCACAAAAATGGTTGTCACCATATCCACCTACAGTAGCAGAATGGAAAATGCAAGTAAGGGAAACCATAATTAAGGAAAAATATACCTTTTTACATAGAGGCAGTCTAGGGAAATTTGACAAATATGGAGAAGATGGTTTGATATTCTGGAGGTATGGCGAGAGGGGTCCGGATAGATGTGGAAGCGATGGGGAGAGAGGGGGGAGCATGGGGGCCAGGGGTGATGGGTTTTTTCTTTTTTTCTTCCTGTTTTTTTGTCTTTGTTGATGATTTATTTTTGGGTTATTCCCTCTCTATACATGCTTGGGTTGTATGTTGTTATCATTGTCCATGATGTTTGTATATAAAAGAAAGAAATAATTATTTGATTAAAAAAAAAAAATTCCCCCATATGCCAAGATTGGAAAGACATTTTGTATGGTATTTTTTTATTTAAGGTGTAAGGTCCCCATTAGATTGTTTTTTTACATCAGAGTCCTGATCTCAGTCCCCTTTATATCAGAGCCTCCTTTACATCAGAATCCCCCCACCCTCCCTTCGTCAAGGTCCCCCGTTATGTCAGGGTCCTTATCAGAGCCTCCTGTTACCTCACATTCCCTGTAAGTGTTGAAGATCACCGCACCCCCCATACAAAGTCCAGGTGTGGGTTGGGGGTGTTGAAGCACAGACCATAGGCAGCCTCTGCTGACTTTAATCCTCAATCAATGCACATTGAGGATATTCCACTGTCCCTAGCTGTGGGCAGATACAATTGTGTAGATTGGAGACCCCTGGTCTAGAAGCTGCTTCCTGTCCCTGAGCTGCCAACTACAGCTGTTGTGAACTTTAGGCCTCATGCACAGTGGACGTTTTTTCTGCTGCTCCTAGGGGTGTTCTGTGTTTCCTTTTTTCCCCTGCCTCTAAATGCCCCTGCATCTTAGCCTATGTGTCCATGCATACTTAGGCATTTAGACAAGTTTAAAGGCAGAAAAGAATATACACAGCTAGTGCGCCCAGGAGCAGCAGAGGTTTGGCGGAAAAAACACTTGACGTGCCTAAGCGCTAGGTTAATTTAGCGCTTGAGCATTATTTTGTTTCTGTGGCAAGAATAAATTATTATTCTGGTCAATGAAATGAATTACCGTCTAAGAGTTTGAAGCGACAAAACGAGTTACATGCGTTTACAGCCATCAAGCATTCTTTCTGCCAAAACACTGCAGCCAGGAGGAAAGGCGTCTAGGAGAGTTGGTAAAACATCCATTGTGCAAATGGTTTATGATATAGACTATATTGCCAAAAGTATTGGGACACCTGCCTTTACACGCACGTGAATTTAATGGCATCCCAGTCTTAGTCCGTAGGGTTCAATATTTAGTTAGGCAAACCCTTTGAAACTATAACAGTTTCAACTCTTCTGGGAAAGCTGTCCACAAGGTTTAGGAGTGTCTATGGGAATGTTTGACCATTCTACAGAAGTGCATTTGTGAGATCAGGCACTGATGTTGGACAAGAAGGCTTGGCTTGCAGTCTCCGCTCTAATTCATCCCAAAGGTGTTCTATCAGGTTGAGGTCAAGACTCCAAGTTCCTTCACCCCATATTCACTTATCCATGTCTTTTATGGACCTTTTATGGGAATGTTTGACCATTCTTCCAAAGTACATTCGTGAGGTCAGACACTGATATGAACGAGAAGGCTTGGCTCGCAGTCTCTGCTCTAATTCTTCCCAAAAGTATTCTATCGGGTTGAGGTAAGGAGTCTTACTTTGTGCACTGGTCCAAATCATTTGGTGGAGGGGGGATTATGGTGTGGATTTATTTCTCAGGGGTTGGGCTTGGCCCCTTAGTTTCAGTGAAGGGAACACTTAAGGCATCAGCATACAAAGACATTTTGGATAATTTCATGCTCCGAACAGTTTGGGATGACCTCTTTCTGTCCCAACATGGCTGCGCATCAGTGCACAAAGCAAGATCCAAAAAGTCATGGATGAGCGAGTTTGAGGTGGCGGAGCTTGACTGGCCTGCACAGAGTCCTGACCTCAACCTGATAGAACACCTTTGGAATGAATTAGAGCAGAGACTGCGAGCCAGGCCTTCTCTCCAACATCAGTGCCTGATCTCACAAATGTTCTTCTGCAAGAATGGGCAAACGTTCCCATAGACACACTCCTAAACCTTGTAGACAGCCTTCCCTGAAGAGTTGAAGCTGTTATAAAGGGTGGGCCAATTCAGTATTGAACCCTACGGATTGACACTGGGATGCCATTAAAGTTCATGTGTGTGTAAAGGCAGACATCCCAATACTTTTGACAATCTTATGTCCATCTCTCAGGTTTTTTACTGCTTTCTATTGATCACAGGGTTGAAGATTTTCATGAGCACAGGAAAAAAAAGTGGAAATCTTCCAATGTGAACATTTTTTACGGTGAAATCTAAGAAGGGTTCCTGTTCACTTTTTAGATATTTCTTCTAAATTCCTGTTGCATCTACAGGGAAGAAAATTAAGGGAAAGCACTCCATTGGGTCATTTCCTATTTTTATCTCAAAGACTGCATTTTGGCTTTTAGATTTACTTTAACGTTTAGCATTAGCTCTGAGTGCAATGGAATGACCAATAAATATAGTGGAATTTTCAGTAAAGAAATAATAAAAAATGATATCAAACATAGTTATCAAATACAAACTATAAATGTTCATCATTTAGGTAGTATTTGTAACATTTACGTTTGTAAAAAATACTTTGTGTTTATAGCTCAATTCGTATATTTAAACACCAATAAATATACATTTAAAACCAAAACATTTGCCAATTAGCACAAATTTGCATCAGAAGTTATCACTGAGCCTGAAAGTCTGAAACAGAGGATTTACATTGCTCATCTTGCTGTCTTATATCCTGCATTGCTTCTGGGGTTTTATTTTATTTTTTTTTATTTTTATTTTTATTTTTTTTCATTTAGGTTTGGAGTGGGGAGCATTTACATCTTCTGAATATTTACACAGGGCAGTTTTAACAGCTGTTCTAAAATCTGTCAGTTTGCTTTAAATGATGATATGTTGCCTGTCATTCCAACTTCTTAGTATGTTTGCTGTAAGCCCCAAAACATTTTCAGATTTAAAGTGGCTCTGTACTTTTCTTCCCATGTAAACAGGAATCCAAATGTGTTGCCAGCATGCAGTGGTACTGGCTCTTATCCTTGGTTATATTTAGGATTGCCCCTTTCTAGTCTAGGGAAAATTGAGCAGGGGTGTGGGTGCTGCTGTGTGCTTAGTACGTGGGCAAGATCCAATTTGTGTGATTTAATTATAATGCGTACGTGCGTGCGCTAATTTTTTATTATTTAAAAAAAAAAAAAACATTTTTAGAATGGTTTAATAATGTGACAACAAAAATACATGAACAAACCACAAAAATGTTTATATAAGAATGTCAAAAAAATACAGTTTAGCAAAAAAAAAAAAAAAAAATTAAAGGGGAGTAATAAATTAAAGTTTTACTAAACCCAGGACCCTGCATTCGCTATATCTGGTCTCCCACAGTACACAAAACATGGACATGTAATTATTTTAGTAAATATAAACTGCTAAATACCTTTTCTCATCAGCAGTATATAGCAGTCTTGTGACTTCTATCAGTGTCTGGCCAAGCACTGGTTAAAGCTTGTAGGGGGAGTTTTCGTTCTACTCTGACTGTCCTATGAGGCTACAGGACCCCTGACCCTCTGTCTGGACAGTGCTGATTGGTCCTGTGCTGATCACATGCACCCTCTCCAGGAAAAAAAAAACTCTCTAGCAATGCACACCAAACTGAGCATGTGTAGAGTGACTCCAAAGGCTCTGTCTTATCAGATGGGTTGGGGACAGTAAAAGAAGGGGAGGATTAGAGAAGATAGAATCAGACAGGATTGTGATTTTTTTTTTTTCTCCCTTTTTATTGGTTGAACTAGATGAACTTTTTTCAACCAGACTAACTATGTAACTATGACAGCCTTTTTAAAAGCCTTTTTTTGCGGAGGAATAACCTCTTAGGTTCCATGGTGAGTATAACAAGCATGCTTTACTGCATAATCATATACAGACTGATTTTACTGTTGTGGCTTTAGTACCACTTTAAGGTGGGAAGTTCTGCTTTAAGGACTTGTCCCCCACTCCTCTTGAACAATTGGCACTTTTGAGGAGCGGGGGGGGGGGGGGGGGGTCAGGTACCCTCTCCCACTCCGCCTAGGCAATCAAAGCATAGGTTCTTCTCTCCCCCCCCCCCCCTCCTGCAGTCTTCTGGGACACGTGACAGGTCCCAGAAGAATACATCCACCATTCACGATGTGCAGCGCTGCTCGTGCATGCGCAATGGGCACCCGGCTGTGAAGCTGCAGGCTGTCACAGCCAGGTGCCCATAGTAAGGATGCTGGCCTGAGGAAAGAAGACAGCGGGTGAGACTGACTGGGGTGAGCACACTGCTGGATTGTGGGACAAGTGAGTGGCTGTTTTTTGAAAGTCGGCCACTACAGTTTTTGCTGACTTTTATTTTTTCCACAGGAGACTGAAACTCTGCTTTAAGATAGGCAAGTTATCGAAGGGTGAATAAGGGGGTCAAATATAATTATTTATTTTAACACTTGCAAGTTTCTTGTAATGGACATTATAGGTAGATTAAAGGGTAGGTATCTGATCTGCATACAAACCCTAAACATAAAATATAACTATATATTTTTTTTTTATGAATAAAGACTGTCTGCAGGTTTCATTCACACAAGAGCTGCTCCTGGTGCTCTGACACAGAATAATGCCCCGTACACACGGTCGGATTTTCCGATGGAAAATGTCCGATCGGAGCGTGTTGTCGGAAATTCCGACTGTGTGTGAGCTCCATCGGACATTTTCCATCGGATTTTCCGACACACAAAGTGCCACGCATGCTCAGAATAAATAAAGTGATGAAAGCTATTGGCCACTGCCCCGTTTATAGTCCCGACGTACGTGTTTTACGTCACCGCGTTTAGAACGATGGGATTTTCCGACAACTTTGTGTGACCGTGTGTATGCAAGACAAGTTTGGGCCAACATCCGTCGGAAAAAATTCTAGGATTTTGTTGTCGGAATGTCCGAACAAAGTCCGACCGTGTGTACGGGGCATAAGACCCAGCTGTCAAACTGGCACCCCAGGACGGTTGAGGAGGGGGTGGGATCTGGTTTGCTCTGCAGAGTGTTCACACCAGACACACTACATAAAAACTACAAAATTAGAAGTTATAAAAAATAGACTGACCATCAGTTTCTTTGAGAAGATACTGCTGTACTTCACATTGTTTCTGATGGAAAGTATTTTGGTTCTTTTTGTTTTCCTTATTATAACATTTGCACTAAGTGCAAGAGTTACACATTTAGGACAGAATCATTTTTTATCTTGTAAATATTTTATCAAATGGGCAAAGAACATTTTAGCCTACCACCATGGTTCTCTACTGTTGCTGCAGCGTGTGCCAGAACTGTGGTTTAAAACACTCCATCAACATGTAGTAAGGCTCCCATATAGTCCACCCTTGTGTGATCAGAATGTCACAATACTAAAAAATGCCGACCACCCTGTCCCATCAGGGAATTCGTGGCTCTCACATACCAATATGTACTATGGAAGAATGGCACCCAAGTGAACAGTTGGTGGCACGGGATACGCTTATCCTTCTTCTGTTTAGGGGAAGTAACTGAGTCGGAGCTGTGTATAGCCGACTGCATTAACTCTTTTCTACATTTACCACTCTACTTCGTCCTCCATTACCTCCTCCCACTAACTTACTCACTGCCCAGGAGATTGCTAATCACTACAGATATCACGCTCTACAGATATCTCCCTCACTTTACACTCGTTGTCCCCTTGCACAATCAATACTTCCCTCTTTTTGCTACTATAGAGGAAGTCACTAAACTTTTTTTCCTAACGCCCACCTAACCTCCTGCCTCTCAAATACTACGGTCACCATCTAACTCTATCCTACACTCTTTAACTCATATCTTCAACCTCTCACTCTCTACTGGCATCTTCCCTAACCCTCTAAAACATGAGCTAGTCACTCCTATATTAAAAAAGGCCTTACTAGACCCCACCAATCTTAATAGACTAAGACCCATCTCTTTACTCCCTTTTGCCTCCAAACTCTTTGAACGTTTAATCTACAACCAACTGAGCGACCACCTCATTGAGAATAACCTTCTTGATCCCCTTCAGTCTGGATTTCGCCCACAGCACTCCACAGAAACTGCCCTCCTAAAACTCAAAAACGACTTACTAACAGCCAAAACCAACGGTCCTTATTGAATACTCTTACTCTTGGACCTTTCCGCTGCCTTTATTACAGTTGACCACCCCCTTCTCCTTAAACTCAATTTTCTTGGTCTCCATGGCTGCACTCTCCGTTGGTTCGAATCTTCCCTATCTCATCGCACCTTCAGTGTCACTTACAACTCCACTTCCTCCTCTCCAACTCCTCTTACCGACCGTTGGGGTCCCCCAAGGTTCTGTCCTTGGACCTCTACTATTCTCGATCTACACGTCCTCCCTGGGTCAGCTCATAGCCTCCCATGGCTTCCACTACCATTTATATGCTGATGACACCCAAATCTATCTCTCTGCCCCTCAGCTCACCCCATCAATCTCCTCACGAATCACTGATCTACTAACAGACATATCAGCCTGGATGTCAAACTCCTTCCTCAAAATGAACTCTTAATATTTCCTCCCTCACGTGCCCCTTCCCCTGACTTCTCTATCAAGAATAATAGCACATTTATCAGTCTGTCCCCACATACCAGGGTGCTAGGGGTAACCTTAGACTCTGAACTGTCCTTTCAGTCCCACATACAATCCCTGTCAAATCATGCCGCCTTAGCCTCCGCAACATTTCCAGAATACACCCCTTTTAAACTAAAGACACCACCAAGCTTCTAATTCACTCCCAGGTTATCTCTCGCCTCAACTACTGCAACTCCCTCCTTATTGTCTTACCTTTACATAGACTATCCCCCCTTCAGTCCATAAGGAATGCCGCTGCAAGACTCATCCACCTTACCAACCATTCCGTGTTCTCCACCCCTCTCTGCCAATCCCTCCACTGGCTTCCACTCACCCAACGAATAAAATTCAAAGTACTAACAATAATTTACAAAGCCATCCATAACGCTGCCCCAGCTACATCGCTAACCTAGTCCCAAAATACCAACCAAGCCGCTTTCTTTGGTCCTCCCAAGACCTCCTGCTCTCTAGCTCCCTTGTCACCTCCTCCCATGCTCGCCTCCAGGATTTCTCCAGAGCTTCTCCCATCCCTTGGAACGCCCTACCCCAATCAGGCCGACTGTCGCCTAATCTATCCATCTTTAGATGATCCCTGAAAACCCTTCTCTTTAAAGAAGCCTATCCCACTTCTAACACTGTCCTGCTTCCTCCATCAGCTCATCCACCACAGCTATTACCTTTTGTATCAATTGACTCTTCCTTTTTAAATTGTAAGCTCTAATAAACAGGGCCCTCTGATTCCTCTTGTACCAAATTGTAATGTAACTATAATGTCTGCCTTTATTTTGTTAAGCGCTGTTTATTTTGTTGATGCTATATAAAACCTGTATAATAATAATAATTAAACATTTTAGTTAGAGAGACCCTGCAAGCAAGCACCTTTTGCTGTTTCCCCTCTTTAGAAAACCCAGCCCAACTAACAGACTCCTGAAAGTCTCAGATAAAGGACACAATCTCTTCCTCTCTCCTAGCATGGATAAAACTTTTTGGTTTAGTCAGTTACACAGAGATTATCCTTATTAAAAAAAACACCACAACAACTTTTCAAACAGTAGAAATAAACTGTGTATTATATGTAAAACGGATATAAAAAAAATTCTGGGTATAAGCCTTGTACATTTCTAAAAATGAAAGCCAACCTCTGGGCAAAACAAATAATAATAATCCTGCCCCCCCCCCCCCCCCCACCACCACCACCACCTATACTTATCTAATATGTCTTTAAAAAACAAAAAAGGGACCCCCCCCCCTTCATTTTAAATGAAAAGGAAGACTGATAAGGGCTGTCAGTGTTTTTAGCATATTGATGTTTTTATTTACAAAAAAAAAGTTGTGATTAGCGAAGGGTGAATAGTGTGGGAAAGGAAGGATTTTTTTTTTTTAAACCCAGGGATGAGTTTTAGAATACAATCGGCCAAAAACCATTCGACTTTCCCTTTTAATTATCCACCATCCCAAGCATCCTGAATCATTAACGTGCACACTTTCTCCTTACCAGTCCCGTTCTTTGTTGATAAAACTGCACATGTTAACACACATCAGCGTTGGCTGTCCCTCCTTTCTTAGTATAGCTTATTTCCATATTCTATAATTAGCCTTCCTGGGTAATATGTGTTTGGCACTAACCAGCCACCAGTAACACTAATTAGCCCACAGTGTTCTTTCTTAGGGCCGTTATTACTTACATTTTTTTTTTCTTATTAGTTTTCATTACCATTCACTAGTATTAGTTGTTAAGTGTAATTCTTTGCTTTTGTAAGCATTTATTAGCACGTTACTCTATTTTTCTAACAGTTCACAGCATATGCTGGTTGTATTTGCAAGCATTTATTAGCAATCCTGTCATCTGTAATTAGTACCCACTAACACGGGGCCTATCTTCCTATATTCATTGTTATTCACATGAAATAAATATCATTAGCACAATTTTTTACCATTTTTACCATTAATATTAAGTATTTTTATCTGCCATAGCTCACTCTGCTTCCAATATAATAATAATTATTATTAATCTACTCACATCCCTGTACATTCTTATGCAGGTGTGTGTATACCAGTAATAAGCAATTTGTATTCCTACAGCTGTTGAGGAAGTATAATTTACAACATGAAGTGCCAGGCTCCGTTAATGTTAACCAGTATTATTGAATCTGTGTGAATTTGGACATCTTAGTAGAGGCAAGACTTTTCTTCCTCATGTCAGAGCTGGCTTCCTGATGGCTTGTGGGGGGCAATATTTAAGAAGCATCAGAATATAGCACAGATCCACAGGAGGAATGAAGCAGGGAGCTTAATTTTATCCTGGGTCTGGACATGCAGACATGGAAGTGATTTGCTTCCCCAAATATTAGTTAATTAAAATTATAATGGTTTTCAATCACTTATATATTTTGTGTGTGTGTATATGAATAATAATAAAAGCTTTGTGTGTATTTTGAACAGTCAAACATAACAAGGATTTCCACAGCACCATGGGTTATCTAAAAAGGCAGTACAGCAGACGTTTGCTTTGCAGCTCCCTTTGAAACCCCAGACTGAGGCCTGGCATATATGATTAACTGCAAATTCACTTTCACGTGTACCTTTAGAGCCTGTACACAAATTTTGATTTTCCTGTACACAAATGTACAGATGTAAAAACCAGCAGGGAGAGAGCAATTAAAAAAATTAAATAGAAAAACGTTTTCATTCAGTAGATTTGTATTGAATATTAAAGCGCAAACAAAGCAAAAGAAAAATGCATAGAGTTTTGATTACATGTTATTTGCTTGTGCAAGTAATAATTCACACGTAGAGACAATGTTCAGCAAAACAGACAACACATTTTTGGGGACGATAAGAACATCCAGTATATCACACTGATATATCGGTTAAATTGGTATAAGTTCTGCATATTGCCCACAATTGAATATGAAACAAAAAAGAAGGAAGAGTAAACATTTTAGAAGAAGAGGCAGAGAGATACTGGGCAGGAAGAGAGAGGAGAAAGGAGGAGGGGAGGTAGTCAGCTGGGGGGAGGTGACAATCAGCTCAGATATGAGTACACAAACGTGGTGGTTGCTTTAGATACAAAAGTCGGCAATGAAATTTTCATGGAAGGTAGTTGGTATTCCATGGTTCCCAGACTTGCCAAAACATAAACATACTGCCCTGAAGCCTAGCTGTCAGCTTTTCATTAAGCAAAGTCCAAAGAACTTGGGATTTAACCTCAGACACAGATGTGTTTGAGCTCTAGGCATTCGCTATCCTTTTTTTCTTAGCTGTGAGGATGTGGGTCAAGAGAGTAAATTGGGATTTGGTTTCCGATTTGAGAAGTGCTTTAAGAGGGCTCATTGGCAATGCTCTGCAAAAAAGGGTAACATGCCATATATTTGTTGCCAGAGCCCCTATACTACCAGGCAACTCCACCATGTGTGAATAAAAGAGCCGGCCTCTGAACAGCCACACAAGCAATGCAAAGAGCCATTAGGGTTAATATGTGCTAGTCTAATAGGGACCAGTGAATTGGTACTTTGTAGTTCGGTTCAACCGTAGTTGCATTATGAGTACGAAGGCAATATTTTGTGGTAGCTTTAGTCCCAGGGCTTATGGTCAATAGACAACTGTAAACCTTATTCCCACTTACTGACACAGTTTAGGTTACTGGTGTTTGTTTGGAGGTTAAGGTGCCATAAAGTAGAGTGATTAGCCCCTCAGAGTGGGGGTCATTTTTACATTTAGATTGAAAAGGTGTGAGGGTTAGAAAATCTCCCTTAAGGCGCACGGTTGATGTGCACAAGTCTGTATAACCTGTAGATAGCAACATTGTTAAGAGAGCAAGCAGTGGGTTTTCTGGAGGTTAGCAAAGGGTTTGAATCATCTAGGGGGTCAACAAAGAGTAAAGGAAATGTTTGAAGGCCCCAGGGAATTCAAAGACTTGGGGGGAAGGAGGGGTTGCGAATAATAGACAATAGTGGCATTTGGGGGAGAGCATCCTTCTTGAATACTTGACTGTCCCAGTGCTGTAATGAATGCTGTGTGATAGGGTTCAGAAGTGTTTTCTGGTCCCGAGGGTGCAGCCACAACAGGTTATGAATAGACAGGAGGGCGAGACCAACAACTTCCTGCTGAACCCCAAACAGTGTTTAGGAGCTGGTATAATATTTAGTCAGTTTAGCAATTTGTGCAGCTTGGTAATATCTCAAGAAGTTTGAGACACCCAGCCCCCTATTTGGTCTGGTTTGAAGCAACATGTTTAGAGATCCTTGGTTTACAGCCCCGCCACTTGAAACACATTACCTGACCTTGGATGGAGCTCATGAAAGATTCAGGAATTGGTAACTGTAAGACCCTAAGTGGCAACAATAAAAATTAAGTACCTACCTATTTTATTATCCCTATGTGCCCCAACCAGCACAGGTTGTGGGTAGCCCAATTCTGCAGGTGAGATTTGAGTTTCCTGACTAATGGGAGGATACCTGGCTTTAAGAAGAGTAGAATAATTATTCATCAAATTAACGCCCAGAAACTGTAGTTTGTGGTGTTCCCACTAATATTGACAGGTTTGTTGAAGATTGTGGAGCTGAGTGGGGGGAGGAACATATTTAGAGCTTTTGATTTTGTGGAATTAACCTGCAAGCCAAACTGCTTTAGGATCTTATGTAAATTGGGCTGGGAGATTAGGGTGTTGGCTATTGTCAGGATGACGTCATCCACAAAGCTGCTCAACTTGTAGTGGTGGACAGCTATTGACAGACCGATTTTTGTCTGGGGAGTCCCATATCAATAGCCAGAGCAAATAGGAGCAGAGATAGGGGGCAACCCTGGCTGGTTCCCTGCTTGATAGAAGGGGATTTAAAGCCTGCATACTTTACATATGGCATGGGGGAGTCAAAAAGTTTTAGATTAACAGGCAGAACTTGGGGCAACAGCCCCACTTCTCTAATATGTAAAAAAGGTAAGGCCAGGACACAGTGTTTGAAGGCCTTTTGTATATCAAGTGAAAAGAGCATAAGTGGTTTCTTCTCATAGAGACCTCAACCAGGAGAGCATTTTATGCATATTGTCACTAACCTATCAAATGGGAATAAAAGCGACTTGATCTTGGTGGATAAGGCCTCCTTTGCCTTGGTTCATCCTGGTGGCCAGAATTTTGGAGTGGAGTTGAATATTGACATTTATTAGGGATATTGGTCGGAAGGAAGACCAATTTGTGTCATTGGAGTTGGGTTTAGGAATCGTAGAGATATCAGCTAGTAGGGATCCTGGTTGAAAAGAATGTTGGTCACGGAGATCTATAAAAGCCTGGTGCAAAAGAGGGGCTAGAATATCTGTGGAGCATTTGTGAGAGGTTGAGAAGCCATCTGGTCCCAGTCTTTTGCGCGTTTTTAGTGTTTTGATAGGCAACACAACCTCTTCATCTTAAATTGGAGAGTCTAGTGCCTGGCAAAAGGCCACAGACATGCTGCTTTTTGTAGAAAAAGGTCAGTTGTCGAAAAAAACGAACAATTTGGGGGGCTGCTCATATACATGTGCTTCCCAGTATGGTGGTGATGGAGCTTGTGGGACGTGTCAACGTGCCCTAGTCTTCACACTAGCAGGGATCTGGCTCATTGGCCTTGAGATAGAATATGCACTTCATACATCGAATAGCTTTTTCTGACGGTCTACTAGAGCTTCTCTTCTGCTCTTGCAATGTACATATAATGCAATACACACAGATGTGGTAACATAATGCTGTGTTAAAAATTAAGCAGCATGTCGCTTTTATATAGCATTACTGCTTGTCAGCCGCCTCCATTAATTTTGATGGAAGTGCGCCGTAACTTCCCTGTAACTGCACCTATAGCATTTATGGCATGTTAGTGAAGTATTTATAAAGTATTAACTGGGTTCTGGGGGACAGGCAGTGGAGTTTCCTGTATCCCAGAATGCACTGGGAAATAATAGAGAATTAGGACAGAGCATCTCCAGCACGTTTGGTGTGGTAACACCATTGGCTGCTATGTGTGGGCAAAAACATCAACCAGCCAGCAATACTGACGGTGCCAGGCAGGAGCAGAGGCATTGAGCATTATTGCCAGTGGTAAAGCTTTTTGTGTCACCAAAATGTTGGTGCCAGCAAGAGTCAGTGCCTTCAGGTGACTGACAGTCCTTCCATGATCCTTTTTTGTTGGACCAAGCCAAGTGTCAAAGAGATCAAAAGTATATTAATCTGTCTTGCAAAGAATTACCAAAAATGCCGGCTATCGCACCACAACCCAATCATCCCTTAAAGCAGATCATTTCCTCTTCCCCTTTAAGAACTTCCCTCTGAAAATACAACACTTTCATGGGCATTTAAAACAAGCATTCTTGTTGCTTTTTCAACGCTTCAAAACCATGTTATAAGTGTTATAGCTATAACCTTAATGAGAATTTCTTAATTCTTCTTCATTACATGTGAACAAGCCCTTGAAGATCTGGGGGGGGTGGAGACTGCAGGGGGCGTGTCAGCAGGAGGCAGAGAAACAATAGCACACTGGTCTTACCAGTGATAAGCTGTTCGGTGAGGGGGCATGTCAGCACAACACTAACCATTGGAGGACAAGCAGACTGTGCACCCAGCACAGCTAGAAAACTGACCATGCTGGGATGAAAGTGCTACCAAGCCTAGTGTGGTCAGTTTGAAGTAAGAAAGCTGGGGGACTGGCAGGATTACCAAGTATTTCACACAAAGGAAACAATACATAGAGAACCAGATACTTTTTCATACATTTATGGCTGCAATTTCTGCCTACATTTCTCTGTACCTAGTAAAAGATCTACAGTATGTATTTTTTTTTTTAAATTGAAGATCGGTGGAACTGAAGCCATCAAAGAAGGTTGTGAAAACAGATCCATTGATTACTCTCTGTCTGTGTTCGATTGGGGAGATCTTCATTTCCTGTCTAGAAGACACAATAGTAAATAACTAATATCTACAATGTAAAGGGAAATTCCCTCTTACACATTTTGTGACTGGAACAGGTGTCCTGTTTGAATGATTTTCCTCTACCTCTGGTTCTGGTGACAACTCTGACAACCCATCATTTTATGTCTAGGTAACATTGGACACCAGTGCACCTAGAGAGGGCGAATCTCCCTACTGGTAACACAGACCGCAATACAATTCTGATATAAGATTTACGCTGAACCTGCCTTCTTTTTTTAAATAAATGAAATCAAGACCGAAATGGAGAGGGTGAAAATATGACTCTACTTGTAACTGGGTGAACTAACTAAATGCTTTGGCAGGGTTGGGTGTATACTGTTTATAGATTTAGTGAAAGATACCCAGGGGGTGTGTTTATATGAAAACATTCACATAGCTGATCAGCAAAATCGCATGTAAATTCATTCTTTGCGAATAGGGCAAAATTGAAAGTTCTTAGGCTATTTTTGTATTCAGTTCAAGAATGTGTGAATTGGGAAAATACCACATTATGGCCACTAGATGGTGCTATTATAGGAAAGAAGTATGCTCCTTAGCCCCATCTAGTGGTCACAATGTGGTATTATCCACATTCAAACTGCAGAGAATAAAACTTGAGAATATTAGATTTTGCACAGTTAGACAGGCAAAAAGCTATGTGGATTTTTTTAAATAAGTGCACCTCCTATTGTTTCTATAAGTGTTTGTTTGTTTTTTTTTTTTTTTGTTTTTTTTATGAATCAAGATTTTATAACCAATTTATTTTATATAGAATTATTTCAGTGACATACTTTATCAGTATTTAAGGTACAAGTGCTCATTGGTTGTGTTTTGCCTTTAAAAGACATTAGCATGCCGTAGATGTGTTTATTACCTTCTCTGCTAATGAACGCTTTAAACCAAAATGTTTTATACACAGGCAAAGCTTTGTGCGGGTTTTCTCGGATCTAAAGGAACAATTAAGTCGGATTTCCAAGTTATCTAGAAGTCAAAGCCGCCTTCTAAAGGGAGAAATCGCATCTAGTAATGGTATGATGTGCTTTCGATTTCACATTGAATGAAATGCATTCTTCCACATCTCCTAATCTAACTGTAAACGCTTCATACCTATAAAGAGGGTAACATTAGACTAAACACAGCAAGCATGGTTTTTGCATGAATGTGAACCTGTGAGGACAGGGATACAGAGCTTACCATAGCTGACTTGTATTGCTTTGCTTTGCGTTTTTTAAAGCGGTAGTAAACTTCTGTTTTTGTTTTTTGTTTTGTTTTTTTTAAACCTGCAAGGCAAAGTTTTATAATGTGCTAGTATGCATCGCATACTAGCACATTATGTGAAACTTGCCTTAAACTAAGCCATCCAGCGGCGCGCTGTCACCGCAGGGCTTCTATCTTCACCCAATCTTTGTTCCGGGTTGGCAGGCTTCGGTTCTTTGATTAGACGAGCTGAGATGATGTCACTCCCGCACATGCACACAGGAGCCGCTGTTCACGGCACAGGGCTCTGTAGGAACAGCACGGTATGCCATTCGTTCAAAGTGCATTCGCTGGTGACGTCATTGGCAGCTTCACAAGTAAATATCTCTTACATGGTTCACGTTTAGGAGATATTTACTTTACCTATAGGTAAGCCTTACTATAGGCTTAACTATAGGTAAAAATCGTCCACGGGAGTTTATTTTGCGGTAAAAGCAAGGAAGCATAAAAAACTATAATAATTTACTTTACTAAACAAACATGGTGTTCTCATAGGAAAAACAATTGAAAATGTAAAAAGCATCATAAAATATGCATACAATATACACATGCACAAAGTATCTATCCTTCCCAGCAAATTAGCATGGATAATGTATGCAAGAGGGATACACTAAAAATTAAGTTGGGTTGTAGATTTAGTGTCATTCCCAGGTAAGGTTCCTATTTTAAGTCTTTTTCTTTATGAGGGAGTCATCATCCAAGATCTTCCAGACTGCTTCTTGCTTATTGCAGTTTTGCAAAGGCTTCTCCCAGTTCCTTTGTGTCCTCTGCACATGGCTTGTTCAAGTCCCTTGTTCCCTCCCCCTACTTCCTGTAGCACACTTCTTGCCTTGAGCTCATGAACCAGTCCAGTGGGTTCATTAGCATATGAATAGGGGAAGCCCAGCTTCTAAAAACAATACATGGTCTTAAAAATGTTAATCCATATTTATGCTATAAAATCACTAAAGTAGCCATAGCAACACAATTTAAAGACGCGTGGCATTGGCGAATCAGTTAGTTTCAGCACCAAGATTGCAGCACTGCTCGTTTTTGGAGCAAACACTGGGTGGTTTTTGTCACCAATCCCAGAGCAGGATGGCTTCTGATAAGAAAAAAAGTAAGGATGGATTGGTAGGTGTTATCATTGTGTTGGGAAATAAGATTCAGGGATAGACTGAAGTTGAGTTTCAGAAAAACCGCTCAACATACAGTTAGAATACAGTATGTGGGAGGTTTATTCTGCCACATGATTTGTAATTCTGTCCTGAGATTCTGGCACCACTGCCAGACTGCACAGCCAGGGTGACCTGACTTATTTTTCTCTGCTGCAATTACGTTATTTTAGACACAATAATTTCACCAGTGGGTTTCTGTGCTTCTCTTTGCAATGCAAGCAGATTTTGGCTGTACATAGCTTCTTGAAAACATCACAGCACTTGATACTTGCCCCTGTACTCCCCTGACCCAGGGGAAAATTAAGATCAAAGCAACGTTTGGTGGATAAGGCATGGCAGATATGCAATTTCAAGAAAGTTTAAATGGTCGAAAAAAGACACAAGTCCATCAAGTCCAACCTATGTGTGTGATTATATGTCAGTATTACATTGTATATCCCTGTATGTTGCGGTCATTCAGGTGCTTATCTAATAGTTTCTTGAAACTATCGATGCCCCCTGCTGAGACCACCGCATGTGGAAGGGAATTCCACATCCTTGCCGCTCTTACAGTAAAGAACCCTCTATGTAGTTTAAGGCTAAACCTCTTTTCTTCTAATTTTAATGAGTGGCCACGAGTCTTGTTAAACTCCCTTCTGCGAAAAAGTTTTAGCCCTATTGTGAGGTCACCAGTATGGTATTTGTATATTGAAATCATATCCCCTCTCAAGCGTCTCTTCTCCAGAGAGAATAAGTTCAGTGCTCGCAACCTTTCCTCATAACTAACATCCTCCAGACCCTTTATTAGCTTAGTTGCCCTTCTGTCACGTTCCTGAAGGGGGGCTGAAATGACGAGGTCGGCCTCTCTTGTATCTCCAGCCCAGGTCCCACTGAGAGTGAAACAGAGGGAGCTGAGGGACGGGAGGCACATGAGTGCCTGCAGATGAAGACCCGGAAACCTGTAGTAGGAAGTCGCAGTTGGTCGCAGGACTGTAGTTGCAGGGTAGGAAGTCGCAGCTGGCTGCAGAACTGCAGAGCAGGAAGTCGCAGCTGGATGCAGGACTGTAGTGGCAGACACTCTGATAGTAGTGCTGAGCCAAGCAGGGCACCGGAGCAAGGTCACAGGGATAGCCGGGTTCGTTAACAGGCGGGCAGCATGGTACCGGAACAACAGGTGGAGACAAGTCAGAGGGGAAGCCGGGATCAGGAACCAGAGATCAGGTATAGCAGAGTTCAGAGCAGGGTCAACAGGAGCCAAGGTCAGCAACGGGAATCAGACAGAACAAACACAGGTTTCAGGGTAACAGGAGCACAGCTAAAGACCAGTCAGCACAGATCAGTGGTTGGGGCCCCCTTTAAGTAGGCTGTCTGGCGCCAATTGGTGCTAGGGTTGCGCTCCTGCTCGTGCACGCTGGGCGCCGCACATGCACATAAGCGCATACGGGCATTTGCAGTCACCCGTACGCGCGCGCCAGGCGATTTCCACTGGTTTCCTTACACCTTCTTTGTACTCCTTTTCCAGTACATCCTTCCTGAGCACTGGTGCCCAGAACTGGACAGCATACTCCAGGTGCGGCCGGACCAGAGTCTTGTAGAGCGGGAGAATTATCGTTTTGTCTCTGGAATTAATCCCCTTTTTAATGCATGCCAATATTCTGTTTGCTTTGTTAGCAGCAGCTTGGCATTGCATGCCATTGCTGAGCCTGTCATCTACTAGGACCCCCAGGTCCTTTTCCATCCTAGATTCCCCCAGAGGTTCTCCCCCCATTGTATAGATTGCACTCATATTTTTGCCACCCCAATGCATTATTTTACATTTTTCTATGCCATGTAGTTGCCCACCCCATTCATTTGTTCAGATCTTTTTGCAAGGTTTCCACATCCTGCGGAGAAGTTATTGCCCTGCTAAGCTTAGTATCAGCCGCAAATGCAGAGATTGAACTGTTTACCCCATCCTCCAAGTCGTTTATGAACAAATTAAACAGGATTGGTCCCAGCACAGATCCCTGGGGGACTACCCACCCCTGACCATTCAGAGTACTCCCCATTTATCACCACCCTCTGAACTCACCCTTGTAGCCAGTTTTCGATCCATGTACTCACCCTATGGTCCATGCCAACGAAACCTTATTTTGTACAGTGGGGAACTGTTTCAAAATGCTTTTGCAAAATCCAGATACACCACATCTACGGGCCTTCCTTTATCCAGATAGCAACTCACCTTCTCATAGAAGGTTAGTAGATTGGCTTGGCAAGAGCGATTCTTCATGAATCCATGCTGATTACTGCTAATGATACCGTTCTCATTACTAAAATCTTGTATATAGTCCCTTATTGTCGCCTCCAAGAGTTTACATACTATTGATGTTAGGCTAACTGGTCTGTAATTCCCAGGGATGTATTTTGGGCCCATTTTAAATATTGGTGCTACATTGATTCTCCAATCAGCCGGTACCATTCCGGTCAGTAGACTGTCAGTAAAAATTTGGAACAATGGTCTGGCAATTACCTGACTGAATTCCCTAAGTACCCTCGGGTGCAAGCCACCTGTTCCCGGTGATTTATTAATGTTAAGTTTCTCAAGTCTAATTTTAATTCTGTCCTCTGTTAACCATGGAGGGAGGTGCTTCTTGTGATGTGTTATGAGGATAAACACTGCAGTTTTGGTTACTGAAGCCCCTCGATTCCCTCGTGAAGACTGAGGAGAAGAATAAATTCAATACCTTCGCCATCTCCCCATCCTTTGTAACCAGATGTCCTTCCTCATCCTTTATGGGGCCAATATGGTCTGATATCCCTTTTTTACTGTTTACATACTTAAATAATTTCTTGGGATTTTTTTTGCTCTCCTCTGCTATGTGTCTTTCATGTTCTATCTTGACCATCCTTATTGCACCTTTACATTTCTTGTTGCATTCTTTATAAAGTCTGAATGCTGATGATGACCCCTCAACCCTTTATTTTTTGAAGGCCTTCCCCTTTGCTTTTATATCCATTTTTACATTGGAGTTAAGCCACCCAGGACTTTTGTTCGCTCCTTTAAATTTATTACCCAATGGGATGCATTGGCTAATGCCCTTATTTAATATGCTCTTAAAGCAAACCCATCTCTCCTCCGTGTTCATTTTTCCTAAGATTTTGTCCGAATTTATGCCTTCTAGCAAGGTTTGTAGTTTAGAAAAGTTGGCTCTTTTGAAATTCAGTGTCTTTGTATTCCCCTTATGTTTCCTTTTTGTGTGATTTGTACTGAAGCCAATTGACCTGTGATCGCTGTTACCTAAATTGCCCCGTATTTCCACATCTGTGATCAGGTCTGTATTGTTGGTAATCAGTAGATCCAGTAACGCTTTATTTCTAGTTGGTGCATCTACCATCTGAACCATGAAATTGTCCTGCAAGATATTTAGAAACTGGTGAGCCTTAAGCCTTGTACACACGATTGGACTTTAAACAATCTTTTCCGTGGATTTCTGTCCAAAGAGTGTTTGCCATGAACTTGTATTGCATACACACGGCAGGACTTTTTAGGCAACAAACACAAACACTTCAAAAGAGAAAGTTCAATTCTCCGGTGCCACCCTTTGGTCAACTTCTGTATTGTTGCCTCATCTTTTGCATTGGTTCTGAGAATGCGTGTTTGTACTTTGGACTAAAGTCCGATGGTTTTATGTACACACGATCGGACTAGCCGAAGTAGGACTTTTGTTGCTGCCAAGTTTGTCTGTTCGTACAGCCAACATTTGTCCGATGAAAACCTAAAAAGTTTGTCCGATGGAGCGTACACACGGTCTGATGTTGCCTTAAAACAGCTAATTTGCATGTTTGTTGTAAAAAAGTCAGATCGTGTGTATGGGCCTTAAGATGAATGCGTGGTTCCCTCCGCTCCCAGTCTTTGTCTGTTTAATTAAATTCCCCCATTATAACATGTTTTATAGGCTCCTGCATGTTCCTCTAAAAAATATACTCTGGTTGACATTGTGTAACTGTACTTTCTTTAGTCTTTAAAAAAAATGATTTGAAAGAAAAATCAGACCATTTACATATCATCTAGTTAGGTTTTACTGGTTTTAGAAAAACGAATGCATCTTACATCTGCTGAAATTCAAAATTTACTACAAATGTATCCCAGAACATTATAGCAATCTTCACAATCTACGAATTGCTGTGTGCACTAGTATTTTTGCAATTTTTCCTCACTGCTTACATGTTTAGCGGATTTTATTATGTAGTAGCATAAAGTAAACTGCACACAAACCTAATAATGATATGAAGTTACCTAAAGTATCTCAGGCCAGTAGTTTTTTTGTTATAGGCCTTGTTCACACACGGGTCCGATTTGTAAACACATAGCTTTTCTGAGGTGGTTTAGAGCTGGTTCACAGGTGTTCAGAAGGTGATGTGCCGCCTTCTGAGTGCCAGTTTTTTTGATCCCCCAAGTACGATTTACACAAAGTCCCACCAGACTGCACTGCATCCTTTCGCTTAAAACGGGCCATAGATTGATTGAAATTCGGCCGGTTTAGCAGGGAACGGCTTCAACCCTTTTGTAGCCACTTCCACTCAACAGAAGTCAATCTAGCAATCAACTTCTGTCACACGGGCTTGTTGGAAAATGTATCTAAATCAGCAGTTGTAGCCAATGGGCTGCAGCCACTGATAAGTGTATTTGGACAGCGGAGGGTCTACACCAGGGATCCTCAAACTACGGCCCTCCAGCTGTTGCAGAACTACACATCCCATGAGGCATTGTAAAACTCTGACATTCACAGACAGGCATGATCGAAATTGTAGTTCCTGAACACCTGGAGGGCCGCAGTTTGAAGACCCCTGGTCTACACCATCAGAATACATTGTCTCAGCAGGGAGGATTCCTCCATTCACCTTGCTTGTGTGGATGGGGGAATCCATTTTGGGTTTTTTTCTGTCCAGCCTGCTTTAGATGTGATTGTGTTTGCAGTCCCTTTTGACTTGAATAGGACAGGGTTGGCAAGCCTCCTACCATCCACGACATGCTGTATAAAATTTGCTGCACTAAGAAGCGACAAAGACATAGTTTACAAACGTGTCTGCTGGCAATATTCACTTGCTGGTTGGCAGTTGGTGGGGGATAGAGCAGCAAAACATGCAGATCAAACTCCTGTTTTTACCTTACCACCTGTGTGAACGAGGCCTTGGAGTAGGGAATGGTTCAGACCTCTGTCAGGTTTTTTTTTTTTTTTTTCGATCTATGCCTAGTTGGGGAAATTTACCTTGATGTCTTGTTTAGGAGACACAACAAGAAGAGAGAGTAGATCTCTGAAAAATGAGGGGATTTATTCTCTAATGTTATGCTTTGGTATACGATCAATTTATTTTCTAATTGATCTCTCCTGATAGGAATAATCAACCTGCAGCTGACAGCCCATTCCATTGATATTCCACACACTAGGAAGAGGTTTCTGTTGGATAGTAGGGATGCACCGATACCACTTTTTTTGGAAAAGGCTGTGATCGATGGGGGGGAAAGGATGGGGATGGGAAGGTCATTGGGAGACATAGGGGCAGAGGTGACAGCTGGTGGAGGGAGGAGGACGCAACACAGGGAGGGCAAGAGGGCACAGTACGGGTGGGCAATAGGGCACAGTACAGTGGGTTAGAAGGGCAGAATACAGGGGTCACTGGGCAGAGCTCTGTCTCCCATCGCTGCATTGTACACAGCCTGAACACAGGCAGAGCACCTACTCCCCACACAGCACATGCTGGAGCTGAAATACCATTCCCTTAAAGCTACAACGTGCACAGTGTATAGCTAGCTACCGGGTGAAGTTCCGACCTGTGAAATTCCATGGTAGGAACGCCAATTAGTGGCAGTAGCTAGCTGTATACTGTGCACATGGTATCTGAAAGGGAATGGCATGGGGAGTAGGAGCTCTTAATGCTGTGCTCAAGATTGGAGACTGCCGGCAAGCATCAGGGGTGGTGGAGGGCTTGGAAGGGGGAAGCCCACCCCTCCCCAGTACCCCCCCTCCCCCAGATCGGGGCATATTTTTACCACTTCTGTGCTGGAGGGATGTGATTCTGGATGTAGGGCACTCTGAGTAACAAGACTAGTCAGAGATATGTCCGCAGTGTAGCTACCGGTCCAGCCAGCAGAGGGAAGCCACAGATGGAGACTTAAAAAACGATTGCATTCATGAATAAAGTATCTATCAATAAGTATCAAGTGCTGCTGATTTGATGCAGAATGATCAACAATTTGCTGCCTTGGCTGATTTACTCAGTTTGATCGAATCTAAACTAAATCGATCAGAATGGAACTTATGCCTGTTCCATTGTTTGCAAATGGGAACTTTTTGGTCGATTCTCCTATTGATTATCCTATTGAGAGATTGAGAGATTTTTCACACTGTTCAGGTTACGGCTATAACTGTAACTCTGAGCAAATAGAGGGAGTGAATCTCCCCTTAGGGAGACAGCTATATAAACCTGGCAGGAGTTTTAACCTTTCCCACTTTCCAAGTAAAAATAAAAGTGTTGGTGTTTGATGAGCTTTAATTCCTAAAGAGAGGCTCCAAAAATTGGAGCTCTGGCTTGCACCAGGGTTCCCCACAGTTCATTGTGGACACCTAACTGTTTGACACTTTTTAACCCTTACATTTCGGAGACTCTATAGCCACTTGCTAACTGCTTCCTTTTTAGTTTGAGCGTTAAAGCCGTTCATTTAGGAAAATGAAACTTTTATGCAGTAATATTAAATAATTATATTCCATACTTTGATTAAATGCAGATCCCCAGCTGCCCTTTTCTATGCCCATCCAATGCACAGATGAAGACTTCCAGGAAGCCCAGATACCACAGAAGCCAATTATGGGAATGGGCCCATCACACTTTACACCCATCACAGCACGAGGATTGTCTTCAGATGAAGATCTGACCGTTTCTGTAGAGTCCCTCTCAAACTTGAGTGTGAAGTTTCCACCAAGCACTGACAATTCAGAATTTTTACAGAGTTCTGTGGAAAAGCTGCCAGTTCTTCCTCTTGTACTGGAACAAAACACAAATTCTGGCAAAGCCCAGGTGGAAGCACCCCTCAATCCTAGGAAGTTCAGCACGGCAGTGAGCAGCCCACCATATTCACCTCGTTCACCAAGAACTGTATGCCCCATGGACAATGTCAAGGTTGATGAACTAGGACCTAACTACAAGGGCACCTTTGCAGTAGGAGCTCACGATAGCAGTCTATTCCTTGCAGCCCACAATCCATCTGAGATATGTACGAATACCTTCCGTATGCCAGATATTGCAAATATGGATGAATCCATAGACGTCGCAGAGAGAAGAATCCGAGGACCTCAGCAGGTAATCAGTCATTTGTGGCCCAAGGTCAATTTATCCAGTTTTGGGTAAACATGTATGGTTTGGAGTAATTTTATTTTATCTATTTTGCTATTTATTTAAAAATCTTTGGTTTTAAATAAGTGTGTCTCTTAGTGAGCACTTTGATTCCTTCACCAACCTTTACATCACTTCCGTATTTTGTAGTAGTGATATAGCAGGACCACAGCATGCAGGGAGGAGCATCATATAGCAGGCAATACTGTTTATTCTTAAAGAAAATTAAGGTTTGACTCGCCGTTCCCTGGAGAAGTAAGTATGCAGTCACCCCTTTTACAGGCTGCTTAAAAATAGAAAAGTATTTGATACCCCAGACTGATGGTGTGTAATTGTTACTATATGGGGTATGTATGTGTATGTGTATATATATATATATATATATATATATATATATATATATATATATATATATATATATATATATATATATATATATATATATAGATAGATAGATAGATAGATATATATATATACACATACAGTATCTCACAAAAGTGAATACACCCCTCACATTTTTGTAAATATTTTATTATATCTTTTCATGTGACAACACTGAATAAATGGTACTTTGCTACAATGTAAATTAATGAGTGCACAGCTTGTATAACAGTGTAAATTTGTTGTCCCCTCAAAATAACTCAACACACAGCCATTAATGTCTAAACCGCTGGCAACAAAAGTGAGTACACCCCTAAGTGAAAATGTCCAAATTGGGCCCAATTAGCCATTTTCACTCCCCGGTGTCATGTGACTTGTTAGTCTTACAAGGTCTCAGGTGTATATGGGGAGTAGGTATATTAAATTTGGTGTTATTGCTCTCACTCTCATACTGGTCACTGGAAGTTCAACAAGGCACCTCATGGCAAAGAACTCTCTGAGGATCTCAAAAAAAAAAATTGTTGCTCTACATAAAGATGGCCTAGGCTATCAGAAGATTGCCAAGACCCTGAAACTGAGCTGCAGCACGGTGGCCAAGTCCATACAGTGTTTTAACAGGACAGGTTCCACTCATAACAGGCCTCGCCATGGTCGACCAAAGAAGTTGAGTGCATGTGCTCAATGTCATATCCAGAGATGGCCTTTGGGAAATAGACATAAGAGTGCTTTCAGCATTGCTGCAGAGGTTGAAGGGGTGCGGGTTCAGCCTGTCAGTGCTCAGACCATACGCCATACACTGCATCAAATTGGTCTGCATGGCTGTCGTCCCAGAAAAGATGATGCACAAGAAAGCCCGCATACAGTTTGCTGAAGACAAGCAGACTAAGGACATGGATTAGTGGAACCATGTCCTGTGGTCTGATGAGACCAAGACAAACTTATTTGGTTCAGATGGTGTCAAGCGTGTGTGGCGGCAACCAGGTGAGGTGTACAAAGACAAGTGTGTCTTGCCTACAGTCAAGCATGGTGGTGGGAGTGTCATGGTCTGGGGCTGCATGAGTGCTGCCGGCACTTGAGAGAACCATGAATGCCAACATGTACTGTGACATACTGAAGCAGAGCATGATCCCCGTCCCTTCGAAGACTGGGCCACAGGGCAGTATTCCAACATAACGACCCCAAATACACCTCCAAGAAGACCACTGCCTTCCTAAAGAAACTGAGGGTAAAGGTGATGGACTGGCAAAGCATGTCTCCAGACCTAAACCCTATTGAGCATCTGTGGGGCATCCTCAAACGAAAGGTGGAGGAGTGCAAGGTCTCTAACATCCACCAGCTCCGTGATGTTGTCATGGAGGAGTGGAAGAGAATTCCAGTGGCAACCTGTGAAGCTCTGGTGAATTCCATGCCCAAGAGGGTTAAGGCAGTGCTGGAAAATAATGGTAGCCACACATAATATTGACACTTTGGGCCCAATTTGGACGTTTTAACTTAGGGGTATACTCACTTTGGTTGCCAGCGGTTTAGACATTAATGGCTGTGTGTTGAGTTATTTTGAGGGGACAGCAAATTTACACTGTTATACAAGTTGTTCACTCACTACTTTACATTGTAGCAAAGTGTAATTTCTTCAGTGTTGTCACATGAAAAGATATAACAAAATATTTACAAAAACGTGAGGGGTGTACTCACTTTTGTGAGATACCGTGTGTGTATATACAGTTGTGCTCATAAGTTTACATACCCTGGCAGAATTTATGATTTCTTGGCCATTTTTCAGAGAATATGAATAACAAAAAAACTTTTCTTTTACTCATGGTTAGTGTTTGGCTGAGGCCATTTAATATCAATCAACTATGTTTTACTCTTTTTTTTTTTTTAATCATCACAACAGAAATTACCCAAATGACCATGATCAAAAGTTTACATACCCTGGTGATTTTGGCCTGATAACATGCACACAAGTTGACACAAAGGCATTTTGAATGTCTATTAAAGGTAACCATCCTCACCTGTGATCTGTTTGCTTGTAATTAGTGTGTGTGTGTGTGTGTGTGTGTGTGTGTATAAAAGGTCAATGAGTTTCTGGACTCCTGACAGACCCTTGCATCTTTCATCCAGTGCTGCACTGACATTTCTGGATTGTCAAAGGATCTACAGGAAAAAGGTAGTTGAACTGTATAAAATAGGAAAGGGGTATAAAAAGATATCCAAGGAATGCCAATCGGCAGTGTTCAAACTCTAATCAAGAAGTGGAAAATGAGGGGTTCTGTTGAAACCAAACCACTTTCGGGTAGACCAACTAAAATTTTAGCCACAACTGCCAGGAAAATTGTTCGGGATGCAAAGAAAAACTCACAAATAACTTCAGGTGAAATACAGGACTCTCTGAAAACATGTGGTGTGGCTGTTCCAAGATGCACAATAAGGAGACGCTTGAAGAAAGATGGGCTGCATGGTCGACTTGCCAGAAGAAAGCCATTACTATGCAAATAACACAAAGTATCCCGCTTACAATACGCCAAACAGCACAGAGACAAGCCTCAAACCTTCTGGCACAAAGTCATTCTCATGAGTGATGAGACCAAAATTGAGCTTTTTGGCCACAGCCATAAACGCTACATTTGGAGAGGAGTCAACAAGGCCTATGATGAAAGGTATACCATTCCTACTGTGAAACATGGAGGTGGATCGCTGATGTTTTGGGGATGTGTGAGCAACAAAGGCACAGGAAATTTGGTCAAAATTGATGGCAAGATAAATGCAGTAATTAATCAAAAAATACTGAAGGAACATTTGCATTCATCAGCCAGGAAGCTGCACATGGGACATACTTGGACATTCCAACATAACAATGATCCAAAACACAAGGCCAAGTCGATCTGTCATTGGCTGCAGCAGAATAAAGTGAAGGTTCTGGAGTGGCCATCTGTCTCCTGACCTCAATATCATTGAGTCACTCTGGGGAGATCTCAAACGTGCAGTTCATGTAAGACAGCCCAAGAATTTACAGGAACTGGAGGCTTTTTGCCAAGAGGAATGGGCAGCTTTACCATCTGAGAAGATAAAGAGCCTCATCCACAAATACCACAAAATACTTCAAGCTGTCATTGATGTTAAAGAGGGCAATACATGGTATTAAGAACTGGGGTATGTAAACTTTTGATCAGGGTCATTTAGATAGTTTCTGTTGTGATTATGATTTCAAAAGAGTAAACAGTTGATAATGAATGGCTTCAGCCAAACACTAACCATGAGTGTATTTTGAAAAAAGTATATATATATTTTACTTTCTGCAATAAAACATGTTCAATATAATGTTTTATGTAAAAAAAAAAAAAAAAAAAAAAAAAAATCCCAAAAAGTGTATATTGATTGGTTTGCGCACTTTTTATAGCATCTACAAACTATGGTGTGTATGTGTGTGTGTATATGTATGTGTATGTGTATACGTGTGTGTGTATATGTATGTGTGTGTATGTATGTATATATATATATATATATATATATATATATGTGTGTATGTGTATATATATGTGTGTATGTATGTATGTGTGTATATATATATATATATATATATATATATATATATATATATATATATATATATATATATATATATATATATATATATATATATATATGTGTGTGTGTATGTATGTATATATATTAATTATTGGAATTTTTATTTTATGTTTTATACTAGTAATGGCGGCAATCGGCAGGACTGCAATATTGCAGCGGACATTCTCTGACACTTTTGACACTTTGTGGGAACCAGTGACACTAATACAGTGATCAGTGCTAAAAATATACACTGTCACTGTACTAATGACACTGGCTGGGAAGGGGTTAAACAGCTAGAGCGATCAAAGGGTTAAATGTATGCCTAACCAGTGTTTTTGTGTTTACTATGTGCTGCTTTTAATAAGCGATGTGGTGGATTTTATTCAAAATCCACCACATCCCTGCTGACAGAACAGAGTTCTGCCTTGTTTACATATGCAGAGCTCTGTTGTGTGTCTCTCCTCTCTGATCAGCAGTTGCTGGCGGAAGTCCGTTGGCTGGCACCCTCTGATTGGCTTGTGCTGTGTCTAATCTCAGTAGAAGTTCTGGATCACAGGAGAGCCGCTCTGTCACTGTACTCCTACACGAGGTGGTTGGCAAGTGGATAAAGAGCGAGAGAGAGCAAACAGGCTTCTGGTACTAAGAGTAGTACAAATTATTTGGATTTTTATGTTCAAATGTAAGTTTGTTTTTTTGTTTTGGTTTTTTTTTTTTACACCACTTGCCGACCTGCCACAGTACATATATTGCAGCAAGTCGGCTCTATTGCGCAAAACGACGTACCTGTATGTCATTTTGTGCAATTGCCAGTGGCGGCGCAGAGGGGGAGCCAATCAGTGATTGCTCCCCAGAGGGATAGAACGGCGGTCTGCCGATGTAAACAAGTCAGACCGCCGTTGAACTCTGTGATCTTGTGTTCCTGCTAATCAGGAACACAGATCACTGTGTTCATCTAGTGAGTCCATCCCCCACACAGTTAGAAAGCAACCCCTATGGACACACTTAACCCTTTGATCGCCCCTGGTGTTAACCCCTTTCCTGCCAGTGTCAGTACAGTAACAGTGCATATTTTTAGCACTGATTACTGTAGTAATGTCACTGGTTCCCAAAAACGTGTCAGGTGTCCGATCTGTCCACTGCAATGTCGCAGTCCCTCTAAAAATCGCTGATTGCCACCATTACTAGTAAAAAAAAAAAAAAAAAAGAAATGCCATAAATCTATCCCCTAGTTTGTAGACGCAATAACTTTTTGCGCAAACCAATCAATATATACTTATTGGGATTTTTTTTACCAAAAATATATAGCAGAATACATATTGGCCTAAAATGATGAAGAAATTCAATTTTTTTTTTTTTTGGATATGTTTTATATCTGAAAGTAAAAAACTATTTTTTACTTTCTGATATAAAACATATTGTAAATTTGACAAAAACGGCGATCAGTAGTGTGGTGTGTCGCTCTGACATACCGCATCTCGGTAAAGAGCCCATGATGTAGCTGTGTCCAATCACAGCTGGTCACATTGTAACCAAGAAGTGCCGTTTATCGGCTTTTCCTCTATTCACGCTGACAAGGTGCAGGTAGAGGAGAGCAGATCAACAGCTCTCCTGATGGGGTCTTCGCTGATGATCAGGGCATTGGTTATGAGTGCAGACCTATCAAGGGTGCCCATCAGTGTTACATATCAGTGCCCATGAGTGCCACCTCATCAGTGCCCACCAGTGAAGGAGAAAATGTACTTATTTACAGAATTTTATAACAAAACGAAGAAAAGCCTTTTTTTTTTGTTTTAAAAAATGTTGAGTCTTTTTTTATTTGTTTAGCAAAAAAAAAAAAAAACAAAAAAGAAAAACCCAGTGGTAATCAATTACTACCAAAAGAAAACTCTATTTGGGGGGGAAAAAAAATTATAAAAGTTTTAAATGGGTACAGTGTTGTATGACTGTGCAATTGTCATTCAAAATGTGACAGCGCTGAAAGCTGAAACTTGCTCTGGGCAGGAAGGGGGTGAAAGTGCCCAGTATTGAAGTGGTAAAGCCGAACACCAGGCAGTTTTTTTTTTTCCCATGCAGTGGGGCTGTGCCCGCAATGAATGGGTTAACTACTTGTTTTGTCTAGGGGTGAACACAGAGCATATACTCACCCGCATCCAGTGGTGGACTGGGAGGATCAGAGGACTAGGTGAGTATATCTTAGCTCTCCGAACCCCTAGACTAAAGCGAGCAGTTTACCCATGCAGTGCGGGCACTGATCCAAATAAAAAATAAAATAAAAAATTTGCCTAGAGATCAGCTGTAGCCTCCCTGGCGGTTTTCCTGAGTGTGGCTCGGGGTTAAATTTCAGTACCATTAGTGGTAACCCCGAACCACACTCGGGATTACATCTCAGGATCCTGGTGCAGTATACTTACCTCGTCCCCAGGATCCTGTGATGTCCCCCCGCTGTGTACGTAGGCTGTGTCCTCCGCCTGAAGCCTCTCTGTGCCGGGCTCCGTTCCCTGCAAGCGTCGTGACGCACGGGGGCGGAGCCTGGCGGGAAATTAAAAAAAGTGAAAATTCATAACACATACAGTACTGTAATCTTACAGATTAACAGTATTGTATGAAATTTTTTCACATCCATTTTGTCCCTAGTGCTTTGTCCAATGCCCTGCATGCAGTTTTATATGATATATACTGTTCTTTCTGCCTGGAAACTTGAGATTGCCCATGGCAACCAAAAAATGTCCCTTTACGTCAAAAGTGGTTTTAGACCAGCTAGAAAACAGCGATAGTAAATTAGAACACTTGCAGAATTGAGCGATAGTGAATTGTGGGGAAATTCATTTTATTATTATTATTATATTATTATTTTTTATAATTGTTTATATTTATTATATTAATCAAGTTGTAAAGCGCTACGTAAACTGTTGGCGCTATATAAATCCTGTATAATAATAATAATAATAATTTATGATTTTGTGTTTCAAACTTCATCATACCCGGGATGTCTACTAGACTCTGGTTTGGACAGATTTAAGTGTGTTATTACTAAGAATTACAATATAAAATGCCAAATTTCTATGCAAAATAATTGTAGCGCTTTGAGATGCAAAAATCGGAAATAATCATACCGCCAGGGAGGTTGAATACGCTTTGAAAAAAAAAATATTTAGGTAGGCAAATTTGTGAAAGCATTGTACAAACAGGTTAAAGAAGTGCTGATATGAAGACGGATTCACATACGAGTGCTCCTGAGTAAAACTACATTACATTGTTTTTTTTTAATTGAGCATTACCAGTATTACTCTAACTTACAATTTTATATTTAGCCTAGAGCCCTGCTTTATTCCTGTGACTGTTGTATATTGTTTATCCACTAGGTGTCAGGCTGCATTGTCTATTTTCTTTCCATACCAGAACACAAGAAACAGCTGTTATGTGATTGCAAGTTGATAGAAAAGTAGGCAGCTAGAGAAAAAAATAATAAAAAAATAAAAAATGCAAGTGAATTGGTGCTGAGCTGTCAAAAGGCAAAGGGCAGAAGGTTAGATAATTGGCTTTCTCACTAGGGTAAGGTGGGGGAAGGAGCCTTGAAATGACTTTGCTTTGTGAGTTTAACAATCCATTTTTTTAATTATACATTTTATTTTCTTGAACTGTTTTTTGTGTAAATGATATTTTCTATTAAAAAAAAAAACAGCACAGCTTCAGTGTTGTAATATATATTTTGATATATAATTTTCTTTTGTACACATTAAACTTTTTTTTTTTTTTTTTTATTCAAATATGCTTTTAAGGAACACTTTAGTGGAGCCTTAATTTTTTTTTTTATATTCATGAAAAAAAAAAATTATTTTTCAACAAGTGCTTTATAATGAATACCTTGTGATGTATCTTTATACATGTTTATGTGGTTGCTGTGTTGTATTTGAATGATCTTTCTCATACTCTGCAGATTTGTATTGTGTTTAGTGATCTTTTAGTTTCCTAACACACTGCGGATCACAAATAGAACGTGATGTTTTCATTTTTTTTATGCATCTCAGTGCTGCTGTTCTCATCCAGCCTATTCTGTAGCTATTTTCTGTCCAACAGCGGCTGCATGTACAGTAATGGTTCTGGCCTGGCTTTATGATGACAAAAGCCAAACATACCAGGGCAATGGCTTAGGGACTTTTTGAGGCACATTTGAAAGGGTGACAACCCATTAGAGCAGTTATAGGAGGCAAGGAGCATTGTCACCCCCATAACAGGGAGTGGCTGAGCAGGAGGTTTCATTGCAGAATTACAAGGTAATATTCTAATGGAAATGTAGCTTTCAAAAGCTTAAAGCCCATCTCCCTTCCACCCACACTAAAAGGGTTAAAGTGATTATTCGTTATTTAAAAAAAACAAGACATGTTATACTTGCCTGCTCTGTGTAGTGGTTTTGCACAGAGCAGCCCAGATCCTTCTCTTCTCTGGTCCCCCACCAGCACTCCTGCCTCCTCCTCCCTGCCTAGTGCCCCCATAGCAAGTTGCTTGCTATAGGGGGCACTCATACGTGTTAGTTTCGGAGCCAGCTGTGCGTGTCCATATGACCCTCAGAGCGGGGCTAGGCTCTGCCTCCCACTCGTTCGTCATTGGCTGTGATTGACAGCATCTGGAGCCAATGGCTCCCGCTGCTGTATCTGAGCCAATGAGGAGTGAAAGAGCCTCGGCTCACATGCACATCTCTGAATCGCAATCTGGTTCAGTTATGTGTTGGGGGGGGGGGGGGGGGGGGGGCCTGCTTGCAGAAGGTTTTCTTTTACTTTACTGCATACAATTCTTCTGCCCTTACAGCCATTTTAACAGCTCGACACACAGAGTGGGGCTTGGCCCCGCCCCCACTCCCTCGTCACTGGCTGTGATTGACAGCATCTGGAGCCAATGGCTCCCTCTGCTGTACCTGAGCCAGTGAGGAGTGAGAAGCCTTGGCTCTCGTGCACATCTCCTGAATCGAGATCGGGCTCAGGTATGTATTTAAGAGGGGGGGCTGCAGTACAGGAAACCTTCTGCCTTTACAACCACTTTCATAGCTTGTTTGTCTAGCAGAGAGAAAAAACGGTTTTACTTACCTGATCATCTGCTCCCCGGGCAGACAGCTCTTCCCAGCACTCTGGCAGTGGACTGTCCCTTGGCATCATCACGTCCAATGTAGGGATATAGACCCTGCTTTGGTCTGGATGATGTCAGGACCCTAGACTGCTGGAACTTGGGGGAGAAGAAGCTACAGGTAAAAGCAGGTAAGTATCTTTTTTTTGGTTCAGTCTTATTTTATTCAAATTTTGCATCAAGAATAACAAGTAATAGTATCTTTTTTTTTTTTTTTTTTTTGTTCCCTTAGAGCAGAAGGAGCAATTAACCCTTGCAGTGCAGGCACAGTCCTACTGCAAAAGATACGTTTGTAGTTGGGCTTTAAACATGACGTAAAATAATAAATAATGTGACTTAAAAAATAATTTTTATATTTTTTACATCTGCAGCTTCTGTTAAAATAATACCTGATGATCCCACCATGAGAGGCCACGTTGAAGCACTTCCTGTTAGAGTGGCCACGATCTGTCCCTGTCTCCCAGCTGCTGCCACCCTTTCACACTGGCTTCTGATGGTAGACTTCAAGTGGGTTTTTTTAAAAACACATTACCTGAAAACTCAGGTCTCCTTCCCTGCCAGACAGAACTGTGCTGTGTAAATCTCTGCCGTATGCTAAATGCTCTGTTTTTTTCCATTTTTCTGATGTACATTTTGCCATGCGGTGAGGGGGTGGTGCAATGAGCTTGTTCACTGTTTACTTTTTTTTTTTAAATAACTTTTGTTTCCCCCAATGCGCTGTGGCAAAATGTAGAGATGCACGAAGTTTCAGGTGCCGAAACATATCAGCTGAAAATGGTGGTGCGATTTTACCATGATTTTACTGTGCTTATGCTGTGTTTTTTATAGGTCATGTGACTCCAAAACCGCATCAAAAATGTAACACGGGTGCGTTATTGATGCATTCTTGCTACATTTTCAATGCATTTCAACTGGGAGGTGTCTTTTTGATGCTTCTTTTTTAACTAACCAAAAATGCAGCAAGCAAGATTTTTTTACACCACAACGGAAGCGCAGCAGTCTAGTGTGAAGACATATATAGAATTTAGGAAGCAGAGAAGCGCTAGAAAATGATAAAACCTAAAAGAGTGATTGTTTTCAGTATGAACTATAAAAATGAATAAATATGTGAAAAAATCTAAAAATTAAAAAATATATGAACAACCCAGAAAACACAAAAACATAAAGTTCTGTGATGTGCTAATTAAAGTCCAAAGTAGTAGATGTTCCAATGCTTCAAATATCAAGAACAATCACTCTTTTAGGTTTTATCATTTTCTAGCGCAGCTTCTCTGCTTCTTATCTGTTTTGTGTATATCCCACAATAAGCTGCTGCTCATTTGATTCTTCCAAGCGCAGTTTTTCTTCCTTTTTTTTTATATATAGAATTTAAAGGGATGCATTTTTCTAATGGCCAACAATAAATTCATATTAATTTTAAATTCATTATATTAATTAAAAAGTTCAATATAATACAATTTATATACTTTTTTTTTTTTTTTTTTTTTTTTTTTTAAAGAACTGTAAATTTTGGTTTCACCCAAGTGCATCCTGACTTTTCAGTTTCGGCACCAAAATTTCCAATCGGTGCACCTCTAACAAAATGCAACGTGTCTCTATTTTTCTGCACCGCACATCACACCAATGCTATGGTTACATAGTTACATAGTTGATAAGGTTGAATAAATACACCAGTCCATCCTGTTCAACCTGTGGTGTGTGTGTCTGTGTGGTGTTAATGAGGCCCATAGAAAACAATTATCTTCTATGTGCCCTTTGCGGTGACTGATGTTGATCAGGTGCAGAATAACACCAATCGCGGCACATAGTGTGAACGGGTCATTATACTTCTCTTCATGTTAGTCAACAGTACCATCAACTCAGGAATTTTTTGGCTGATTGTGTAACACTTCATCCTGAAGTATATGTTGTATTTTTACTTTCAACTTTTGCCCTTTAAATCGGAGCCGTGTTCTTGAGCTCTATAGCGGCGGAGCAGCAGGCGTGATGGGAAAGGAACACTTTTTGGTGGAGACAGAAGGTCAGCTAAAACATAGAAGTTTGTTGACAACTGAAAACACAATTGGGAGCGACACGCATTGTCGTCCTTCAGGCAAATAATTGAGGTCTATGGAATGTTTCGACACATAAGTCATCACATTCACGTACTGCCAAGTAATTCCCTTCTCCAATCTCAATATGCTTTAATCCTTCTGTACTAACATCCAATGCAGACGGCTCTACGCAACTTTCATCTACTCTGGAGGTTGACATACTAACATGGACATCTCAAGTATGCTCTAGAGATCCCATATGGTCCATATGGCTGGCCCCTACTCATCGAAGAAGCGAGGGCTGTTACCAAACACAGTTGTTTATAGAAGTAGGCAGCAGCTTATGTGGTTGTAAGCGATTGCTGGAATAGATTGCAACTCTGGTGAGCTGTGATGCTTAGTTTAGCGGTGGTGGAAATGATCATCAACTGTTACATGATTAAAGGCACCTTTTGGGAAAAGCTTCTAATTACTTTTAATATCAGAATTTTTTTATTTCATCTTAAAAACCTAAATAGGTTTAAAGAACTGTCATCAAAGGGAGAGTGTCTGGTACGCACAGGCATCAGTTCTTAAAGTGATTGTGTTCCTTTGGAAAAAAAAGATCAGGTAGATATAAAGTTCAACCACCTAGACGTGACTCTACATACCTGCAAGCAGCATTCATTGTCCCCTGTATGCCCAAATGCCAGTCCATTCTGGAAGGGCAGAACTTTGGTAATGACAGAGCCTTTGGCCTCCCACCTCCCACACAGTCCTATTGACCAGTGAGGCAGCCAGTCATTATTATTATTATTATTATTCAGGATTTATATAGCGCCAACAGTTTACACATCGCTTTACAACTTGAGGGTACACGGTATGCATAAAATACACTTTTAATACAGTAGGAATCAGAGGGCTCTGCTCCTTAGAGCTTACAATTGAAGAGGTTAGCCATAGAGATTATCCATTGGGAAAGTGTGAAGAAGTGAAAGGATGGGTAAACTATATCATTACCTGGAAGTGTCGGAGCTTTGCCTGCCCAGAACATTTCAAACAGTGCATGTAAAGGGGGCAGTAATGGCTGACCAAAAAACCACCAACAGATTTTATTTTATTTACATTTTTTTTAAAGTGGGAATATTTTTTAACCACCTCCTGCCCGCTGTATAGGCAAATCATGGCGGCACAGCTGATCACATGTAACGAAGGAAATGCCAGTTATCAGCTTTCCTTTCCTCACACTGACAGAGTGAGGAAATGAGAGCCAATCAATGACCTTTCCTCACAGGGGAGACCTGTACAGATCATCAGGGCATTGTTTATCAGTGCAGCCCCAACAGTGCCCAGCAGTAAAGGATGTCAGTGCCCAGCAGTGATGCCAGTCAGTGCCTGCCTATCCGTGCCGCTCATCAGTGCTGCATATCAGTGCGCTCTCATCAGTGCCGCCCCATCAGTACCCATCAATTCAAACTATTAGTGCTGTCTCATCAGCACACATCAGTGAAGGAGAAAAAATACTTATTTACAAAATTTTCTAACAAAAACGAAGAAAAACTTTTTTTTTTCTTCAAAATTTACCGTCTTTTTTTTAAAATTAAAATTTTTTTAAATTTAAAATTAAAAAAACCCAGTGATGATTAAAGACCACCAAAAGAAAGCTCTATCTGTCAAAAAAATTATAAAAATGTCATTTGGGTACAGCGTTGCATGACCGCACAATTGTCATTCAAAGTGTGACAGCGCTGAAAGCTAAAAATTGGCCTGGGCAGGAAGGGGTGAAAGTGCCCGGTATTGAAGTGTTTAAACTCCGCTCCAAAAAGGTATAAGGAAACAACCATGCAAACGTTTCTTTCTAAGCACCTTGATGAGTGGAAAATGCATGGACCAGTAATGTGCTAGCTACTGCGCCATTGTGTTTAATTTTGATAATATACTAATGCATATATTTTACTTGGCCCAGCTATATCCTGCAAGTATCTCTCATCCTTCACTATAGACTTCAAGCTAAGAGTGTTAGTTGATTGAAGTGTTTTCATGGTAAGGTGGTGTCTGCGACCCCTGAAATGCATTGCCTTTTATTTATAACCATTAATATGGATTTGTTCATTTGGATTTCAGTTCAAATATTTTTTGCTGAACACGTACACCCATGGGCACACTTCTGCTGTTCATCAGACTGCCACACAGGTTAACGACCCAACCTGCAGCAAGGCACTGGCTGCTAATATGCTAAATTAAAGTAGAACTACAGGCAACATTTTTTCTTTCATTTTGGATACAGTAAGAGAGGGTAATAACCCCCATCGGTTTTCTTTTGGCCATCTGTGTCCCGTAGCCAAAACAGGAAGTAAGAGATCCCCCACCCAAAGCGAGTAAATCCCTGGTTGTCACCGGGGTCACCAGAACTAGTGTCCCCATTGGAACATATCCCCTCTATTACTATTCTGGGGACAACATTTCAGATTTTCATTGAGCGATAATGGTAAATGGGACAAAAAGAGAGGATGAATCTCCTTACTGGGGGCACGGACAGCAATAAAAAAACGGTGTTCTAATTTTTCTCTGTATCCAAAACAAAACAAAAAAGGTTTCGCCTTTAATTATACTTTGTTTCTTGTTTGCTTGAAATAACATTGTCCACATCTGTTACATGTGATGTAACCTGGAGGGTACTTGCACTTTGCAATAATGCTGGGGGCTTGCACGGTCAACTGACATTGAGAACTATGCCCGCAGTTGCATAACTATCAGTGAAACCGATGCTTTCAAGATCTATAGCAGTGACCCAGACAAAAACAAATACCTGCTTTTCCAGGCTGCGGGATGGACATACAGTTATGCCGCCTACACACGATCGGAATTTCCGACAACAAAACCGTGGATTTTTTTCCAAAGAATGTTGGCTCAAACTTGTCTTGCACTCACACGGCCACACAAATGTTGTCGGAAATTCCGAACGTGAGAACGCGGTGACATACAACACGTTCGATGAGCCAAGAAAAAGGAAGTTCAATAGCCAGTGCAGCTCCTTCTGCTTGATTCCGATGCGTGAGCTTTTGTGCGACGGACTTGTGTACACACGATCGGACTTTCCGACAACAAGTGAAGTAAGAATGCTTGTTATACTCCTTTTGGAACCTAAGGTGTTAATCCTGCGCATTGTGTAAAAAGGCTGTTTGATCCCCTCCCTCTTGTCCCCAATCCATCTGCTGATCGTACAGAGCCTTGGGGTACTCTGCACATGCTCAGTTTGGTGCATATTGCTAGACAGTCTTTTTCCGAAGCATGTTGGCTCAAACTTGTCTTGCATACACACGGTCACACAAATGTTGTCGGAAATTCCGAACGTGAGAACGCGGCGACATACAAGACATACGACGAGCCAAGAAAAGAAGTTCAGTAGCCAGTGCAGCTCCTTCTGCTTGATTCCGAGCATGTGTGAGCTTTTGTGCAACGGACTTTGTGTACATACGATCGAACTTTCCGACAACAAGTGAAGTTGGCGGAAAATTTGAGAACCTGCTCTCTCTCAAACATTTGTGGCCGGAAATTCTGACAGCAAATGTTCGATAGAGCATACACACGGTCGGACTTTCCGACAACAAGCTCACATCCAACATTTCCAGTCAGAAAGTCAGACCGTGTGTACGCGGCATTAAAGTGTTACTAAATCCACAACAGTAAAATCAGTTTGTGTATTTGCAGTAAAGAATGCTTGTTGTACTCCTTTTGGAACCTAAGGGGTTAATCCTGCTCATTGTGTAAAATTCCCCCCCCCCCCTCATTTTTTGTCCCTAATCCATCTGCTGATAGTACAGAGCCTTGGGGTAATCTGCACATGCTTAGTTTGGTGCAAATTGCTAGAGATTTTTTTTTTTTGGGAGGATGCATGTGATCAGCACAGGGCCAATCAGCGCTGTCCAGAAAGAGGGTCGGGGTTCATGCAGTCTCATAGGTCAGTCAGAGGAGAATGAACACTCCTCCTACAAGCTTTAACCAGTGCTCAGCCAGACACTGATAGAAGTCATAAGACTGCTAAAAAAAAAGGTATTTAGCAGTTTATATTTACTAAAATAATTGCGTTTACATGTTCTGTGTACTGTGGGAGAACAGATATAGTGAATGCAGGGTCCTGGGTTTAGTAACACCTTAAAAACGCATCCTATTAAAAAAGTTATATATGATAGCAATTATTGTAATGCTTAAAACAGGAGGTCAAGCCCCCTTCATGGGCTGTAGCACCATAAAGCAGTGGTAGTAATAATGAAAGTATAAAAGACACCATTTACTTGCTTTGCTCACAATGAAAATTCTATCCTTTGGGGGGTGTAAAAATATGGATGCAGAAAACAAGTTTATATATTTTATATATATATATATATATACACAGTGGGGACGGAAAGTATTCAGACCCCCTTAAATTTTTCACTCTTTGTTATATTGCAGCCATTTGCTAAAATCATTTAAGTTCATTTTTTTCCTCATTAATGTACACACAGCACCCCATATTGACAGAAAAACACAGAATTGTTGACATTTTTGCAGATTTATTAAAAAAGAAAAACTGAAATATCACATGGTCCTAAGTATTCAGACCCTTTGCTTAGACCTCATATATTTAACTCAGGTGCTGTCCATTTCTTCTGATCATCCTTAAGATGGTTCTACACCTTCATTTGAGTCCAGCTGTGTTCGATTATACTGATTGGACTTGATTAGGAAAGCCATACACCTGTCTATATAAGACCTTAGAGCTCACAGTGCATGTCAGAGCAAATGAGAATCATGAGGTCAAAGGAACTGCCTGAAGAGCTCAGAGACAGAATTGTGGCAAGGCACAGATCTGGCCAAACTGAGCTATCAGGGGAGAAGAGCCTTGGTGAGAGAGGTAAAGAAGAACCCAAAGATCACTGTGGCTGAGCTCCAGAGATGCAATCGGGAGATGGGAGAAAGTTGTAGAAAGTCAACCATCACTGCAGCCCTCCACCAGTCGGGGCTTTATGGCAGAGTGGCCCGACGGAAGCCTCTCCTCAGTGCAAGACACATGAAAGCCCGCTTGGAGTTTGCTAAAAAAACTCCTGAAGGACTCCAAGATGGTGATAAATAAGATTCTCTGGTCTGATGAGACCAAGATAGAACTTTTTGGCCTTAATTCTAAGCGGTATGTGTGGAGAAAACCAGGCACTGCTCATCACCTGTCCAATACAGTCCCAAGAGTGAAGCATGGTGGTGGCAGCATCATGCTGTGGGGGTGTTTTTCAGCTGCAGGGACAGGATGACTGGTTACAAATGTTTCCCCATGACTGGGGAAAGATGAATGCGGCCAAGTACAGGGATATCCTGGATGAAAACCTTCTCCAGAGTGCTCAGGACCTCAGACAGGGCCAAAGGTTTGCCTTCCAACAAGACAATGGCCCTAAGCACACAGCTAAAATAACGAAGGAGTGGCTTCACAACAACTCTGTGACTGTTCTTGAATGGCCCAGCCAGAGCCCTGACTTAAACCCAATTGAGCATCTCTGGAGAGACCTAAAAATGGCTGTCCACCAACATTTACCATCCAACCTGACAGAACTGGAGAGGATCTGCAAGGAGGAATGGCAGAGGAACCCCAAATCCAGGTGTGAAAAACTTGTTACATCTTTCCATAAAGACACATGGCTGTATTAGATCAAAAGGGTGCTTCTACTAAATACTGAGCAAAGGGTCTGAATATTTAGAACCATGTGATATTTCAGTTTTTCTTTTTTAACCACTTGACGACCGCCTCACGCCGATGTACGTTGGCAAAGTGGCACGGACAGGCAAAATCACGTACAGGGTACGTGATTTGCCTTCCGCGGGTGGGGGGTCCGATCGGACCCCCCCCCGGTGCCCGAGGCGGTCGTCTTTTGTCCAGCGGCGATCGGTGATGAGGGGGAGACCATCCGTTCGTGGCCCCCCCCCTCGCGATCGCCGCCGGCCAATGAAAACACTCCTTTGCTGCTGTATGCTAAACAGCAGCAAAGGAAGTGATGTCATCTCCCCTCGGGTCGGTATTTTCCGTTCCGGCCCGAGGAGAGAAGACATCTATGTGAGTGCACCAACACACACACACACAGTAGAACATGCCAGGCACACAAAACACCCCGATTCCCCCCCCCGATCGCCCCCCGATCCCCCCCCAATCACCCCCCCCCCCCCCCGTCACAAACTGACACCAGCAGTTTTTTTTTTTTTTTTTTTTTTTTCTGATTACTGCATAGTGTCAGTTTGTGACAGTTACAGTGTTGGGACAGTGAGTATTACCCCCCTTTAGGTCTAGGGTACCCCCTTAACCCCCCCTAATAAAGTTTTAACCCCTTGATCACCCCCTGTCACCAGTGTCACTAAGCGATCATTTTTCTGATCGCTGTATTAGTGTCGCTGGTGACGCTAGTTAGTGAGGTAAATATTTAGGTTCGCCGTCAGCGTTTTATAGCGTCAGGGACCCCCATATACTACCTAATAAATGTTTTAACCCCTTGATTGCCCCCTAGTTAACCCTTTCACCACTGATCACCATATAACCGTTACGGATGACGCTGGTTAGTTCGTTTATTTTTTTATAGTGTCAGGGCACCCGCCGTTTATTACCAAATAAAGGTTTAGCCCCCTGATCGCCCGGCGGTGATATGCGTCGCCCCAGGCAGCGTCAGATTAGCGCCAGTACCGCTAACACCCACGCACGCAGCATACGCCTCCCTTAGTGGTATAGTATCTGATCGGATCAATATCTGATCCGATCAGATCTATACTAGCGTCCCCAGCAGTTTAGGGTTCCCAAAAACGCAGTGTTAGCGGGATCAGCCCAGATACCCGCTAGCACCTGCGTTTTGTGCCTCCGCCCAGCCCACCCAAGTGCAGTATCGATCGATCACTGTCACTTACAAAACACTAAACGCATAACTGCAGCGTTCGCAGAGTCAGGCCTGATCCCTGCGATCGCTAACAGTTTTTTTTGTAGCGTTTTGGTGAACTGGCAAGCACCAGCCCCAGGCAGCGTCAGATTAGCGCCAGTACCGCTAACACCCACGCACGCACCGTACACCTCCCTTAGTGGTATAGTATCTGATCGCATCAATATCTGATCCGATCAGATCTATACTAGCGTCACCAGCAGTTTAGGGTTCCCAAAAACGCAGTGTTAGCGGGATCAGCCCAGATACCTGCTAGCACCTGCGTTTTGCCCCTCCGCCCGGCCCAGCCCACCCAAGTGCAGTATCGATCGATCACTGACACTTACAAAACACTAAACGCATAACTGCAGCGTTCGCAGAGTCAGGCCTGATCCCTGCGATCGCTAACGTTTTTTGGTAGCGTTTTGGTGAACTGGCAAGCGCCAGCGGCCTAGTATACCCCGGTCGTAGTCAAACCAGCACTGCAGTAACACGTGGTGACGTGGCGAGTCCCATAAGTGCAGTTGAAGCTGGTGAGGTGGCAAGCACAAGTAGTGTCCCGCTGCCACCAAAAAGACAAACACAGGCCCATCGTGCCCATAGTGCCCTTCCTGCTGCATTCGCCAATCCTAATTGGGAACCCACCGCTTCTGGAGCGCCCGTACTTCCCCCATTCACATCCCCAACCAAATGCAGTCGGCTGCATGAGAGGCATTTTTATGTCCTCCCGAGTACCCCTACCCAACGAACCCCCCAAAAAAGATGTCGTGTCTGCAGCAAGCGCGGATATAGACGTGACACCCGCTATTATTGTCCCTCCTGTCCTGACAATCCTGGTCTTTGCATTGGTGAATGTTTTGAACGCTACCATTCACTAGTTGAGTATTAGCGTAGGGTACAGCATTGCACAGACTAGGCACACTTTCACAGGGTCTCCCAAGATGCCATCGCATTTTGAGAGACCCGAACCTGGAACCGGTTACAGTTATAAAAGTTAGTTACAAAAAAAGTGTAAAAAAAAAAAAAAATATGAAATAAAAAAAAATAGTTGTTGTTTTATTGTTCTCTCTCTCTCTCTATTGTTCTGCTCTTTTTTACTGTATTCTATTCTGCAATGTTTTATTGTTATTGTTATTGTTATTATGTTTTATCATGTTTGTTTTTCAGGTGTGTAATTATTTACACTTTACTGTGCTTTATTGTTAACCATTGTTAACCATTTTTTTGTCTTCAGGTACGCCATTCACGACTTTGAGTGGTTATACCAGAATGATGCCTGCAGGTTTAGGTATCATCTTGGTATCATTCTTTTCAGCCAGCGGTCGGCTTTCATGTAAAAGCAATCCTAGCGGCTAATTAGCTTCTAGACTGCTTTTACAAGCCGTGGGAGGGAATGCCCCCCACCGTCTTCCGTGTTTTTCTCTGGCTCTCCTGTCTCAACAGGGAACCTGAGAATGCAGCCGGTGATTCAGCCAGCTGAAAATAGAGCTGATCAGAGACCAGAGTGGCTCCAAACATCTCTATGGCCTAAGAAACCGGAAGCTACGAGTATTTCATGACTTAGATTTCGCCGGATGTAAATAGCGCCATTGGGAAATTGGGGAAGCATTTTATCACACCGATCTTGGTGTGGTCAGATGCTTTGAGGGCAGAGGAGAGATCTAGGGTCTAATAGACCACAATTTTTTCAAAAAAGAGTACCTGTCACTACCTATTGCTATCATAGAGGATATTTACATTCCCCGAGATAACAATAAAAATGATTAAAAAAAAAAATATGAAAGGAACAGTTTAAAAGTAAGATTAAAAAAGCAAAAAAATAATAAAGAAAAAAAAAAAAAAAAAAAAAAAACACCCCTGTCGCCCCCTGCTCTCGCGCTAAGGCGAACGCAAGCGGCGGTCTGTCGTCAAACATAAACAGCAATTGCACCATGCATGTGAGGTATCACCGCGAAGGCCAGATCGAGTGCAGTAATTTTTCCAGTAGACCTCCTCTGTAAATCTAAAGTGGTAACCTGTAAAGGCTTTTGAAGGCTTTTAAACATGTATTTATTTTGTTGCCACTGCACGTTTGTGCGCAATTTTAAAGCATGTCATGTTTGGTATCCATGTACTCGGCCTAAGATCATCTTTTTTATTTCATCAAACATTTGGGCAATATAGCGTGTTTTAGTGCATTAAAATTAAAAAAAGTGTGTTTTTTCCCCAAAAAATGCGTTTGAAAAATCGCTGCGCAATTACTGTGTGAAAAAAAAAAATGAAACACCCACCATTTTAATCTGTAGGGCATTTGCTTTAAAAAAATATATAATGTTTGGGGGTTCAAAGTAATTTTTTTGCAAAAAAAAAACTTTTTCATGTAAACAATAAGTGTCAGAAAGGGCTTTGTCTTCAAGTGGTTAGAAGAGTTGGTGATGTGTGACATAAGCTTCTAAATGTTGTGCATAAAATGCCAGGACAGTTCAAAACCCCCCCAAATGACCCCATTTTGGAAAGTAGACACCCCAAGCTATTTGCTGAGAGGCATGTCGAGTCCATGGAATATTTTATATTGCGACACAAGTTGCGGGAAAGAGACAAATTTTTTTTTTTTTTTTTTTTTTTTTGCACAAAGTTGTCACTAAATGATATATTGCTCAAACATGCCATGGAAATATGTGAAATTACACCCCAAAATACATTCTGCTGCTTCTCCTGAGTACGGGGATACCACATGTGTGAGACTTTTTGGGAGCCTAGCCGCGTACGGGACCCCGAAAACCAAGCACCGCCTTCAGGCTTTCTAAGGGCGTGAATTTTTGATTTCACTCTTCACTGCCTATCACAGTTTCGGAGGCCATGGAAAGCCCAGGTGGCACAAAACCCCCCCAAATGACCCCATTTTGGAAAGTAGACACCCCAAGCTATTTGCTGAGAGGTATAGTGAGTATTTTGCAGACCTCACTTTTTGTCACAAAGTTTTGAAAATTGAAAAAAGAAAAAAAAAAATGTTTTTTCTTGTCTTTCTTCATTTTCAAAAACAAATGAGAGCTGCAAAATACTCACCATGCCTCTCAGCAAATAGCTTGGGGTGTCTACTTTCCAAAATGGGGTCATTTGGGGGGGTTTTGTGCCACCTGGGCATTCCATGGCCTCCGAAACTGTGATAGGCAGTAAAGAGTGAAATCAAAAATTTTCACCCTTAGAAATCCTGAAGGCAGTGATTGGTTTTCGGGGTCCAGTACGCGGCTAGGCTCCCAAAAAGTCCCACACATGTGGTATCCCCATACTCAGGAGAAGCAGCTAAATGTATTTTGGGGTGCAATTCCACATATGCCCATGGCCTGTGTGAGCAATATATCATTTAGTGACAACTTTATGAAAAAAAAAAAAAAAAAAAAGTGTCACTTTCCCGCAACTTGTGTCAAAATATAAAATATTCCATGGACTCAATATGCCTCTCAGCAAATAGCTTGGGGTGTCTACTTTCCAAAATGGGGTCATTTTGGGGGGTTTTGTGCCACCTGGGCATTCCATGGCCTCCGAAACTGTGATAGGCAGTGAAGAGTGAAAGCAAAAATTTACACCCTTAGAAATCCTGAAGGCGGTGATTGGTTTTCGGGGCCCCGTACGCGGCTAGGCTCCCAAAAAGTCCCACACATGTGGTATCCCCATACTCAGGAGAAGCAGCTAAATGTATTTTGGGGTGCAATTCCACATAGGCCCATGGCCTGTGTGAGCAATATATCATTTAGTGACGACTTTTTGTAAATATTTTTTTTTTTTTTTTTTTTTTGTCATTTTTCAATCACTTGGGACAAAAAAAATAAATATTCAATGGGTTCAACATGCCTCTCAGCAATTTCCTTGGGGTGTCTACTTTCCAAAATGGGGTCATTTGGGGGGGGTTTGTACTGCCCTGCCATTTTAGCACCTCAAGAAATGACATAGGCAGTCATAAACTAAAAGCTGTGTAAATTCCAGAAAATGTACCCTAGTTTGTAGACGCTATAACTTTTGCGCAAACCAATAAATATACGCTTATTGACATTTTTTTTACCAAAGACATGTGGCCGAATACATTTTGGCCTAAATGTATGACTAAAATTTAGTTTATTGGATTTTTTTTATAACAAAAAGTAGAAAATATCATTTTTTTTCAAAATTTTCGGTCTTTTTCCGTTTATAGCGCAAAAAATAAAAACCGCAGAGGTGATCAAATACCATCAAAAGAAAGCTCTATTTGTGGGAAGAAAAGGACGCAAATTTCGTTTGGGTACAGCATTGCATGACCGCGCAATTAGCAGTTAAAGCGACGCAGTGCCAAATTGGAAAAAGACCTCTGGTCCTTAGGCAGCATAATGGTCCGGGGCTCAAGTGGTTAATAAATCTGCAAAAATGTCAACAATTCTGTGTTTTTCTGTCAATATGGGGTGCTGTGTGTACATTGAAAAAAATGAACTTAAATGGTATTAGCAAATGGCTGCAATATAACAAAGAGTGAAAAAGTCTGAATACTTTCTGTCCCTACTGTGTGTGTGTATGTATGTGTTATATATATACATACATACATATACATACATACATACACACACACACACACACACACACACACACACACACGCAGAGAACAGTGTAAAATGAGTTGCAATCAATTAAATGTTGGATTGTGGTTATTTTTATGAACTGTTCCTTCCTAGTTCCTAGTGGTCAGATGAAAACATTGGGTTACAACACGACCCTATAAGACGTTCACCTCTATGAAGTGGGAAAAACAAAGTGACACATGAGTGGCGTATCCACTGCTGACTTTTTGTCAACACAGAAGATATTAGTCTGTGTGTAGAGAGCCTCCTTCTTTTGCTCTGTGTCAGGGTGCATTATGTACAGTTTTACCTGAAAGTCGGGTATAAAGAATTAAATTTTTTTTAAACCACTGGGACGATGAACTAATTTTTTTAATATTTTTTTGTGTATTAGCTAGGTAATAAAATACTTCTATTTCTAATGACCGATGTTCAAAAACTGAACTGTTAATTATGTTTTGGCTAGTCCAATCTATTAAAAAAAGTTAACCAATCAATTAAAATTTCTCAAGTGCTTTTTTTTAACTTGATTTGTGAACTTAGACAAAAGATAAATCAATGGTAAATTATTTTGCACATTTTTCCTTCTAAGGCTACTGATACTTAATCTTGTAATAACTAACTTAATTTTGTCTATTTGCCATTTAGTTAATTAGCTGAAAATGTAACAATATAATAGAGATTAACTGTGTACAAATGAATAAAAAATGCTTAATTAAAGGACAACTTGTTCTCGGGTCATGTTTATCAGAGATCAACACTTGCTAAAGGAAAAAGTAAATTGAATAAGAAAATTTCACAGGGGAAAAAATAGAACAGAAAAAAATCATAAAAAATGATGGGTCCTTCTATCATCTGGCTTCTTTCTAAAATATCCATAAAGTGGTTGTAAAGGCAGAAGGTTTTTTGTCTTAATGCATTTTATACATTAAGATAAAAAACCTGTGTGTAGCAGCCACCCCAGCACCCCCCTAATTGCCTACCTGAGGCACTTCTCTCTCCAGCCATGTCCATGATCCCCTCAGCCATTCAGGACACTCCTCCTGATTGGCTGAGACAGAGCAGCGGCGCCATTGGCTCCCGTGGCTGTCAATCAAAGTCAGTCAGGCAATCAGGGGGAAGAGGGGGAGGGGCCAGGTTGGGGCTCAGTGTCTGAATGGAAACACAGAGCTGTGACTCGGCTTGGGTGCCCCCTGTATCGAGCTGCTGGCTGACGGGCACTCAAAGGAGGGAGGGGCCAGGAGCGTAGAGGGACCCGAGAAGAGGAGGATCCAGGCTGTTTTGTGCAAAGCCAACTGCACAGAGGAGGCAAGTATAACATGTTTGTTATTATAAAAAAAAACAAGCCTTTACAATCACTTTAATGTTTCTAGGAAAGTTTTATAACTGCCCTCTGTTTAGTGTACACAACTGCAGAGATGACTTTGTATTGATCCATATATGTTATTTGTGTCTGAATTTTCAAACAATTCTTAAATGTTTCTTTGCTTAAAACTAGAGCATATCCTAAAGCTGAACTCTTTGGATATAAAAAATACATTTATTCAGTTCTGTGTTTATTAATACATAATTCATACCTCCCAACATTTTGAGATGGGAATGAGGGACACCTACTAACAAACGTATGTAGGCATAGGACACGCCCCCTGCCACACCCCCTGAAAGAAGAATTAACCCCAAAAAAAGTTAATTAAATCCACAAGGCCTTTTTTTTTACCACTACTATTCCTTTATATTGGCTTTTAAAATGTACAAATGCAGCAATTTAGAAATTGGATGAAAGGTTTAGCACTGGGAAACACTTTTTGAAAGATAAAAAGTGCATTTTGTATACAACTATATGGATCCGCCCAAAATGAGGGACGAATGAGGGGGAAAGAGGGACGGAGGGGCATTGCTCCAAATCAGGAACAGTCCCTTGAAATCAGGGACAGTTGGGAGCTATGCATAAATTATATTAAATGCAAGCCGTGTGAGCACCTGAATTTTACATGGTATCCGCATCTTGCAATCCACTCTACAGCAGAATTACTTCAACCCATGCAGATATACCTGGACCGTCTGGAGGAAAAACAGATCCAGAGTGCAGTTCCCCAGATATTTGCTATTGTCATGACCACCCCCCCAACATCCTTACCACCATCAGTAGACATACAGATGCACTATCATGTAGTAGTTAGATCTTTTGACCACCATCTTATATCTCAGGGTACCTTTAGACCTGGTAAGGAGCATAACTTCACTTGGAATTTTAAGCTGCTAAATGGGAAATATAAGCCACAAGCTAATAGTCGATGTCAAAAGTTGTATGAAGCAGTCTTTATCTCATTGTAAAAGCACATAACAATGTTATAGCAAGACATATACAGTGAGCATTGCAAAGCCATAAATACATATTTTTTTCTTTTGTAGCCTGTTTGGAAGCCATCCTCACATCAAGATGACGACCCATCCATAGCAGTTGGTGAGAAATGGGATCGGGATAGTTCGGACGTATGTGAATTCTGCCAAGCTGTTTTCCCTCCATCTACAAGAGCTGAGGATGAATTTCTTAGACATCTAAATTCACACTTTAAAAATTGAATTTAAAGACACTTTGTTGTCCAAATTGTTTTATATTTAATACAAATTCAGATTGGAAAATTGTGTGTAAATGGAGCGGACCATATATATATATATATATATATATACACATTATAATTAACCTTTAAAAGGTACATTTTCAAAATATTACCTTTTTTTTTTTTTTTTTTTATTTTTTTTTTTTAACCCTGCTTTATATGTTTATACTTTTTTTTTTTTTTTTTTTTTTTTTTACTTTCTCTTTTTTTTTTTTATTCATGTACATTGTCAGTTATAATACAGAAGCCAAAAACTGTATTTACAATTATTGAACTGTCTAGTGATATTGACATATCTGTTATGAAGGTATAATGCTGTGTTCTGTGTTCTTTTCCTTTTTTATTTTTTAATCTGTGGTATTCGGTTAATAGACTATACTGTATATGTGATAATTTATATTATTTTCCATTAAGCAAAACCAATTTGTTCTCTTCAAATTATAAAAAGGCCCTATTTAGCACAGAAAAAAAGTGGCAATCCCCACAAAGCAACAAGCTAACAGCATTCTTATTTTTTAGCACCATAACCTGCTTTATGGTCTGAGCCTAACTGCTTCTAGGTATATTTCTTTATTATGGATATGTGATAGGAAATTAATAAAATGTGTTAATTAGGCGCTGGTGAAATGAAAAAAAAAAATACTGAAATGTGGTGTAAAAAGTATATTTTTTGTTGGCGGGGAGGGGGGGGGGGCGGCTGATGATGCATTTAAAATCTATTTAAATTCTTTTGTATTATATTGTAGTTTCATTGTATAAACTGTATGTTTACTTTTTTTTTTTTTTTTTTTTTTACAATACACCTCAAAAGTAAAAATATTTTATATTTATATTTCTGATAACTATTTTACAAAAAAATAAAGCATTAAAGGGGATTTCTGGCGCAAATATATAATTCAGTGATTTCTTCATTTTTATCTGAAAGGGTCATCTATTATAGCAAAGTCGTAATTTTTTCCTGTTTGATTTATTTTTGCTATATTAATCTTGGTTATTATATTCCAGAATCACAGCGTAATAAAGGGTTCATTGAAATGTAATCTGTATCAGGTTGCAGTTTATACAGTAGATATCTAATGAATAAACTGTTACAGATTAAGGGATTCACTAAATCTATAATTCGTATCCTGAACCTGATGACTTCAAACATAAGTCGGTTTAAGGACAAGTGATCACATGTTCACTAGGTCAAAATAAAATAAATATTTTTATGTAATAACCCAATTGTTTTTTCTTTTTAATTACATAAACTTTGTTTAATACTTTGATAAAAAAACAAAATTGTTGCAGTACCCATTTTTGTCTATTTTGTAAAATGTGGTTATTGGAAAATCTTAGACTGTCAGAAAAAGGTTTTGAAGACTTGTAGAAAAGACGCGATTGAGATTAAACTGTAGCGATCCACCAGAGATTATCACAATCAAGATTCTAGTTAAAAAGCTGCTTTGCCGCTCGGTGGGCAAAGGCCGAAGCGCTTGGTCTGTTGTGGAGATCCCTATAGTAGCAGTTCCCCCGGAGATGTTACACTTCTCCCTAACAACCCTGAGCAACAAAGCAAGCCCACATTATTACTCAGAGAGCAGCAGCTTGTATATCTTCCTTATACCTAGAGACTTTGTTTATTGTGAGATATTCTAGTGAGAACTGTGATACTTCCCAGCGCACCTTTCACTGCCCCTGCTTAAAAGCAAAACTACTAATTATACCACATGTGTAACAAGGAGCCCTCTGCAATCACAAGTAAACAAAACTGGCTTTGCTGCAGGAAATGCATATTCTTTGAATGCATTCGCAGTTATTGTTCCAAGTTTACAAAACGGGTTTTTTGTATATTTTTGCTTCCTTGAAAAAAATTGTAAAATTTTAATTCCAACCAGATGTTCTTTTTTGTTTTTTTTGCACTGTAGAAACTTTATATATTGTAATTTTGATTATTGTATTCGTTATTAACCAGCATCATGTAAATAAAAAGAGCAGGTATAAAGTATTCTATGGTCCTCAGACAGGTGCATCTAAAAAAAAATTAGAATATCATCAAAAATGTGATTTTTTTTTTTTTTTTTTTTTTTTTTTTTTTTCAGTAATAAAATGCCGAAAGTGAAACTCATATTGTATAGATTCATTACACACAGAGTGAAATACTTCAAGCATTTCTTTCTTTTAATTTTGATACTTATCACTTACAGCTAGTGACAACCCAAAATTCAGTATCTCAGAAAAGTAGAATATTACATAAGACCAATAAAAAAAGGATTTTTAATACAGAAATGTTGGCTTACTGAAAAGTATGTCCATGTATAGTGTGTGTAATCCTTGACTCTGACCTCTCCTTCAGCCCCCACATCCAATCACTGGCTAAATCCTGCCGCCTTAACCTCCGCAACATCTCCAGAATTCGACCCTACCTGACTAATGACACCACAAAGCAACTTATTCACTCCTTGATTATTTCCCGCCTTGACTACTGCAACTCTCTCCTTAATGGCCTACCCTTAAGCAGGCTATCCCCCCCTTCAGTCTATTATGAATTCTGCTGCTAGACTAATACACCTCACTAACCAATCCATGACTACTGCTTTTCTCTGCCAATCCTTCACTGGCTTCCCCTACCCAACATGTAAGTGTGAGCTCTGGGTTCAACACAATAGAAACAATTAGAACCCCCCAACCTTATTGCTCTTAATAGGGAGCAGGTAAGATAATTCAGAAAAATAATAAACAGCTACAAACATGAATGAAAGACTGGGGCTAAAACAATGTAATGTGTGATAAAAGCAAAACGGGCTATTAACTGCTTAACGTCCATATAAGCTGGGATATAGTCCATTGCATGTGTAAGCAACTATAGAAAGCAGCCCCATTGATATGGAAGAAGCAATCCTCTGGGTACTGGAGAAGAAGAACAGAGGCGCCACTCTAAGTGCAGTATTAAAAACAGATTTAATGAATCTTTAAAATTGGTACTCACAAGGGTACATGTAAACAGGCATGTAGGTAAAGAATAAGTGCTGCCGGATGTCCCAGGAGTTGGATAGAATAGGCGACGCGTTTGCGGAGCTACGCTCCTTCCTCAGCCTGAGGAAGGAGCGTAGCTCCGCAAACGCGTCGCCTATCCTTGCACGGACCCAGAAGTGATCCCATCCCTCTGGTTACTGGTGCGTTCCAGCGGCAGGAAGCATCGGCACCGAGCAGCGCAGCCTGTCGTATGAAGAACACCGCCACTTCATGACCTGATTGGACACAACTCCCGGGACATCCGGCAGCACTTATTCTTTACCTACATGCCTGTTTACATGTACCCTTGTGAGTACCAATATTAAAGATTCATTAAATCTGTTTTTAATACTGCACTTAGAGTGGCGCCTCTGTTCTTCTTCTCCGGCTTCCCCTACCCCACTGCGTAAAACTCAAAATGCTAACCATAACCTACAAGGCCATTCACAACACCGCCCCCATCTACATCACCAACCTTATCTGCAGATATCGCCCAAATCGTCCCCTCCGCTCCTCCCAGGACCTCCTGCTCTCTAGCTCCCTTGTTACCACCTCCCATGCTCGCCTTCAGGACTTCTCCAGAGCCTCTCCCATCCTCTGGAACTCCCTGCCCCAGTATGTCCGATCAGCCCCTACCCTGTCCACCCTTAGGAGATCCCTGAAAACTCATTTACTCAGGGAAGCCTATCCCACACCCACCTAACAACTGTCCCTGAGCCACCCCCATCAAATCATTCTCTGCAGCTATTACCTTTTGTACCATCACCCCCTCCCTTAGAATGTAAGCTCTACGAGCAGGGCCCTCCTGTACCTTTTGTATTGAACTGTACTGTAATTGTGTTGTCCCCCCTATACATTGTAAAGCGCTGCGTAAACTGTTGGTGCTATATAAATCGTGAATAATAATAATAGTGTGCCCTCAATACTTTGTCGGCGCTCCTTTTGCATGAATTACTGCATCAATGCGGCATGACATGGAGGCGATCAGCCTGTGGCACTGCTGAGGTGTTATGGAAGCCCAGGTTGCTTTGATAGCGGCCTTCAGCTAGCCTGCATTGTTGGATCTGGTGTCTCTCATCTTCCTCTTGACAATATCCCACAGATTCTCTATGGGGTTTAGGTCAGGCGAGTTTGCTGGGCAATTAAGCACAGTGATACCATGATCATTAAACCAGGTATTTGTACTTTTGGTCAGCAGAGGGAAGCATGAAGTGCTCTAGAATTTCCTGGTAGGGAGCTGCGCTGACTTTGGAGTTGATGAACCACAGTGGACCAACGCCAGCAGATGACATGGCTCCCCAAATCATCACTGATTGTGGAAACTTCACACTGGACCTCATGAAACTTGGATTCTGTGCCTCTCCATTCTTCCTCCAGACTCTGGGACCTTGATTTCCAAATAAAATGCAAAATGTACTTTTATCCGAAAAGAGAAGTGAGTAACAGTTCAGTCCTTTTTCTCAGCCCAGGTAAGATGCTTCTGACGTCTCAGGAGTGGCTTGACGCAAGGAATGCGACAGTTGTAGCCAATGTCTTGGATACGTCTGTGTGTGGTGGCACTTGAAGCACTGACACCAGCCATAGTCCACTCTTTGCTTCACAATCCTCTCAAAGCTGTATTTATCCCAGTTACTTGTGCATCTTTTTCCACCACACTTTCTCCTTCCACTCAACTTTCCATTAATATGCTTGGATACAGCACTCTTTGAATAGCCAGGCCAGCTTCTTTAGCAATGACCTTTTGTAACTTCCCCTTGTTGTGGAGGGTGTCAATGACTATCTTCTGGACAACTGTCAAATCAGCGATCTTCTCCATGATTGTATAACTTACTGAATCAGACTGAGAGACCATTTAAAGGCTCAGGAAATCTTTACAGGTGTTTTGAGTTATATAGCTGATTAGAGTGACACCATAAGTCTACAATATTGAACTTTTTCACAATATTCAAATTTTCTGAGATACTGAATTTTGGGTTTTCACTAGCTGTAAGCCATAATCATCAAAATTAAAAGAAAGAAATGCTTGAAATATATCACTCTGTGTGTAATGAATCTATATAATATAGTTTAACTTATCTTTTTACTTTTTGAATTAAATTATTGAAATCAACTTTTTGATGATATTCTAATTTTTGCAGCAATCTTAAAGTGGTTGTAAACCCTATAATAAGGCTTACCTGTAGGTACTGTAAATATATCCTAAACCTGCACGGCTTGAGAGATATTTATCATATATACTTGCGCCGATGTCATCAGCGCATGCACACTGAAGAAACGGCTCGCTCGTGCATTTTTTTTTCAGCAGCGAGCCGTGATCAGCGGCACGTCACTAGCGGTAACTCCAGGAGACATTCGCCGGTCGCAGTGGTGTGCGGGGCCGCTGCAACAGCTTCAATCTAAGGTAAGTATTTCATAATGCGCTAGTATGCAATGCATACTAGCGCATTATGCCTTTTGTCTTACAGGGTTTTTTTTTTTTTTGTTTACAACCAAGGGTTTTTTGTTGTTGTTTTTTTTCGGGTTTACAAATACTTTTAAAGCCCAGTTAAACCTTCTTTTTTTATTACAATGTAATGAAGTCAGGTTGTATACAAAGTTATAAATATGCAAATTTATATGCAATATAAATATTGTACTTTAACTGTTGTGGAAAGGGATAAAATATCCTTTAACCCGCAGTGCTTTTGCTCCTGAGCTGGGCCTGCTGGCTTTGTATGAGAGCAGCATACTGAATCTCCTACATATTGTAACACTTGATAGTTAAAGTGGCATTAAACCCAAAACCAAAAATGTATTATATTGAATTTTTCCAATCTAGATGTGGTGGCTGCATTAATTTTTTTATGCTTTTTTCCCTCTGTTTTCACCTGGTGATATGGCCAGTAATACACCTCCTGTATTAGAGTGCCCCCACTCTGGATGAATGAGCACAGGTGGCACCTTTGGACAGCAGCATTGTCAGTCTGAGGGGAGTGGTGTGGTGTTAGATGTACCAGCAGATTTAACTACACTAACAAAATGCAGTTGAACCCCAGCTAATACTTCATAATCAATTCCAGCAAAAGGTTTTACATGAATAATAGCTAATCATTTTAAGCACCCCTGCCAGTGTTAAATGGTCTGTCTCATCCCTGTGAATGACAGGAGAGCTTTTCTGTTGAAAGACAACAGACATGCTGACTCAATCTATTAATGAAGAAAAATGCTCCTGCGCACAAGTGGGTAGCCAAACGAGCGGTGTATGAACACAGGCCTTGTTGCCCTCAAGGATGGAGGATCCTAGCAAACAATGAAAAAGAGAAAAAAGAAAGGGCGCACCAGCCATGTGCATTATCTTTTGGAAAAAATTTATTAAAACTAATGATAAAAAGGGACTACTTACAAACAGTAGTAGAAGATCACAAGTGTATAAAAACAATCTTCCAATCTCAGCATACAGTCAGAGAACAGCAGAGCCCACCAGAGGTGCCAAAAGAGCTCACAAAAATCACTGCTGGCTGACGCGTTTCGAGGGGAACATCCCCTCTTCCTCAGAGCATGGCAGTGAATCATCCTTTAGCAGTCCCCTTCTTTATTTAAAATGGATACATAGAGGTATGCCCCCATGCACCTGCAATCAGTCGGACCCAATCATAAGTTCCCCTCCCTTCTATTAACTTAACTATGTGGGCGGACTAGCAAATAAATAAATAAATACTCAGATGATAAAGATAATCCATCTTACGTGAAATACTGTTAATATAGTAAAAAAACTCAAAAATAACCATAACAATAATAATAATAATGGAAGCGCCCACTGGAGGGGCATACCCTGACTCTTGCCAGCAACAGTGCATACCGTTAGTGTGATAGATAAAACTGGTAAGCAGGGGAACCCTCGTTGAATCTGGGTAAATGCTGGTCTCATCCATGCCTGCTTGTAGCCTCTGTAGGTGGCAGGGAACCGCGCCGCCACGTGCACACCGTTATCTATGGTGTAAACATATTGCCTTAATGCTATTAAGGCTTGGAGCGCACGCCAAGCGTATCTGCACTCCAAATCACAGAAGGGGCGGGCCTGTTAAGACCTTCTCTGCGACTTCCGTCGCTCGTCGATGATGTAAGCGTCTGGACGCGAGTCGGCGCCATATTGCTGGGGGCACATAGAGCAGGTCAAATAGACGTTAGTAGAAAGAAGGGGGAATACTAATAGACTAATACGAGACAATGATTTTATATATAAAGCGCTCAGCAGGAGTGCACGATTGCCCTATACAAAACAAAGTAAATATTAATGATGCAAAAAGTTATGCAGCTGTGCCATGTATGTTGGCTAGTCATATTTAAGGGATTGGATCTAACTGGGAATAAATGATATATAATAAAAAATTATTAAATAAAAAAGGGGATGATGCCGATGGAGGTAAACATATGCTGCACTGTGTGTAAACAGCGTGCAGTAACATTGGTTGAAATCAAGAGCATATAAATACATTATGTTTAAAAATAAGGGAGATATACTCAATGAATTAATACATAACAATCATGCATAAAACCCTTACATAAATATATCTATCTTTATAGTTACTGCAGGCAGCATATTGTTGTGAACTAACAAATTTCAAATAACAATAAGATGACAAGTTTCATGAAATAGAAAAACTTCATAAATGAAATGCCAATAACGGCAGCACTGATAATGATGCCAAAAAATACAATAGAAGCATAGTAAAAAAAGGGAGACTAACCTTCCCTCAGCATAAGGGAACTAGAAGCCTAACTGAACCAACATACAGACATCAGCATGATGACCAAAACCAGGGGAGAAGACGCAAGCCAGGAGGGGGGAGGAAAAAAAAAAACGCAAGGGTGCTAAATGTTGTTAAACAATTTTATGGACCTCTGGATCCTCATTGAGCCCCCTAGGGGTCATGCTGCAGAGAGCGAAGATCCAGTAAGCCTTGCGTTTGCAAAGCCTCTGGTGCATTCTACCTATATCCAAACCTCCCCCAATAGACTCGATCCCCAACACTCTCATACCAGATGGATCTCCATGGTGGGCTTCTTGAAAATGTCGAGGAACTGGATATTTCACTCTAGTATTGGTGATATTGCATTTATGCTCACCAATACGCACTCTCATGGGGCGAGAGGTGCGACCCACATATAGACGCCTGCACGGGCAAATAATGCCATAGACCACATGATCCGTCCCACAGTTGATAAACTGCTTCAAATAGTGGACCCTACCATCACTACCAATTACTGCCTTCTTTCTGTGCCACATATACTGACATGTACCACAGTTCCTGACACTGCATTTGTAGCTACCTTTCTGGTCGAAGATAGTGGACCACACATTAGTGTACTAGGAGCTATCAAGCCTCTTAAATCTCGAGGTTTCCTATACACAATGTTGGGTCTATCTGGAAGGTGCTTGCTCAGCACTGGATCGTGCCTGAGGATGCCCCAGTTCTTCCTTAAAATGTTCTGTATTACAAAAGCTTTATTCGTGTATTGTGTGGAAAAGCGAGTTTGTATAGTGTCTGGATTGGTAGTGGAGGTAGGCTGTGAATCATGTACGAAAGGTTCATCGTACAAATTGGCATATTTGTTAAAGGCAGACTCTATTAGAACGGGATCGTACCCCTTGTCCAGGAATTTGTTCCTATCATCTGAGTATTTATTTATCTATTTGCTGGTCCACCCACCTAGTTAGGTTAATAGAAGGGAGGGGCCCTTATGATTGGGTCTGATTGATTGCAGGTGCATGGGGGCATAATTCTATGTATCCATTTTAAATAAAGAAGGGGACTGCTGAAGGATGATTCACTGCTGTGCACTGAGGAAGAGGGGATGTTCCCCTCGAAACGCGTCAGCCAGCAGTGATTTTTGTGAGCTCTTCTGGCACCTCCGGTGGGCTCTGCTGTTCTCTGACTGTATGCTGAGATTGGAAGATTATTTTTATACACTTCTACTACTGTTTGTAAGTAGTTCCTTTTTATCATTAGTTTTAATAAATTTTATCCAAAAGATCATGCACATGGCTGGTGCGCCCTTTTTTTTCTCTTTTTCAATGCTGACTCAATCACCAGAATAGAAGAAAGAAAGCCTACAAAAAAAAAAAAAAAAATGCAGCCATCAAATCTTATAACTGGTAAGCTGTAATATAATAATATGGTTTGCTTTTGGGTTTAATACTGCTTTAAAGTAAAAGAGCAGCATGCGTGTTAGTGGTGTCATTGCTCATGTCCAGCTGTGAGTCTAAAGGGAACTTCCAACAGCCACTTTATGGTGTACCTAAAGTCAAACTTTTTTTATTTCATTCTGGATAGAGTGGGGAGAGACGAGAACCTCTGTCAACTTTTTATTGCTGCCTGTATCCTATCTGGGGAGATTCACTCTCTGTACTTTTGTCCTGGTGACCATTGTCCCAGGGATTGATAGTGCTGGAAAATCCAAATTTGAGTTATCGCCACAATAGGAGGGGAGGTAATATCTTCCAATGTGGATACATATTCAAGTGGGCCCAGTTTTTTTTTAACCACTTGATGCCCGCGCTATAACTGAAAGAGGGCTTAAATTGCTGGGAAGGGTGTACATGGACGTGCCCGCGCCGTAGGGTGGCGTGCTCTGTGGGCAAGAACATTGGGGCTCGGCTTATCACAGATCGCAGTAAAGGGTCAATTCCGGCCCTTTACCACTTGTTCAGCTGTCAGCCAATGGCAGCTGATCACGTGATGTAAACAGAAGACGGCAATCAGCTTTTTTATTCTCCCGCTAACAGCACAAGGAAAAAAAAACAAGCCAATTACTGGCTCATGTAAAAGGGACATCGGTCCCACACACGGACAGCCACTGCTGCTAAGCAATGCCACCTATCAGTGCCCATCAGTGCAGCCTCATCAGTGCCTCCTGATCAGTGCCGATCAGCCCACATCAATGAAAGAGAAAAATTACTTGTTTGCAAAATTTTATAACAAACTATGAAAACATTTTTTTTAATCAAAATTTTCTGTCTTTTTGTGTTTGTTTAGCAAAAAATTAAAAACCCAGTGGTGATTAAATACCACCAAAAGTAAGCTCTATTTGTGTGAAGAAAATGATAAAAAATTTCATATGGGTAAAGTGTTGCATGACTGCGCAATTGTCATTCAAAGTGCGACAGCGCTGAAAGCTGAAAATTGGCCTGGGTAGGAAGGGGGTATAAGTGCCCGGTAAGCAAGTGGTTAAAAGAGCAAAAATATATACTGTATGTACACTGTACTGTACTTTTTTGATGATGTGAGCACCATTTAGTGTAGGAGTTACAGGCTGTGCGATGACACCACTCCAGGGGGCAGGTCTATGTCAGTCTGGACTCAATGGAAGCAGACTGAATGATGCTGGCCTTCATTCAACCTGAGAGACTGGGGACATCTAGTGTCATAAAGGAATGGCAATCGGGACACACTGAAGGTGAGTATTGCAGTAAAGTCGTCTTCCTTTTTTCTTTTTCTTTTTTTGTTTTGTTTTTGTTTGAGCAACTACTAATTTCTATTTTTAGCTAGAGTTGTGCTTCAAATGAGAGATAAGCCACCCCAACAACTCTTTGTTTTGGCAAAATGTTTTGTTTCTAATTGTTTGCTGGAAATGCTAGTCAACAAACTGGTTGAAGGCTCAGGCCATTACTCACATTAAAGCCCAAAACTGTATTTTTATAGCTTTTGATCGTGTGAAAGTCTTGTTAAACTTTCAAAGCCTATGTCCCATTTAAGTAATTTGTCCTCACTTTCTGTGATGGGAATTATGAGAATAGATGAGATGAAATTACCCCAAGATGGGCAAAGAATGTATTAAATCATTTTTTTTAGGGTAAGGGATGTTTGGAACCCAAGTTAGGTTGCCACCTGTATTGCTTTAAAAGACCCAGACGTCAGTAAAAACATTGAAGAGTTTGTAAACTTTCCTTTCTGCACAAAACTAAAAATAGAAAAGTTTTGACTGGGCTTTTCCTGCAGGTTTTTCATTATGAAGCAGAAGGAGGTCAATACATTTCAACAGAACACTTAAATAAATATTGGGTCGTAGTACCTGCTGTGAATTTGTTACATAGACTTCCATCTCAGGCCTGAACTGGCAAACAACTCTGAATGGCTGGTGTATCCAAATGTCTTGTTAGATCATTGTAACCTCAACAGAGCTCGCAAAGTTTGCATTTGGGTTCCATAATTGTAATGAGACGGTAGTGGCCCCAGTCAATTAATAGTTTTTCCCCATCAGACTTGGCATGACACAGGGGAGATTTATGAAAAACTGCAAAATCTTGTGCAGTTCTGCATAGAAACCAATCAGCTTCCAGGTTTTATTGTGAAAGCTTAATTGAACAAGCTAAAGTTAATAGCTACCATGCACAGCTGCACCAAATTCTGAGTTTGCCAGTTTTAGTAAATCTCCCCCAATATTTTTACATACACAATCATGGCGGAGGGTAGATAAGGGCTGACTTTGCTCCCAATGTGGCCCTGCATCACAGTTTAGCATTATCAACATTTACTTTTATTTTAATACCATTGTCTTTTTTTCAAGAGAAAAAAAATAATGTACAAAAGTTATCTAAATGATGATATTTTTGTATTGTTCTCCTCTTAAACATTGCTACCACTGTAAGGATCTCACAGACTAGTAAGAGTCAATGAGACTGAATTACAATATTTACAAAACAACAATAATGGGTTACAGGGGTCTAGGTACGTTTCAGTCAATGATCTGAACATAAAATTTGGAGTTCTGGACTTTATTCCTTTGTCATTTTATTGTTGTTCTAATAAAAAAGAATTTTATTTCTACAAACCCAGGTGCCGCTAACTGCTTCTGTCTCCAATAATGATCGGGAACCAATCTGTGTGCTTTCCAATCACAGTATGACTGTGTCAGCTACAACATCAGGTAAAATCTAAGGCTTTGTTGAGAAAATAAACATATTTTCAACCTACAGAGGCCACTACAGCCTGTAGATGTAATCTTCTAATTAAAAAGAAAAGAAATTACTTAAAAAAATGTATACATTTTGTCTACTGTTACTTGAAATCATTCTAAGGGAAATATTTTTTTTTTACTTACCTGCTCTGTGCAATGGTTTTGCACAGACCAGCCCTGCACCGCCGGTGCTCCTGGCCCCTCCCCCCTGCTGAGTGCCCCCTAATAGCAATCCTCCTGCTAATGGTGCTCTTGAGCAGGCTCACTCCTGAGTTGCTGCTTTGTGTGTCCATTCACACACACAGAGCGTGACTCGGCCCAGCCCCTCACTCTCTTTGTTGACTCACTGGTAGTGATTGACAGCAGCAAGCGCCAATGGCTTGTGTGGACCAATGAGGAGGGAGAGACCCGGGTGAGCTGCTGCTCTCATGCACATTGCTTAATAGAGATGGGGGTCAGGATTGCATTAAGGTAAAAAACCTGAAGCCTTTAGAACCTCTTTAAAAGAGAAGTATGGGTTTTTTCCTGATTTATACTTACCTAGGTGGATGCAGCATCAGTCCCCCGGTGCCTTTGCACTGAGAACCGAGCGTTCGAACACCGCCGATCGCTTGGTTTTGACAGCTCCCTGAGCAGAGAGCTGCTGACTGTCAATCAGCAGCTCTCCGCTCTGCCTCCTCCTCGCTTACTGGAGCACTGAGCTGTGGAGGGGCGGGAGCAGCCGTCTCAGGCTCTCAACAGCTTGGGGTCACAGGAGTGCAAAACGAATTGCACTCCTGTGATCCATAGAAGTACAGCCAAACAAGGTTTGGATGGACTTCTCCATTCTAATAAAAAAATTAAAAGCAACAAATATTGTAGCTCCGTTTTAAGTTAAAGAACTGCTAAACTGAAGATGACAATGTTACATGCAATGCCAGTTTGACTTTCACAACTATGTGCATAAAAGTTGTACCAAATGTACAGAAAGTGCTTAGCTAACATTCTAGAAATGTTATTGTGTAGTTCCTGCCCTATGTAAGTGACCATGTTAAAAACAACAGCTTTGACCTTTAGGGCCTATTCACACTGTTTTGATGCAGTATTTTTCTGCATGAAAATACATGTCATGTATAAATCCCATTCTTTCCTATGTAGCTGGTTCACATCTATGCTCTGCGGTTTAGTGTGAAAGACAAAGGGAAACGCTATGAGCCCATTCACACCTACGCGTGTGCGTTACCATACACGCCGCATGCATAGATGCAAATCCTGCCTTACTGGACAGAACATCATGTGCATGCTGAGAAAAATCACTCGCACACCTTTCATTTTAAATATTTTCTTTTTCTGATCATTTCCTGAATATGTATTACTCATCAAGTAATGTTATTACACAAAAACTCTTCTTGTAGTTAATAAAAATGATGATGTAATACATGTTTGCGGTCTGCCTAATGAAGGAAGTTTTGCATATAACCGAGGCCAGTAACATTCCTGCTGTACCCTCTTCCCTCCCGCTTTGCATCTTGAAAGTGGAATGCAGCATCTAAAATGCTGAAAGTGACAGCAATCCCACACCTTGAGCTGCTTATTATTTTGTCAGTGTCTAGTTGGAATGCCACGCACAGCCTGTGGCACCCCCATTCTCTCTCTGGAATCACAGACAGCTGCTTGTAGATAATTATACTGTCACTGCTTGTTATATTAGAGAGGAAAACAGCACTCTGACAGATTCCAAGACTCTCCATTTTGTCAGGGATTTTTAGGTTATTATTCCTTAATTATTACTACTACTATATTTGGCTACTTTAAGGGTGTGATACACATAATTTTATTTATATATACGATTATATATATAATATTTTTTTTGCACATTAAACTATAAGAGAAACCGCAATATAAGTGAAACAACATATTGTTCAAATTAAGATTTCCTTACAAAGAAATAGTTCTTTTTACTTTGCTTTGAAGTCTATAGTCTTTGGTGTTTTGGGTGGTCCTAAACTGATTTTTCATTCCCTTTTAAACAGTTGGGCACTGAGACCATAAGTGAATGCGATCGATGCCAGCATGTGTCAAAAATAGCAGCACATAGGATTGTGGGTATGTTTCTCATCATTTGAAGGCTTTACCTGACTCCAAGTCCACCAGACATCACAAATGCCAGGGTTAAGGACAGTAAAAGAGAAGTATGGGATATTAAAAAAAAATAAAAAACAAAAAAACCTTATACTCACCAAGCTGTATGTAGCATCAATCCCCTGGGAACTGAGCTATCAAACATTGTTGATCGCTCAGTTCTCCCCTCCAGTGTGAGCAGAGAGCCATCACTCTGTCTCTGCTCTGCCCCCCAGTGCTCACTGGGGAGCTGGGCTGGGAAGAAAGCTGCTGGCTCAGTCTCCCAGCGACGCAGCTAAGAGACTGAGCCAGCTGCCGTTCCATACATCTGGGTGGATCTCATCTGCTTTTTTTTTTTTTTTTTCAAGACTCGTCTCAGTCTCTTGTGGCTTTATTGCATCATGGTCTGACTTTTCCTGATTTCATGGTTAAGGCCTGACAGCTTTCATCTGCTTTTCCAAAGACACTGCCTATATTGGCTACAGAACAACTCTCGTTGGACAATGGACCGGGCGTTAGTAGGGCTTATCCTATTGGATAATGGAGCGTAGTTGGTAGGGCTTATCTCATTGGACAATGGACCAGCAGATAGTGCTTATACAGAAAGTTAGGGAAAGTCAGGCCAAAGTAATAAAGTGAAAAAAGGAAGGACGGTTTCCCCAGATGTGGTTTTTAGGCAGCAGAATTAAAGTATTGAACCAATGTTTGTAAAAAAGATTTATGTTTTATTGTACAAAAGTTACTTCAACACAACGGTTAAAAAAATGAGCTCCAATATAGAGTGTTTACAAGTCTCGTGACAACCAACACATATGATGCAGACATATTTTCATAACAACATTGTATATATATTGTCAATATCAGAAAAATGGACTGACGCGTTTCGACCTATATATCCCAGGTCTTCTTCAGAGGTCAGTCTGCTAAAAATATACAACAAGAGTATATATATCAGGACTTGATTGCATGTATTTTGGGGAACTAGGGTAACTATTGGTAACTATGTTATATAGAATATGGTACACCTTCTCCAAAATACATGCAATCAAGTCCTGATATATATACTCTTGTTGTATATTTTTAGCAGACTGACCTCTGAAGAAGACCTGGGATATATAGGTCGAAACGCATCAGTTCCATTTTTCTGATATTGACAATATATATACAATGTTGTTATGAAAATATGTCTGCATCATATGTGTTGGTTGTCACGAGACTTGTAAACACTCTATATTGGAGCTCATTTTTTTAACCGTTGTGTTGAAGTAACTTTTGTACAATAAAACATAAATCTTTTTTACAAACATTGGTTCAATACTTTAATTCTGCTGCCTAAAAACCCCATCTGGGGAAACCCTCCTTCCTTTTTTGCTCTGATCATTAGGGGTGAGAAGCATTCCTCCTTCCTCCCTCTTTTGTGTCCTTTCTTTTTGTTAAAGTAATAAAGTGAAACTAAATCCAAGAGAGTCAGAAAAGAGCCTTTTCCTAATAACAAGAATCATGTTTGTATCTGCACTTATTTCCAAAAGTTTATATTGGAGTGAAGGTTTGCTTTTAAGGAGAATGTATGTATATGTGTATTTGTGCTTGCTTACATTTTTTGCATTGATTTTCATTTTGTAAATGGAAAATCAACAAAAAACGGTTCTTTACAGGACAAGAGGGTTCAAATTAACTGGTAAATGAACTAACAGTAGAAGAGGGGCAGACATTATTGAAGTACAATAAAATGAAAGGAGAATTTGAAATAAACAGAACTGATTTTTAATTGAGGAAGTTATATAGAAAACGTGAAAATATAATTTCCAATCCTAACATCGGCTTATACGAACATTTGCCCACTAAGTGGAAGGAAAATTTCAACTACCAGAGGTATATATTATATGTTTTTACCTATACAGTTATAAAGGTTTTTCAAGTAATAAGAAATGGGAATAGTGACTGCTGACTTATTTTAAAGGTGCAGGCTCCAGGACATTCAACCTGATCCTATTGTCACATTCCAGGCTTGGAGATCAACACTGCAGCTTTTTTAGGGATGCAGAAACCAAAGGAAGTCTGGTTGTCACCAGGGCACCCCCAAGCTCCCTAAGGGAGTGAACTCCAGGCTTGCGCAGCTGGAGGTGATTGACAGCAAGCACAAATTGAAAGCAAGGTACCAAAACTGACCATAGAATAGTAGATTTCTGTTCTAAAATTTTCATTTTAACACTATTCAATTTTTTATTATTAGGGTTACAATGCTGTTCGTTTTCAACCACGGTGGCAAGAAAATTTGAAGAAGCAGGAGACAATTTTTTTCTCAGAAGAACAAATTTCTAACAGTGTATGTATTCACAGTAAAGTCCATTCACTCCAAAATCGAATGTTGAAAACAAACAAAATGTTGAAGTACTTTTGAAATAGAAAATCTACTAGTGGCCAGCTCAAGTCATAAGGCAGATGCATAGTTGGGAATAGAAAGCAGTTTGGGGCTTCTGGCAGACAAGCATAGTCAGAAGGCATGAATAAAGCCAGTTGACAAACAGGAGATCAGACACCAGAGTAGCTGAAACAAGGGCAAGGGTAAAAGACGCAGGGCATCAGGCACAGCAGAAGCGGGAACCAGGCATAGGACAAAAAATTTACACCAGGGTTCGGACATCAGGAACCTGTTTTTATTAAGAATCTGGCGGATACTCTGTACTTATTTACCGTATACTATATGCCATTTATGGTAACTGTCCAAGAGGTTCCAGGTTTATAGTAATAGTTAAAACCACAAAATTGTGTGGGTGCTTGTCTACAGAACTCTTGTGCTCAGAAGCTGTCAGCTGGAGCTCTCTAATCAACAGGAGGTGTAAGCCTTGCTGATTGGAGAGCTGTGTGGTGTTGTTGGACCGCTGCAGTGGTCTGTATTTTAATGTTATAGGCATCATCATTGTGTTTATATTGAATTCTGGTTTTCCAACAGGTTAATAAATAAGATAAATTGGTATACATCATTAAGGGCTCATTAAAATTTATGTTGCATGCGTGTTTAGATGTGACACAATACTAAGTTGTGAATTGGCTTCTTTAGATGAATGGAGGAAAATATGGAACGCTACAGCTAAAGTCTCTAGATGTGTAGCCCAGAAGGAAACCGCATATAACATTTTAATGTTTTGGTACAGGACCCCAGAAGTTCTAATGACACGGAAATTGGCATTATCTGGGCAATGCTGGAGATGCAACTCTTCTTTAGGTACCCACTACCATATATTCTGGGAATGCTCTATGATCAAACCCTTTTGGTCACAAGTACACAGTCTTCTGGGAAAAGTCCTAGGCATCCCAGTGCCTCACCACCCTATACATCTTCTCTTGGGTCTACCCCTCCCGAAAACACCTACACCGCTCAGGAAACTGATGGCATTTAATTTTATTGGCAGCCAAACGGGCCATTCCACAATGCTGGCTAGCCAACACCCCCCCTACCTTTACACAATTTCTCACGTCCATTGCAGACATTCGTAGGATGGAACGTCTTACAGCTGTAATCGAAGATTCCTTACCCAGTTTTGATATTATATGGCGGAAATGGGGCTCCTCCCAATACAATCTGGAGACCCAATCTATGGTACTAACTTGATATGTCTAGAGAGCGAATCACAATATTTATTTTTTTTCTCTATGTACAAAATAAAGATTATACCCAACCCCCAGCTGATCTTGTTTTAGCGGCTATCCCTTTACTACCATGATGTACTTCTAGTGTTTGATTTTCGTCTGACATTCTATAACGTTTTTATTCTTATGAAGACTGCTTATTAATGTAATTCTATGAGATTTAAGCCCCTCTTTTGTTTGGCTTATTTACGTGCATATGTATGCTTTCCTTCTTGTATTCTCCCTTTTCAAAAATTAATAAACAATTTAAAAAAAAAAAGTTGTGAATTGGCCCTAAAACATTTTTTGCAAATACTGACTTGTATGAGGGGACAAACCAAAGTTCATCAGACAGGAAGAATAGAGGCAACCCACTAGCACAAAAAATAAAGGTTGAACATGAGAAGACTAGTATAGAAGATGGATGGAATAAGCAGATGAGTTGTCCTTGTTCACAGATATTTTATGTGATTATATACTCTATCAAATAAAGCATCTTTAATGAGAGCACACATCTGTTTTTTGTCTACTAAAAGTTTGCAACTCGTGATTGGAGTTTTGTGCATGTTCTAACAAACATTTCTACAACTATAAGAGGTTACATCATGCTAGCACAATGCCACTGTTTGCTGCCATTGAGAAAGTCTCTTCGAGAATGTGGGGGTACTTTTTACACCCTGCTTTAAGACCCATAGATAACTAGTTTTGTCTATGACAAGTTGCCTTGAACTCCCACAACCTGTGTAAAAGCACTCCACTTCCATATGCATGTACACACAAGCACAAATGAATAAGTTTGTCATTAACCAGGCAGAGACAGAAAATGCAGGTAAAATCACACCTTTAATGTAATAGTAAATATATTACAGATCAGGAATGTAGTCAAAAACAGAAGCCAGGGTTAGGAAGCCAAAACGGGTATCCAGACGAGCCGGAATCAAGAAGTCAGGAGTTAGCATTGTCAGAGGCCAAAGAGCAGGATCAAAAACCAAAAGAAACATCAGCCAGGCAAAGTAATAACAGGAACACAGCAGAGACACACTGGAGATGTTGACCAGGCGAAGGCACGGAGGGAATGAGCAAGGCAGTTTAAATAACAAAAAGGGGCTGGCTGTAGGTTGGACTAATGAGGCAGGTAATGGTAACAAGGTGAGTCAGTGTGGAAACAATGAGTGGCTGGTAATTAAATGACAGCTGAGCAGCCTTGAGCACTGGGAAGAGAGAGCTGCTAGAAGCCCATGTACGTCCAAGGATGAGACCCAAGAGCATTCCTCTGGATTGTAACCTCTCCAATGAACAGGGTACTGTATGCTCCCACAAAACCTATGGGAGTCAATGATAGATTGTATCTCATACTCCTCGTGATTGTCAACCTGAACCTGGCGAAGACGTGGTACTGAGGTGGTATAGCGGTTGCACACCAAAGGTTTTAATAAGGAAACATGGAATGCGTTAGAAATACGCATGTTGTAAGAAAGATCTAATGCATAGGCCACTGGGTTGATCTTTCGGAAAGTGCGGAAAGGCCCAATATTCCACAGCGGCAGTTTTAGTGAGAGAACACAGAGTCAGAGTTTACGAGAAGACAACCAGACCCTCTCCCCGACTTGGTAAGAGGGCGCAGGTAGACGTTGGAGGTCAGCATGGAGTCTGTACCTCTCTCTGGCAGGTTGCAAGGATTTTTGGACCTGCACCCAAGTGGAATGGAGTTCACAAAGATGTTCCTCTACCGCAGGAATTCATTGTGGAACAAATGTGTCAGGCAACATGGATGGCTGGAACCCATAATTTGCCGTAAACTGAGAGAATCGGGAAGCACTAGCAGCATTGATGGGGCTATTGTGAGCAAACTCCACCCAAGGTAACAGGTCTGAACAGTTGTCAGAAATATAGCAACGTAATCACTGCCCCAAGGCTTGGTTGGCCCGTTCTGTGGCCCCATTGGACTGCAGGTGATATGCCGAGGAGAAGAAAAGCTGAATTCCCAACTGTGCACAAAAGGTTTGCCAAAACGTGGACACAAACTGGCTACCCCTGTTTGAGATGATAAACTTAGGTAACCCATGTAACAGAAAGAACTCCCGAGCGAAAATTGATGCCAGTTCTTTGGATGTAGGCAACTTTTTTAGCAGAAAACAATGGGACATTTTCGAAAACCGGTCAACCACCATAAGAATAACTGTGTTACCCTGGGAGTTGGGTAAATCCACAATAAAATCAATAGACATGTGGGTCCAAAGCCTCTCTCCACTAGGTGTGGGTTGTAGGAGGCCCACTGGGAGGTGTCGTGGTGTTTTTTTTTTTTCTGAGCACAAACTGGAAAAGCAGCTACAAAGGCGGTTACATCAGCAACGAGACTAGGCCACCAGAATTGTTGAGACATAGACCATACTGTATTGGTTGTTTCTTCCCTGGGTACTGAGCTGTCTTAGGAGAATGGTAGGTCTGGAGTAAAGCAGTGTGGAGATTCTCGGGGACAAAGCAGCGGTCATGAGGCTTTTCAAGAGGAGAATGGATCTGAGAGGCCAGAATTCTCACACCCAAAGTTGAAGTGAGTCTAGTGCGAATACTGTAGTGGCTAAAATGCAGTCCGACGGTATCACAGAAGTAGGAACAGACTACTTCTTGGAAGAGGCGGATAACTGCTGCGACAATGCATCAGCCCTTATATTCTTCCGTACCAGGTAAGAATGAGACTATGTAATTTAAGCTTGACAGAAAAAGGGGCCCATCGTGCCCTTCTGGGAGATAAGCGTTTTGCCTCAGACAAAAATATTAGATTCTTATGGTCAGTCAAAATGAGGCCCGGCACTGTAGTACCCTCGAGGAGATGCCTCCATTCTTTAAGAGCTAAAACTATGGCTAACAATTCTCAATCCCCAATTTCATAATTGCATTCAACAGCAGACAATTTCTTAGAAAAATAGCCACGGGATGCATAGAGCTCTAAGAGGTAGTACGTTAAGACAGGAGGGCGACTACTCAACCTCAGGAATGAAGGGTAATGTAAGATCAGGATGTGCCAGCACAGGAGCTGAAGCAAAAGTGGCTTTGAGGGACTCAAAGGCTTTAATGGAATCCAGGGACCAATTCTGTGGGTTGCCATCCTTCCTGGTCATATCAGTCGGGTTTGACCAGAGAAGAAAAATTACGAAAACATTTCCAATAATAATTGGCAAAGTAAAAAAATATATTGTAGAGGACGTAGACCTACAGTTTAAGGCCACTGTAAGACTGCAGATAGTTTCCCTGGGTTCATAGAAAATCTGGCAGTAGAAATGTCATAATCCAAAAATTTTACCTGTTCACGGTGGAACTCGTACTTTTCCAACTTGCAATACAGGTTATTTTCTCTCAACCTATGTTACACAGAGACGTCTGTGTGGTGGTTCTCTAGGAATTTTGAATATATGAGAATATCATCGAGGTAAACCACCACACATTGCTGAAGCATATCTTGGAGGACATCATAAATAAATTCCTTGAAAACTGCAGGAGCGTTGCAGAGACCACCACCTTGTGCATCTAGTCATGTAACAAGAATGCATGTCCATGCAGATTGAGCATGCTAAAACATGTTACAGCATTACAGCACTGTTACCCCCTGCCCTCCTGTCTAAACAGGGCCTGTTTAGACAGGTGGTTAAGGTGTGGTTTTATAGCGACTGACTTCCCATCCGCATGCTAACACAGGCAGCAGCCATGTTAGTACACACTGCTGTGATCGTGGTGTAGGTAGTATGTCTGTTATAGAAGTGAATGGCTGTACACCCCTATACTCATGTAAACGTTGATGCATTGAAGCATTGAATTATAGGGACCTACAGCCATTTGTTTCTTTGACAGACTGTGCACTCTGTAGTTCAGAGAGTCCTGGGCTACTGCAGCATTGATTGACTATATACAGGCTCCCATACAGTATATGCTTCCCATTGGGAATTTTTCACTGTACGCTATTTAGATATTTAATATTTGACTTCTCATTTTGTTTTGTTTTTTGAGGTAGGGGGTTCTCCTTTTTTCTGTATGTATACAGTGCATCCGGAAAGTATTTACAGCGCTTCACTTTTTCCACATTTTGTTATGTTACAGCTTTATTCCAAAATGGATTCAATAAATTAATTATTTTCCTCAAAATTCTACAAACAATACCCCATAATGACAATGTGAAAGATGTTTGTTTGAAATCTTTGAAACTTATTAAAAATAAAAAATGAAAAAAAATCACATGTATATAAGTATTTACAGCTTTTGCTTAATACTTTGTTGAAGCACCTTTGGCACCAATTACAGCCTCAAGTCTTTTTGAGTATGATACTACAAGCTTGGCACACCTATTTTTGGGCAGTTTCTCCCATTCTTCTTTTGCAGGACCTTTCAAGCCATGTTGCCTGACACATTTGTTCCACAAGCAATGCTCCCCATCCAACACTTTCAGATCTCTCCAGAGATGTCCCGTAGCCACTTCTTTGTTATCTTGGTTGTGTGCTTAGAGTCCTTGTCCTGTTGGAAGATGAACCTTCGCCCCAGTCTGAGGTTCAGAACGCTCTGGAGCAGGTTTTCATCAAGGATGTCTCTGTACAATGCTGCATTCATCTTTCCCTTGATCCTGACTAGTCTCCCAGTTCCTGCCGCTGAAAAACATTCCCACAACTTGATGCTGACTCCACCAAAATGCTTCACAGTGCCTAAATACACAAACATGGTAACAGGATATGAAAAAACATTTTACAAATATGTATTTAACAACTCCAGGCACTCTGCCAAAATGTTTTTTGACTCACATAACTATACCAGAGTAAAGAGGCACAGTATTGAAATCCATCTTGGAAGAACCCCAAATTCGTGATAGTCTGACCCTAGATCCTACAAGGGGCCAGGATGGATGGTCACAAGGAGGTCGGGCAGACCCACGCCTCCAGTATGATCTAAGTGGAGGAGTTATAATAAACATTTACCTTTTATAAATATTCACAAATCTTTTTTCGGCTGCAACAAAGTCCCATGGGAGATGTTCTTTGGTTCTGTTCTTTACAAAGTGAAGCTTCACCACTTTCACTAACCTCTAGTAAAAATGAGTGCAACTGCACTTGCAAAGTGCTCAGTATATTTACCTTTAATAAATCTACCCCTTAGTCTCTGAATATTCTACCTGTGTCCCCTAATGAACTCCAGGGAAAGGATTTATGGTAAGTCAAAAATCCTGTCATGTACGGTATACTAAGTGTACATTACATTTTGTAATGTAAGTAGGGACTCAATTCATGACATTTATTTAAACAATAACACCAAAACAGTAAGGCAAAATGCTTTATGAGCCAACTACAGAATCTGCTACTGCAAGCTATATGTACTAACATCTACTGTAAATGCCTTGGCAGAGTAAGACGGAAAAGCGCTTCTGTAAAGCTAGATCTTATTAGCCTGTACACTAAGGGCCCAATAAACTTGCAGTTGAGGGGGACAGAGCAATAAAAACATGCAGTTGAACTCCACTGCTGCCAAACATGACCCATTTAGGCAAGTGGAACATGCCCTACAGCCATATGGATTGCAATGCACGTGGGTGGGGTGTGATAGTACTGCATTTACGGGGGTTAAAACAGGCCATGAGAAAACTTCATATCGCCTCCTCAACCCCTTTCAAACACCTCTGAAAAGTGATCAGAACACGGATTGATTTTCAAAGGTGCGGCGCATATCTAAACTTGGCCTAAGTCCCTTTTACACAAGGACCACTATTCTGTCTCAGCAGGGGATTCATAGGCAGATCCCCTGCTGAGTTGGATCAGAATAATATGTGACATCCGTGTTCATTCCAATTCTGTTCTGTTTTTCAGTTCACCTTGTGATGGAGGAAAGACGTAAGACCAGTCACCCAAGTAATCCCTATGAGTGGCCAGATGTAAAAAGAAAGGATGTAAACTTATTGTAGTTGTTCCGATGAACACGAACAGACTGGGATGTAAACAGGTGCACATTGGCTTACATGCAGCCGCCTATAGATATATATTGCAGTCCTTATTTGATCCATGTCATCATGGAGTTGATTTACTAAAACCTGGAGAGTGCAAACTCTGGTGCAGCTGTGCATGGTAGCCAATCAGCTTCTAACTTCAGCTTGTTCAATTAAGCTTTGACAATAAAACCTTAAAATGATACTAAAGTCTTGCTTTTTTAGTTAAAAATAACAAGCATGTTATACTTACTTGTTCTGTGCAGTTGGTTTTGCACAAAGCAGCCTGGATCCTCGTCTTCTCTGGTCCCTCTTCTGTGCTTCTAGCTCCTCCCTCCTGTTGAGTGCCCCCACAGCAAGCAATCGAGGCACCCAAGCTAAGCCAAAGCTCCCTGCAGGGGCGGACTGACCATTGAGCGACTCGGGCACTGCCTGAGGGCCCTGGGCCACTAGGGGGCCCCAGGTCAGTAAAACCAGGGACAGTATGTATAAATCTGTGTTTTTTTTGCATCTGTCTGTGTATACTGTGTGTACATGTATGTGTATACTGTGTGATTGTATACTGTCTGTGTGTATACTGTGTGGCCCCATAATCTCTGATTGCCTGGGGGGCCCCCATAATCTCCTATTGCCCGGGGGCCCCATGAGTTATCAGTCTGCCCCCGGCTACCTGTGTCCATTCAGACACAGATTCATGGCCCAGCCCTGCCCCCTTTCTCTCCTCATTGGCTGACTGACTTTGACAGCAGCGGGAGCCAATGGCCCTGCGCTGCTGTCTCGGCCAATGAGGAGGGGAGTCCCGGGCAGTCGAGACACCCCTGCAACATTACTTAATCTAGATGTACCTCAGGTAAGTATGAGGGCAGCTGCTGCACACAGAAGTCTTTTTATCTTAATGCATAGACTGTATTAAGATAAAAAAAAAAAAAACCTTCTGCCTTTACAATCACTTTAAAGCTGATTGGTTTCTATGCAGAGCTGCACCAGATTTTGCACTCTTCACTTTTAGTAAAATAACCCCAATGGGTCAAAAATGGACAGGCAAAGCACCCATGTGAATGGGGCCTATATCAACTCCTTCTTTTACAACACGCAAATCAAACTTGAACTCTTGTCCCGATGTATTTTATTTAGGATACATCTTTTCTTATTACCAACATAGGACAACTCTATCGACAAAGCTTTTCCCCTGCAAGATGCTCATCTGTGAACTTGAACTGGGAGGTTAAGTATTCCTGTATTCTCCGCTCTAGTTAACGAGTATATAGCAAAGCCATAGGTGCCATTCCTTGAAAACAAAGACGATGAACATAAGGCGGGATGGAGCGATACATAATGTAAGTTTTATAAGTGGCTCTAAGAAATAATGGATCATTTCCATATTGAAATAGATTTACCGCCTGGAAAGAAAAGATAAAAAATGACTTATAGGAAACAAAATAGGATCAGGGTTGAGAAGAAAAAAAAAAACAGAGAAACAGGGAAAGAAAGGGAAAAGCAGCAGGCTGATTATGAGGTGTCAAAACTGCCAGGAGCAAGGAGGTGATAGCAATCAGGGGTGAGAAGAGTTCGGCATCCGTACGGGGCAGCTAATTATCCGTCTCATTTGAGGAGCAGCGTCTGAGGCGCAGCGTCCTCTGGCTGAGCTGTGACAGATTGGAGCAGTGAGAAGGAGGTACACACCGTGCACTGAGCTGCATGCTAATCAGAGCGTCCGCTGCCCAACTCACCCAGCCACTAATGTAGCCAGGTGCCTGGGAGCAGCCCAAGAGCTCAGCCGCTGCTTATGTCTGTGCCACCGATGCTGTATCCTCTCTCATCGCTAGAGATTGTAAGCTCTCAAGGACACTCTTCTGCTAGTCATACTTATTTATTACAGGTATTTATATAGCACTGACAATCAATGCACAACTTTTGTGCATTCACATCAGTTCCTGCCCTCAAGAAGCGGACAATCCAAGGTCCCTACCGCACATTCATACATACAAATACTAGGACTAATTTAGACAGGAGCCAATTAACTTGCCAGCATGAGCCTGCAATGTGGGAGGAAACCACAGAACCCAAAGAAAATCCATGCAAGCACAGGGAAAACATACAAACTTCATGCAGGTAGTGTCGTAGTTGGGACTCAAAACAATGACCCTAGTGCTGCAAGGCAGAAGTGCTAACCACTAAGCCAGAGTGCTGCAAACCTCTGGCTACTTTAACCAGATTCTGAATCGATCAAAGCAACCTACCTCACAGGTTCTATATACACAATCACAGTAAAACCTTGGATTGCGAACATAATTAATTCCGGAAACATGCTTGTAATCCAAAGCACTTGTATATCAAAGTGAATTTCCCCATAAGAAATAATGGAAACTCTGATGATGCGTTCCACAACCATTTATTCATAAGTCCTTCAGTTTATAGTCCATATAAAAAGATTATAGCAATGTGACCAGGTTGTGTAACCATAAAATGTCCATCCATAAATGGCAGCCTCCACAAGGGGATTAGAAGCAAAATCCAGCAGGAGCTACAGAGTATAAAAGAGAAGAGAGGCGCCTCTATTGCCCCGTACACAAGATCGGAAATTCGTCCAGCAAAAGTCCGATGAGAGCTTTTGGTCGGAAAATGCGACCATGTGTATGCTCCATCGGACTTTTGCTGGCTGAATTCCCGCCAGCAAAAGATTGAGAGCAGGTTCTCTATTTTTCAGTCGGAAAAATTTCCGATCGGAAATTCCGATCGTCTGTACAAATTTCCAACGCACAAAATTATTATGCATGCTCGGAAACATTTCCACGCATGCACGGAAGCATTGAACTTCATTTTCTCAGCTCATCGTAATGTTAGATGTCCGCTTTCTTGATGGTCAAAAGTTCAGAGAACTTTTGTGTGAGCATGTGTATGCAAGCCAAGCTTGAGCGGAATTCCGTCGGAAAAAACATCCAAGTTTTTCCGATGGAAAATCCGCTCATGTGTACGAGGCATAAGTGTAGCAATAACTTGCTAAATGTTGTACCTTCATTAAATGTAACCATATTGCTACACTAAGAGGCACCTCTCTTCTCTTTTTTGCTCAGTTGTGACATGACACTACTCTTATATCAAGACATCGCTTATATATCAAGTAAAAATGTATTTAAAAATTTGGCTTGTCTTGCAAAACGCTCTCAAACCAAGTTACTCTCAAACCAAGGTTTTACTGTAAATGGGAAATTAACTGTATCTGAGCACCACAAACTGAAAATGCTACTCAATTCATGTTTAATATTCAAAGCAAACTCACCCATCCATGTTTCCATGCTCTATTTTGTTGAGAAGTCACTTTGAACAGCCTCCTACCCCTCTTTGAATAAGGGCAGATGAATCATGTAGCATTGGTTTTCTGGAATCCATCTGCCCTAGGGTTGCCACATTTTCTTCAAGCCAAACCCAAACAAATCTGATTGTAACAGACCTGGGACACATGTGGGCACTCAAAGAGAATAATAATGCTGCGCAGTGCACACATAGTGCTCCCTCACCCTCCTGTCAAGCCCTGTTCTGAGTCACATTCCTGTCTGAATAATATGTCTGGGTTTCAGGTGGACTGAAACCCAGACACATGATTTAAAACCAGTACTTTATCCCGGTCCCGGGTGAATCCCAGACAACTGGCAACCCTAACCTGCCCTTAGCTCAGGTATGCAGGCAGGAGAGTATACTTTAAAAATACAAATCTGTTGCACTTAAAAAGTAGTACACTCAAAAAAGCAGCTGACACTATATTGCTAAGTGCAATGATACAAAATACAAAGTAGAGTGTACTTAATTGAGAAAGTCCCTCCTCACTTCCCCAAGATGAAAGAAAAAAAAAATGCCCACGATGACTCCGTTTAGGTATTGTCCTCATTTCAAGGTGAGCCTGTCAGATGCATAGTTGCCAACAGTCCCGATTTTCCCGGGACAATCCCGATTTTGGTACCCTCGTCCCGATTGGAGGCTGTCCCGAATCAGGATTTTCATCAGGAAAATTCGGGAATGTTTGTTTTTTAATTTTTGGAGCAGCTAGCTCCAGCAAAATTGCCGCCGGAACCACCGCTAGATCCTACCCCTTGTGTTCAGTGGAGAGAGCAAGGGGGCTCAATCCGTGCAGCCAATCAATCGGCTTCTTTAGCTGCACGGATCGGCCCCTCCCTTCTCCACTGAACACATGGCGGCGGTGTCTATCGGCGCCTGCGCAGTACGGAGCGGACGCTATCCGATGGGGGGGACACTTTTCCTCAGAACACCGGCCGCTCCTGGATTTCCTGGTTGTGTGCTGGGGGGCGTTATGCGAGGGGAGGGTCTGCACTGGCACTGATGAAGGGGGTGATCTGCACTGAGGGGGGCCTGCACTAATGAGGGGGGCTGCACTGAGGGGGTTCTGTGCTAATAGAGGGGGGTCTGCACTAATAGAGGGGGGTCTGCACTGATAGAGGGGGGGCTGCACTGAGGGGGTTCTGCACTAATAGAGGGGGGTCTGCACTGATAGAGAGGGATCTGCACTGAGGGGAATCTGCACTAATAGAGGGGGATCTGCACTGAGGGGGGTCTGCACTAATAGAGGGGGGTCTGCACTGAGGGGGATCTGCACTGAGGGGGTTCTGCACTAATAGAGGGGGGGGGTCTGCACTGAGGGGGGTCTGCACTAATAGAGGGGGGTCTGCACTGATAGAGGGGGGTATGCACTGTGGGGGGTCTGCACTGATAGAGGGGGGTCTGCACTGATAGAGGAGGGGTCTGCACTGTGGGGGGTCTGCACTGATAGAGGGGGGTCTGCACTTATAGAGGGGGGTCTGCACTGATAGAGGGGGAGTCTGCACTGAGGGGTTCTGCACTGATGGAGGCGGTCTGCACTGAGGGGGTCTATACTGATAGATGGGGGGACCGCACTGAGGGGGGTCTGTATTGAGGGAGATGGGTCTGTACTGAGTGGGTCTATACTGATGAGGGGGGTCTACACTGAGGGGGTCTAAACTGATGGAGGGGGTCTGTACTTAGTGGGGGGGTCTGTACTGAAGGAGGAGGATCTATACTGCTGGAGGGGTGGTCTGTACTTAGTGGGGGGAGTCTTTACTGAGCAAGGGGGGTCTGTACTGAAGGGGGACCATAGTTGGTGGAGGGGGGTGACACCAATTTTTTTCCGCACCGGGTGACACCAGCTGTAGTGATGCAACTGGCTCTTGTCTCTGCAGAAATTTAACTTTAATGTACAGGAGGGGGGTTAACTATATACAGGAGGAGGGGGGGTAACTATTTACAGGAGGAGGGGAGTTAGCTATATACAGGAGAAGGGGGTGAGCTATATACAGGAGGAGGGGGGTTAACTATATACAGGAGGGAGAGGTTAGCTATATACAGGAGGGGGGGTTAACTATATACAGGAGGAGGGGAGGTTAGCTATATACAGGAGGAGGGGGTTAACTATATACAGGAGGGGGAGGGTTACCTATATACAATAGGGGGAGGGTTACCTATATACAGGAGGGGGAGGATTACCTATATACAGGAGGGGGGTTAACTATATACAGGAGGGGGAGGGTTAATTATGTACAGGAGGGGGAGGGTTAACTATGTACTGGAGAGGGAAGGGTTAACTATTTACAGGAGGGGGTTAACTATTTACAGGAGGGGGAGTTAACTATGTACAGGAGGGGTTATGTACAGTGGGGGGAACTATGTACAGGGGGCATACTATGTACAGAGGGGGTAACTATGCACAGGGGGGTAACTATGTACAGGGGGGTAACTAGGGAGAGAGGGGAAACTATGTACAGGGGGAGGGGGTAACTATGTACAGGGAGGGTAACTATGGCTCTGCCTGGGACACTGATTTAAGGACTGAGGCTGGGAACACTGGTGTAAAGACTGACTCTGCTGGTGGCACCTGATGCAAGGAGTGACTCTGCTGGAGGCACCTGATGCAAGGATGGACTTTGCTTGGAGCACCTTATGCAAGGAGGGACTCTGCTGGGGGCACCTGATGCAAGGAGGGACTCTGCGGGGGGCACCTGATGCAAGGAGGGACTCTGCTGGGGGCACCTGATGCAAGGAGGGACTCTGCCGGGGGCACCTGATGCAAGGACAGACTCTGCTGAGGACACCTGATGCAAGGACGGACTCTGCTGGGGACACCTGATGCAAGGACAGACTCTGCTGGGGGCACCTGATGCAAGGAAGAACTCTGCTGGTGGCAGGCAACGTGGCTAGTGACACACTCAGGGATCCCACTGATTCGGCATTATGGTGAGTTGAATGATTTCATTTTATATTACAATGTAATAATAGAAATAATGCACTTCAATCATCCTGACACCATAACAATCATGGTGCCGGGATGATTGCAGCGCTAACACCAGGTGTTTGGAGTATCTTTATCTGCTGATTGTTAAACTTTCTAGAATACACATATTTCTATTGTTGTGTAGGATCTGGGCCTGCTGTCCCTCCATTCCTCTCTCCCCCTTTCCCTCTCCATCCCTTATTCATCTCAGACTCTAACCACACCCCCTTTGAGCCACGCCCATCAGGGGCACCTGATGCAAGGAAGGACTCTGCTGGTGGCAGGCAACGTGGCTAGTGACACGCTCAGGGATCCCACTGATTCGGCATTATGGTGAGTTGAATGATTTCATTTTATATTACAATGTAATAATAGAAATAATGCACTTCAATCATCCTGACACCATAACAATCATGGTGCCGGGATGATTGAAGCGCTAACACCAGGTGTTTGGAGTATCTTTATCTGCTGATTGTTAAACTTTCTAGAATACACATATTTCTATTGTTGTGTAGGATCTGGGCCTGCTGTCCCTCCATTCCTCTCTCCCCCTTTCCCTCTCCATCCCTCATTCATCTCAGACTCTAACCACACCCCCTTTGAGCCATGCCCATTTAAGCCACGCCCACTATTTTGCATAAACCAGGCCCAATTTTCGCCGTGGTGCGCTTCACGCGCTGCAGTTTTCTTTTTTGTTTTGCTATGCCACACCTACAAACACATGCCCCACCCCCTAATTATTATATGGCTCCGCCTACAGCCAAAAAAGTGTCCCACAAATTTTTTTTGCAATGTTGGCAACTATGCAGATGTCATATAGCTGCCAGAGCTTGCATATTTTACACCTTATAGGTACTAAAGCCAGAAACATGGCTTAAAATTTGAAATGGCCAGCAAGTATTAATTATGGACAACTAAAAAAATCAGTTCTGACTCATTTTAGCCCGTTAAAGTGGAACTAAACTGTATCTGAGTACCACAAACTGAAAACACTATTTCATGCATTCTTAATAATAAAAGCTAACTCACCCATCCATGTCTCCTTGTTTTATTTTGTTAAGAATGCACTTTAAACCCCCCTACCCCCCTTTCATTTTGAGCTGCGGCCATCTTGAGTAAGGGCAGATGATTCATTCAGCATTTACTTCCTGGAATCTATTTACCCTTAGCTCAGGTATGCAGGCAAGAGGGTGCGCTTAGCTGAGAAATCCCCTCCTCCCCTTCTCCAGATGAAAGAAAGAAATGTCCTCCTGGGATGTATGACACCATTTTGGCCTAGGCCAGAAACCAGGAAGCAACTGTGGTCTTCTGGCCTAGCTGGCTCCGGTCCTGAGGCAAGACCCAACTTGCCACCTGTGACCCAGGTTACGGTGCTATCCAGCTTGCCAAAAGATGAAGCTCCCTCAAAGGGATCTTACACTATGCCTGTTAGAGGCGGGATAAGCAAGCCCAGGCCCCAGCCATAGCACTCACTTTGCCATAACTGACTGGAGAGGCAGCCTTTAGATGCTTCACATCCTTATCTCTGAATGGATAGAGTTTGGCCATCTTGCTCAGAAGGGAGGTATATCTCGCGACCTTGCCTCACTCATCCAAAATGATGTCCCTTACTTCCGTTAGGAATGGGAAATTAGAATGCTCTTGCTAGGGGTGCTTAAAGAACTGCCTCTTGCTTTGCAGGAGACTCTACAGGTTCTACTCATGTAAATGCCCCCTTCATTGCCTTGATCAAAGGCTTTACAAGGACAAAGTGACTCATCTCCCTCTGCCTCACTGTCTGAGGTCTTCATAGATGGATGGCTTGGTTGGGGAAGGGTCCAGTCCCTCCTGGCTGTCCTTAGTGGAAGAACATGCCGTAATGGCTGTTGAACTTTGCGTGTGGCTTGTACCCCCACTCTTTAAGGGTTTTTTACACCATGACATTCAATTTACTGAAAATCACCATCCCCTTTTCCACCCACCTGGGCTTAGCATGGCTCACACAGAGAGTTGCTCTCTGGGACCCAGCAGGCTCCTTCCTTGGAGCGGCTAATATGGCAGTGAATGCGGTGCCTAAAGGAGGATTCAGGTGGTGACTGAGCTTCAGGGATGACGAGGCAAAGAAAAAACCTACCGCAGTCACACAAGATGTTGAACTTCTATATGGCGGCCCTGCGTGGGCTACTACAAAATGGCACCCGAGCACAACAGCCAGAGAACAAGAGCGTGGCGCACAGCAACAGCCACAGAGAGCCCCACACCTCGCCCTCCAACATCCAGCCGCGTAGTGAGTCCTCATCTGGAGCGTCTAGCCCATCTAAATTAGGATTCAGAGTTTTTGCTATGAAGGCTGGACCTTGACAGTGACCAATGATGACTAAATCTGGAAGAAGAATGTTGATGTTGTGACGTAATGAGGTCTTTATTTATCTCATGCCATGTAATCTCAATCTGACCTTGAAGGACTCACAAGGGTAGAAAGGAAAGGAAAGGGTTAAAACCTCAAAAGGTGCAGAAGCAAGCGAGGAAAGGAAAGAGTAAACACACCCTCTCATACCTGCTACACAAGGGCTGGCCACAAGGTGGGGGCAGTGAAACGTCTGTAGTGTTGACCTGCGCAGACAGCCAACCTGCACAGGTGATACACAGGCAGCACCCAAGGGTGTCAATGCAGAGCATATACCTATGATGATTGCACACAACATTTAGGGAAACTGCTGCAAGCTGCCCACAGAGAAATCCCAATATCAACAGTACTGACCGCTGATTGAATTTCTCCACTGTAATGATGCCACCACTGCCCACAGCGCGCATGTGCTGAGTCCCTGGGCAGGAGTAACCCAGGGACGCCAGGTCGGAAGAGAGAGCGGCGGCTTGGCGTGCAAATGCACTCCAGCCGCCACAGGCTGGAAGACACTAGAGCCAGGGAAGAAGAACAGACAAACACACAAAACTGCTGCCATGGAATATGTAATATTAAAGTAGACATCACTGACCACTGCATCCCCCCTAGAGCACCCCTGGATACAGAAGACGCTGCTGCAAGAGCCCAGGGCATCTATGGCCTTCCGCTAATAACTGGGACGTTTGGCCGTACTGCCACTGGCCAAGCTTAAGCTCTTCATGGCCTCGCATCTATCGCCCTTCTCCACCCCGCTAATTTATGGGGATTGCTGGAGACTCCACATGGCACTGCATCCATCGTCCTTCTACACCCCGCTAATAGCTGGGGACTACTGGAGATTCCACACGCCTTCCGGGGCACAGCTTGCTGAACAACCATGCCTCGATCGTGGACACTTTATCCAAGGTAAGACTTTAACCATTCTGGTCTTTAGGAGAAGGACAAAAGAGGAATGCGGCCTCTGGCTCACAGCAAAGATTTATGGCAGTGGGGTCCTATAGGGGAGCAGTGGAGGCGGGGTTAACCCATATGCATGCTGCCATGGAGTCTGTCAGGAAACCTAATTTTTCATGGTACCCTAATGGACCTGCATTACAAAAAAAGCACTTGCACCTTTTTTGGTGCATTCGGCATCCTAGAGATATCTTCAGTGGATAGTGTGCTGATATACACCCAGATGCAGAGTGCTGGAGCAACTGGTGGATGGTGCCACAGCAATCAGAGGGTACAGTATGTTGCCCACACACCTTAAAGGAGTATTATAGTCACATTCATTACACAAAGTATTACTAAAGAGCAATAATCACTAACTCAAATTGTTGTAATAGTATTTTTTTTATATAAGTATTTTTTATTACTGTAATTTGAAAATGTGTACATAGCTGCAGTCCATCCCTATAGCTGCAGCTGCTGTTTTTTTTAGTATTTCGGCACATCACGGATCTTGTGGACAGATTACTGGGAGGAGCTGGGGAAGACCCGGCTGTCATGGTGCATGTTGGCACCAATGACAAAGTCAGAGGCAGATGGAGTGTCCTAAAGAACGATTTTAGGGACTTAGGTGCTAAATTGAGGAAAAGGACCTCCAAGGTAGTGTTCTCAGGAATACTACCGGTACATCGAGCCACACCAGAAAGGCAGAGGGAGATTAGGGAAGTAAACAAGTGGCTGAAGAGCTGGTGTAGTAAGGAGGGGTTTGGGTTCCTGGAGGACTGGGCCGACTTCTCAGTCGGTAACCGGTACTATAGAAGGGACGGACTGCACCTAAATGAGGAGGGTGCAGATCTGCTGGGAATGAAGATGGCCAAAAAGTTAGAGGGGTTTTTAAACTAGGCGATGGGGGGGAGGGTCCAGAGACAGTGATACCAAGCGCGGAAGATATTCCAGAGGGTAGTATTGGGGGCATTAGTGGTAGGTTAACCAAAGCACAAAAACACAAGGTGAGTATAGCAGCAAGTCCTAGTTGCAATCTTGAAACACCCAATACGAGGACAATATGCGACCAGTCTAAACTATGTGGCATGTTCACCAATGCCAGGAGCATGGCGGACAAGATGGGTGAACTAGAGATACTGTTGTACAAGGAGGATTTGGATTTTGTGGGAATTTCAGAGACCTGGTTCAACAGCTCTCATGATTGGCTGGCAAACATTCAAGGGTATACCCTATACCGCAAGGATAGAGAGGGTAAAAAAGGGGGAGGGGTATGCCTATATATCAAGAATAATGTACAAGCGAATGTGAGAGATGACATCACTGAGGGAGCTAGAGAGGAGGTGGAATCCTTATGGGTAGAGCTCCAAAGGGATGAAGCTAAGGGGAAAATAATACTGGGAGTATGCTATAGGCCCCCTAACCTGAGGGAGGAAGTGGAGACGGATCTCCTATCACAAATTGGATTAGCAGCAAGGATGGGAAGTGTTATCATAATGGGGGATTTTAATTATCCAGACACAGACTGGGCGGAGGGAACCGCGCATTCATTTAAGGCTCGCCAGTTCCTTAATGTCTTGCAGGACAATTTTATGGGTCAGATGGTAGACGCACCAACTAGAAATAAAACATTACTGGATCTACTGATTACCAACAATACAGACCTGATCACAGATGTGGAAATACGGGGCAATTTAGGTAACAGTGATCACAGGTCAATTAGTTTCAGTATAAATCACACAAATAGGAAACATGAAGGGAACACAAAGACACTGAATTTCAAAAGAGCCAACTTCCCTAAACTACAAACCTTGCTAAAAGGCATAAATTGGGATAAAATATTAGGAACAAAGAATACGGAGGAGAGATGGGTTTGCTTTAAGAGCATATTAAATAAGGGCATTAGCCAATGTATCCCATTGGGTAATAAATTTAAAAGAGCGAACAAAAATCCTGGATGGCTTAACTCCAATGTAAAAATGCATATAAAAGCAAAGGAGAAGGCCTTCAAAAAATACAAGGTTGAGGGATCATCCTCAGCATTCAGACTTTATAAAGAATGCAATAAGAAATGTAAGGGTGCAATTAGGACGGCTAAGATAGAACATGAAAGACACATAGCGGAGGAGAGAAAAAAAAATCCCAAGAAATTCTTTAAGTATGTAAACAGTAAAAAAGGGAGGACAGACCATATTGGCCCCATAAAGAATGAGGAAGGACATCTGGTTACAAAGGATGGGGAGATGGAAAAGGTATTGAATTTATTCTTCTCCTCAGTCTTCACGAGTGAATCGGGGGGCTTCAGTAACCAAAACTGCAGTGTTTATCCTCATGACACAACACAGGAAGCACCTCCATGGTTAACAGAGGACAGAATTAAAATTAGACTTGAGAAACTTAACATTAATAAATCATCGGGACCAGATGGCTTGCATCCGAGGGTACTTAGGGAACTCAGTCAGGTGATTGCCAGACCGTTGTTCCTAATTTTTACAGAGAGTCTATTGGCTGGAATGGTACCAGCTGATTGGCGAAAAGCCAATGTAGCACCAATATTTAAAAAGGGCCCAAAAAACATCCCTGGGAATTACATACCAGTTAGCCTAACATCAATAGTATGTAAACTCTTGGAGGGGATGATAAGGGACTATATACAAGATTTTAGTAATAAGAACGATATCATTAGCAGTAATCAGCATGGATTCATGAAGAATCATTCTTGCCAAACCAATCTATTAACCTTCTATGAGGAGGTGAGTTGCCATCTAGGTAAAGGAAGGCCCATAGACGTGGTGTATCTGGATTTTGCAAAAGCATTTGACGCAGTTCCCCATAAACGTTTACTGTACAAAATAAGGTCCGTTGGCATGGACCATAGGGTGAGTACATGGATTGAAAACTGGCTACAAGGGCGAGTTCAGAGGGTGGTGATAAATGGGGAGTACTCAGAATGGTCAGGGGTGGGTAGTGGGGTTCCCCAGGGTTCTGTGCTGGGACCAATCCTATTTAATTTGTTTATAAACGACCTGGAGGATGGGATAAACAGTTCAACCTCTGTATTTGCAGACGATACTAAGCTAAGCAGGGCAATAACTTCTCCGCAGGATGTGGAAACCTTGCAAAAAGACCTGAACAAATTAATGGGGTGGGCGACTACATGGCAAATGAGGTTCAATGTAGAAAAATGTAAAATAATGCATTTGGGTGGCAAAAATATGAATGCAATTTATACACTGGGGGGGAGAACCTCTGGGGGAATCTAGGATTGAAAAGGACCTGGGGGTCCTAGTAGATGATAGGCTCAGCAATGGCATGCAATGCCAAGCTGCTGCTAATAAAGCAAACAGAATATTGGCATGCATTAAAAGGGGGATCAACTCCAGAGATAAAACGATAATTCTCCCGCTCTACAAGACTCTGGTCCGGCCGCACCTGGAGTATGCTGTCCAGTTCTGGGCACCAGTCCTCAGGAGGGATGTACTGGAAATGGAGCGAGTACAAAGAAGGGCAACAAAGCTAATAAAGGGTCTGGAGGATCTTAGTTATGAGGAAAGGTTGCGAGCACTGAACTTATTCTCTCTGGAGAAGAGACGCTTGAGGGGGGATATGATTTCAATTTACAAATACTGTACTGGTGACCCCACAATAGGGATAAAACTTTTTCGCAGAAGAGAGTTTAATAAGACTCGTGGCCACTCATTACAATTAGAAGAAAAGAGGTTTAACCTTAAACTACGTAGAGGGTTCTTTACTGTAAGAGCGGCAAGGATGTGGAATTCCCTTCCACAGGCGGTGGTCTCAGCAGGGAGCATTGATAGCTTCAAGAAACTATTAGATAATCACCTGAATGACCGCAACATACAGGGATATGTAATGTAATACTGACACATAATCACACACATAGGTTGGACTTGATGGACTTGTGTCTTTTTTCAACCTCACCTACTATGTAACTATGTAACTATAACATTTTAATTTTTGCAATATTTTTGTTCTTGTTTTTTTTTTGTTGTTGTTGTATTTCCTTCCGATCTGTGCATTTATCCTGCATGAAACAGCTCCTGCACTTTGCCTTTGTGCAGGATTTTCCTATAATAAAGACCAGTCACTGCTGTCTCCCCTCCTTTTGCAGGGTGACGGGTTTTGAATCTACCCCCGCTATAGCTTTCTGCAGGCAAACAGCACTAGGTTAACCTGCTGGATCCCTCCCATGCCTGTGCTCCCAACACAGGCTATGTACAGTGCAGTGATGATTGTGAGGATTACACAATCAAGTGACGTATTACTCAGCTTCAGCCTGAACATAGATTTTCCAGCTGTGGGACAATGATCTAAGCACCAGTAGACTGAGACTGCTTGTCACTGGGGCAGGTTAACTAACCCTTTACACACACGGTAGCTACCAAGTGTTTAAATGGAAACACGCACTGTTCACAGCATCTGCTGTTGCAATTCTGACCTTTTAAACTAAATGTCTGTATCACTTTCCATGCCCAGACAGGAACATAACAGAGTTTACAATACAGTATTTACAATACAGTAGCTGCTTCAAACAGGCAAAAAGGTCTTAAATTTCTATTTAGCACTTTCAACGGTTCAGCTTATGGATTGTTTAAATGAAAAAAAAACTAAAAAAGGTGCAACAAAATATTTACTGAAATTATTTTACAAAGCAGATATAAGTGCAGTAAAATAAACAAGATTAATTAATGGTTTCATGCAGAGTCCAGTCTTATATATGCATGAGTCACTGACCCTCTTATCATGACTTTTAGTAATTGTGTTGATTTTAATGTCAAACAAGACCCCCAAGCTGCAATGCATCCATTTTTCTTGTCCTTTAAGGAGGTGTCACATAACCAAATTCACTCAAAGGGTCCCAAGAGTGGGCTATTGGGGGTTGAGAGTATTGTATTATGCTTAACAGACACACCTTCTTAAAGTCAACTTCCATATTTACATATGGCAAGATCTCACAAGCTAACAACCAACATGTTATTTAACAGAAGGAAAATATGGTTTGTTAGAGACCAAATATGATAAAGATGCTATGTATATTTTGCTTAGGAGAACGAATGTGTTTTATTAGCCACGTAGTGTCAGAAACCATGAAATCAGACCGAGACAGAAGTACAGTTAAATCACAATTAAACACTTGTTTAATAATAAAATTAAAAAGAACAAACATAGTCAAAACATAGTCAAAGTTCTGTAACCGGAACGAATAGTCAGCCAAGCCAGGGATCAACATAGTGAAACAGCAAGCGGGATCTGGAGCCAGAAGGGATATCAGCAAAAGAAGTCTTTAAACAGGAACGCAGGAGATCGTCTCTGTGATGATGACCAAGGCGAAGGCAGAGATCCTCTGGACTGGACGGCTTAAGTAGGCAGGACTGACATGCAGGATATCATTGTAACGAGCCCCTTTCTCACTCGGTTACACTCTCCCGACACTCCTCTGCAGCTATTGAATCAGATTGCAACGTCTGATGGTTCGGTCATCCAATGCTCCGGGATTAGAACTTCAGCTATGTGCCGTTCTAACCCAGTTGTGATAGTTCAGAACAAACACCAGGCAGGCTGTATGTAAGTTCAACCAGGAATCTCTCTTTATTGCAAAATACAGGCTTTTATACACTAAAAGTGCAGGTGCAGACCTCCTGCTCATATTACTCTAATAATACAGCTGTAACCTAATTAACCTAATTAACATGAGCTAATTAACTAATCCCTTTAGACAGCCTAGATGACTCAGACATGACCTTTAGGCCAGACTGGCCGTCTTGTAGTTCAGAACATCCAATCAACATTCTCACAATAGCAGAGTTAATTAACACAAACAACAATGGGATCTAATGACTCTTAGATCCCATACTAGAGACTTATTTACAATACACATTTTAGCAGACAACAGACAGACAGGTGCTGGAATTTACATCAGCATCTCCTAACAGTATCTGTCCCAGCATTATGAATCAGCCACTATTCCAATATGGCAAATCCAGGGTCCCCAGAGTCTGTGTATCCTGGGGGACCAGGACCCGAATCCACAGTAATACCACCTCAAGGGTCCCCAGGCATACAGCTCACAAAGAGCACCGTTCCCCCAAATGCAAAGGCCCACGATCGATCGGCAAGAGGCTAGCATACAGTCCCCTCCAAAAGTCTCTCTCCCGGCTAAGTCTGTCACATTTCTCCCCTTTCGGCAGGAGACTAACACAGGAGGAGACCCCAGACGGGTTGACTCCGAAGTTAGTCAGTAGTTCCAGTCCTCTAATGCCTGTACCCACACAGTACCCCAAACAAATTGTTCCAAACAAAGCATTACTCACCCAGCCAACCTCTGCCTCTCTCAGAGAACATATCTGCCACTGGGGAGACGCCTGGACTGGCCCTTCTCCCTGGAGTCCTTTCTGCCGCTGGAGAGAAGACAGGGTGTCTGGGCTCACTCTGTCATGCTGTTGGGGATCTGGGCCGACTGCCCAGCATCCCTGGGGTATACAGGTGGAGACTGAAGTCCCATCCACCTTCACAGGAAATCCATCCTCTGTTAGTTGAGGGTAGAGTCCAGCAGTACTCGGCCCTGTTGCCAGCCCTTCTGCTGGAAACCCCACACCATCTGCTCCGGCTAACTGTTGGGGAGGGACAACACACACCTCCTCTCCCTTCTCCCCCTGTATCTGCTGCTGGGAAGTGATTGCCACCTTCTCACCCTGAGCCTCCGAAACTGCCACAGGTGTGGGGCAGAGGTCTTGGACCCTCTGTCCGGTTGCCAGCGCTTCAGCTGGGGAAGTTCCTTGTAACTTCACAGATTCTTCTGTTGGTGCTGGGCAGAGCACAGTGAAATTTGGCCCTAATAACAGCTCTTCTTCTGCTGGAGGCTCTCCAGGTTGTTCTTCCTCAGCAGAAAAGTCTATCAAATCCCCTGTCTCTGCAACTGGTGTCTGGGGATAAAGGTTCACCATCTCCTCTCCGTGGAACCCAGAAGATGCTATCAGTGCTGGGCAGAGGTTAACAGAGCTCTGCCCTGTTGTCAGCACTTCAGGTTTGGGGATGGCAATCTTTAGATTTTCCACTGCCGATTCTCTGGCATTCTGCTGGACAGGCACATTCCTCCATCCAAGATCATCCAATGCAGAAACAGGTTAATCAAGGTCAGTCAGCACTTGCTGCATCCGCCATAAGACCTCCGCCTCCATAGCTGTGGGTGCAGGTTGGCAAAGCACACCATTACTCTGCCACATTGTCAACTCTTCAGCCAGGATTTTAGAGTTGTCAGCTGGTATTTCCTGATATTCCCAGGCAAAGGGAGCACCACCCTGCTGCTGAGCAGAGTCTAACAGCTGTTTGTAGGCGATCTCCAGCTCCCATTCCTGAACAGCCAGAAACTCCAAATCTTCCTGTGCCCAGTGCACTTCTGAGACATTCAGTCTCCACTCTCTGTGCTCCATTATTTCCTCCAAATGCCACTCCCGATCACTCCCAAAGTCAGGGTCCCTGGACAGCCTCCAGTATAATAATCCCAGGCCATCGTAGTCAAAGCCTTCCGTGGGGCTGTTATCCGCTGTCCACGGGCACACTTGGGCTACATACCACTGGAGGGCTCTGTAGCTCTCGTCCAACCGCATTTCTGCCCGGATCAGCCTGCTTAACTCGGCTGTCCACTCCTGGTTCGGCTGTTCCCCCAAAAACAGCATTCGCACTTCATACTGCGACCAGTACCTCACATGGATGGAGGGGAGAACTTTTCCCTGGTGTCGCTGCTCATGGGCTAGCGCTTCCTTCCAGAGTTCACAGCGGATAGAATCAAACCATCCTAGCAGGACCTGCTCTGATACTGGTCCTCTGTGCTGTATCTGCTTCTCTTGCAACCTCCTTCTGAATTCCTCATCCATGGTGGCTGGTATCTCTCCTCTCCTGCTATCTGGACCTTGGATCCAGGTGATGGTTTGGATGTGTTCATGGCAAGGAAGCACGATCCCACCATTCCCTCCATGGCTCTCAAGTAAGTCTTTCAGCGTGGCTCTCCTGCAGGCTGGTTTGGAGTGTCCCAGTAACTGGAGAGCGAATCCCACTGCTGCCACTAATGTAATGAGCCCCTTTCTCGCTCGGTTCCACTCTCCCGACACTCCTCTGCAGCTATTGAATCAGATTGCAACTTCTGATGGTTCGGTCATCCAATGCTCCGGGATTAGAACTTCAGCTATGTGCCGTTCTAACCCAGTTGTGATAGTTCAGAACAAACACCAGGCAGGCTGTATGTAAGTTCAACCAGGAATCTCTCTTTATTGCAAAATACAGGCTTTTATACACTAAAAGTGGAGGTGCAGACCTCCTGCTCATATTACTCTAACAATACAGCTGTAACCTAAATAACCTAATTAACATGAGCTAATTAACTAATCCCTTTAGACAGCCTAGATGACTCAGACATGACCTTTAGGCCAGACTGGCCATCTTGTAGTTCAGAACATCCAATCAACATTCTCACAATAGCAGAGTTAATTAACACAAACAACAATGGGATCTAATGACTCTTAGATCCCATACTAGAGACTTATTTACAATACACATTTTAGCAGACAACAGACAGACAGGTGCTGTAATTTACATCAGCATCTCCTAACAGTATCTGTCCCAGCATTATGAATCAGCCACTATTCCAATATGGCAAATCCAGGGTCCCCAGAGTCTGTGTATCCTGGGGGACCAGGACCCGAATCCACAGTAATACCACCTCAAGGGTCCCCAGACATACAGCTCACAAAGAGCACCATTCCCCCAAATGCAAGGGCCCACGATCGATCGGCAAGAGGCTAGCATACAGTCCCCTTCAAAAGTCTCTCTCCCTGCTAGATCTGTCACAATCATCAACAGCTGAGTAACTGTGTAGAGAGATGGGAGCTGGCAATTAACCGACAGCTGAGCGGCCAGCTCAGAGAAGGAAGGGCTGAGCTCAGCCCTGACAGTACCCCCTCCTCACGACCCCTCCCCCTCGGAGGACCACCAGGCTTGAGGGGAAAATGTCTATGGAAATCACGGAGGAGGACAGGGGCATGTACGTCCGAGGATGAGAACCAAGATCGTTCCTCCAGACCATACCCTTTCCAATGCACCATGTACTGTGTGCTCCCACGGAACCTACGGGAGTCAACAATGGACTGTACTTCATACTCCTCATGGTTCTCAACCTGTACAGCGAAAGGACATGGCACCAAGGTGGTAAAGCAGTTGCAGACCAAAGGTTTAATAAGGAGATATGAAATACATTAGAAATACGCAGAAAGAAGAAAGGTCTAATGTGTAAGCCACTGGGTTAAACCTGCGAAGAATATGGAAAGGCCCAATAAACAGAGGTGCGAACTTCAGTGAGGGAACACAAAGTCGGAGGTTGCGAGATGAAAGCCAGACCATGTCCCCAATCTGGTAGGAAGGCACAGGCAGGTATATGCGGTCAGCATGGAGTCTGTACCTATCATTAGCATGACGCAAAGCTTCCCGGGGACAATTGGGAAGCAGAATTCAAGGCACTGTTGTGAGCAAACTCTGCCCACGGTAATAGGTCTGACCAGTTGTTATGATGGTCAGAAATATAGCATCGTAGAAATTGCTCCAAGGACTGATTGGCTTGTTCTGCGGCCCCATTAGACTGCTGGTGATATGCAGAGGAGAAAGCAAGCTGAATTCCCAACTGTGCACAAAATGCTAGTCAGAATCGGGACACAAACTGACTACCCCTGTCTGAGACAATCACCTTGGGTAGCCCATGTAAGCGAAAGATCTCCCGAGCAAAAATGGAAGCCAATTCCTTAGAAGTGGGCAACTTCTTAAGTGGAATACAATGACACATCTTTGAGAACTGGTCAACCACCATGAGGTTTAACTGTGTTGCCCTGGGAGTTGGGCAACTCCACATTGAAATCCATAGACAGGTGGGTCCAGGGCCTCGCTCGATTGGGTATGGGTTGTAGGAGGCCCACTGGAAGGTGTCGTGGAGTCTTACTCCGAGAACACACGGAACAGGCAGCTACGAAGGCAGTTACATCAGCACGTAGGTTAGGCTACCAGAATTGTTGGGAAATGGCCCAAATGAGTTGATTCTTTCCAGGGTGACCAGCAGCCTTTGGAGAATGGTAAGTCTGGAGCCTGGCAGCATGGAGACTCTCTGGGACAAAGCAGTGGTCACAAGGTTTCTAAGGAGGAGCATGGACCTGAGCAGCAATTTTGTCACCCAAAGGAGAAGTGAGACTGGTGCAAACCGTGGCCAGAATACGATCAGGAGGAATCACAGGAACTGGAACCAACTCCAACTTGGAAGTGGAGGAAAATGTTGTGACAAGGCATCAGCCATTACATTCGTAGTCTTGGGTAAGAATGAGACAATGTACTTGAAATTTGACAAGAAAAGAACCCATCGCACTCTTCTGGGAGAGAGGCGTTTAGCCTCAGACAAGAATGTGAGATTCTTATGGTCAGTAAGAATGAGAACCAGCACAGTGGTACCTTCGAGGCGATGTCTCCATTCTTTCAGGGCTAAAATGATCGCCAACAGCTCTCTGTCACCAATCTCGTAATTGCACTCCGCAGGTGACAATTTCTTGGAAAAGTAGCCACAAGGATGCATAGCGCTCTCAGAGGTAGGATGTTGAGACAGAAGGGCGCCAACACCAGTCTCAGAAGCATCAACCTCAAGGATAAAAGGTAACATAGGATCAGGATGTGCCAACACAGGAGCAGAAACAAAGGCAGGCTTGAGACTCTCAAAGGCCTTAATGGACTCCGGAGACCAACTCTGTGGGTTGCCGTCCTTTCTGGTCATATCAGTCAGGGGCTTGACAAAAGACGAGAAGTTACGAATAAACTTCCAATAATAGTTGGCAAACCCCAGGAAACGCTGCGGAGAACGTAAACCCACGGGTAGGGGCCACTGTAGGACTGTCAAAAGTTTCTCTGGGTCCATCGAAAAACCAGCAGTGGAAATTACATAGCCCAGGAATTTGACCTGTTCATGCTGGAACTCGCACTTCTCCAGTTTACAATAGAGATTGTTCTCTCTTAGTTTCTGAAGCACACGACAGACATCTGTGTGGTGGCTCTCCAGGAACTTGGAAAATATGAGGATATCATCGAGATAAACCACCACACATAACTGCAACAAATCTCGGAGGATATCGTTAATACATTCCTGGAAAACTACCGGGGCGTTACAAAGACGAAAAGGCATTACGAGGTACTCCTAATGGCCTGTTCTGGTATTAAAAGCAGTTTTCCACTTGTCGCCTTCCTTAATCCGTACAAGATCATATGCCCCTCTCAAATCAAGCTTTGTGAAAACCGTTGCTCCCTTGAGGCAGTAAAATAACTCCGTAATCGACAGAATCGGATAGGCATTCTTAATCGTGAAACGATTGAGACCCCTATCATCAATACAAGGTCTTAGTTCACCACTCTTCTTCTTCACAAAAAAGAAACCAGCACCAGCAGGAGACGAGGATTTGCGGATGAAACATCGAGAAAGTGCGTCTGCAATATACTCCTCCATGGCCTTATCCTCCAAGACCGACAAAGGGTAAACCCGGCCACGAGGGGGTAGGGCACCGGTTTGAAGGTCAATTGCTCAATCATACGGCCGGTGTGGAGGCAAACTACTGGCTTAAACTTTGTTAAAGACATTGCTAAAATCGCGGTACTCCTCTGGCAGGGAGAAGAGTGAAGAGGTGCAGAGAACCTTGGCTACCTTCTGGAAGCATGTCTCACTGCATTGTGGTGACCAGGAGAAAACCTCAGCGCGGAGCCAATCAAAAGAGGGGTTGTGCCTCTGTAACCAAGGATAGCCAATAACCAGCAGAAACTTAGGTGAGGAAATAACTTGGAATTGGATTATCTCATGGTGAAGAGCCCCTACGGCCATGGACAATGGAACCGTCTCATGAGTCACATGGGCAGGCTGTAGTGGTCTCCCGTCAAGAGCCTCAATGGCAAGTGGAGTGTAACACAGCGGCAGCAGAATCGAGTGCTTCAATACAATGGCAGCATCAATGAACAGGCCTGCAGCCTCAGAGTCGATTAGAGCCTGTATCTCGACGGACGACAGCCCAAGAAAGGGTAACCGAAACCAGGGGCTTATCCTTCTGGATAACTGGGGATGAAACAACGCCACCTAAGGTCTGTCTGTGACAGAATCTCAAGGTTCGGGCGTTCCCTTGATGGGTAGGACATGACTTCAAAAATTGACCTGCCTGGCCACATTAAAGGCGCAATCTCTCCCTCCTCCTAAAGGTTCTCTCATCCACAGAGAGTTGCGTGAAACCCAATTGCATGGGTTCACTTTCACTGACCGACTTGGTACCAGGAGGCATGGGAGTTGAGGAAGGCACGGGTGGGACTGCAAAGCTCGGAAATAAACGTACAGGAGGCTTCCACAAGCTCTCCTTAAAAGAGAGTCTTTCTCTGAGTCTGGAGTCAATGAGGATGGCAAACGTGATCAACTTCTCCAGCTCAGTGGATATATCTCAGGCTGCTATCTCATCCCTGATGGTATCCGAGAGACCATGAGAAAAAGCAGCCATGAGGGCCTCATTGTTCCACACAACCTCTGCTGCCAGAGTACGGTATTCAATGGCATAGTCGGCAACAGTTCTCATACTCTGTTCGGTGGAGATGAGGCACTTGGCAGCAGAAGCAGAGCGTGTGGGAACATCAAATACCCTTTTAAACAAAGCCGCAAACTCAGGGTAACAACAGGTTTTTGCGTCTCCCATAGAGGGTTTGTCCAGGCCAAGGCTCTCTCAGAAAGCAAAGATATCACAAAACCTACTATGCTTCTGTCCGTGAGAAATGCCTGGGGAAGCATCTCAAAGTATATCTCAACCTGGTTGAGAAACCCTCTGCATTGGACTGGATCATCCCCAAATCGCTGGGGAAACGGAGCAAAACCAGACATACTTGTTATAGAGGTAATACTTGAGGTGGGTGCTTGCACGGAGACTGGAGCAGCAGCAAGGTCGGCCTGCAACATAGGTTGTACCAGGGCGGCCACATTGGGAGATTCCAGGTGAGCCGCGTGACTCAGGAGCGTTTGTAATGCCATGGTGAACTGATCCATGCAGTGATCCAGTTCATCTAATCTGGAAAAAATATTACCAAGTGGATTGACTGCATCTTCTGAATTCATGGCCTTCGCCTACTGTCAGAAACCATGAAATCAGACCAAGACAGAAGTACAGTTAAATCACACTTGTTTAATAATTATCTTTTTGCCATCTTTCTTCCATTTGGGAGCGTTCCCCCATGAAATCAGACCGAGACAGAAGTACAGTTAAATCACACTTGTTTAATAATAAACATAGCTGCATTAACTGTTTCCTGACTCAGCCTGTGGAAAATTCTGTGTGCCCGTGGCTGTGCAGGCCGGGAGGATCCCTATTCACCAGTGGCTCCTACAGGGGTAGCGCTACACCAAGAGGGTCACCTCCACACAGCGACAAAGTGCAAAACAAGGCATGGTAAGTCAGTGTTGGGAAAAAAGATCAGCTGCAGGGAACCAATGAGCAATAATGGCGAGTAGTCCTTGCCTGTCTTTTTGAGACACATCTTCCACAGCTCAAGTCCTCTTTAAAGTCATTATAAATGGTATTTTCTTAATAACAAACAAGTGTATATTTACCTGCTCTGTGCAATGGAATGGCAGAGTGGCCCCAAACCTCCTCTTCTCAGGCCTCCAGCCGTGCTCTTGGCTCCTCTCCCCGCGAGTGCCACCATAGAAATTCGTTTTCTATAGGGGCACTCTTGCAGGCTCGCTCCTATTAACACAGACAGAGTGAACTGGCCTCGCCTCCTGCTCCCTCGTCACTGGCTTTGATTGACAGCAGCAGAGACCATTGGCCTCAGAAAAGCCTGAGAAACCAGAAAGCAGGGGGAAGGACGAGCTAAAGATGGGCACCATGCTGGATCAAATGAGGGCTCAGGTAAGTAAAAGTGTGTGGGTGGGGGGAACTACACCAAGACCTAAACATTTTTTATTTACATCAATACATGGAATGCATTAAGGTAGAAAATGCTTAGGTTTTTTAACCAATTTAAGGATAGGCCTAGTGCCAATATGGGATGAACTAGTTTGAAAAAAAAAGTGCAAAAGTTGACCCCTGTGCTGCAATGGGAGTTTCCTCGACTCCACTGTATGTCATTTGTGCTGTACTCATAATGTAGTAGACAGGTACAGATACAAAATTCAAGATTTAAAACATTGCACTTGCATCGCCAAGAAAGGGATAAAAGTTATAATTGGTTGTATTTAGCATTTTCAAGAACGCCTCGTTGCTAAACATTATTCTGTTTTTTTCCAGGAGGTCTTCTTTAATTTTCATCTTTCTCTAGAGAAAAAGAACAAAACAATTCTATGCGCTAAGAAAACTCTAATACTTTTGGTAATTAAAACCGTAGGTGTGATTTTCAGACAGCCCTTGCAAGCTCTGTTATGTGAATGAACACGATGAAGGAGAATCATGCAAGGAATTTGATGTCTAAAGTGCCCTATTGTAATAAGCCATCTGTTATAATTACAGCCTGTCAAAGCACATAATGATAATCAGGGAAAATATCCCCATTGTAACATGGATCACACAATAAATGTATCATATGGACAAGCCTAAAGGACTATTGAGTATGTGGGTGTGCCAACTGCATTTTATAACAATTTGAATAATACCAGTTAGGTGCCGGGCTGGAGCGCAGCATTTGTTTACAGCGCATAATGAACAAATCACAATACATACTTTTATAATATTAATAGGGGAGTAAGGGGCTCTCATTTGCAACCTAATAGGAGAAAGATTGCTGAGATATTAGTGGTTGGAAGAGTAACGCTTTCCATAGACATAAGACAGCTGTCGGCCATTAAAGTAAATGTAAACCCTAATCTGTTAGTTAAAATAATGAGCACTGTATATCATAAACAATTGCCATGTTCTTATTTTCAGAAAATCCTATTTTTTATTTTAAGGGCCCTTTAAACTCTTTGTGTTGGGGTAATGCATGAGTTACATGTGATGCTGCTTTGTGTTGCAATGCCATTTGAATGGAACCCTAAAGCACCTGCATTGCAATGCGCCACAACGCCCAGCAATGCACAGTAGTGCATTATAATGCATTGTGTTATTGAATGCATGTTATATTGTGCTATTACGCACTTCAAAAATGAAAGTGGGTAATTCATCTGGATCTCAGTGCTGCTAATCACTTCTTTCAACCACTTCCTACTGGCCTACTGATGGTGACAACAGTAGACCACGCCTAGGCAATCTATGTGGCATGGCTGCTTGTAGCCTTTACTAGGGATGCATATAATAGAGTGACAATGCAGAAACGCAATTTGGAGACAGGTGTTACCCTGCAACAGGAAGTGGTTGGTTAAGCTATATGTTAGATTTTACTTACTTTACTAAATTAAACTTTTCCTATGAGAAATATGGGGCCTGACATTTAGAACCTTATTCTGGCCTGTCTGTTATACTGATCCTCTAGTTTCAATGCTTTCTGAGTCACTGGCCTGGAAAAGCCAGAAATCTTCATGATTTTGGTGTGTGATTAAAGCGGACCTCCACTCAACAGTGAAATCCTCCTTCCCACTCCACAACACATTTGAAGTTTTTTTTTTCTGTATTGCAAGAAGCAGATACTTTTTTGACAGGTACCCACTTCCTCAACTCTCACCTTGGGGAGTATGAAGTCACTTGTCCCACCCCTTTCCAATCCACAGACTCCTGGGACATGGCACATACCCCAGGAGGCTGCAGGACCAGTCTCATTCACTTGCTCCCAAATACAAGATGGTGGACACACAGTGGTGAGAAGAATTGGCTGCAGGATGCCAGCGCTGGACTCCATAGACTGATAAGCACCTGCTGACTTGTAATTTTGAAAAAAAGGGTGAAGTTCCTCTATAACTCAAAGTATTGAAACCAGAGGATCAGTACAACAGACAAACAACTAGGATTTTCAGAATGTGAAGAGCATTAGGAGATTTGGTGCAATGTCTTAGTATTTCTGCTACAATACGCTTAGAGTGGGTTGGTGTTTGGTGTAAGAACCTGTCTCCCACACCCGCTTTCCATAACTGCCAAAAACTGGTCACTCATTGTCTCACTGACTTCATTAGCATGATTCAGCTGCACTGTGTTGTTTCTTTTCCCAGCCATGCAAAGCCAGTATGTACAGTATCTCACAAAAGTGAGTACACCCCTCACATTTTTGTAAATATTTTATTATATCTTTTCATGTGACAACACTGAAGAAATTACACATTGCTACAATGTAAAGTAGTGAGTGTACATCTTGTATAACAGTGTAAATTTGGTGTCCCCTCAAAATAACTCAACACACAGCCATTAATGTCTAAACCGCTGGCAACAAAAGTGAGTACACCCCTAAGTAAAAATGTCCAAATTGGACCCAATTAGCTATTTTCCCTACCCGATGTCATGTGGTTCGTTAGTGTTACAAGGTCTCAGGTGTAAATGGGGAGCAGGTGTGTTAAATTTGGTGTTATCACTCTCACTCTCTCATACTGGTCACTGGAAGTTCAACATGGCACCTCATGGCAAAGAATCAGCGTCATATCCAGAGGTTGTTTTTGGGAAATAGACGTATGAGTGCTGCCAGTATTGCTGCAGAGGTTGAAAGGGTGGGGCGGTCAGCCTGTCAGTGCTCAGACCATATGCTGCACACTGCATCAAATTGGTCTGCATGGCTGTCGTCCCAGAAGGAAGCCTCTTCTAAAGACTATGCACAAGAAAGCCCAAAAACAGTTTGCTGAAGACAAGCAGACTAAGGACATGGATTACTGGAACCAAGTCCCGTGGTCTGATGAGACCAAGATAAACTTATTTGGTTCAGATGGTGTCAAGCGTGTGTGGCGGCAAACAGGTGAGGAGTATAGGCATGTGCATTTCGTTTCGTTCCGAATCGAAATTCGGACGAATTTTTCATTATTCGGAAATTCGGATGCATCCGAATTTCCGAATGACAAAAGTAAAGAATTTAAACGAATCCGAAAAAAAACGAACGAATTCGAATCGAATTCGAAAACATATTCGAATCGAATTCGAAAACATATTCGAATCGAATTCGAAAACATATTCGAAAACATATTCGAATCGAATTCGAAAACATAATTAAATTAAAAAAAAATAGAAAACGTTTTTCTAAAAAAAACAATAAGGTAGAATATAAAATAATAAAGCAATAGAATATGTATATATATATATATATATATATATATATACGATATATATATATATATGAATTTGAATTTGAATTGAAAATACTATTATAGAATATAAAATAATAGAAAAGAAAAGCATAAAAAAACATATATATATATATATATATATATATATATATATATATATATATATATATATATATATATATATATATATATATATATATATATATATGTTTTTTTATGCTTTTCTTTTCTATTATTTTATATTCTATAATAGTATTTTCAATTCAAATTCAAATTCATTCTATACGAAATTCGAATTTCGGAACATGGCTTCTGAAGTTTGAATTTCGTATAGAATGAATTCGAATTTGAATAGAAAAGATTAGAACAGAAAATAATAGAAAAGTATAGACTAGAAAAACAATAGAACAGAATAGAAGAAAATATAATATATATATTATATTTTCTTCTATTCTGTTCTATTGTTTTTCTAGTCTATTCTTTTCTATTATTTTCTATTCTATTCTAATCTTTTACATTCAAATTTGATTTCGGTCTATATGAAATTCGAATTTTGGAAGATGTTATATATATATATATATATATATATATATATATATATATATATATATATATAATTTTCTATTCTGTTTCATTGTTTTTCTATGCTATTCTTTTCTATTCTATTCTAAACTTTTCTATTCGAATTTGAATTCATTCTATACGAAATTCGAATTTCGGAAGATGGCTTCTGAAAGTGGAATTTCGTATAGAATGAATTCGAATTTGAATAGAAAAGATTAGAATAGAAAATAATAGACTAGACAAACAATAGAACAGAACAGAATAAAATATAATATATATAATTTATTCTATTCTGTTCTATTGTTTTTCTAGTCTTTTCTCTTCTACTCTATTCTAATCTTTTTTATTCAAATTCAAATTCATATTATAAGAAATTCAAATTTCGGAAGATGGTTTTATATATATATATATATATATATATATATATATATATATATATATATATATATGTGTGTGTGTGTATATGTATAATATATATATATGTATAAAACCATCTTCCGAAATTTGAATTTCTTATAAAATGAATTCGAATTTGAATAGAAAAGATTAGAACAGAGTAGAAGAGAAAAGACTAGAAAAACAATAGAACAGAATAGAAAAAATTATATATATTATATTTTATTCTGTTCTATTCTAATCTTTTCTATTCAAATTCGAATTCATTCTATACGAAATTCCACTTTCAGAAGCCATCTTCCGAAATTCGAATTTCGTATAGAATGAATTCAAATTCGAATAGAAAAGTTTAGAATACTGTAGAATAGAAAAGAATAGCATAGAAAAACAATGAAACAGAATAGAAAATTTTATATATATATATATATATATTCAAATTTGGAAGATGTTTTATATATATATATATATATATATATATATATATATATATAAAACATCTTCCAAATTTGAATATAAAAGATTAGAATAGAATAGAAAATAATAGAAAAGAATAGACTAGAAAAGATTAGAACAGAGTAGAAGAGAAAAGACTAGAAAAACAATAGAACAGAATAGAAGTTCTAATTCGAATTCATTCTATAAGAAATTCAAACTTCAGAAGCCATGTTCCGAAATTCGAATTTCGTATAGAATGAATTTTAATTGAAAAGACTATTATAGAATATAAAATAATAGAAAAGAAAAGCATAAAAAAACAATAGAAGAGTAATAATACAAAAATATTACCGTATTTATCGGCGTATAACACGCACTGGCGTATAACACGCACCCCAAGTTTAGGAGGGAATTTTAAGGAAAAAAAAACTTTTAGGAGGGAAGTTTAAGGGAAAAAAACTTACATTTAAATGCCCATCATTGCAGCCTTCTCAGTGCAGCCTTGCCCCAGTGCAGCCATGTCAGTGCAGCCTTGTCAGTGCAGCCTTGTCAGTGCAGCCTTCCCAGTGTCCATTGCAGCCTAATCCCAGTGCAGCCTTGCCCCAGTGCAGCCTTGCCCCAGTGCAGCCTTGCAGCTCGCAGTTTGAAAATCCTGTGATCCCCTGCGATCCTGAGCTTCAAAATCGCCGACCGCGATTTGAAAATGGTGCCGCCGGCGCCAAAATACACAGAGCCGGTCCTCGGCTCTTCTCGGCGGCTCTCGTTCACTTTCGGCTCCACTCGTAGTCCCGCCCGGGATGGGCGTGACTGTGAGTGGAGCTATCCGAACCTAGCCGAGTACACTCGGCTAGGTTCGGGCGGCACTCGAGTGAAGCTGAAAGTGGCCGAGAAGAGCCGAGGACCGGCTCTGTGTATTTCGGCGCCATTTTCAAATCGCAGTCGGCGATTTTGAAGATCTGTCAGCTCAGGATCGCAGGGGATCGGCGTATAACACGCACCCATGATTTTCCCCTGATTTTAAGGGGAAAAAAGTGCGTGTTATATGCCGATAAATACGGTATATATATTTATATATATTTTTTTTATTTTTATTTTTTTTCTATGCTGGTCTATTGTTTTTCTATTCTTTTCTATTCTTTTCTATTTTATTCTAATCTTTTCTATTTGAATGCGAAATCATTCTATACGAAATTTGAATTTCCGAAAATGGTTATACAGAAACAGAATGAAATAGAATGAAATCGAATTCTAATAGAAAAGACTAGAACAGAAAAACAATAGAACAGAATAGAAAAAAATATATATATATATATATACACACACATCTTCCGAAATTGGAATTTGGTACAGAATGAATTCAAATAGAAAAGATTAGAATAGAACAGAAAATAATATAAAAGAATAGCATAGAAAAACAATAGAACAGAATAGAAAAAAATATAAAATATTCTATTCTAATCTTTTCTATTCGAATTCATTCTGTACCAAATTCCAATTTCGGAAGATGGTTTTATTTATTTTTATATATATATAAAATATTTCTTTCTATTCTGTTCTATTGTTTTTCTATTCTATTCTTTTCTATTAGAATTTGATTTCATTCTATTTCTATATAACTATTTTCTGAAATTCGAATTTTGTATAGAATGAATTTGAATTCAAATAGAAAAGATCAGAATATAATAGAAAATAATAGAAAAACAATAGAACAGAATAGAAAAAATATTTTATATATATATATATATATATATATATATATATATATATATATATATATATATATATATATATATATATATAAAACCATCTTCCAAAATTTGAATTTCGTATAAAATTAATTTGAATAGAAAAGATTAAAATAGAGTAGAAAGAATAGACTAGAAAAACAATAGAACAGAATAGAATAAGATATAATATATATATTATATTTTATTCTGTTCTGTTCTATTGTTTTTCTAGTCTATTCTTTTCTATTCAAATTCAAATTCATTCTATACGAAATTCGAATTTCAAAAGCCATCTTCCGAAATTCGAATTTCGTATAGAATGAATTCAAATTCGAATAGAAATGTTTAGAATAGAATAAAAAAGAATAGCATAGAAAAACAATGAAACAGAATAGAAAAAAAATATATATATTATATTTTATTCTCTTCTGTTCTATTGTTTTTCTAGTCTATTCTATTTCTATTCTAATCTTTTCTATTCAAATTCGAATTCATTCTATACGAAATTCTAATTTTAGAAGCCATCTTCCGAAATTCGAATTTCGCATAGAATTAATTCAAATTCGAATAGAAAAGTTTAGAATAGAATAGAAAAGAATAGCATAGAAAAACAATAGAACAGAATAAAAAAAAAATATAATATATATATTTAACCATCTTCCAAAATTGGAATTTGGTACAGAATGAATTCGAATTCAAATAGAAAAGCTTAGAATACAATATATTATATTTTTTTCTATTCTGATCTATTGTTTTTCTATGCTATTCTTTTATACTTTCTATTCTATCCTAATCTTTTCTATTGGAATTCGATTTCATTCTATACGAATTTCAAATTTCGCAAAATGGTTATATATAGTTTACTTTTTCAAATTCAGTTATTGTTTTTTTCGAATTTTATAGTTTTTTTCGAATGTGGTAGAAATTTTTCGAATTTGACAGTTTTTTCGAATGTGGTAGAATTTTTTCGAATTTAATATTTTTTTCAAATGTAGTAACATTTTTTTTGAATTTGATAGTTTTTTTCGAATGTGGTAGAATTTTTTCGAATTTGACAGTTTTTTTCGAATGTGGTAGAATTTTTTCGAATTTAATATTTTTTTCAAATGTAGTAACATTTTTTTTGAATTTGATAGTTTTTTTCGAATGTGGTAGAATTTTTTCGAATTTGATAGTTTTTTCGAATGTGGTAGAATTTTTTCGAATTTGACAGTTTTTTTCGAATGTGTTAGAATTTTTTCGAATTTGATACAGTACCTGACCGCGAGATTGTGTTTCCAGCGCGATACCATCGCGCTGGTTCTCGGCGACAGGGTACTGTGAATGTCGCGCTGGCTCGCTCATCGGGAAAGGAAAACTTTGTTTTCCTTCCGCGATGAGTGACAGGCAGTGCTGACAGCTGTTTGGTATGAATCCTAAGGCGGGAACACCGCGCCAAATTTTAAATGAAAAAACCGGCTTGGTTTCTCCCCTCGGAGGCATACCAGGCCCTTAGGTCTGGCATGGATTGTAAGGGGAACCCCCTATGCCGAAAAATCGGCGTGGGGGTCCCCCCCAAATCCATACCAGACCCTTATCCGAGCATGCAGCCCGGCCGGCCAGGAAAGGGGGTGGGGACGAGCGAGCGGCCCCCCCCTCCTGAGCCGTACCAGGCCGCATGCCCTCAACATGGGGGGTGGGTGCCTTGGGGGAGGGGGGCGCCCTGCGGCCCCCCACCCCAAAGCACCTTGTCCCCATGTTGATGAGGACAAGGGCCTCTTCCCGACAACCCTGGCCGTTGGTTGTCGCGGTCTGCGGGCGGGGGGCTTATCGGAATCCGGGAGCCCCCCTTAATAAGGGGGCCCCCAGATCCCGGCCCCCCACCCTGTGTGAATGAGTTTGGGGTACATGGTACCCCTACCCATTCACCTAGGGAAAAGTGTCAATGTAAAAAAAAACACACTACACAGGTTTTAAGAATAATTTATTAGTCAGCTCCGGGGGTCTTCTTCCGACTTCGGGGGGTCCCCTTCCGACTTCTCCCGGTGTTCGGCCTCTTCTCCCGGTGTTCGGCCTCTTCTCCCGGGACCCACCGCTATCTTCTTCCAGCTCTATTGCCAGCGAGGGGCCCGGTCTGCTGCCGCTGTCTTGTCGCCGCTGTCTCGCCGCCGCTGTCTTGCCGCTTCTTCTCTTCTTTTCTTCTTCCCCGATGTTGACACGACGCTCTCTCCGACTCGAATGCTGTGTGCGAGCTGCGGAGCCATTTATATAGGCGGTAACCCCGCCCCCTTACGACGTCATGGTCCCAGCATGCGCAGGGACTCTGGCGTCATAAGGGGGCGTGACCCCAGAGTCCCTGCGCATGCTGGGACCATGACGTCGTAAGGGGGCGGGGTTACCGCCTATATAAATGACTCCGCAGCTCGCACACAGCATTCGAGTCGGAGAGAGCGTCGTGTCAACATCGGGGAAGAAGAAAAGAAGAGAAGAAGCGGCAAGACAGCGGCGGCGAGACAGCGGCGACAAGACAGCGGCAGCAGACCGGGCCCCTCGCTGGCAATAGAGCTGGAAGAAGATAGCGGTGGGTCCCGGGAGAAGAGGCCGAACACCGGGAGAAGAGGCCGAACACCGGGAGAAGTCGGAAGGGGACCCCCCGAAGTCGGAAGAAGACCCCCGGAGCTGACTAATAAATTATTCTTAAAACCTGTGTAGTGTGTTTTTTTTTACATTGACACTTTTCCCTAGGTGAATGGGTAGGGGTACCATGTACCCCAAACTCATTCACACAGGGTGGGGGGCCGGGATCTGGGGGCCCCCTTATTAAGGGGGGCTCCCGGATTCCGATAAGCCCCCCGCCCGCAGACCCCGACAACCAACGGCCAGGGTTGTCGGGAAGAGGCCCTTGTCCTCATCAACATGGGGACAAGGTGCTTTGGGGTGGGGGGGGGCGCAGGGCGCCCCCCTCCCCCAAGGCACCCACCCCCCCATGTTGAGGGCATGCGGCCTGGTACGGCTCAGGAGGGGGGGGGGGCGCTCGCTCGTCCCCACCCCCTTTCCTGGCCGGCCGGGCTGCATGCTCGGATAAGGGTCTGGTATGGATTTGGGGGGGACCCCCATGCCGATTTTTCGGCATAGGGGGTTCCCCTTACAATCCATGCCAGACCTAAGGGCCTGGTATGCCTCCGAGGGGGGAACCCACGCCGGTTTTTTTATTTAAAATTTGGCGCGGTGTTCCCGCCTCAGGATTCATACCAGACAGCTGTCAGCACTGCCTGTCACTCATCGCGGAAGGAAAACAAAGTTTTCCTTTCGCGATGAGTGAGCCATCTCGGCGCTGGCCCCTGCGACGGGGCTCGTAGGTGTCAAATCTCGCCGAGAAGTGCGGCGAGATTGACACAATATCGCGGTCACCTACTGTAGTTTTTTTCGAATACGGTCGAATTTTTTCGAATGCGGTCGAATTTTTTCGAATTCGAATACGAAACGAAACGAATTCCGAAAACGAATGTAATGAATGCAACGAATTTAACTAAACGAATTAAGTTAAATAACGAATCGAAACGAAACTAAACTAAACAAATTTTTTCATCCTGCACATGTCTAGAGGAGTACAAAGACAAGTGTGTCTTGCCTACAGTCAAGGATGGTGGTGGGAGTGTCATGGTCTGGGGGCTGCATGAGTGCTGTCGGCAGTGCCGGGACAAGGTCATTTGGTGCCCAGGGCGAAGATGGCAAACTGCGCCCCCCCCAATTATTGTCACTGTTCACTCTCTGGGGATTTCCGCAGGTATTCTTGCCCACATTCCCTCCAGCTCTCCTTTCTGTACAAATCCCCCCAGATCTCCTCTCTGCACTGCACACATCCCTCCAGCTCTCCTTTCTTTACAAATCCCCCCAGATCTCCTCTCTGCACACATTCCCTCCAGCTCTCCTTTCTGTACAAATCCCCCAGATCCCTCTATTCACACATCCCTCCAGCTCTCCTTTCTGTACAAATCCCCCCAGATCTCCTCTCTGCACACATCCCTATAGCTCTCTTTTCTCTACAAATCCCCCCAGATCTCCTCTCTGCACACATCCCTCTAGCTCTCCTTTCTTTACAAATCCCTCCAGATCCCTCTCTGCACAAATCCCTACAGCTCTCTTTTCTCTACAAATCCCCCCAGATCTCCTCTCTGCACACATCCCTCCAGCTCTCCTTTCTTTACAAATCCCCCCAGATCCCTCTCTGCACACATCCCTCCAGCTCTCCTTTCTTTACAAATCCCCCTAGATCCCTCTCTGCACACATCCCTCCAGCTCTCCTTTCTTTATAAATCCCCCCAGATCCCTCTATTCACACATCCCTCCAGCTCTCCTTTCTGTACAAATCCCCCCAGATCCCTCTCTGCACACATTCCCTCCAGCTCTCCTTTCTGTACAAATCCCCCCAGATCTCCTCTCTGCACACATCCCTCCAGCTCTCCTTTCTGTACAAATCCCCCCAGATCCCTCTCTGCACACATCCCTACAGCTCTCTTTTCTCTACAAATCCCCCCAGATCTCCTCTCTGCACACATCCCTCCAGCTCTCCTTTCTTTACAAACCCCCCAGATCCTTCTCTGCACACATCCCTCCAGCTCTCCTTTCTTTACAAATCCCCCCAGATCCCTCTCTGCACACATCCTTCCAGCTCTCCTTTCTTTACAATTCCCCCCAGATCCCTCTATTCACACATCCCTCCAGCTCTCCTTTCTGTACAAATCCCCCCAGATCCCTCTCTACACACATTCCCTCCAGCTCTCCTTTCTCTACAAATCCCCCCCAGATCTCTCTGCACACATCCCTCTAGCTCTCCTTTCTTTACAAATCCCTCCAGATCCCTCTCTGCACACATTCCTACAGCTCTCTTTTCTCTACAAATCCCCCCAGATCTCCTCTCTGCACACATCCCTCCAGCTCTCCTTTCTTTACAAATCCCCCCAGATCCCTCTCTGCACACATCCCTCCAGCTCTCCTTTCTTTACAAATCCCCCCAGATCCCTCTCTGCACACATCCTTCCAGCTCTCCTTTCTTTACAATTCCCCCCAGATCCCTCTATTCACACATCCCTCCAGCTCTCCTTTCTGTACAAATCCCCCCAGATCCCTCTCTGCACACATTCCCTCCAGCTCTCCTTTCTCTACAAATCCCCCCCAGATCTCCTCCCTGCACACATCCCTCCAGCTCTCCTTTCTGTACAAATCCCACAGATCCCTCTCTGCACACATTCACTCCAGCTCTCCTTTCTTTACAAATCCCCCCAGATCTCCTCTCTGCACACATCCCTCCAGCTCTCCTTTCTGTAGAAATCCCCCCAGAGCTCCTCTCTGCACACATCCCCCAGATCTCCTTTTCTGCACACATCCCTCTAGCTCTCCTTTCTCTACAAATCCCCCCAGATCTCCTCTCTGCTAACCCCCCCCTTTCACTGTTCCCTCTGCACAAATTGCTACCTCTTCTCTCAGCACATATTCCCCCATCCCCCACACCTTTACAGTGCACTCCTGTCCTCTCTGTTGAACTTCAGTGTTTGGCAATCCCTCACCTCTTCCGATAGCCACCAGTCTCTATGGTATGTGCAGGCTTTTTTTTTTTTATTCAGAGTACAGAGAGCGCCACCTGCTGTAGCACAGAGCCGATGAGGAGTTTCAGAGCTCCTCGGCTCCGTGCTACAATGTCTCAGTAGCAGCAGCAAGCGGGGATAATCTGCCTCTGGAGTCACTGCAGCTGTGGCTTACAGTGCTGGTGGCAGAAGCATGCACAAGGGCTCGAGGGCAGCAGCAGTGAGTGCCCAGAGCTAACACAGAAAAGCCAGTAGAGGAAGTGAGCTCTGCATAAAACTTCCTCTACTGGCTATGTGTTACCTGACAGGTCGGAGAGGAGAGGGCTGGCAATACACACGTTTTTTCTGAACTGCTGGTTCCTCCTCGGCGGCTCCTCCCGCAGCTTCGGCAGCAGCTCTCTGCTCTCCTCCTATACCGCCTCCGGCCGTGAGTGACGTCGCGCTGACGGGACTACAAAGCGCCTTCATAGGGGGAGTGAAGGGGCAGCTCTGACAGGATAGCTGGTGCGGACTGTGTAGGCTTGTGCCAGGTGCAGGAGCACACTTGGCACATTACAGCAGTAAGGTACAGACAATTACAGTACAGCGAGGGGTGCCAACTAGTGTGTACTGTGAAGCACACTGCCAGCACTTCACCTGCGCCCCCCTCCTTCCCACAAATTGTACCGCCCAGGGCATCCGCCCCTTCCGCCCCTGCCTTGTACCGGCCCTGGCTGTCGGCACTGGGGAGCTACAGTTCATTGAGGGAACTTTGAATGCCAACATGTACTGTGACATACTGAAGCAGAGCATGATCCCCTCCCTTTGGAGACTGGGCCGGAGGGCAATATTCCATCATGATAATGACCCCAAACACGCCTCCAAGACGACCACTGCCTTGCTAAAGAAGCTGAGGGTAAAGGTGATGGACTGGCCAAGCATGTCTCTAGACCTAAACTCTAGTGAGCATTTGTGGGGCATCCTCAAACGGAAGGTGGAGGGGCGCAAGATCTCTAAAATTCACCAGCTCTGTGATGTCCTCATGGAGGAGTGGAAGAGGACTCCAGTGGCAAGCTGTGAAGCTCTGGTGAACTCCATGCCCAAGAGGGTTAGGTCAGTGCTGGAAAATAATGGTGGCCACACAAAATATTGACACTTTAGACCCAATTTGGACATTTTCACTTAGGGGTGTAATCACTTTTTTGCCAGCGGTTTAAACATTAATGGCTGTGTTTTGAGGGGACAGCAAATTTATACAAGCTGTACACTCACTACTTTACATTGTAGCAAAGTGTCATTTCTTCACAAATAAAAAAAGAATATATGTTAAAAATGGATACGTTAAAATTTTAAAAATAACAAAACCAGGTTGTGAAAGAGTCAAGTATCTAATGACTGAGATCTAGCATGACACTGAAGACTGCCACATTTAATTTTTCTCCTCGAGCCTTAATTTTCTAGCATTGCTATAGTAACATAGTAAGAAAACAGCCTGAAGGTACAGAGGGCCAGAGTAGGCCTTAAAGTCATTTTCATGGAAAAGAGTTAAGCTTAATGTAACTAATCTAGTAAATGTTTGTTCATGTTTTAAAAGCCTTGTTTCTATGTATAGTTTGTAATGATGTAAGTACAAGAAGTAGCAGAGATGTTAGTTCAGGCTGAACTTTAATCAGCTGATAATGTAGTGACACCAATAGTGTGCTGTGTCTGCTTGGTGGTGACAGTGGAATGAACAATGACCCCCTTTTTGGTGTCAGAGGGATGTGGAGTGCCCGCTCATTGGTGGAAGTCAGACAAAGAATGCTCCACCTTCTTGGTGTTCGAAGGATGATTGATTCCCCCCTTGTTAGTGGCATTAGAAGTGCCCCTTTGTTGGTGTTAGTGGGATTAAGAGTGTACTTTCAGTAATGTCAGAAGGATGAAGTGTGCTCCCCTCATTGGTGGCAGTGGGAGAAAGAGTGCCTCCTCATTAGTGGAAGTGGGATGAAGAATGCCTTCTTGGTGTTTTTTTTAGAAATAAAGAGTGCTCTCTTTGTTGGGAGCAGTGGCATACACTGCCATAGAGGTACAGAAGGCGCTGACAAGTTTAACCCACCTTAATCTTCCTAGAATGTGGGGTTCTTTTTATCTATTTCCCCCATTGCAGACATTTCCCCTCATATCTTGTTCTGAAAGAAAATGTAGCCCTCCTTTAAGGGAGTTATGAGAAATGGCCCTCCCCAAACAGGATATTGCACTAAACCTGTAGTCAAATAAGAGAATCAGTACCTTCACTTAGTGGAAGAGTGGGATTGATAATAAAGTTGGCAGTGCCTTCGCCCCGGACATGGCCTCTTTGAACAGAGGGGATTCCTTTCCTGGGAAATTAATCAGGAATTTAAATAAAGTAATTGGGCACAGAAGAACTACTGCAACCAGCATATAACATTAACCATAACTAAATAGATGCACAACAGTATAGAAATAATACAAGCTTTATATAAGAAAGGATTAAAGTGATTGTAAAGGCAGAAGGTTTTTTTTTTATCTTAATGCTTACCATGCATTAAGAAAAAAAACCTTCTGTGGGTAGCAGCCCCCTTCAGCCCATGTAATACTTACCTAAGCTAGTCTTTATTCAGCGATGTTGCAGGAGTGTCTAAAATGCCCAAGACTCCCCTCTTCATTGGCTGAGACAGCAGCGAGGTGAAATTGGCTCCTGCTGCTGTCAATCAAAATCATTCAGCCAATCAGGAAAGAGAGGGGCGGAGTCGGGTCATGGCTCCGTGTCTGAATGGACACAGGAAGCTGTGACTCAGCTCGGGTGCCCCCATAGCAAGCTGCTTGCGGTGGGCGCACTCAACAGGAGGGAGGGGCAAGAAGCACAGAAGAGGGACCTGAAAGAAGGATCTGGGCTGCTCTGTGCAAAACCAACTGCACAGAGAAGGTAAGTATAACATGTTTGTCTTAAAAAAAAATGAGACTTTACAATCACTTTAACCACTTAAGCCCCAGACCATTTGGCTGGCCAAAGACCAGAGCACTTTTTGCGATTCAGTATTGCGTCGCTTTAAATGACAATTGAGCGGTCGTGCGACGTGGCTCCAAAATAACATTGACGTCCATTTTTCCCCACAAATAGAGCTTTCTTTTGGTTGTATTTGATCACCTCTGCGGTTTTTATTTTTTGCGCTATAGACAAAAAAAAGCGACAATTTTGAAAAAAACGCATTATTTTTAACTTTTTGCTATAATAAATATCCCCCAAAAATATATAAAACATTTTTTTTCTCCTCAGTTTAGGCCGATACGTATTCTTTTACATATTTTTGGTAAAAAAAAATCGCAATAAGCGTTTATTGATTGGTTTGCGCAAAAGTTATAGTGTCTACAAAATAGGGAATAGTTTGATGGCATTTTTATTAATAATTTTTTTTTTACTAGTAATGGCAACGATCAGCAATTTTTATCGTGACTGCGACATTATGGCGGACGGATCGGACACTTTTGGAGCGATTTTGGGACCATTCACATTTATACAGTGATCAGTGCAATTAAAATTGCATTGATTACTGTGTAAATGTGACTGGCAGTGAAGGGGTTAACCACTAGGGGGCAATGAAGGGGTTAAGTGTGTCCTAGGGAGTGATTCTAACTGAGGGGCTATGTGTGACATGACACTGATCACTGCTCCCGATCACAGGGAGCGGTGATCAGTGTCCTGTCACTAGGCAGAACGGGGAAATGCTTGTTTACATCAGCATTTCCCCGTTCTTCCTCTCTGTGAAACGATCGCAGGTATCCCCACGAACGATCACACTCACGGAGGTCGCGCGGGCACACGCCCGCAAACTGCTTCTTAAAGGGCTACGTACAGGTATGTTAATCTGCCTGTACGTGCCCTTCTGCCGACGTATATCGGCGTGAGCCGGTCGGCAAGCGATTAATAACAGTACATACATTTAATGAAGAAAAACTAATTGTCAGTAAAAGGGCCAATAGGAGTCCTGATGGAATTATGCACATATACCCAGTTATATATAGTTATTTGTGGAGATACCTCCAGATTAGAGATGAGCTCTGTTCGTTTGCTCGCAAATTAACCGAACAGATGGGGCGTTCGTGGGAAATTCGAGCGCCGCAGAATGCCCCATAATGCACTGCAAGATCACAGTGCATTGACGTCTGATGATTGGCCAAAGCATGCACCTGACCAGCACGCTCTGCTGTGAGAGCCATAATTGGCCAAAGGCAGGGTGCCTTTGGCCAATCATGGCTCAGGGGGACTAAGTCCACGTCCCACACTATATAAGGCTGGTTACATAGCAGCCGTGTATAGTGTGTGGACAGAGATAGATTGAGCTAGATTAGGCAGGCAGGTTAGTTAGTGGCGTTCAGGCAGTGTATTTAACCACTTCCATACCAAGCACTTCCCCCCTTCCTGCCCAGGACAATTTTTAGCTTTCAGCGATGTCGCACTTTGAATGACAATTGCGCGGTCATGCAACACTGTACCCAAACAAAATTTTTATCACTTTCTTCCCACAAATAGAGCTTTCTTATGGTGGTATTTGATCACCTCTGCGGTTTTTCATTTTTGCGCTATAAACAAAAAAAGACAGACAATTTAAAAAAAAAAAATTTGATGGGCACTGATAGGCGTCACTGATAGGCAGCAATGAAGGCGATGTCCATCCTTTTTCAATCACGGCACCTACGGCCACGAAAAAAAAAAACTCTGTCTCGGTGGAAGGCGTTCCGCTGACTGCTGTCTTTTTGCGGTGACAGCTGTTATATAGGCAAGGGCGGGGCCACCCGGTGATGTAACCAAGTGGCCCTGCCCCTTCTGACATCATGTGCCGTCAGAGGGGGGTGGGGTCATCCGGTTACATCAGCAAGTGGCCCCGCCCTTGCCTATATAACAGCTGTCACCGCGAAGACAGCAGTCGGCGGGGCTCCTCCCATCAAAGCGGAGCTTCTTTTTTTCTTTCTATTTTTCGGGTCCATCAGCGCCCTGATTGAAGGAGGATGGATATTATGGGAAACTTCTTTTTTTTTTTCTTTTTTAATAAAGGAATTGTCAAAAACTGCCTTTTGTGTTTTTTACTTTTTGAAACTTTTTTTGGTGAATGGGTTGGGGTACAATGTGCCCCATACCCATTCACATAGGGGGGGCAGGATCTGGGTGCCCCCTTGTCAAAGGGGGCTTCCAGATTCCGATAAGCCCCCCACCCCAGACCCCCAAAACCACCAGGCAAGGGTTGTTGGGATGAGGCCCTTGTCCCCATCAACATGGGGGGGTGTTAAGCTCATTCCTACGCCAGATGAATGTTCCAGCAAAATCCTATTGCAGAGGCCCCTGATGATGATGTGGTGTCTGTTTTTGTGTCAGAGACCTGAAGACAAGATCTGTGGAGATGAAGAGACCCTTCGGCCATTACCCAACCAGTTTGGAACACAGTTACCTTCTCTCTCAAAACTTCCTCTTTTCCAGGGCCTTTTCCCAACTAACCCCTGAGTTAGGAAGTGGCATACATCATTTTACATTACAGTATGATACTAACAGCTGACAGTAGAGGGCAGCAGATCCCTACAAAAGTAAGAGAAGATCACCCCCAAAAGGACTAGACAGTAATAACACGATGAAGGAGGCTCTAACCCTTCTCCAGTATATCTAAAATAAAATATCTAAAATAAAACACACAGTTCAGGCTGGGGTTGATATTTAAAGTAAAACTAAAGGCAAACCTCTTTTTACTTATATTTGGATAGAATAGTGTGAGGTTAGAACCACTGTCAGATATTTATTGCTGTCTGTGTCCCCATTAGGGGTATTCACTCTTTGTCCTGATTACCAGTGGCACCAGGACTAAACGTGAGGGTAAATACAAAATTTTAGGTTGCCACGAGAACAAGAAAAGGTAATCTTCAAATAGATAGACATTGGAAAGACAGGGAAATGAAGAGAAATCTTCCTAATGCGACAGAGATGAAAAAAAAAATGTTGGCTTCAGATATACCTATTACCTAATTTTGGGCTGGCTGACCTAATTTATATAACTTGGGTGGGAATCACAGTGAAAACTAATATGGTGACAAAATTAGTGATTATGGATTCTGAAGACTAAGTGCAGCAGTGCTTGGGCAAGCTCATGATTTTTAAAAAGGAGGTAATGCCTATGCCTTTAAAGTGGACCAAAATTTGGTTATACGCCTCAACTTTTTTTATCCCTCACCTGTCAGGTACCTAGTAAGTTGCTACCTTTTATTGTACTTACCTACTAGGGAAACATGATTTAGGTATGAGTTCATTTGAGGTTTCTTCAGAGGTGGTCCCATTGACACTTAATGCCTTTCAGTAAGAATACCATATCTCAGTCTACTTCCATACAAACTGCTGCGATATAGCAGATGGGGGCACAGCATAATCTATGACTTCTAGCTAGGTAAGTATTAAGATATAGTAAGAAATATTACACTAATGTTGCTCTGCATCATTTCAGGAAACTCTACTTTGTGAGCACAAGTTCTTAAGACACCAACAAATTAGGGTTGATTTGAAAGAGTACATTTTCACTTAGCTCAATGAAACTGTATTCACTTTGTGTCCCAATAAAAAAAATCCTATATATTAAAACCCAACTTCAGGTGAAGAAGCACCCCTCCTCTGGCTTATATACCCCAAACCTCCACCCCCCTACCCTGGACCACCCAGCTCCCCTCATTCCCATTATACACATCTTTTTTTCCTGGTGTCTTTTGGCCGGTCACATGAAATCCTAGGATCTTCTTTTACCCCCTTTGGTGGGTGTGGGCAGCCGGCTATACTGAAGGAGCAGTGAGTATGCAGGGGACAGCACCAGGGAGAAGGTGTGTATTGCAATTTAAACTATTTAAATTTTTTTGTAATATCTTTTACTCTGCTTTATGAATTTAACAAGTTCTGACCAGGGCAATTTTTATTTTGTATAGATCAGGGATTTACAGTAGTTACTATGACTGTTTATGGGTGGTGAGGGGGGTTTAATACACTTATGCCCCATACACGCGGTCGGATTTTCCGATGGAAAATGTTCGATGGGAGCTTGTTGTCAGAAATTCTGACTGTGTGTAGGCTCCATCGGACATTTTCCATTGGAAATTCCGTCACACAAAATTTGAGATCTGGATCTCAAATTTTCCGACAACAAAATCCGTTGTCGTAAATTCCGACGCACAAAGTTCCACGCATGCTCGGAATCAAGCAGAAGAGCCGCACTGGCTATTGAACTTCATTTTTCTCGGCTCATCGTACGTGTTGTACGTCACCGCGTTCTTAACGTTCAGAATTTCCGATAAGATTTGTGTGACCGTGTGTATGCAAGACAAGTTTGACCCAACATCTGTCGGAAAAAATCCATGGATTTTGTTGTCGGAATGTCCGATCGTGTGTACGCGGCATTATCCTAAAAATAAGATCTAATTTTATTGAACAATAATGCTAGTCTCTTATTCCTACACTTTTTATTGAGTAAAGGTGACCTAAAATTTGAATGAGCAAGCAATACTCCTTATTTCAAGCATCATTTATTGGGCTATTTCTAAACTCCTAGGGGGCAGTGATGAGAATGTCCAGTCCTTCTGACCACCTCCCAAGTACAAAAATCAATCAGAATTAGTTTTATACTGATATGACTTTGGCAGAGTGAATTTGGATTGGGTGCTGTGGGTTAGTCACGTACATACAGTAGCGGTACTCTTTATTAAGTGAGGTTACATTTGTAAAGTGCAGTGCCCGTGACAAATAGAATTTATCTTGTACTGGTATGACCTCAGCAAGTTGATTCTGACTAGCTGCAATTGTGTATAGTACTTTGCTGTTTCTACTTTTTATTAAATAATGTTGTTTCTCAATCAGAGGGTCCTCTTGCCACCAACCTATTTAAAAAATGTATGTAGCAATAACTCTCGGTGGAGCTGCTGGTTTAAAGCGGGCCTGTCCTCTTATTTCTTTACCCCCCTTAAATTGTTCAATCCCCTTGGCACGGCTGTAGTGCAGTGTTGTAATGATATGAGTATTGACTTTAACCCACAATATACACTTATATTTATATTTACCTCTACCTGGGTGTCTGTAGCTCCACCTGCAGGAGAAATAACAACACTGCACACAAACTTCAATAATAACCAGAAATAACTTCTTTCTTTGAGTAAGTAGTATATTTATATAAAGGGTTATTACAATGACTACACTATCACACCAACGTAGTGCGATAGTATAGTAAATAGTTGTGACAATTGGTAACATACACAAATATACCTAATTGTATATATCTATACCAGGGAGCTCCCCCTGCTCTAAACTGTAAAGTCACTATACTTAGTAAATAAATGCAGAGCCCTGCAATAAAAAAGATAGTCTTGACGTCTTCAGTGTTCGCTAGCTAAGAACGTGTAATTGTAATCCACACTGTTCCGTTCACTAACGACCAGGAGTCCTCGGTTACCTCCCCACGGGTCTCCGGAACGAACACTTCTGCTGCTCCAGCACACTGTGATACGATGGCAGGATCCTTGCAGCTGCTCCGCTCCTTCTCAAGGTAGGCCACAACACACACCCACAGAGTCCTTCTGGCAGGCCACACGTCCCAGGAACAAGAGACCTAAGATGGCCGCTCCCGGCCCTTTTATATCCTCCCACAATGCAGTTCAGTTCAACACTTGTCCAGGAGCATTGTGGGTAGGTCACGGCTAAAGTTCCAAAGTAAACAATCAATCACTTCCATGTCACTTCACTTAATCATGAAACGTAAAAGTATGGTACCTTTTCAATTATCCACAAGATGGCACTATAACAACTTATGTACCGCATAACACACATATGACTAAAAACAACAGTTGTCAGCTCTACATACTCCCCGCTTTAAATCTTTGGTCCCCAAAGATATGTAAAACCTTGTTCCTGCTACACATCTTAGCTTCTAAATGAGTGCGCAGGACCGACAGAGGAGCCTCCCACCAATTCTCAGGTGTTTGAAAGCTACTCTGTGTACCCACAACTGTCACCTAGTATCAGATACAGGTGTGCCAAGGGGTGAAACAGGGCTCTCATTGTCCAGATTGACTGAGGAGGAACTAGGTTCATCAATATTCCTTTTGCTGGTAACCTTTGTTGTCTCAGAACACTCGCCCAAAGTATCATAGGTTAGTCTCTTAGGTGGGCGAATGTTCCTCTTTTCCCTTTGTTCTTTTGGTGTGTCCTCTGTTTCTGGATGGACACTATTCTCTTCTACTTCAGTGGGAGATAAACACTTCTCAGCTCTTTCGGACAATGGTACAAACTCTGAAGCTTCTGGCCTAAGGGCCTCACTACCCTCTTTGGTTGTTGGTGATGAAACACTCGCTTCAGCTTCGGGTATATTAGATGACCACAACCAGCTAATGTCCATCTCACTCTCCTCACTGTCTTCAGTTGACAAAGCCCCAGACTGGGACCTAGTTACAGGCCGTTGTGCAACCTCTGATGTTGATGATAACTCCTCCTCAGGGATTATCCTGACTGCATCAGTAAGGGGCAAAAGGTGATTCCGTTGCCAAGTCTTAATTGGTCCAGCACTGCCTTCTGGTCTGATTTCGAAGACTGGAAGTCCTGGGAGCTGTTTACAAACAATGTATGGCTGTGACCTCCAGCGATTCAGCAGCTTGTGTTTCCCAGGAATGCCTAAATTCCTTAATAGGACTCGGTCACCAGGTTGTAGATCTTGAATCCTCACTTTGAGGTCAAAGTTTCTTTTATTTCTACTCCCTCTGCTGTCTGACAGAGTCTGAGCCTTCTCATAAGCAATCTTCAGACTCTTCCTCAGCCTGTTTGCATATCCTCAGTGAGAGGTCTCTGAGGTGTGGTCCAGAGAAGTTTCGAAAGCCAGGTCCACTGGTAATCTAGCCTCTCACCCAAACATCAGCCGATAAGGTGAGTATCCTGTGACATCACTCTTGGTGCTGTTATATGCATGCACTAAAGCGGCAATATGCTTATTCCAGTTGGGCTTTTGCTCAGAGGTTAGTGTCCCCAACATATTAAGAAGCATTCTATTAAACCTTTCCGGCTGAGGGTCTCCTTGTGGATGATAGGGTGTAGTTCTGGACTTTTGAATTCCCAATAGATCCAGCAATCTCCTGATGAGTGTACTCTCAAAGTCCCTTCCTTGATCTGAGTGGATCCTCTGTGGTAAGCTGTAATTGACGAAGAACTTCTCCACTAATGTCTTTGCCACTGTGACTGCCTTTTGATCTTTCGTGGAGAAAGCTTGAGCATATCTGGTAAAATGGTCTGTGACTACCAGGATATTTCCTTGCCCACTCAAGTCAGATTCTAAACACAGGAAATCCATGCAAACTAGATCCATGGGACCTTGGCTTGGTAAATGTCCCATTGGGGCTGCCCGCTGCGGCAGAGTCTTTCTCTGGATAGACCTATGGCAGGAGTGACAGTAACTCTCTACTTCTTTCCTCTTGTAAGGCCAGTAGAATCTATCTCTTTCTGACCCCAAATGTCCATGACAATCATGTAGAGCAATTAACACTGTCTCTCTGTGCTTCTCTGGCAGAAACAGCTGCCACTTCTCCCACTCTTTGTGTAACAACAGAGCTTCTTTTCGGGCGCTTCTCAAAAGTAAATCAGGGTGTTTACCCTCCAGAGCTTCCAATACCAAGCTGCAGAGTAGATCTTCTCTTTCCTTGATAACTTAGGTAAACCCTCTGCAGCAATCTGGGAGACATTACAGTAATACCTGGGTACTCCTGCTGTAGTCACTCCAATCTCTTCAGCTCTGGCTCCACCCTTCTCCTGCTTAACTGCTCCTTCACAAAGGGCTCTTACCCCTTCGGGGGCAAGTTGAGACCAATCTTCTTGAGCGCTCAAGGGACTGTGGGGTCTTCTTGACAGCGCATCTGCATCTCTGTTGCCCACTCCCGGTCTATATTTCAGGCTGAAGAAGAATGTTGAGAGAGCAGCCAACCACCTATGGCCTGTGGCATCCAATTTTGCGGTGGTGAGTAAGTATGTGAGGGGATTGTTATCAGTTTTAACTACAAATTCGACACCATACAGATAATCTCTCAGCTTGTCTACCACAACCCACTTCAAGGCCAGAAACTCAAGTTTATGAGTTGGTTAGTTCTTCTCAGCAGGAGACAGGCTCCGGCTCACATAAGCAACAGGCCTTAAATGTCCATTATGATCCTGATAGAGTACTCCGCCCAGCCCATCTCGGCTGGCATCCACATGCAGTTCATAGGGCTTGGTAGGATCTGCATAAGCTAACACTGGAGCACTTGTAAGACTTTTCTTCAAATGACTGAATGTCTCTTCACATTCTTGAGTCCACTGATCCAGGATAGATTCCCTTTTCTTCCTGGGCCCTTCTTTTTGTCTCCCAGGTTTCCCTGAATGCACATCAGTCTCTTTCTGATTCTTCAGTAGTTCTGTAAGTGGGTGAGCTATCTTTGCGAACCCCTACACAAGCCTCCGGTAGTAGGAGCAGAATCCTAGGAATGACCTGAGCTCAGTCACATTCGTGGGCCTTGGCCAAGAGGTAACAGCTTCCAATTTTTCAGGGTCAGTTGCTATCCCTTCTTCAGACACAATGTGCCCCAGATAGTTCACTGAAGATTGATAGAACTGACATTTCTCCATTGAAAGTTCCAAATCCTCTTCTTGTAGCCTCCTTAGAACCTTTTCCAGTCGCTCTTCATGTTCTTCAACAGTTCGGCCAAATACAATGATATCGTCTAAGTATACCTCAATCAAGTTCATGTCACCTACTGTCTTCTCCATGAGCCGTTGAAAAGTAGCTGGGGCCCCAGACAGACCTTGTGGTATCCGGTTGAATTCATAGAACCCCACGGGGGGTGATGAAAGCAGTCTTCTCCTTATCCTCAGGACTCATGGGGATCTGATAATAGCCACTCTTCAGATCTAATACACTGAACCACTTTGCCCCTGACAGGCTCTGTAGGGCATCTTCTATACGGGGGGTAGTGTATTGATCAGGAATGGTCCGTCGGTTCGGAGTGCTGTGGTCGATACACAGCCGGAGTGACCCATTTTTCTTCCTCACCACCACTATCGGAGAGGCGTATGGACTCCTGGACTCCTTGATAATCCCAGTCCTCTTCAGCTCAGCCAGCTGTTCTCGGAGGTCTTCAAGATCTCCCAGTGGGATCCTCCTGACCCTTTCCCAAAAAGGTTTGTCTTCCTCCAAATCTTGTGCTCTGCACTCTTGGCATACCCCACATCAAACTCGCTCTTAGAGAAAACTTCCTTCCATCTCATGAGCTGGGCTTTAGCCCTCTCCATCCATGCAGGCATAAGGGAGGTGTTTTTCGGGTAAAAATTCTCTATGGGGATCTCCTCTTCTGGCCCCCTTTTCACATCTCTTGGCGAAATCGAGGTTGCTTGATTCGCCTGCCCAAGTAGCATTCCTGCTGGTACCTTTACAGGCAAGGCTGTCATGTTCCGAACACTGACTGAGACTCCCCCTGCTTCTCTTAAGCGCCTTAGTAGATAACACTTTTGGGAGTATCTCCAGACCCACATCTTCTTCCCGAGTGTCCGTTTCCAAGACAATGAAAGGACCAGGTTGTCTCCAACTCAACTTGACAGAGGCTCTCATGCATACCACTTCACCCGGTTGTAGCAGTTCTTCACCTCGGTCCAAACGCCAAACTTTTCCCACCCCTTCTGGTGGGGCCTTTTGTTCGTGTACTATGTTCCTGTACACGTGGGTTAGCATGGGATGCACCTTCATGGCCGGGGCACTTTCCTTCTGTACAAGCGGTGTCAGGAGTCTTCTGACCAGATCAGTATTCGTTCCGATGATAAGGGAACTTTTATGAGCCCCAGGGGGTCGGGGACACACAACCGCCAGGGTGTCGAAAGTCTCCGCCTTTCCAGCCACACTTGGGTCAAAGGTGAGTTTGATAGGGATATATCCCTCATAAGGAAAGTTCTGGGTACCTAGACCCCATATCTCCAATTCTTCCAACTTTTGCATGGGCAGATGCTTGAGATGCTTCATGTAGAAATCTTTGTATAATAAGGTCACTTGAGCTCCGGTATCCAATAGTGCCTTAGCGTAGATTCCTTCTACCTGGATTGGGATAATCGGAGAGGGTCCCACCAAGCTGCGTGGAAATTCACCCTGAGTATTCGGCTTCTTCTGCCTACTAGAACGCAACTTGACTCCTCGCTTCCATGGACGTTCACTCAACTTCACTCTCAAAACTTTAGGAACTTGGGTTTCGTTGGAGTTGACGACAGTTACAGGGCGCCCAGCTGACTCCTTCACTGGGGCCCTTTGAAGGCTTTTGACGTTGTACTGCTGCCCTTGGACTTGGGCACACGTTCCCAAAGTGTCCAACCCCTCCACAGTTGAAACAAAGTCCAGATCAGCTTCTGAAGGTGGAGTCTGATACTCTCTTCAAATTTTTTGTCCCTCCCTTGGTTGGATTTGGGGGTCTCATGGTCAGTAAAGCCATCATTTCCATTAACTGAGCCACCTGAGTCTTAAGAAGCTCAATCTGGGGATCATCCTCCATCACACTAACTGTTCGGACTCCAGCAGTGTGCTTTGGTTCTTGAATGTTCTCCTTTTTCCTTTCTAGGATGGCCTCTTCCTCCCTTACTATCCGAATTAGATCTGGGTACTTCAGTATGCCTCCATCTTGGCGAGTTCTTAACTAGAGGGTATTGGGGTCCAAAGGCTGGGCACCCCTTAAGACTTGTTTGGCTCGAATTTCATCCACCTTACAAGGATCTAATCCCTTCTTCAGTAATATCTGGTGAATAACCTTGTCCAGCCGTCTCATATATTCTGACAACTTCTCTCCAGTTTCCTGATAGGTGTGTTCTAATTGGTAAATTAGGTCAGAAACTTTTTCAGTACGTCCAAACACATCTTGCAGGACATCTAAGTAGTCTTGGGCTACACAGTTCTGTTTACTGAGCTTTAAATTTCGAATGGCCTCGGAAGCAGGCCCTTTGAGACTCTCAGTGATCCGCTGTTTCTTTTGCGTTTCAGGGATGTCCCACTCATCCAGCACCTGCGTGGTCTGTTCCAACCATTCTTCAAAGGTGTCCTCTCCTTTGGGTACAGGCCTTTGGCCCGAGAAAATGCCAAGTTTTCGGTACCCAGTCCCTGAATATGTTGGGTTCCCTTTTTTGACATTGGGACACCAAATTTCCCAGAGCTGTGATGAGTTCTGGCTCAATTGCAGCCGGTGCAGACTGTGGTAGAACCTTGATTTCTACTGGACTCATCTGGGGGAAGATAGCAGGATTCTCCCCTTCTTTCCTTGGGTGGGTCAGATAAAATTTTGTCTTGTCAGCGAGTTCAACACTGGTACCCTTGAAATTTTCCCGGAACTCCCTTCCTCCACTCCAATAATGCATAGGTGCAGAATGTCTCATGATTGAGTCTTACTGCGACCACCTTGGCTCTTTGTTCTGGGGATAGTGTTTTTACCACTCGATGAATGTGTTCTTTCTCGCAGATATCTCCCTACAGTTCCATGGCCATGCTCGCTTCTGAGCGGGTGCCTTCCGCCTCACACCACTGTGCCACAGTGGGGGGATCCATTCTATGGTTCTTAAGGGGGTGCTGGATTTCAGAGTGACAGTTATCCCGGACGAGCCCCCACATGTAGCAATAACTCTCGGTGGAGCTGCTGGTTTAAAACGAGCCTGTCCTCTTATCTCTTTACCCCCCTTAAATTGTTCAATCCCCTTGGCACAGCTGTAGTGCAGTGTTGTAATGATATGAGTATTGACTTTAACTCACAATATACACTTATATTTATATTTACCTCTATCTGGGTGTCTGTAGCTCCACCTGCAGGAGAAATAACAACACTGCACACAAACTTCAATAATAACCAGAAATAACTTCTTTCCTTGAGTAAGTAGTATATTTATATAAAGGGTTATTACAATGACTACACTATTACACCAACGTAGTGCGATAGTATAGTGAATAGTTGTGACAATTGGTAACATACACAAATATACCTAATTGTATATATCTATACCAGGGAGCTCCCCCTGCTCTAAACTGTAAAGTCACTATACTTAGTAAATAAATGCAGAGCCCTGCAATAAAAAAGATAGTCTTGACGTCTTCAGTCTTCGCTAGCTAAGAACGTGTAATTGTAATCCACAAGGGGGGTTCCTCTTGGGTGTTGCGCAGTGTAAGGTGATACACTAAGGCAGTTATAATCCGGCAGACTGACTAAGTGTTCTCATATGAAGAAGACAAACATCTAGCATCCGCTCTTGAATACTGAAGTCTATGCAGATGTACTGTTTTCCAATTTAACTTGTTCTGTGGGACTATCAGTCCCAGCAACACTCTGTAACAGTTCTAAGTGTGTGTGTAGTATTAAACAAACTTCCGGGTGTTAACCCTCTCACCACACGGATTCAGGCAGATGGATGTCTCAGTTTCTGCAGTTCTCAGTCCGTATGGAGGCACCACCACGCCGTCACACTGTTCCGTTCACTAACGACCAGGAGTCCTCGGTTACCTCCCCACGGGTCTCCGGAACGAACACTTCTGCTGCTCCAGCACACTGTGATACGATGGCAGGATCCTTGCAGCTGCCGCCGTAGGCCGCAACCCTGTGGGACACGCGTCCCAGGAACAAGAGACCTAAGATGGCCGCTCCCGGCCCTTTTATATCCTCCCACAATGCAGTTCAGTTCAACACTTGTCCAGGAGCATTGTGGGTAGGTCACGGCTAAAGTTCCGAAGTAAACAATCAATCACTTCCATGTCACTTCACTTAATCATGAAACTTAAAAGTATGGTACCTTTTCAATTATCCACAAGATGGCACTATAACAACTTATGTACTGCATAACACACATATGACTAAAAACAACAGTTGTCAGCGCTACACGTAAAAGAAACCTGTATTGAGAAAAATATGTAAGGTACCATTGCTGACCATTCCCTCCAGTCTTCAGTACTTTCTCCGATTTGTTTTGCAAAGATAATGTAGCAATTAAAGTCAAAACCTCAGATCTGCATAGCTGTATGTATCAGATTAACGATTTATATGCTGAAGCCGCTGGATCAGAATGATAGCCAGAATATAATTCTCAGGAGAAAATGCCATCAATGATAACCTTCACCATTGCTTAGGTACTCTTTATAGCAGAATTGTGGCCAGGTTACGGACATTCAAAAATGTATATATTCTTAACAATCAGTAAATAAGCTTTAAAACAAGTCCTCACTGGCCTCTGTAGCTGCAGGCACTGTGAAACAATCCATTTTTAAATTATAGAGACATTTATGTTTCCCCTATTCCTGTGCCCTGTTCTGTAATTAAATTAAAGTGATATTAAAGCCTAATATTTTTTTTCTTAATAAAATAAAAAATATGTTATATTTACCTACTCTGTGCAACGATATTGTACTAAGCAATCCCTTACCTCCTTTTCTGGAAGTCCCCTGTCAGTACTGTCCACTTCCCACAGTTGAGGGTGCTCCTTCAGCAAGCGTAGTGCTCAGGGGGCTCCCCTGTGGGCACATTCCCGAGCCAGGCTGTGTGTATCCATAGACACACACAGCACCGGTACACCATGCCCCCACTGCCTACTCACGGAGAGAGAGAGAGAGAGAGAGGGAGAGAGTAGCTGTGCTACAGCTTTGGATTGGTGAGAGGAGTCAAGTAAGTGTTTAGGGGTGAGGAAGTGGAGAACAGTAATGCCCCGTACACACGGTCGGATTTTCCGACGGAAAATGTGTGATAGGACCTTGTTGTCGGAAATTCTGACCGTGTGTGGGCTCCATCACACATTTTCCATTGGATTTTCCGACACACAAAGTTTGAGAGCTTGCTATAAAATTTTCCGACAACAAAATCCGTTGTCGGAAATTCCGATCGTGTGTACACAAATCCGACGGACAAAGTGCCACGCATGCTCAGAATAAATAAAGAGATGAAAGCTATTGGCCACTGCCCCATTTCTAGTCCCGACGTACGTGTTTTACGTCACCGCGTTTAGAACGATCGGATTTTCCGACAACTTTGTGTGACCGTGTGTATGCAAGACAAGTTTGAGCCAACATCCGTCGGAAGAAATCCCAGGATTTTGTTGACGGAATGTCCGATCAATGTCCGCCCGTGTGTACAGGGCATTAGAGAGACATTTTTATCTTAATGCAGGGAATGCATAAGGTAAAAAAAAAGGTTTTAGAACCACTTTAATACTGGGCACTTTCACCCCCTTCCTGCCCAGGCCAATTTTCAGCTTTCAGTGCTGTCGCACTTTGAATGATAATTGCGAGGTCATACAATGCTGTACAAACAAAATTGTTATCATTTTTTTTTAGACAGATAGAGCTTTCTTTTGGTGGTATTTAGTCACCAAAAAGACTGAAAATTTTGAAAAAAAAAGTTGTTCATAGTTTATGTTACAAAATTTTGTAAATTAAGAATTTCTCTTCTTGATAAGGCTGCACTGACAGGCACTGATAGGCGACACTAATATGCAGCACTGATGGGCACTGACGAGGAGGCACTGATATGCAGCACTGATGGGCACTGATAGGCAGCACTGATATGCAGCACTGATGAGCAGCCTTTGTGGGCACTGATAGGCGGCACTGAGGGGCAATGATAAGTGGCACTGATGGGTGGCACTGATGGGCACTGATAGGCGGCACTGATAGGTGGCACTGATGAGGAGGCACTGACAGACATCACTGATGGGCACTTATTGGCATTAATAATGGGCACTGATTGGCACCACTAGTGGGCACTGATTGGCATCACTGGTGGGCACAAGTGGGCATCACTAATGGACACAGATGGGCATCACTGTGGGGCACTGGCAGGTATTGCTAATGGAGCTGCACTGATAATCAAAGCACTGATTATCAGTGCAGATCCCCCCTGTCAGGAGAGCCGGTTATCGGCTTTCCTCTACTCACGCCCTGTCAGTGTGAGTAGAGGAATGCTGATAACCGTCACTTCTTATTTACAGTGTGATCAGCTGTGATTGGAAACAGCTGATCATGTAGTAAAGATCCTACATCATAGGCTCTTTACCATAATCGGAGATGAGGTGTGTCCGGGCGACACACCGAACAACCGATCACCCTGCTGCGCGATCATATGACGTCCAGTCAGAACAATGGGACCCCAGCCTGGCCGTCATTCTGCTATAGGCTGGGCGAGAAGGTGTTAAAGAAGACTGTCAGGCTACTAAGTCTCTGCTGGGAGAAGGGAATAAACTGGAGTCACTGAAAATGAAAGTAAAAGTGTTTTTGCAGTAAATTTTGAGGATGAATTACTCTGCAATGTTTGCAGCTACCGAGGTCAGTGAGGGCTTGTCCTAAAGCTCATGCTGCTTCCTAAAGCTTTTACAAGTAATTATTTGAAAGTCAGTTCTACTTTAAGAGCAATGCCTAGATACTTAGCCTTATCAGCATGCCATCATCATAGCAGTAGCGGCAGGTACAAACACATCATACCCCCAACTGACTCTCAATGATCCTAAAGCTGGGCAAGCACAGACACATTTCTGGGGGTCTGGTTTAGACAAACCACTAATCTGCAAATTAACAGCCTTCCCAGCTTCAGAAACTAAAGTAAACCAAGTGACTTATAGTGAGAGGTCCAAACACCTCGACCATTAGAAACTAGAGATATGTATTTATTTTGTGACTCCTCAAAACCATTTCACTCATCAGTTCATTGTATATTTTCCTGCTTCTGCAGAATGGCGGTTGGTACAGGGGGTTATACATTGATAACCAAAGACGTGTAGTGTTACTGCAGAAATTCATTTCATTCTGTGAAACGCACCTAAAAGCTGCAATATGAAGCCAGTGTGCCTTTCTCTTGCTTCCCTATTTAAATATTGTTTGTGACAAAATAAATTGCGTCTCGGTGACTCGGATTCCAAGCTCTTGCAGAGATCTTTCAATCTATTTCACATTATCACACATTATTACTTTACGCCTATTGCCTTTACATTTTTGCTCACTATGAGATTGCCATGGTTTTCCTTGAATGTGATTTGCCTTTGTTGCTGCCAGAATTAACTCAACCCTTCATCCCTTTCCCTATCATTCCATCTTCATTTTTTTTTAATCCTCTCACTCCTTGAATAGCTCAGGTGCTAACAAGTGTGAGCAAGTGTACAGAGGCATGTGGTCAGAAGTAATTGTAACTGTCATAAATGAGAGACATTATATGGGACAGTATTATGCAGCTGACATATTGTGTTGCTGCTTGGCATTTCTCCCCATAGAGGAAAAAGTCCAACCAACTTGTGAACAGTCTTGTGACAGATGGGCATAAGTTTAGGTAGCCAAGAGACCGTGTATGCGTTACTGTGGTAGCTGGGGGGCTGAATTCACAGCTTGCTTCATCAGAATGGCTGCCTGTCCTGACAGTATACATGTTTATAATTAAGGGGATGTGCCATCTTAAAAACCTCCATAATAAACATTGCCTGGTAACTGGAGATTGAATTTCTTCTTTTAAAGAATGTTTAGTGTTTTGTATATTTTCTTTCTGCATTTACCATATTTAATACAATAGAAAGAATCAAAACACAATGTCAGGTAAATATGTAAAATATCATATGAATACGTAACATCTACAATTTTTAGCCAGCAGATGGAGCTCTACACTAATTTTCTCATGTTTTAGATCATCTTAAAGCAGAACTAAACTCGCTCAAATAAGAATATCTAATTTTAAAGTATAACTAAAGGCAAAACGTTTTTCATTTTGTTTTGGATAGAGTGGAGATGGATTGGAACGCTTCTCAGGTTTTATTACTGCCTGTGCCTCTGTCAAGGAGATTCTCCCTCTCTATTTGTCCTGTTTATTATTATCATTAAAAGTAAAATGAAAATCTAAAATTTGTCCCTAGAAAAGTAATAGAGGGGAAATCTTTCAATAGGGGCAGTAGTGCTGGTGACTTGGGGGTCCCCAAGAAATTCTCTTAATTTGCAGCGATTTACTCTCACTTCCTGTTTGGCTACGGGACAGGAAGTGAAGGGAATTCTCTACAATAAGGCACAGATGGGGGGAAAAAATCTGGTTATAATCCTCCCTTACTCTATCCAAGAAGAAATTTTTTTTGCCTACAGTTCTACAAAATGATGACATACATTTCAGGAGTCTTCATGGGTATTTTTTTCCTTTTAAGCTAAGCACACCCTCCCACTTGCATGCCTTAGCTAAGGAGATTTTAAAAATAGCGTTTTCAGTTTGTAGTGATCAGATACAGTTTAGTGTAATTTTAACTGCTTTCATGAAAAAAAAAATAGTGTTTAAAGAGCTCAATGGTTCAAGCTGAGATACAATTGTTTGAATAATAGGAGTACCTCCTTCTGCCATCTCTGCTTCTTTCCATCCCTGGTTTGTGCAGTTCCAACCAGGCCTTAAATTAGAGAGATCCAAGTGCAGTAGGTCAATAAAAATGCAAAACAAAAATCTTGAGAGTCCAACGAATCTTTAATCCTTTCATGCATAGTGGCCACTACATTGGACAGCTACTCAAAAGCAGTTTTCTTGTATATGCACAAAGACCCATTTCATACTAAAGGCGCTTTTGGGCATTTTAGTGCTAAAAATAGCGCCTGAAAAGCGCCTCTCAAGCCTCCCCAGTGGGACAGCCCGAGTGCTGTCTCACTGGGGCGGTGCGCTTGCAGGACCGAAAAAAAGTCTTTGGGGCAGTGCAGGAGCGATGTATACACCGCTCCTAAACCGCCCCTGCCATTGAAATCAATGAGCAGCGCCTGCAAAGTGCTTTGGCAGCGGTGCTTTGCGGGTGGTTTTAACCCTTTCCTTGGCCGCTAGTGGGGTTAAAAGTGGTAAAGCGCCACTAAAACTAGCGGCGCTTTACCATTAACGTGGCCACGCTAGCAGTGTGAAAAGGCTCTAAGTTCTGATTGTATAGCTGCATATCAACCATTACAGTGGGTGCTAGTGTGTCCCCCTATACCCGGCCCGTAGATGCCTATCTTCCTGGCGGCAGCAATTTGGCTTAAAAAATGCTTGACGCTTGTAAACACATGTAACATGTTTCGGCGCATCAAATATTTGGGCATTAATTAATTTAATTTGTCAGAATAGTTTATTCTGGCCATTTAAATTAATTAACTTTCAAGTGCTAAATGCACCTAATGTTAACGCGTGTGTACACGCATGTACACATGTCAAGTATTGTTTTGTGCCAAAACAGGGCTGCTCCTAGATGCGCTGGCAGTGGGCTTTTTTCTGCATCTAAACGCCCCTGCCTGTAAACTCCTCTAAACACTTATGTGTGCATGGACACATAGGCTAACATGCAGGAGCAATTAGAAGAAGAAAAAAAAAAAGTCAGACGCCTCTGGAAGCAACGGTAAAAACATCCAATGTGAATGAGGCCAAAAACACTGAGGAAAAAACCCTGACTGTGACTTTTATAATTCAAGCATTAAAGGATCAATTAATCACTCGGTGACATTAAGAAAGGTGAAGGACAGACAAAGCATTTTGAGGGCCACAAAAGCTCCCTTCATCAGGGAAGGATGGAATAGCAGATTATTATATGGACTTGAAATTGTTCCTGGGCAGACTGATTGGAGAATGGTCAGTGTCAGTGTTAACAGCAAAATGACTTTATCTACTTTTGAAAACTTGTGAAAATTTATGTCCAGCACCTCCCCACCACCTGTTCTTAAATTAGAGACAGGCTGAAAGCAAAGTGTGACTACTGTGCTCTTTTTTTAAAGCGCGTTTCCACTTTTGCAATCAATTTTAACCACATCCCGCCTGGCCTATCGCAGAATGACGGCCGGACGGGGGATCAGTTATCCTGACTGGGCGTCATATGACGTCCTGCAGGATAAGCCGCTGGCGCGCACCCCCGAGGGCGCACAACGCGATGGTCGGTAGTGTGGTGTGTCGCTCTGACACACTGCATCTCTAATTTTGGTAAAGAGCTTATGACGTAGGCTCTTAATCATGTGATCAGCTGTGTCCAATCACAGCTGGTCACATTGTAACCAGGAAGTGCCATTTATCCGCTTTTCTTCTATTCGCGCTGACAAGGCATGGGTAGAGGAGAGCCGATAAGCTGGTCTCCTGACAGGGGGGGGGGGGCCTGCGCTGATAATCAGCGCATCGATTATTAGTGCAGACCCATCAAGCATGCCCACAAGTGCCCACCATGAATTTCAATCAGTGCCCACCAGGAATGCCAATCAGTGCCCATCAGTAATGCCTGTCAGTGCCTCCTCATCAGTGCCCATCATTGCCCATCAGTGCCAGCGATCAGTGCTGCATATCAGTGTCGCCTATTAGTGCTGCATATTAGTGCCTCATCATCACTGTCACCTCATCAGTGCCACCTCATCAGTGCTGCCTCATCAGTGCAGCCTCATCAGTGCCCGTCAGTGAAGGAGAAAACGTATTTATTTACATAATGTTATAACAGAAACGAGGAAAAACTTTTTTTTTTTCAAAAAATTTCTGTCTTTTTTTATTTGTTTTGGAGTTTGGGGTGAAGAAACTTAACTGGCCTGCACAGAGTCCTGACCTCAACCCGATAGAACACCTTTGGCATGAATTAGAGTGGAGACTGCGAGCCAGGCCTTCTCCAACATTAGTGCCTGACCTCACAAATGTGCTTCTGGAAGAATGGTCAAACATTCCCATAGACACACTCCTAAACCTTGTGGACAGCCTTCCCAGAAGAGTTGAAGCTGTTATAACCGCAAAGGGTGGGCCAACTCTTTATATTGAACCCTATGGACTAAGACTGGGATGCCATTAAAGTTCATGTGTGTGTAAAGGCAGGCATCAGGGCCAGTATAAGGGGGAAGAGTCCGCTGCCCCTGGCATCAGTAGCATAGGAGGTGGAGGGGGGCGCTGCAAGGAGAGTTTCTGCAACTATTAGCTGGCAGAAGTAGTGACTTCTGTCAGCTTAGTTTTGTGTGATATATGCCAAATACAGACAGGAGGAGAGAGCGGCTGTGCTCTCTCTCTCTCTCTCTCTTTCCTCCCCAGCTTCACACTCCTGTCACCATAGCGCTCTTCCATATGGACTGTAAAATTGTGACTTTACAATTTGCCCCCCATCTCCTCCCAACAAACAATGTGGGTAGGGGGCGGGTAAACAAACTCTGTGTAGTCCCGAGCTGACATCCAGTGACATCCCAGAGCCACAATCCCGTTCCCCTGCAGCTGCGGTATCTCTCCCACCAGCTATCTGTGCAAAGGTTTAAAAATCACCCCCCACCCCCCCGGCTCCTCCCAAGCTCTGACATGACAAGATGAAGAGGAGTGTCTGAAGAAGGGCACCGATGTGCCGCGCTGTATCTGAAGTATGTGTGTTTGAAACAAAACTGCAGCCAAGCCGAGGGAAGGGAGAACTGCACTGGGGACACAAGGGGGCGAATGAGAGTATTTGTAGGGATTAGATGATTACTTTTGGGTGGGATCAATATGGGGGGGTGTATTTGTGCTAGGAAGGGAAATCTGGGGTGGGGGGGTGCTGGGATGGGGAATTTGAGGGGTGACAAGATAAGATTTTTTCTAGTAGGGATATTTGTGGGGGGGGGGGGTGCTAGAAGGGGTGATTTGTGCTGGGGGATGGGAGAAGGATGATTTGTGCTGGGAGAATGAGGATTTGTGCCAGGAGGAAGGACTTGTGCCGTATGTATAGGGGGAAGAGAATTTGTGCTAGGAGGGGGGGATTTGGGGGAGGGGGGTTTGCTAGAAGAGGTGATTGGGGAGGGGATTTATGCTAGGACAGGAAATATTGGGGCTTGTTAGAAATAGGTATTGGGGGAGGGGAGAATTTATGCTGGTACGGATGGTGGTTATTTGTGCTAGAGGGGAAATTTGGGGGGAGGATTTGTGCTAGGAGGGGGAATTTGGGAGGCAACAGGCGTACGATTTGGGCTAGTCGGGGAAATTTGAGGGGTCATTTGGGGGTTTGTGCTGGGGGAATGGGCAGAAGAGGTTTTGTGCTAGAAGGGGGGATTTGTGCAAGAAAGGGAAACATTTTTTGGGGGGGGCAGGGATTTGGGGGAGAGGATTTGTGCTAGTAGGGATGATTGATGGGTATTTGTGCTAGGGGGGAACATTTGAGGGGTGAGGATATGTGCTAACAGGGTGCTTTTTTGGTGAGGGATAGCTGAGCTAGCAGGGAACATTTGGGAAGAGAGAGGATTTGAGCTTAGAGAGAGAATTGGGGGGGGGGGGGATGAGTGCTGGGAGGGGGGATTTCAGCAGGGAGAGATTTGTACTCGGAGGAGGGGGAATTTTTGTCTGGCAAGGCTTGCAAAGGGAATTTATTGTGTGTGTGTGTGTGTGTATATATATATATATATATATATATATAGCAATGTGAGATTTTATTTTTCCAATGAACACAACCACAGCACAGCACAGCAATGAGCATGTTCAGTTCTGCCCTAGAAACCTACCTTTGCTTTACAGTGTTCACGGGAGAGAAATTGGCCTTGTTACACTGCAAACAACTTGCCTATCTTGCTATCTACTCTTGTTAAAAAAATCATCCACATCCATTAATATCTGTGTCAAGCTAGGAGTATCAGTCATGTAGAGTTTTTAGTAGTGTCATATTTCGGGGGATAAGAGTAATGAAATTGATCTTCCAGTCTGTTGCCTTTGATGTAATGTGCAGTTTATTTATTTTCAACATTTTTACATTTTAGATGAATCAATTGTTATCGTGAAAATAGAGTTCAACTGGAGATGTGATCTTTGCCTTGAGTACCGTGCTAGAAATGCTTAATTTCATACATTGAAGACATTCTGTGATGTTATTATTATATTTTGTGTACTTAAAGTCAAGGCATGGTTTTAATGAAGAGGTGTTAGATGTTATGCTGACCTATTTAACCCATGTCTGCTGCTGTCCATTCAAAGAACTATTCAAATGATGGCCCAGAGTAGCTTGTCAATCAAGCTCTGGTTAGTTGCAGCTGAACAAAAAGCTATTGTTACACCCCGTTTGTACGTCTATGCTGTAGTGCTGCCATGTCATAGGTGACATTTGCACAGGAAATTACAAAGTAATGTGGAGAGAAGGAGAGTCACACCCAGTAAGTACCCTCATGGTTGATCAAGAGTGTATTGACAATACCACCCAATCTCAGGCCTTGGCTTCACCATGTTGTACACCCTTATCAGCATCCTGCCTGTCTACGGGTCTGTATGAACTGAATTTTGTTTGCATCAGAGGGGTTTTGCACTCTCATGCAAAGTCAACTGCAGATTGAATGCACCTCTCTTCTCTTTGAATGATCTCCAGAACATCTCAAACAAATGCCATCAACACAAGCCCAAAGCCTAAAGCCGCTGTACTAACCATGCAAGGTTATTCCAGCTTCTCCCCCACTGAGATGTTGTGTCCTGATCTGGCAGGGACGCCCCCCCTGCCAGAACACTCACATCAGCGCTCTCTGCCATTGGCTGAAAGCGTTGATCGGGAGTCGGTCAGCTGCTGTTTTCCAGCATGCACGTCCGACAGAAACTGTCGGCTTCTGTTGGACAGGCCGGCATACACATGGGCAGAATGTCAGCCGGTATTTTTTTACCGGCAAATGTCTCCCAACATTCTGCCCGTGTGTACGGGGCTTAAGGCTTCATGTACACTACTTGAGTTTAGAAGCTTTTGCCTGTTTTTTTGCCAAAGCTCCTAAACTCAACTCCATGAAGGCCTATGTGTCAAAATACACATAGGCTTTTACCAGAGTTTAGATGTTGCTGTGGTCAGGGGAGAAGAGGAAAATGGTAACGTGAGAAAAATAGAACAAAAAGGGGGGGGGGGGGTATTTATTTTAGTTCTTGAACTAAAAAATACATACAAATATAAAATTAACAAAAACCTCAATAGGTTTTTATATAAACCACTTGAATGGGTTTTTTTGGGGGGTGCTCCCACCCTGTACACAAGTTCTAAGAGAATTTGTATCACCACAGAGTGGCGCTGTGGATACGGCACAAAAGTAGTTAATGCCACGTCCCGATATTGGAGATCATTAGAAAATAGTTTGGAATGATGGACTTTATAGGCATAACACAGAAGATTAAAATAGGATTTAAATATTTATTACAAAAAATAATTAAAAGAACATATACATAAACGTACATATATTCACAAATAATACCTATAAGCATATTAAATACACCATCTATATATTTAGTATATGTTTAAACAAGATGTTCAGTCACTTTACTTGTTCAGTCATAACAGGTTTCAAAGGAGACAGTGTAAAAAAATAGCTCGACTTGCTCTACATGTTATGCGTTCAATCACGCTTCCTCAGGAGCTTTTGGCATATTATTTTCCACAAAGGGAAAAAGGGAAGTAATAGGATAAAATGAATGGGGTGTGCTTTCCTCCACCTTAGTGTGCGTCCATAAGAAAAGGTCTTCAAATTGGGTATTGCGATCCAGTAAGTCCAAATTCAGCCAAGTCCAGCAAGAAATTGGTAATGAGTTTGTACCAGAGGTAGTGTTATCCAATACGACCAGGTATAAGCTGGGTCAGTTTAGTGCATCCCAACATATAGTGAACAGCACTAAAGGGGTTGCTGTTATATTCCCTGACAGGTGCCTTAGACGCATAAGGTTGAGGAGCTCCCCGTTTTGGTGACAGCACAACCTCCCTCTCCTGAATGCGTAAGATAGGAACGTTTTGACCGCCGGTCGCAAAATGCAGCAAAGTCGTGGTAAAATCCTGAAGCTTTCTTGCAGCGTTTTGCATTTTGCCACAGCCGGCGGTCAAAGTAGGCTCTGTGTACATGAAACCTAAGAAACCTTGGCATGTCGACAGATGTAGTACAGGAGGGAACACTTATATTACCAGCTCACCAGTTAAATTGCCGAAAGCCCTATGGTTTAGTAAGAACTTTTTGAAAAAAGAAATAGGTAAAGTATATTTACCAAGGAAAAAATCTTCTCCAGCTACTAAGCTTTTTTTTTCTGTGTACGCTCCTAAGCACATGCGTCATGTAGTCTAGAGTCCTGACTCATTCCCAACAACTGTGAGATGCCAAGCATGGAGCTACAATATGCACCTGTGCTATGCTATGCTGATATGCTCCAGAAACAGAGCTATGCTCCTGCACTCATGTGCAGCAGTCATATCACCAGTGGCTGAGGACCCAGAAGAAGTGGTGGGAACGATGGTACTGGTAGGTGGAGTGTCAGCTAGAGCCTGGACCTGGTATGACCTGGGTGACATAATAAGCAAGCATGATGATGAACAGCATATTTTATATCACATTATAGCATGAGCCCACCTCCACTCAGCAGATTTTGGTTCTGAATTAAATTTCGTATACCTGTTGTTTACAAATTTGTAATGATATTAAAATATATAAATGAGTAAACCCCTTTACAGAAAAAATATAAATAAATAAATAAATAAATAAATAAATAAAATAATTCCCTTTTTATAATTTAAAGTTTAAAGTTTTGTATATATTTTATGTTCAGATTGAAACATTACATTGAAAAACAATTTGCATAAAATAGGCAAATTATTGTTAGTATTATTATTATTTTTTTTTTTTTTGCGTATTTCACAGAATATATATTTTCACCCCAAATACATTCTTTCAGCTAGGATAATGTGATTCACACAAATGCAATAAATGCATGAAAAAGAAAGCAGACTTTTACAACAACCTTTGGAATTGTCCATTTATCAAACTCTTCTGGAGGTAAGAAGCGCCCAATGCTCACACATAGGGGTTTATTTCGTAAAGGAAAATCCACTTTGCACTGCAAGTGCACTTGGAAGTGCAGTCATTGTAAATCCGAGGGGGGCATGCAAGGAATATAAAAAACAGCATTTTAGCTTGCACATGATTGGATTATAAAATCAGCAGAGCTTCCCCTCATTTTAGGCCTTCCCCTCAGATTTACAGCGACTGCACTTCCAAATGCACTTGCAGTGCACTTGTAGTGCAAAGTGGATTTGCCTTATAATGTATCTCTTGAACCTCTTGCTCATAAACTATCTTTGGCATTGCAGGACAGGGTGGCCAATGATTTTCCAAAGGTGTCATAACAGTTGTTTCAAACGCCAAACAGAACTATGTTGTTTACCAAACTTTTGAAATATAATACAAAATATTTTAGAAAAAAATATTTTTCAATTCATTCTTTAGTATGTCAAATATTAAATATTGCATATACAGTACATTTTTTTTTATATTTGCCATTTTCAGGCAGATGGTGGTAAGCAATAAGTGTTTTTTTTACATTTATGCTACTTTATTATACTACTATTCTGTGAATAAATTCCCACCTGCCGTTCATCTCTAGAGCACAGCTCCTTTACTGGCTTTAGCTCATAACTCCCCATATAGTCTCTCACCTAGAAAGCCAAGCATAAACTGCAAACAAATAGTAATGTCATCACTCTGTAGGTAATGTTATGTGCAAAATAAGTACTATACACGTAATTCAGAAATTATATAAAACATCAGCTTACAAATTTGTAAATATTTTTTTAAAGGACAGTTTTGTTTCCCTAACCAGTTGAAGACCAGGCATTTTCTAGGACTTTTTGTGTACATGTGCAAATCTGTTTTTTTTTTGCTAGAAAATTTGTTAAGCCTCGTACACATGATCAGATTGTTGGCCAACAAAGCGTCAGACTTTTGTCTGAAGGGCATGTGCCAGGAACTTGTCTTGCATACAAAGGGTACACAATTGTCGGGCAACAAACATAGTGACGTACTACGAGGAATTTCAGCACTTGTGCGCCACCCTTTGGGCACCTTCTGCTAATGTCGTGTTTGGTGAGCATTGATTCTGAGTATGCATGTTTGTACTTTCAACTTTTGTGTGACGGACTTGTGTAAACATGATAGGAAAATCTGACAACAGACCATTGTCCGCGGAAAATTTACTAGCCTGCCATCCAACATTTGTTGGCGGAAAGTTGGACAACAATTTTCTGATGGAGCGTAGTAACGGTCGGATTTTAGGCCAACAGTCTGTCTTCATACAATTCCCTACCGAAAATTTGATTGTGTGTACGAGGCTTTAGAACCCCAAACATGATATGTTTTTTAAAGCAGAGGCCTTAGAGAATAAATTGGTGGATTCAGCAATTTTTTATGTCACACGGTATTTGCGCAGCGGTTTTTCAAAGGCAGTTTGTGGGAAAATAATTAAAATATTTAATGATTTTCAAAATTTTTGAATGCAAAAAAATACATCACCCAATTTTTTTGGAAAATATAAAAGATGATGTCACGCCGAGTAAATAAATATCATAAAATGTCAAGCTTTAAAATTGTGTAAGCCTGCACAATGTACTATCCATAGGCGATGCTTTTAACCCTTTCATGACTAAGCCTATTTTTGAAATTTGGTGTTTACAAGTTAAAATCCATATTTTTTGCTAGAAAATTACTTAGAACCCCCAAACATTATATACATTTTTTTAGCAGAGAATCTAGAGAATAAAATGGCGATTGTTGCAATATTTTTTATCACACGGTATTTGTGCAGCGGTGTTTTAAACGCAAATTTTTGGAAAAGTGACACTTTCATGAATTTTAAAAAATCCAAACAGTAAAGTTACCCCAATTTTTTTGTATAATGTGAAAGATGATGTTACGCCGAGTAAATAGATACCAAACATGTCACCCTTTATAATTGCACGCACTCGTGGAATGGCGACGAACTACGGTACCTATGAATTTCCATAGGCGACGCTTTAAAAATTTTTTACGGTTACCAGGTTTGAGCTACAGAGGAGGTCTAGGGCTAGAATTATTGCTCTCGCTCTGACGATCACGGCGATACCTCACATGTGTGGTTTGAACACCGTTTACATATGCGGGCGCAACTTCCGTATGCGTTTTCTTCGCTGCGCGAGCTCGCGGGGACAGGGGCTCTTTAAAAAATTTTTTTTTTTTTTATTTATTTTTGTACTTTATAAATTGTGTTTAAAATTTTTTTTTTTTTTTTACTTTTATTGCTGTCACAAGCAATGTAAACATCCCTTGTGACAGTAATAGGTGGTGACAGGTACTCTTTATGGAGGGATGGGGGGTCTAAAAGACCCCCCATCCCTCTTTTACACTTCAAAGTATTCAGATCGCCGAAAACGGTGATTCTGAATACTGTGTACTTTTTTAAATTCGGCGCCATTGGCAGCCGAGTAAACGGGAAGTGACGTCATGACGTCGCTTCCGCGTTTACAACGAGAAGGCTGGAACGAAGCCGCTCACAGCTTCGTTCCAGCCCGCCCCCAGCCGCCGAAGGCAGCCGAATGGACACCGGGCCTCCCGATCGCACGGGAGGCCCGGTAACAGCGGCGGGAGGCGGCGGGAGGGGGGGATGTCCCCTCCCGCTCCTTCGGTATAACAGCCGAGCGGCTTTTAGCCGCATCGGTTGTTATACACGGGTAGCCGATCGCCCGCTGTAAACAACGGTACCGGGATGATGCCCGCAGCTGCGGGCATCATCCCGGTATAACCCCGGAAAGCCGAGTATGCATATCTGCGTACGGTCGGCGGGAAGGGGTTAAATCCCTTGCAGTTTACCACTTTAGATGTACAGAGGAGTGATACCTCACATGTGTGGGACGATCGCGGTTTGCATGCGTTCAGGACCAACACACGCATTCGTCTTTGGCACTAGCACAGTGTTGCTTTAAAAAAAAAAAAAAAATTGGGATCACTTTTATTGCTGTCACAAGGAATGTAAACATCCCTTGTGACAGAAATAAGCACGTGACAGGTATTCTTATGGAGGGATCTGGGGTCTATAAGACCCCAAATCCCTCCTTTGCACTTGAAAGCATTCAAAACGCCAAGATCAGGGTTTTTGAATACTACTAATAATAATAATAGTATACTAACAATACTAATACAAATTTTTTTAAACTGGCGCCTTTAAGACTCCAGTAATCCGGAAGTAATGTCATGACATCACTTCTAGGTTACTACATCCGAGACCTGATCACAGCAGATTCCGGCTTTGTTTGGGTCTCCGGCCAGCGGGCGGATGTGCCAGCTGGTCGCTCGGGTCCCCTCGGTGGGACAGGAGAGGTGGGGTGGGAGAGATGGGTATTATTAGTTAAAGTGCTATTAAACCCCAAACTAAAAAAATTACCTATAAGCTATTGCAGCTTACAAATCATTAGATGTGGTGGTGGCATTAGTTTTCTATTTTTTTTAGGCTTTTTTCCTATGTTTATACCTGGAGATCTGACCAGTAACACACCTCCTGTATTAGAGTGCCCCCATTCAAGGAGCAGAAGAGACACCTTTGAACAGCAGCATTGTCAGTCTTGGGGGAGGGGAGAGTTAGATGTTTTAAGGAGATTTAGATACACTAAATAAATTGAAGCCAAATTCCAGCTAACACTTTATAAGCAGTAACAGCAACAGTTTTGTTCCTTTTGGAAGAAAGGTTTTACACAAATTAATAAAAACTGACCACTGTAAGCACACTGTCAGTGGTAAATGGTTTATCTCAACCCTCCAATAGCTATATTTGTAGGACAGCCTGTTCTGTTGAAAAACAACAGATTTACTGTCTGTATTGCCAAGTGAAAGTAAAAGTAATAAAGCCTAAAATAGAAAACTAATGCACCCATTATATCTAAGAATGAGTAAACTGCAAGATAATAATGTTTGCTTGTGGGTTTACTATCACTTTATTATTATTATTATTATTTTATAAATGAAAAATCGTTTGAATGTGCTGTAGTTTTTCCCAATTAGTATGGAAATATTGCTCCAGGTACAAGCTAATGCACACAATCACGGTTATCCTATGCTGTGTGTATAATTATAATTCAGCATGGGTAAGCCACCCAATTTAACATCTCAGCAATGGACACATGCTTGCATGTTAAAACCCAAGCTAGATTCCTGGAGCTCCAATGATGAAAACCCTTAGCTGAGCTTCTTAACTCACACTAAAAGCCAATTTGTGGGGCTGTTTTATAGAATAATTTAGTGGGAGAAGCGCGGCCACTCCCTAATGAGAAAAGCTTTCCAGGATCTTGCAGGAAAGACCCCTTCTTAGGCTCAGTTCACACTGCTGCAACCTGTAAGTATCGTGACTTACGGTGCAACTTTGCCAGGCAACTTCCTGGTGACTTGAGTACTACTTGATGAGACTTTGAAGAGACTTTGAAGTAACTTTGAAGACACCTTAAAGAGACTTTGAAGAGACTTTGAGGAGACCTTCATTAAATGCCTGGGCCCATTAAAGTCTATGGGCACAAGTCGGATAGAAGTCGCCTTGAAGTAGTACAGGAACCTTTTCTAAAGTCGGAGCGACTTCAGTAGTGTTAGTTAAGACAGCTCTCATTGGCTAACATGGGATTTCACATGTCAAGTGACTTGGGGTCTCACAAGTCGGATCCCAAGTCATGGCAGTGTGAACTGAGCCTAAGTCTCAAAATGGCTGAACTTGGCTCTTAGGGTGCATTCACACTTGCGAATGCACCCTGGCAGCAAAAACCTGTGAGAACCCCAGCAGAGGTTCCCCCTATTAGCTGCGAGTAGGCAGCCCCATTGAAAGCTGGGGCAACGAAAGCTCCATTGCCACGTTCACACCAGAGCATGGTGCAGGAAACCTGTGTTATCTGCTCGTTTCCTGCACCACATTTAACATGTTAATGCCCACACTATAGCCGAAAGACGGCTAAAGCGCGGGCTTAAACTGCCAGGAGGGCATCCATGTACATTCTCCTGTGCTCGCGCTGCCCGTCCATGGGACTCAGCTGATCATAGATCAAAGTAATGAGCCCGATCAGTTGTCAGCCAATGATAGTTGATCACATGATGTAAACAGAAGCTGGTAATCTGCTTTTTTTCTCCTCAGGCTGATAGCGCGAAGAGAAAAAAATAAGCAGTGCCCACCAGAGCCACTTACCAGTGCCCATCAGTACTGCTAAGTGGTGCCCACCAGTGTCACCTATCAGTGCCCACCAGTGCCACCTATCAGTGCCCACCAGTGCTGCCAATCAGTGCCCACCAGTGCCTCATCATCAGTGCCACCTATCAGTGCTGCCTATCAGTGTCACCTACCAGTGCCTATCAATGGCCATCAGTGCCACCTATCAGTGTCACCTCTCAGTGCCCTTCAGTATTGTCTATCAGTACCCTTCAGTGTCACCTATCAGAGCAGCCTCATTAGTGCCTCCCAATCAGTGCCCATCAGTGCCGCCTCATCAGTGCCACCTATCATTGTCCATCAGTGCCACCTATCAGTGCCACCTATCAGTGTCACCTCTCAGTGCCCTTCAGTGTTGTCTATCAGTACCCTTCAGTGTCACTTATCAGAGCAGCCTCATTAGTGCCTCCCAATCAGTGCCCACCAGTGCCGCCTCATCAGTGCCACCTATCATTGTCCATCAGTGCCACCTATCAGTGCCACCTATCAGTGCCCATCAATGCCGCCTTATCACTGCCCATCAGTGCAGCCTATCAGTGACCATCAGTGCAGCCTCATCAGAGCACATCAATTAAGGAGAAAAATTACCGTTTGCAAAATTTTTTAACAGACTATGAAAACTGTTTTTTTTTTTTTTTCAAAAATGTTGGTCTTTTTTTGTTTGTTTAGCAAAAAATAAAAACCCCAGTTGTGATTAAATACCACCAAAAGAAAGCTCTATCTGTGTGAATAAAATTATAAAAAGTACATATGGGTACAGTGTTGCATGACCTCACAATTGTCATTCAAAGAGTGACAGCGCTGAAAGCTGAAAATTGGCCTGGGCAGGAAGGGGGTGTATGTGCCCAGTAAGCAATATGCAGCAGGTGTCATTCTTAACTTAACAATACCCCATATGCAGTTTGCAAATGCAGTTCTATTGCCTGTACTGCATCCCATGGTACAGAAGTACCATGCCATCTGGTTGCAGTAAGTTTCCAAAAATACTTTCAGTGCTGTGCTGTGTGATTTGAGCCCATTCAAAATAAATAGGCTCCAATCGCACCACACTGAACCTCACGTGAATAGCACAGGAACTAGCAAATCCTTGTGCGATTTTTAGTGTGAACCGGCCTCAAAGCTGAGCTACCACTGCCACTAGTCCAACAGGATTCTGTACAGTAGTATGCATCGGAGGGAGCTGGGGCCAGAAATAATCCATCATTTTCTTTCTAGAGGATTTTCCATAGAAATACATAGAGAACTTATTTAGCCTAGGGAGAAAGTCCCTTGCCCGAATAGGAAAGTTCAGCCTATCACAACTAATTCAAAGGGCCGTTGATCTCCCTGTTGGTGTCCTCAGTGGTGTATTTAGGTTTTGTGCTGCCCTAGGCCTGACTAATCCTGTGCACCCCCTAATTTAAATACAACCCACCCTTTCCTGTCACAGCCATGCCCCTTCCTGTTTAAGACCCGCCCTGTCATCTGTAAACCACACCCTTTCCTCTTTAGGCTCCACCTTTGCTTCTTAGAGCTCCACATCTTTCTCTCTGTACATTAAAAGTGGGTACCAAGTTCAGCCTCATCAGTGCCCATCAGTGCAGCCTCATCAGTGCCCATCAAAGCAGCCTCATCAGTGCCCATCAATTCAGCATAACCAATGCCCATCAGTGCAGCCTGATTAGTGCCCATCAATGCAGCCCAATCAGTGCCCATCAATGCAGCCTCATCAGTGCCCATCAGCGCAGCCTCATTAGTTCCCATCAGAGCAGCCTTATCAGTGTCCATCAGAGCAGCCTCACCAGGGCCCATCAGTGGAGCCTCACCAGTGCCCATCAGAGTAGCCTTATCAGTGCCCATGAATGCAGCATCACCAGAGCCCATCAGCGCAGCCTTGTCAGTGCCCATCAATGCATCCTGATCACTGCCCATCAATGCAGACTCACCAGTGCCCATCAGCACAGCCTCATCAGTGACCATCAGCGAAGCCTCATCAGTGTCATGACATGTGAAATCGCATGCCAAATCAGCCGCTATTGCCGGCAATGGCACCGTCCGAATTGGTGCCCCTGAAGTCGGACTGCATTGCTGACTTGAAATTGTGCGAGTTCAGCTGAACTTGCACGGTTTCTAACCTGCATCAATGTGAACCTGGGCTTAATGTAGTCAGCAGGATGGGTAATAAAATTCAGACTAATCTATGATAAGAAATTTCACATTTCTTCATATGTCAGAAGGCAGCATTAAGCTGGGTTCACACCTATGTGAATTGGATGTTGGTTTCCCCGCATCCAATTCGCATAGCAGGAGAATGTGACCGGCTCTCTATGGAACCGGTTCACATATCTCCAAAGCAGCTGCTGTGCGGCTTACACATAAACGCTGTGCGTCTTTGACTCCGTTTGACTCCCGCGGCCGGTTCCAGTGTGAACCGAGCCTTAGACATACAAGTAGTTATGAAAGGTTAACCACATATACAAGCAGACACTAAGGTGTTAAATGCCATTGATTCCAGAAGCACCAGCCTGCAGATATTGAGCTATAAAGAGTAAACCATATATGTAAGAAGCCGTGTACATGTCTCCATTGAGGCAGAGTAGAAAAGCACAGTCCTCCCCTAGCACCAAGGACACAGAGGGTTAATTACCAGAGAGGAGTCCCTATTTCAGATAACAGGGAGATACCCTGTTTCCCCGAATATAAGACCTAGCGTGATTGTCGGTGATGGCTGCAATATAAGCCCTACCCCCCAAATAAGCCCTACCCTGTTTCCCCGAAAATAAGCCCTACCCTGAAAAAAAGACCTACAAGGACTTTAACTAGGGCTTATTTGGGGGGTAGGGCTTATATTGCAGCCATCACTGACAATCACGCTAGGTCTTATTTTCGGGGAAACAGGGTAGGAGAAATAAAGTTGGAGCACAGATAAACAGCTGTGTGAGGTTTGCAAGGAGAGACAGTGAAGAGCATCAATCAGTATCTTACTCTCACCCCTCCAAGATATGCAGAATGTAGCTGGGTCTGCCAGCTGAAGCCACAATCCAACCAATCCCAGAATCATAAAACAGGAGAAGAAGCTGAAAAGTTCTCTCTCTCTCTGTTCTCCTGTCTATGTGAAGGGGAGAGGGGAACTGTGAGCACACGCTCTGCTCTATGTGAGAGATGCTGCAGCCAGCAACCTGTGAATGGACTGACTCGGGGGGGGGCTTTTTTCATGTGGGGGAGGCGGCGCCGTCCCCCACAAAGTGCCGCCCTAGGCCTGGGCTTTGTTGGCCTAGGCCAGAATACAGCAATGGGTGTCCTAGTCAGAAGTTTCTACACTTTGGGTGAAATTGTGATTTAAAATTAACTAACAGATTTCCTTGATCTCTCTCCCCTATTGTGGGTTGCAAATTGTTGTGATTTTACACCCGCTAACTCCCCACTAAAAATTTACTAAACTATCTGACTTATTAAATACTCTTGCTAATGCTGTGATAGCTCGCTGAGAATCTGTAACTTGCAACACTGCTATTGTTAGAGTTATTGTAACATTGTTACTTTGTTCGGTATTTATTGTTTTTTGCATGGCAACGTGCAAAATCAAACAATTATTATAACAGTATTTAACCGCTTGCCGACCAGCCGCCGTCATTATATATTCCTGCGAGCCGTCGTAGCTATACATCAGCTCCTTTAAGTGGGATAGCAGGCATGTGCCCACTGCTCATGGCCGACGGTCGTGATGACCCCCGGCCACGAACTAACGCAGGCACGAGGGGCAGAACGGGTGTGTGTGTGTGTAAACGTGTAAACACACAAATCCCTCTTCTGTTCTGTGAGGAGAGACAGATCGTGAATTCCTAATAGCTAGGAACCACGATCTGCCTCCCCCTACAGTTAGAACACACAGTCAGGGAACACAGTTAACCCCTTGATCGCCCCCTAGTGTTAACTCCTTCCCTGCCAGTGACATTTATACAGTAATCAGTGCATTTTTATAGCACTGATCGCTGTATAATTGTCAATCGTCCCAAAAATATGTCAAAAGTGTCAGATGTGTCTGCCATAATGTCGCAGTCACGATAAAAATCGCACATCGCTACCATTACTATTAAAAATTATTAACAATAAAAATGCCATAAATCTATCCCATAGTTTGTAGACGCTATAACTTTTGCACAAACCAATCAATATACGCTTATTGTGATTTTTATTACCAAAAATATGTAGAAGAATACATATCGACCTAAAATGAGAAAAAAATGTGCTTTTTTAAAAAAAAATTGGGGATATTTATCATAGCAAAAAGTACAAAATATTGTGTTTTTTTTTCAAAATTGTCGCTCTTTTTTTGTTTATAGCGCAAAAAATAAAAACAGCAGAGATAATCAAATACCACCAAAAGAAAGCTCTATTTGTGGGAAAAAAAGGACGTCAATTTTGTTTGGTTACAGCGTCGCACGACCGCGCAATTGTCAGTTAAAGCGACGCAGTGCAGTATTAAAAAAAAAGGCTCTGGTCATTGAGCAGCCAAATCTTCCGGGGCTGAAGTGGTTAAAATGGAACTAAACTCTCTAGATTATCATTATATATTGTTTAATCCTTATGCTGCTAGCTTTAGTAAATAGATAGGAAGGTATATTATATTTACTTGTTTTAAACTTTTTTAAATTTCTTCAGGCCAAAATGATGTCATACATCCCAGGAGTCTTTATGGGCATTTATTTCTTTCATCTGGAGAAGGGAAGGAGGGCATTTCTTAGCTAAGCGCACCCTCCTGCCTGCATACCTGAGCTAAGGGCAGATAGATTCCAGTAAGTAAATGCTACATGAATCATTTGTCCTTATTCAAGATGGCTGGCAAGAATGGCAAGAAATACTAGTGGGCTGTTTTTCAAAAAAAGATTTTTCAACAAAAAAAAAACATGGAGACATGGATGGATGGTTGAGTTTGCTTTCATGATTAAAAATTAATGAAATAGAGTTTTCAATTTGTTTACTTCTGCTTTAATAGGCTAAGAAGAGTCAGGACTGATATTTCAGATCACAACAATTAATGTTTGCTGGCCATTTAATGAAATTTTAAGCCTAGCTGCTGGCTTTAGTAGCTATGAAATGTAAAATATGCAAGCTCTGGAAACTATGGGGGAGATTTACTAAAACAGGAGAGTGCAAAATGTGTAGAAATAATACAGCAGTCTTAGCCTGGAAATGAAGGTAATCGTGGATTCTTGGTTTTGGATAACAGTACTATTAATATAGGATATATATTTTTCTTGATGTTTTTTTTTAAGTGTTTGAAGCATTTATAATAAAGATTTGTTTGTACATTTTGCAACAGTTGTATTTCAAGACCCATCACCAAAAACTGATTTACTGGTTGCAGGATAAAATATATTTCTTCATTTGAAGTAGAGAAAATAGCACAGAAGACATTGGCCATGAAATTGTTTCATAAAATTAAAAGTGAATTTTATTGGTTGCTTTTGGCAAAACTCCAAATTGTTTTTATCTTCTTTAAAATAATTACTCAACCATTGCATGTAATTAACTATATTTATTTTTTTTAAATGTATTAGGTGAAAAAAACTATATTTTTAAATAAAATGTAAAAAGTCACTTGTTTTTATGATTCTTTCTTAATCTGTAAATTTAGAACATCAAGTAGATTAAACAGTTATCTCACCTTTAAAATGATAATAATGAAGAAAATTCTAATCAATTCTAATACCAGATGTTTTGGTCTTCTTTTGTTAACACCTTTGGAGCACCAATTTGAGACGCATTTGGACATCTTGAGTGAACAATGCGAAAAAATTAGACACTGGCTTAAAATTTTATAGTCATTTTTAAAGGATGCATCATCAAAGTCTTTTTTTATATATGATTGTTTTTTTTTTTCTTTCTTTTTTGTTTTTTTTATTATTATTATTAAAGTATAAGGCATTGGTTTATTTTCCAATAATTGATGAAAGGAGATGCTGGGATAATTTACAACACATCACTAAGCCTTGAAGTCTTAACCTTCCATCATTACCTTGTTAAAGCATGATTATTTTTCTCAATATCTTGTTCTGTTCCTCAGATCCCCTGGGATCCAATAAAGCAGTGAGGATTTTCTTTCTACCAAATGCAGCACTGCAGGGGGTCATTCACTGGCTAGTCCATGCTTATCATGTAGGAGGTAGCACATCTAATAAACAAGGCAACTGCAGTGAAAGTGGGAAAAAGGAAATCTATTCCCCATACCTTAATTTAGGTCAGTGTAAGATATTAAATGTATGTTGTTTAAAGAATAGAAGCAATAATTTTATCCTCTTAAACAGCACACTGCTTTTGTTCCATTTTTTTTTCCTTATTTTTAATATGTTTCAATCAATAAATAGCCCAGCAACATTAGAAGTCCACAAAATAAAATTAAACATATTTATCCATAATTATTGCATTTGGTGGTGTTGAGTAAGATGTGTGCAATTATAATAACAATAGAGATAATAGTTGACATACAAGCACTTATGTTAATGCATTAATTAGTTTTGGGATGAGATTAATTAGGGCTATATAAACTCTAATGTCACAGAATAATGTAATTTAAAATGAACCGTAACAACAACAAAAAATAGCAGTAATAAAAATATAACATAATTTCACGCATTTTTCCTTTGAAGATGATCACATTGCCTCCAAAAGTCACAATGTACATATGAGAGCATATGACAGTATATATAAAAAAAAAAAAAAGACTAAAAGCTCTATTATTTAGGGCAACTTGTCTTCTGGTCCTGTTGGACCTTTTATATACACTGCAGAGAGAAAAATAAAAATAAAAACCTATAGAAATATAGATTGTAATATTTATAAATAGAATACATAAAGGAAAATAAACAATAGGCTAATATAACCCATAAGATAGGCCACTTTTCCCATTAACTAGCCTCATAAACAATAGAAGCAGTAAATAAAAACTAGAGGCATATTTTTATTAATTAATTTGTTTTTAATATATTTTATTTTTAAAGAATGAGTTCTGTTTTTTTATATATATAAATGTGAGAGCTGTTTATTGTGGATCTGTGTGTATGTCAAGGTGTGATATCTTCTTAACGTTCTGTCTATTTATACATCTTTCTAATTGTTCAGTTGCGGATAATGTATAAAAAGATCAACAAATTTTGAGTTTATAGTGTCTTCATTTTATTTAACTAATATCTATAAAATACCAAAGTGTTTAAAATATTTGATTAATGTATTGTATTTTTTTGATATAAAGGATAATAAATTATTTTTAGATAAATAAAAAACTCAGTTACATATGTATTTATTTGTATGTATATGCTTTCATGTGTGTACACAAAGACACTGCATACATACAAATAAAACAATGATGCTTATGGCTTGTGGTGAAAGTATTACCCATTTTTGTGCCTGTCAGTCTGAGTATGCTTTGATAACGATGTCATTCTCCATCCTATTTGTATTATTTGGCTAATGAGTGTTTGTACAGCAGGCAGTTCCAGCCTTCCTCGGAACCAATATGTTTGAATTTTATTATTGTAAACACGATTACAGAACATAACTTAATGCCAGTCATAAGAATTTTTCTTTTTTTTTTTTTGCTGTCTCATGCACAGAATATAGGTTGCATTTACAATTTTTGATTACTAATTTAAAAAGGAAACCCTGTGACTCTCTTTATGAAAACTGAAAATACTCACAAATTATTTAATAAGTGAGGTGTCTGACAACTTTAACACTTCCATCTCTTCTTGTTATTAAATTTAATTTGAGGTAGATTTAAAAAAAAAAAAAACAGAAAAAGAAATCAATCCAGAGATTTTCATTACACAGAATTCTGATCTCTAGATGCCTATGGACATTATAGAATTAGGTGTTAAATAGACAAAAGTGAATCAACCTGCCTTTAAAAGCACAGCATGACCATGTAATTCTTTTTCCAGTTTGTGGTAAGAGATGATGAAACTTCTTTCCAAGTAGCTATCACCCAGATTTAGTGTGAAAAGTAGTGTAATTGTAATTCACGCCATCAGGGTTTATCAGCTGTTCTGTAGTTAGGGAAGGCTTGCTTTTCAAATAGGAAAGCTGCCAAGTGCTCTGTTATACCTCCAGCGAGCTTATCGGATTCAGATAGGAGCCAAAACAGCAGCTGCACACATATGCAAATTGGCAATTAATAGTATAACATTCTGCAAAAAAAAAAAATCCAAACTGAAAAATTTATTGGAACTACCTGAGCTCTACCCTAAGTTTTGAATGGGTTGCTTCCCTTTTGTCCACTGTCCAGGGATTAATTATACTCTGGGGGAATTTGTTGTGTCTAACCCTTCAACAGTAAAAATAACTTACTACGATGTGGCTTTGTTCCCAGTTTTCTATATGTATATGTTGCTAAATATATGAGCTATATGGGTACATTCATGACATTGCGGACCCAGAAATATGGCAATGCTGACGTGTTTTTTTTTTTTGCACTTGTGATGCCTAAATTTGCCAATACAAAATGGGCAACATTTTGTAGGAGGGCAAGATATACAAATGACCAAATAGAGGAGAAGTTAAGAGCAGACCTTTTGAAGCTTATACAGTTCTAAGCTTGGCAATATGAATTAAAAAAGGCAATTATTGCAGAGATTTAAAATATAATTCCAGCCTAAAACTAACTAGTCTTAAAAATGTGCCCTCCCCGTCCTGCTACTTATGGTTTCTAACTTGTGTAAAAAAAAAAAAATTTCAAAAAAATCCATTGAGCATACACCAAGGTATCATCGTCCCCAACCAAGTGTTATTAACAAATCAAGTTAATCAAATAAAGACATTTTTTGGGACTTTCAGAGGTACCAATTCAGTTAGTTAAAGGAGAAGTACAGCCAAAGATTGTTTGGCTGTACTTCTCCTGTGGATCACAGGAGTACAGATCATTCTGCACTTCTGTGACCCGCCTGTGACCACAGAGCCGGTCCAGGCTCAGGAAAGATCATGACCATATGGTCGGGACCCGCCCACATGCCTGGACTGGCACCTGGCTCAGCCTCCCAGTGGGCTGCTCCTGCCCCCTCCACAGCCCAATGCTACAGTGAGTCCTGGGGGGGGCAGACCAGAGAGCCAGTGACTGACAGTCACGGCTCTCTGCTCAGGGAGCTCTGAGAACCGAATGATCAGTGGTGTTTGCTTGCTCTGTTCTCAGCCTTAGAGCTGCTGGTGGACAGGTCCAGCATTGGACGGATGCCGCATGCACCTGGGAGGGTATAAATTAAAAAAAAAAAAATTCCCATACTTCTCTTTTAAAATCCATACAGTTTTAATAGATACATAAAATCTAATTATAGTGTTAAAAACAAAGTAGACAATACAGGTACTCCTTTATCATAATTAGCTCCAAATAGCATCTCTGACGTGTTTCGGCTATTGTGGCTTCTTCAGGGAGGACAGTTGATTACCAGGAGCATACACACATATTGAGTTAACCAAGAATTACAAAGAATCTGTAATATTTAATTGCAGTTTGATGTGCAGAGATCTTTCTGGATCACATCCAGTTAGACTGGGAAATGGAAACACGCACCCGACGGTCCATTGGCGCACCGCAGGAGGACTACAAAATCTGCCCATGAAAAATTGTGTTACTGCAGCTGACCACTAGAGAGTGCTCAGCAAAGCAAAGGCAGGCTCCAAGAGAGATAATAATCTCCAAGAGTACCAAATTGTGTTTGGAACAAAGTATTGTTTGGGCCTCCCATGTGGACTTGTCCATGTGTGCAAAAAGATGTGTATACTTACCTATTTTTAGTCCGCTGTCCACATGATCCGCAGCTTTGGCTCAGTCAGTCAGCAGTGGCTACAGGGGAGAGGAGGGAGAGCCGATGGCGGCTGAACCCATGGGGGAGATTTGCTAAAACTGGAGCATGCAATATCTGGTGCAGCTCTGTATAGAAACCCATCAGCTTCCAGGTTCTACTGTCAAAGCTTTACTGTCAAAGCTATGAATATTACAATGGGCACCACACAGTGCTGTTTACACAGGAGCAGTAGTATTGTGTTTTGTTAAAAAATTAAGCAGCATATCACTTTCATGAGGCATTGACCGTTCCAGCTGCCTCCATTAATTTCAAAGTTAACGCACCATAAATGCACCTTAACCACACCAACAGCATTTATGGCTTGTTAGTGAAGTATTTATAAAGTGTTAGCTGGGTGCTGAAGGCAGGCAGTGGAGGTTCCTTTATCCCAGAATGCACTGGGAAATAATAGAGAACTAGGATACAGCTGCCCCAGCCACTTCCTGTTTGTGCAGAGCAACCATGTGGTAACACCATTTGTTTCTGTGTGCAGGCAACAGCATCAAGCCAACCAGCAATACTGATGGTGCCATTAAGGAGCAGAGTCATTGAGCAATATTGGCATGGGCAGAGATTTTGTTTCAGCAAAGTTGAGCTGGATCAAGCCAAGTATCAATGAGATCGAAGTGTACAAATCCATCTTGCAGAGAATTCCCAAAAATGTCTGCTATCGCACCACAACCTAACCACGCCTCAAAGCAGATTATTTCCTCTACATCACTTCCCTGTTAGGCACTTCTCCCTAGAATAACAATTCTTTCATGGGCATTTTACGAGCATTCTTGATGCTTTTTCAATGCTTCAAAAACACAACAAAAACATATCAAAAACACGTCATAAATGCTATAGGTGCGTTATTGAGCATTGCTTTGTTCTTCATAATCAACACATGTGTGAAAGAGCTGTCAGGTGCCCCATCCACGCGGGTCCTACTTATTTGTACATCCTACACGCCCAAGCTGGCCAGGCATGTGACAACTTTCAGCAATTTCAACCACTTTTAGTCGACAGGGAATCAGGCTTCAGATTTGAAAATGGAGCCTAAAACCAGGAGGAGGAGATTGGAAAAAAAAAGTAAAGCCCAGTACAATATTGTTTGATCAAGACAATTTTGATCCCATCTCTATGTGGCTGATCAAAACCACTATTTTATGTATTTTACTGCTTTGCACTTTCCACAGATAAAGAGTATCACTCGAACTCCAACTTTTCTGCACAAATCAAGTTTTGGGCAGAATCTCTGTCAAGCTGACGTGTAGTAATTATTAGTCAGCATCAAGGCCTAAAAACTGATCCTGACCTAAAGACTGATCCTGCCCTCCTCCTCCAAAGTATATTGCTCAGTCCTTAAGTTAGTATCAGAAGAAGCCCTGAATACTGTAAACTCTGCAATGGTCCTGTATAGGCTGGGCAGTTTGAAAAGGCTGCACATCAATTTATCTTTGCACCTATCAGGTGTTGATACTTTTTCTGGTCTTCTTCTGTTCTGGCTGTAGGAATGCTCTCTTGTGCATACACTCCAAGCCAGCATGCTGGAATATCTGATCTGAGTGATATTTTGCAAATTCCAAGCAGGACAGATAACAAATCAGTTATGTATTCACTAAAAATTATTTTAGTTTTTTTCATTTTTTTATTTACAATTATGCAAGTATACAAATGGTATGTATGGTAACTTAAAAAGGTAGTGATGCCTTTATAACATAATCCAATCAAAATAATATCAATAATCACATGTCTGGTAGCATTAGCGAAGTAACTAAAAACTATTTAACATATATATAGTATATGTTCCATATTAGATACTGTGTATGTATATAAATATAACTAGCGATGAGCCGAACGTACCTGGGTTCGGTTCAGGGTAGATTTGACAAACATTACTAAAGTTCTGGTGCTGAATCTGAACCCCATTGAAGTCAATTGTAGCTGAATATTAAAAAAAAATGCAATGGCCTTTTTCTGAGCTAAATGATGATCACAAAATGGCATGGGGGGCTGGGTTCTGCCCTCGGAAACATGTACTAAGGCCAAAAATTATTATTTTTTTAATCTCTTTGGGAGCAGCAATTTTATTAGTTTTTAGTGAAACATTATAAATGCTAAATTCTTTAAATAACATGCCTCTGAGATACCCGGCCCTGCCTGTGAAGTGGTGCAGTATATGTATACAACCTACTGCACCAAACCTGACATTTACAAAGAAAAAAGTGTGTTTAAAGCAGTAAAATGATAGCTGGTTTGGCTGATATTTTCCCATCATCTATAACAGACCATTAGCTGAGGGCCTTGTATGGATTTAAAGGGTGTCCCTCCAAAAAAACCACACCAAACCTTTATCCAAGCATGCAGTCTGCCCAGACAGAAAAGAGGGGGTCATGAGCCTGTGCTCCCCCCTCCTGAAGTAAATCAGGCAACATGCCCTCAACATGGGGGGTACTTTGTCTGGCCTGGTCGTTGTTGGTGTCTGCAGGCAGAGGGGGTGCATGCCCAAGTAAGACTTTCTTCTTCATTTTTGCATGAGGTTCCCCCTTAAAAGCCATACCAGAATCAAAGGGTCTGGTATAGAATTTGGGAGGGACTGAACATTTTTTGGGGGAGTAGATTCCCCCTTAAAATTCATACCAGAAGGGCCTAGAATAAATTATGCAGGAATGCCCAAGCTGTTTTTTTTTTAAAGAGATGGGATTTATTTTCAGAATCATACTTACCTAGGTGGATGCAGCATTGGCCTGATGATGCATATGTCCCCTGCTGGCTCTATCACTGAGAACTGAGCAATCAAACACCGCCAATCGCTCGGTTCTCAGGGCCCTGTGAGAACGGCTCTCAACAGTTTGCTGAGGGGCTGAGTTGGGTGCCGGTCCAGGCATGTGGGCAAATCCTGACTCCATTGTCACGATCTTTCCTGAGCCTGGACCGTCTCTGTGACATCAGCAGACAGCGGACTTCAGCCCGCTGTCTGATGAAAACAGGTCACAGGAGTGCAGAATGAACTGCACTCCTCTGATCCATAGGGGGAGTACAGCTAAACAAGCTTTGGCTGTACTTGTGCTTTAACTATCCCAAAATATAACTAAAATACTACACTAACTGAAAAATACATTTTCGTTTTCCTTGTATCCGGAAAAATGTATGTATTCAAAGTATTAGCATATTATTACATTTTTTTTAAATTTTACATGCCTATATTGATACTTTTCTTTGCATTTTCTCTGCAGACCATGCTGTCCAGCAAAAGTGACAGGGACAGGAGTTGGGGCAAATGATAATACTTTCAGTGGTGGCTAAACAGTTACAGCAGCAGCAGTTTAAAAAATTGAAAAAATATGACTGTTAAAGCACACCTGGCAGTGTCGTCATTTGTCTCAAACCTTGTCCCTTTTACTAATATTACTATTTTTACATGTTAACCACAGTAAATAAAGAACAATATGTTGAATGATATTGGTCTTTTAGAAACTTTTGACTACTTTTTCCAGTGACTTTTCGACCAGAGAGTATGTAAACACTAACGGTTAAATTTTCTTATAATAATACCTGCTGATCAATCCAAAAATACTGTCCTGTACACTCTGCAGTATTATAAGCCTGCCTGGATTACCTCTGTAATGTACAGAACACCTTATCCTTATTTTATAAAAAAGAGGAGAGAATGAGGTGTTCCGTAGTTCTGTTCTAGTGTGACAACGCTGCTCATCCATACGCACAGTACAGTGAATGAGTGTTATCATCCTAGAACAGGAGGTATGGCAAGATCACCAGGTGAAAGTAAAAGGAAAAACAAACTAAAAAAATGCAATAATCATCTCAAATGACTGGTAAGCTGCAATATATTTAATACTTGTTCTTGGGTTCAGATAACCTTCCAAAAAATTCTGCATTAACTACTTGGCAGTAAAGTAAATGAATATCAAATGAAGCCTGCTGTTTTTTCAGCTTTAGTTTTAGTATTATAGATTTAGACTTCCCTAAACATTATAGTAATTTCTTCCCTCTTATTTTTACCATGTTTTAAGTGGTTCTAAAGGCAGGAGATTTTTTTTAATCTTAACCACTTACCGACCGGCTCATGCCAATATATGTTGGCAAAGTGGCACGGGTGTGTAAAACAACGCACCCGTACGTCACTGCATCATCCGCGGGAGCATGCCCGCAGGTCCCGCAGACTCGATATCCACCGGTGGCCCGCGATCCTGGCACGGAGAGGCAGAACGGGGAGATGCCTATGTAAACAAGGAATTTCTCTGTTCTGCCTAGCAACATGACAGGGATCTACTGCTCCTAGGGATTGAGAGCAGTGATCTCTGTCATGTTCTAGTGAGCCCATCCCCCCTACAGTTAGAACATGCTGAGGGAACACAGTTAACCCCCTTGATCACCTAGTGTTTAACCCCTTCCCTGACAGTGACATTTACACAGTAATCGGTGCATTTTTATAGCACTGATCGCTGTATAAATGCCAAAATAGTGTCAAAATTGTCCGAACTGTCCAGTGCAATGTCGCAGTCACGATAAAAATCGCAGATCGCCGCCATAACTAATAACAAAAAATTATTAATAAAAATGCCAGAAATCTATCCCCTATTTTTTAGATGCGATAACTTTTTTTATATCTTTTTTGGGGATATTTATTATAACAAAAAGTAAAAAATATTGCTTTTTTTCAAAACTGTCGATTTTTTTTGTTTATAGCGCAAAAAAACAAACACAGAGGTGATCAAAGAAAGCTCTATTTGTGGGGAAAAAAAAAGGACGTCAATTCTGTTTGGGTACAACGTCGCATGACCGCACAATTGTCAGTTAAAGCGACGCAGTGTCGTATCGCAAAAAAGGGCTTGGTCAGGAAGGGGGTGAATCCTTCCGGGGCTGAAGTGGTTAATGCATTCTATGCATTAAGATAAAAAAACCTTCTGTGTGCACCAGCCCTTATATTTACCTGACCCTATCTCGATCCAGCGATGTTGCATGAGAGACTCGGCTGTCCAGGACTCTCCTGCCTGATTGGCTCAGACACAGCAACAGGCACCATTGGCTCCCGCTGCTGTCAATCAAAATCCGCGAGCCAATCAGGAGAGAGAGGGGGTGGGTCCGAGCCACCACTCCATGTCTGAATGGACACACAGAGCAGCGGCTCGGCTCGGGTGCCCCATAGCAAGCTGCTTGCTGTGGGGCACTCGACAGGAGGGAGGAGCCAGGAGTGCCGGCGAGGGACCCTAGAAGAGGAGGATCGAGGCTCTGTGCAAAACCAGTATAACATGTTTTGTTGGTTTTTTTTTTTTGTATAAAAATAACAGACTTTAGTATCACTTTAAGCAAGTGGTCTAGAATACTTCAAATATTATAATTCAGGGCAGAGACCTATTGGGGCGATAAAAACTCACCAAACAGCTGCTAACATTAAACATTTTATCCGCATCATAGGTCAACAAACAAACTATCATTTGTTAAACCAAGATTTGCATTCAGGACAATTATAGACTTCTAAAATGACATTGCAGTGACCTTGGGTTCTCCATAGGAGCTAATACCAACCAATACAATTTCCCCTATGAGCTCCTAACATCCATTTAATTACTTCAATAAATTAAATCAATAAACAACATAGAAAAACAAAATAGAGAGCAATATCACCCCACTAACCTAAAGAAATTAATTGAATGGCTGGAATATTATAACAAAGCACCTGAGTTACATGCCTACTGCCATAGAAACAAAAGAGTTTGCTTCGAAGCACATCGTCTCATATTGTTAGCAAAGCAGCAGCTAGCTTTACAAAGTTAATGGATAATGATACTTAGAACATTTAACTTTTCTGCACAGGTATTTGTCTGATGGCATATGTCTAATTAAAATCAACATTTCTTACAATTAAGCATAAACAGTCAAGAGCATCTGTAGTTTGAAGAGAACAAGTCACTGCAGAAGAAGAGGTAATTAACTGGATAAAACCGCCTACATAATCATGAAGAAGAAAAAAAAAAGGCAATGCAAAAACATTATTTTTTCATTAATATAATATTTTTTAATAAAATGTATAGTGAACTGGTGTTGCTCTATTTGAAAAAAAAACACTAGGGAAACATTTGGAAGAATATGCAGGGAAAAAATACCCTCATATGTCACACTGTGTTATTTTTGTAAAGCTGTGTAAAGGCATGTTGTATCTGCAGAAAAACCATCTGTATGCTTAGCTATATAAAGGTCTCTGCAAAGGAATATTCTTGCCTATTCCTAACAAGGATCAAAGCTAGCAGTAAAGCTTTCACATGAAGTGCAGGTTTGTTCAGTCTAACCTCTAAGCATTGAAAAGTACACAAAAGATTTTTTGGGGTTGATAATAGATGAGCATTTTTTTTTACTTAGAGCTACGTTTGTCACCCAAGCATGGGGAAGATCAACTGACCCCAGAAATTGATGCATGCAGGATTCTCTTAAAGGATGTCTAAAGCCACGGCTCACTTGGGCTAAAAAAAATGAGCAATCCAGTGTCCCTAGTGTATTTAAAAAATAGAAAAAGGATCTACAGCTGTTATGCTCAACCAGTCTCTGACACTGTCTCCTGCAGATTCTCAAAAAAGCTGTAAGCTATACATCAGTGGTGGTCAACTTTCTGGATATGGGTGGCCTCAAGTGCTGCACAGTGAATTATCAGTCAGAGACATCAGACACACAATATACAAGTGGATATAAAAAGTCTACACACCCCTGTTTAAATGTCAGGTTTCTGTGATGTAAAAAAATTAGACAAAGATAAATCATTTCAGAACTTTTTTTCACCTTTAATGTGACCTATAAACTGTACAACTCAATTAAAAAACAAACTGAAATCTTTTAGAGGGGTGAAGTAAAAAAAAAAAAAGTGGTTGCAAAAGTGTGCAGACCCTCTTATAACTAGGGATGTAGCTGTGTTCAGAATTAAGCAATCACATTCAAACCCATGTTAAATAGGAGTCAGTACACTCCTGCCATCATTTAAAGTGCCACTGATTAACCCCAAATAAAGTTTAGCTGTTCTAGCAGGTCCTGACATTTTCTTAGTCGCATCCTACAGCAAAAGCCATGGTCCACAGAGAGCTTCCAAAGCATCAGAGGGATCTCATTGTTAAAAGGTATCAGTCAGGAGAAGAGTACAGCTGCAGGAATATTTGGCAAGTACTGGCTGTGTGGTACATGTGACAGTGTCTGGGCAATGGGGTAGAGTGGCAAGACAGAAGCCTTTTCTTACAAAGAAAAACATCCAAGTTTGACTAAATTTTGCAAAAACACATCTGAAGTCTCCCAAAGCATGTGGGAAAATGTGTTATGGCCTGATGAAACCCAGGTTGAACTTTTTGGCCATAATTCCAAAAGATATGTTTGGCGCAAAAACAACACTGCACATCACCAAAAGAACACCATACCCACAGTGAAGCATGTTGGTGGCAGCATCATGCTTTTGGGCTGTTTTTCTTCAGCTGGAACAGGGGACTTAGTCAAGATAGAGGGAATTATGAACAGTTCCAAATACCATTTAATATTGGCACTAAACCTTCAGGCTTCTGCTAAAAGCTGAACATGAAGAGGAACTTCATCTTTCAGCATGACAACAACCCACAGCATACATCCAAACCAGCAAAGGAATTACTTAAACAGAAGAAGATTAAAGTTTTGGAATGGTCCAGCCAGGGCCCTGAATCTGATTGAAAATCCATGAGGTGATCTGAAGAGGGCTACGCGCAGGAGATGCTCTCGCAATCTGAAAGGTTTGGAGTGTTTTTGTAAAGAAGAGTGGGCAAATATTCAAGTCAAGATGTGCCAAACTGATAGACTCATACCCAAAAAGACTGAGTGCTGTAATGAAATCAAAAGGTGCTTCAACAAAGTATTAGTTTTAAGGGTAACTCCACTTTTGTGGGGAAAAAAAAATAGTAAATAAAGAAAAAATAATATAACCTATACAATTGCGACACGTTGTAATTGAATGTTATTGTAGCAATATGGACTACAATTGCAATGAACAGCTATTCCCTACCCTGTCTGCATGTCGTATTGTCCCTCTAGTGTTGAGCGTTACTGGACTGACATCATATTCGTGAGCCCAACCGAGAGGATGATGGGACTAGTAGTTCCATCAATTGGCTGTTTTCCTGCATGACCGTACACCCGGACTACATATCCCAGGGATCCTTGCAGGATGTGCCAACACAGGAGCAGAAACAAAAGCAGCCTTGAGACTTTCAAAGGCCTTAATGGACTCCGGAGACCAACTCTGTGGGTTACTGCCCTTTCTCATCATATCAGTCAGTGGCTTGACCAGAGGCGAGAAGTTACGAATAAACTTGCGATAATAGTTGGCAAAGCCAAGAAAACGCTGCAGAGGACGTAAACCCACAGGTCGGGGCCACTGTAGGACTGCTGAAAGTTTCTCTGGGTACATTAGCTTTTGTGGTCATTGCACAGTGTACATTAGTTTGTATTGTGTGAATAGAAGTGGGATTCCATGTGACATCAATGTTGAGGTGATGATACAGACAATAGCACCAGGAGGCTTACCGGAGTGAAAGGACTCAAATGGGCATATGCTCAGTGAGTCAACAAGGCTTATGGTGCAATCACCAAAATATGGGACCTCCACGTCTGAGTTCCATTTTAAGTTGTAAGGCAAACCAATTGATCAAGAGATGTCACCAAGAAGTGGTCTTCAGAAGCAGCCAACTTGTCAGTCCAAATCCTCTCAAGTGTTCAAAATAGCATGACTAAAAAAGAAAATACTCCACATAGTGTGAATCAGTATAAACGTAAAATGTATTAAAAGAAAATTGGAAACACTCACATTTAGAAAGTGGATCAAGTGCTTAAAATTGAACTTTTTGGGTAACGCAATGACATCAGCAGGGCTTGTCCCGACACGTTTCGTCTAAAGAGACATCATCTGGGGTATGAGCCTGCTGTAGTCACCTCGTTTATATATCTTATGAGGCCCAATAGTAAAATGACCAACCTGTGATCATAATTGATGCTTCCTGCATGTGGACACTGCACTTCCTGGTTTAAACTAAATTGCGCCATGGCTTGTATACCAAGCCTTACTCTAGACTCAGATGTAAAATCCATTGACGTGAGGAGGCGGGCTTTTACGAGTCAGCCTCACTGTGATCCACATAGGAAGTGTATGAACCAAGCCTCATATACTCATGGACAGCATGCGGTTCAAGCCTCACTTTGAGAAAATAGAATCAACAGATACATCCATCACATGGTCAACAGGAAATGCAATGATCATCGGCATTTGACTCGCCACCTATAGGCGTAATGCAGTACAGACCTCAATCTGAATAAGCAGAGAGGTCAAAATATCAACTGCAATCTAAACAGGAAGTGTGAATGGCCGTGACACCATCATGTATTCGAAAAAAGAGGAAGCAACTAATCGTATATTAGACAAAAATGTAATTAAAATTAAAATTAGCAATTTGATCACAGGACTGGTCTATACATAATCAAATTGAATAATAAATGAATTTGAATACATTACATAAAATTACTTAAAATTTCTTATAGTATAAAAATTTGGATATCCAGAAAAATTCATATAAATTACGCCTTAGGCTCTATTGATGAATGCATTGATGTCCCATTCAATATTAAGGCCCAAGGGGGAGTGACATTGGAGCTCATAAATCCAATAAGTTTCGAGGCATGACATGCCCCTGGTTGTGAGGACATGAGTCACATGGGCAGGCTGTAGAGGTCTCCCGTCAAGAGCCTCAATGACAAGTGGAGTGTCACGCAGCTGCAGCAGAATCGAGTGCTTCGATACAAAGGCAACATCAATGAACAGGCCTGCAGCTCCAGAGTCGATTAGAGCCTGTATCTTGTCGGATGACTCAGCCCAAGAAAGGGTGACCGAAACCAGGGGCTTATCCTTCTGGATAACTGGGGATGAAACAACGCCACCTAAGGTCTGTCCGTGACAGGACCTCAAGGTTCGGGCGTTCACTGGACAGGTAGGACAAGACTTCAAAAAGTGACCTGCCTGGCCACAATAAAGGCACAATCTCTCCCTCCTCCTAAAGGTTCTCTCATCCGCAGAGAGACGCGTGAAACCTAAGTGCATGGGTTCACCTTCACTGACCAACTCGGTACCAGGAGGCTTGGGAGTTGAGGGAGGCACGGGTAGGACTGCAAAACTCGGAGACAAATGTACAGGAGGCTTCCGCAAGCGCTCCTAAAAAGAGAGTCTTTCTCTGAGTCTGGAGTCAATGGCGATGGCAAACGTGATCAACTTCTAGAGCTCAGTGGGTATATCTCAGGCTGCTATCTCAACCTTGATGGTATCCGAGAGACCATGAGAAAAAGCAGACACGAGGGCCTCATTGTTCCAAGCAACCTCTGCTGCCAGAATACGGAATTCAATGGCGTAGTCAGCAACAGTTCTCATACTCTGTTTGATGGACATGAGGCACTTGGCAGCAGAAGCGGAGCATGCGGGAACGTCAAATACCCTAAACCCTTAAACAAAGCCACAAACTCAGGGTAGCTCAAGACAACAGGTTTTTGTGTCTCCCATAGAGGGTTTGCTAAGGCCAAGGTTCTCTCAGAAAGCAAAGATATCATAAAACCTACTTTGCTTCTGTCCGTGGGAAACGCCTGGGGCAGCATCTCAAAGTATATCTCAACCTGGTTGAGAAACCCTCTGCATTGGACTGGATTGCCCCCAAATCGCTGGGGAAGTGGAGCAGAACTAGATATACCTCTTATAGAGGTAATACTCGAGGCGGGTGCCTGCACAGAGACTGGAGCAGCAGCAGGGTCAGCCTGCAGTGGGAGATTCCAGGTGAGCCGTGCGACTCATGAACGTTTGTAACGCCATGGCAAACTGATCCATGCGGTGATCCAGTTCATCCAATATGGAAAAAATATTACCAACAAGTGAATTGACTGCATCTTCTGAATTCATGGCCTTCGCCTACTGTCAGAAACCATGGAATCAGACCGAGACAGAAGTACAGTTAGATCACACTTGTTTAATAATAAAAGTAAAAAGAACAAACGTAGTTAAAACATAGTCAAAGTTCAGTAACCGGAACGGATAGTCAGCCAAGCCAGAAATCGGGGATCACTGTAGTGGAACAGCAAGCAGGATCTGGACCCAGAAGGGATGTCAGCAAAGCCAGTCTTTAAACAGGAACGCAGGAGATAGTTTCTTGTGATGTTGACCAAGGCAGAGATCCACTGGGCTGAACAGCTTAAGTGGGCAGGACTGATGAGCAGGATATCATCAACAGCTGAGTAACTGTGGAGAGATACAAGCTGGCAATTAGCCAACAGGTGAGTGGCCAGCTCTGAGAAAGAAGGGCTGAGCCCAGCCCTGACAAGTCTCATGTCTTTTTACAGACTCTAACAGGTTTTCTTCTAAGATTGCCCTGTATTTGGCTCCATCCATCTTCCCATCAAGTCTGACCAGCTTCCCTGTCCCTGCTGAAAAAAAGCATCCCCACAACAATGTAGTTTTCCGCCACACATAGCATTTTTCTTTTAGGCCAAAAAGTTCAATTTTGGTCTCCTCTGACCAGAGCATCTTCTTCCACGTGTTTGCTGTGTCCCCCACATGGCTTCTCGCAAACCGCAAATGGGACTTCTTATGGATTTCTTTCAACAATGGCTTTCTTCTTGCCACTCTTCCATAAAGGCCAGATTTGTGGAGTGCACGACTAATAGTTGTCCTGTGGATAGATTCTCCCACCTGAGCTGTGGATCTCTGCAGCTCCTCCAGAGTTACTATGGGCCACTTAGCTGCTTCTTTGATGAATGGTCTCCTTGCCCGGCCTGTCAGTTTAGGTGGACAGCCATGTCTTGGTAGGTTTGCAGTTGTGCCATACTCTTTTCATTTTCGAATGATGGGGATTGAACAGTGCTCGGTGAGATGTTCAAAACTTGGGATTTTTTTTATAACCTAACCCTGCTTTAAACTTCTTTACAACTTTATCTGACCTGTCTGGTGTGTTTGTTGGCCTTCATGATGCTGTTTGTTCACTAAGGTTTTCTAACAAACCTCTGAGGGCTTCACGGAACAGCTGTATTTATACTGAGATTAAATTACACACAGGTAGACTCTTTTTACTAATCAGGTAACTTCTGCAGGCAATTGGTTCCACTAGATTTTAGGGGTATCAGAGTAAAGGCTGCTGAATACAAATGCATACCACACTTCTCAGATATTTATTTGTAAAAAATGTTGAAAACCATTTATCATTTCCCTTCCACTTCACAATTATGTGCCACTTTTATTGGTCTATCACATAAAAATCCCAATAAGATACATTTAGGTTTTGGTTGTAACATGACAAAATGTGGAAAATTTCAAGGGGTACTTTTTCAAGGCACTGTACATGCCCTCCCCCACCAGATGTGAACCTAGCCTAAGGGAGGACATGATTTTATTGTGTGCCTCCTTTATGTATGTTGTGCTGTCCCTCAGGCTCTTTGCTGCCTCTCAATTACATGTTGCTATCTGATCAAATCCCTATATTTTCTATGTTGTGATGATCCAGCCTATGGTCAGTGGGGTCGGAGTTGACAGAATAGGTGGAATCTGGGTATCTGGATCTGTTTCCTGTTGGTGAATTAGGCTGGCTGTGGATAGCACCATGTCAGCAGGCGACCATACTGTCTGGACAGATTGGGTAAAGGGGGCTATGCATAAAGTAGCATTTGAAACAGAACACATGGGGGTAGATTAACCAAAGATAAATATACTCTGCACTTTGCAAGTGCAGTTCCACTCATTTTCCCCAGTGCTTTGTAAATGTGGTAAAGTTATGCTGATTTCCATCATCCAATCATGTGCAAGAAAAAGTTTTTTTTCTTTTCCTGGCACCTGACTGGATATTCTTTACAAAGTGAAAATTTACCACATTTACATTTACTAAGGAAAATGAGTACAACTGCACTTTCAAAGTGCACAGTCTATTTGCCTTTAGTAAATCCATCCACTGTGTTTTTTATAGTCTTTTTAAAAAATATTTATAAGCACATTGATCCTTACAGACAGTTTTTTGGTGGTTCTAGATATGTACTGGAGGCTACAAGGGCGCTCCAATATGGAGATGATGCGTACTATCACAAGAAATTTTTTTTATGTATTTATTATTTAAGTATTTATGTAAGGTAAGATATAGATGTAAATTCAGTTATTTTCCTCTCCTCATTGGAAACCGTTTTACATGTCTAGCACCTTTTTGATCTAAAAATGTTACTGTATTTTTGGTTGGATCTGAAATATTATGAACTAACTTAGTTCTCAACCCCAGCAATCTATTGTATGTAGCCAGAAGCTGGATACTTAAATCTTCCTGCATTCAGAAGACGCTGTGTGGTAGTATTCAGAGGGAGCTGTTTCCTTCTAGTGTTCCAGTTTGGCTGTCCTGTGAATCTCTTGATTAAAGACAGAGCAAGGCATCTTGGGACATGTAGTCCATATGGAAAGGATTCACTCTCTGGCTGTATTGTGTGAAACTACAACTACCAGCAGTTTGATGGAGAAGAGCAGACTGCTGGGAGAGACTATAAGAGGCAAGGTTGCGGCTTAGCATGTTCTCTTGGGACCGCTCCTGTTCCAATCTCCCTGCAGGGACATCAGATCTCTGTGAGCCGTGGTGCGGGCACCGGAGGCTGGAGGTTATCCCTTGAGCCAAACATCTGAGAGATCATCATCTCCTGTTCCAGAATGGTGAGCGGGTGATAGCCCAGTCTGATAGACACTGTGTATAGACATCATTGTTTCCTAAACTTCTTACCACCATTAAATCAAGGATCTGTTCCAGCATGTCATAGACACGATACACAGACATCCATGCCACTCATTGTTCTGCGGTTGCTTGTAGTTCCACAGAGTTACCATCTTTAAGTCAGTGATCACTGTGAATTCAATTATAGTTCTGATTTGCATAGGAATATTGTCTACTGGTTATATACCATCTATTGAATCAGCTATTCTGCCTTATCAATCAATATTCTTTGCATGCAATTAAATACCTGAGAGATAGTGGAAGATTAACCGGATTGCCACACAGCAACACTGGACTACTTTTATTTTCCTCCTCTCTTCAAGAAACTGTGTTGCTGAAACAATTAGAGCTGAATTTCACCAAAAACTCTCTGTAAGAGCAGGTTGAATTGTGCTATAGTTGCTGCTTGCTGGAGTTACATTTGTTTATCTGTTATTTTCCTATTTTTTTATGTGAAGGAGCAGTAGAGAGGGGTCTGACACTCAAAGGAGTCATTCCTTTGCTCCCCTGTAGCCCACTCACATAGACATTATGTACATTTATTTGGGTATAGGACATATAGCATGCACTGTTGAATATTTGAATCATAAATGTGATGGTTATTTTGCTACTAAGAATATTCTTTAAACATAACTTCTTTGGCGTTAAATTCAGGTTTGTCCTTTGACTCTCTCTCTCTCCATTCATTCCTTTGAATAAACCATTTCTGATTTAAGTAATTCAGGGGTATTCGATTATTACTGTTGTTACCTAATGGAATGAATGTTTGAACCCATGGTGTCAGAGGACTCACATGGTCAGGGAAACCAGAAGGGTATTGATTTATCTTGCGACCCTCAAGAGGGCAGCTCTAAATTTGGGGGCTTGTCCGGGATACCCCTCATGGCAAGCCCAACCAAGTCCTGTGACCAACCCAGAGAGAAGGGGAAGATGGACTCAGTCACTGCCACCAGTTGGGCACAAGAGCAAGGGAATCAACTGGAGTTGGCCAGTGTAGTGAAGATGCCCGGAATTGGATGGTCTGAGAGGGAGGTGAGACAGCTGAAGGGCTGTTCCAGATCCTATGTCGTGGATGTAAAGCCTGAATTTGAGGAAGATTACACCTATGCCCCGATAGAGTGGTGATAGTGTGTTCCGGGGGATTTTGGAATGAGACTGTGAGCTTAGCTGATGGGTTAGAGGCTCAAGTGATACCGTTGCTGACAGTGAGAAATCCAGGGGAAGAGAATTCCAGACGGGTTCCATGAGCGATAGTTATTTTGCTACTAAGAATATTCTTTAAAGACAACCTGTTTGGAGTTAAATTCAGGTTTGTCCCTTGATTCTCTCTCCATTCATTCCTTTGAGTAAACCATTTCTGATTTAACTAATTCTGGTGTATTTCATTATTGCTGTTGTTACCTAAAGGAAGAAATGTTTGTGACTCTCAAGAGGGCAGTGATACATGTATATAAATTTAGATTTTGGTAATATTCTCTTCAATGTTGCATCTCTTAATAAAATGGGATAATGTTTGTTAACTATCCGTTCCAGCTGCTTATATTCTTTGTGAACCCGGTAATAAATGTTACTTCTCCATATTTCTTGTCAAATTTGTTTATTTATGTTAAAATGTAATAGGAACAATTCAGATAGAGTGGATGGTACATAAGTAGACCTAGACATGTACTGGTCTGGCATTGGGTAACAAAAGTTAAGGACAGACACAGCACTCACTGGAGGCAGCGAACATAAAGCTACTGTTAACAAAACTGCTGGAGTGGCTATGACCAAAGGAAAATAAAAAGTGAAATTACCGTAAAGTGCCAATACGTGCAATCTTTGCACTAGAGAAGGACAAGCTGTGATAAACTGGTGTAGTTAAAGACAAGATCCTCGACTGGGAACCATACCATTACTGCACAAAAGGAAGGAGCTAAAGAAATATGGAAGAAAAGTTACTGGAGGTGAATAGGAAAGAGGAAGAAAAGGAGGAAAAGTAGGGCAGGGAAGTGGATGAAGGTGAAGTAGAAGTATATCCCCGGGGGTAGAATGACTCCAAAAATGTATTCTTACATTTTCTAAAACATACCCATCATGCCATACAATCAGGGAGGCATGTGATTGGCCCCAAAAGTATTTTGCAGCAGTACAACGACCCCAAACATACAACCAATATCATTAAGAACTATCTTCGGAGTAAAGAAGAACGAGGTGTCCTGGAAGTGATGGTTTGGTCCCCACAAGCCCTGATCTCAACATCATTGAGTCTGTCTGGGATTACTTGAAGAGACAGAAGGATGTGAGGCAGCCTACCTCCACAGAAGATCTGCGGTTAGTTCTCCAAGATGTCTGGAACAATCTATCTATTGAGTTCCTTCAAAAATGGTGTGCAAGTGTACCTAGAAGAATTGATGCTGTTTTAAAGGCAAAGGGTAGTCAAACCAAAAATTGATTTTATTTGTATTTCTCTTCTGTTCATTTAGTTTCCATTTTTAATTGATAGAAGTGAACTATTAACACTTCTATTTCTAAAAGCTTGTCTAATTTACAGCATATATTTACACTTTTCTAAAACTTTTGCACAGTAGTGTAAATCAACAATGAATAGAATTTGCACATATACATTTTTTTACCTCTTATTAGCTTATTGTCTTTGTATTTATCACCAATTTTTTTTTACACACAGTGGGGGAGATTTTCTAAAACTGGAGCACTCAGAATCTGGTGCAGTTGTACATGGTAGCCAATTAGCTTGTAACTTCAGCTTGTTTGATTAAGCTTTGACAATAAAAACTGGAAGCTAATTGTTTTCTATGCACAGCTGCACCAGATTTTACACGCTTCCGTTTTAGTAAATCCCCCTCAGTATATATTAATATTTTTGTTAGGTATGCAAAAACCTTTTTTAAGATTTTGAAAGAGCAGTCTGTTATTATTGTAAATATTTTATAATTTTGATTAAAAGAAAAAAAAATTAAAACCCCAGAACCACCGTCTATAGCGGACTGCTTCCGCCGTATTCGCAAAACCGCAGAAATGGAGGAACTAATTCAGCAGGCGAAAGATTCACTTTCTACATTCACCCAAATATGGTCTTGTTGGCTACATTTCACTACAACAGAAGAATTCAAATGGATACATATTTAAAACAATATTGAGAGCTGTGGCAAATCAAAAGTTACACACTCACCCTCAATCCTTCCTCATACCCCCCCCCCCCCATCTATGTTCAGGCCTCCCCTCTTTTCTTTACATTGAGCACACTGCTGATGGATGTCTGAAGTCCCTAATAACACCGACCGCTACACATATTCCCCATGTCCCTCTACCCCTAATCAAAGGCTACTCAATCCTTCACATGCTACCTTCCGATCCAAATCATATGGACTGTCCATAGAGGACCGGATACTATATCGTCATAGATATACCTATAACTTTCACACGGCAACGAATAAACCTTTACCTGCCTGTTATTCAGGATTCTGGCTCCCCTTGAACAATGTATACTAAGATATATTCAATATTATATGCTGTGTATGATTCACTTACCTATTGTACTACCTTTTGTCTTTTATACTCGTAGCGGCTGTGTCCGCGTTTGTTCATTTCCTGTTATGCTGTTTATCCTATCAATAAAAACTTTTTACAACAAAAAAAATGAAAACCTAGAAAATCCACCATGAGCAAGTGGCTGCAAATGGACAGTTGGAGATCAGCAATGCTGAGCTGCAGCAAAGTATAAAGCTGCCTATGTACTAATATTGATTAACTGTGTATAGATAATTAGTCAGATGGCTAGAAATTGTGTGGCCTTCCAAAACAATTTTAAAATATGTCAATATACATGTACCATCATCCAAATAGATTAAAAGGAATTATTTGGGAGTGTGGGCACCACCCCAGACTCACCAAGCGCAAAAAGGGGCATGTGGACTATTGCGGTACATATGAAGTGAATATAGCCATAAAGTACAAATCATTCATAAAAAACACAATATTTATTTATACAAAAGTAGCAAATAGACAACAAAAAACATGTATATTTAAAAAGATTTTGTGTTCTCAGATGACATGTGACATTTCAACATGTTTTGCGGATTTACCGCTTCATCAGGACAGTACATCTGTAGGCATAGATAAAAAATAAACAATTAAATGCCAATTAAGGAATTTGAACAGAATTGTGGACCGGGGAAGGTGGAATAAAGTAAAAAAACTCCTTACCCGAGCCCCAGGGTGTGTGGCGGAAAGGCCATCTGGCCAAGCCTCCCCCGGCGATTGGGAAGAGAATATGTGGCACCAGCTAGACTCTAAGTAAAATAATTATAAAGAATAATTATATAGACCGGGTGGTTAGCATAAATGTAAGTAGTATTAAAATGTACACCACAACAGTGTTGGGCGGGGGATGCCATAGGTGAAAAAATCACACCAAGGTGAAGGGAAAAGAAAATGGGGAAGGTGAAGAGATATGAATAAAGTAAGGGGGAGAAAAGGAAAGAAACTAAAATGAAAAAGGGAATGGGAAACTGAGGTGAGCCCAAACCCAGGCGACGGGGGTTGTGAGAAATAGGGTAGAGTGAATGAGGAAAAATGGAGGGGAAAGAAAAAAGGGAATGTGAAAAAAGGGAATGTGACAAAAATGTATAGAGTGAGTGGCCGAAACCAAAACAACTCACAAGAAACAGATAACTGGTGGGGACAACCGCCGTGGATTGTGAACACAAGAATACACTACTGAACATTACGTGTAAAGAAGGCCAGAAAGACATATATACATCACAAGCTTATGGAACACCTGTGATGTATATATGTCTTTCTGGCCTTAGATTTCTGGGCTCCACACATTAATATATTTAGTACTTAGGTAAGTATCAGTCTTCTTCTTTTTTTGGTCTCCATCATTTTCTTATCTATTGGCTGGAGGTTCAGTCGTTCATTCGCTCTTCTTTACACGTAATGTTCAGTAGTGTATTCTTCTGTTCACAATCCACGGCGGTTGTCCCCACCAGTTATCTGTTTCTTGTGAGTTGTTTTGGTTTCGGCCACTCACTCTATACATTTTTGTCACATTCCCTTTTTTCTTTCCCCTCCATTTTTCCTCATTCACTCTACCATATTTCTCACAACCCCCGTCGCCTGGGTTTGGGCTCACCTCAGTTTCCCATTCCCTTTTTCATTTTAGTTTCTTTCCTTTTCTCCCCCTTACTTTATTCATATCTCTTCACCTTCCCCATTTTCTTTTCCCTTCACCTTGGTGTGATTTTTTCACCTATGGCATCCCCCGCCCAACACTGTTGTGGTGTACATTTTAATACTACTTACATTCATGCTAACCACCCGGTCTACATAATTATTCTTTATAATTATTTTACTTAGAGTCTAGCTGGTGCCACATATTCCCTTCCCAATCGCCGGGGGAGGCTTGGCCGGATGGCCTTTCCGCCACACACCCTGGGGCTCGGGTAAGGAGTTTTTTACTTTATTCCACCTTCCCCGGTCCACAATTCTGTTCAAATTCCTTAATTGGCATTTAATTGTTTATTTTTTATCTATGCCTACAGATGTACTGTCCTGATGAAGCGGTAAATCCGCGAAACATGTTGAAATGTCACATGTCATCTGAGAACACAAAATCTTTTTAAATACACATGTTTTTTGTTGTCTATTTGCTACTTTTGTATAAATAAATATTGTGTTTTTTATGAATGATTTGTACTTTATGGCTATATTCACTTCATATGTACTGTAATAGTCCACTTGCCCCTTTTTGCTCTTGGTGAGTCTGGGGTGGGGCCCACACTCCCAAATAATTCCTTTTAGTCAGATGGCTAGAAAACTAGATACATAAATAGTAAGATGCAGATGGATAGTAATCTTCCCAATATTTTGCACTCTCTCGTGGTTTATGCTATGCAACAGAAAACACTCACTTATGGTTCCAGACCAAAAAGGTGTCAACAGGTAATAAGAAAACAAATTCTGCATGTCTCAGTGCTTATCTAGCAGATGGTAAAGAAGGTTATGCAAAAAAGGAAGAGAAGCGGTCATTGGGTCCCCCAGCCCGCGCCTGAAGCAGCCTCGCTCTCTTTGCAGCATTTGTTTCAGAGTACAGATTTGACAGGGGCACACCCCTAGAACTCTACATTCAACTCATGTATTTCAGGACTTTAATCGATCAATTTTTTTCAAAAACTTTTGTTTTTTGTTTTTTATTTTTATTTTTTATTACATTTTTACCTCTACAATATGTTTTTATTGTTGCTTTTGATGAACCAGCATACTTATGCATGGCCTTCCATTATTTTTCATAATCAGGCGTTTCAGCGCCAAGCATTACACTAGTGCTTTATGTGTGTGTGTTTTTTCTAAGGTAAAGAAGGTTATTGCTGCTTGATACCATTTGAAGGTTACATATGAATACCATGGTCAGGGCAGGAGGAGAGTTCCAGCACCTGCCCAACCCAGATCTAGTATACAGTAAATGTGCCTGTAACTTCTAGAGGGCCCTTGTACACCTTCACAGTCTGGACAAATGGAATGCCTGCCTAGGCCCCAACCAACACAAAATATGTGAGAGGACAGGCTAAGTTTTCAGCTAATCTACTGTTGTTTTCCATATTTTTCTATATAGTAACATTTATGTGAACTGAGCCTTCTTGTAAATAGCCTGCAGGAATATATGGAGAATTCACTTAGGCCAGCAATAGCTGTAGCCGGGCTAAAAACCCAAGCGATTAACAAGCTAAGTCCGCCATGGCATGAAGTGTTTAAGGGAAGATCTCTCTGATGGGTCTTTCTGCATCCTGGAATCCCACGTATACAGTGTATGTATATATAGTTGATCCAGAGCAAGGGGAAAAAAAAAATAATAAAGCATATTTTAATTTGCTCCAATACAGAAGAGAAAGGTAAGCTGAAAAACGCTAGAACAGCCTTTGCCAACCTTTTTACCCCAGAGAAACCCTTAAAATAATTTTCAGGTCTCAGGGAAACCCTGCTAAAATAGAAGTAGAAAAATGCCCTTTCTGTGGCACAACAAAGAACTATACCGTGTAGGACACCTTTTAGATCGAAGGGGCATACGTCCCTCTTCTTATTTTGTTCAATATCTGGAGATGCCCTCTTCAGAGTTGTTTAGACTACAACAAATTCTACACTTTTTACATTCTCTTCAGAAACTCTCTCCCAAACTTGTATCGAGAACAGCTTTTAAAAACAGATGTTTTCAAAATACAACTGAATGGGGTGGTATCCCCATGTTGTACAAAATGTTAGTCAGTTTTCTCTAGGTGTTGCCTAGTCCCTAAACGATTATCAAAAATCTATCCTGGAACATCTTTTTTGTGCTTTTGCAGATGTGGCCAGGTGGGAACAGTGCCCATCACTGTTGTCGATCAATGCCCATCAGTGTCGCCAATCAGTGCCACCCATCAATGCCCATCAGTGCCCATGGTACCACCTATCCAGGCCGCCTATCTGTGCCGCCTATCAGTGCCCACCAGTGCCGCCTAACAATGCCCACCAGAGCCACCTATCAGTGCCCACCAGTGCCGCTTATCAGTGCTCATCAGTGACACATATCAGTTCCACCTATCAGCGCCCATAAGAGCAGCATATTAGTGCCCCCTCATCAGTGCCCAAAGGTGCCACCTCATCAATGCCCACCAGTTCAGCCTATCAGTGCCCATCAGTGCCGCCTCATCAGCGCACAACAGTGAAGATGAAAAATTACTTAGTTACAAAATTTACTGACAGAAAAAAAGTAAAAAACATTTTTTTCAAAATTTTTGGTCTTTTTTTTTCTTTTGTAAAAAGTAAAAAAAAACAGCAGTGATTAAATACCACCAAAAGAAAGCTCTATTTGTGTGAAGAAAATGATAAAAATTTGTTTGGGTACAGTGTATGACCGAGAAATTGTCATTCAAAGTGCGACAGCGCTGAAAGCTGAAAAATGTCTTGGGCAGGAAGGGGGTGTTAGTGCCCGGTAGGCAAGTGGTTAATGGGATAATAATGAAGCTGCTTTGCTGGTGATACTGATGGAGTTATTGCAAACAAATTTTCAAAGGCTTTTTTTTTTTAGTGATATCAAGAATAATATTATTATTCTTGTTATTTTTTTTTTTTTGGTGCAAGTTACCACAACACCATTACCCCATAGTTTTTAAGATCAAAGATACAACTATGGTGGTGTCCCATGTTAATTTTACATTGTATGTTTTAAAATGTAACTGCCTACTCCCAAACTGTCATTTGAAGCAAAACACATAGCCAAGTATTATTCTACACAATTTGTTTATTCTGCATTAGAAAAACAAAACAAATAAAATTAGACATGTATCTAGAAATAGAACTTAACCAAAAAGTGCATTCTATGCATCCAAAAATATAGAAAATACACCAAATCAAATTATTATTCAACCAAAAAATAAAATAAAAGCCTCATGCATGTGTCCTCCTTCTTAATATAGGGGGTCAACGATGCCAAGAGTTGGTGAAAGCAGGGGTCCGTCATCCAGAGATAATTCCGAAAATTATCCGGATTGTTCTCCTGGAGCTCCCGCAGCAAAGGTATATGACATAATTGGTCACGATTAATAAAGCAACCAATTTTTGGTCCAAGAAATCCTTCTCTTCCTGTTCCTGGACTGGACTTGGGTCAAAGCAATAACTCCAAGACCAATAATAAATAACATGTTATCTCCTCCGATTCTGCAACATGGCTGGTTGACGAACAGCCTTTCAGAAACAAACTGAAAAGCGCAAAATGAAATGCGCAAACTGAAAATCGTGAAATGAAAAGCACAAAATGAAAAGCATGAATCAACACTCACCAAACTTCTACTAAGATGCAATTAGCAGAAGGAGCCCAAAGGGTGGTGCTAAAGAGCTGGAAAACCATGTAGTATGTCACTACGTTCGTGTTTGTTGGCTGACAATTCCTTGCCGTTTGTATGCAAGGCAAGTTCCTGGCCAACGTCCTCCCGACAAAAGTCTGAGGTTTTGCCTGTGAAAAATCCAATCGTGTGTACGAGGCTTTAGTCTATTCCACATTTTCACAGCGCTTACTGTGAAAAAACCTTGGAGATTAAATATCTTTTCCTCTAGATGTAAAGAGTGCCCCCTTGTCCTCTGTGATGACCTAAAAGTGAATAACTCAACACCAAGTTCAATATATGGACCACTTATGTATTTGTACATGTTGATCATATCCCCCTTTAATCTCCTCTTCTCAAGAGAGAATAAATTCAGTTCCTCTAATCCTTCCTTATAGCTGAACTCCTCCATGCCTTTTATCAGTTTGGTTGCCCTTCTCTGCACTTTCTCCAGTTCTCCAATATCCTTTTTGTGAACTGGTGCCCAAACCTGAACTGCATATTCCAGATGAGGTCTTACTAATGATTTCTACAGGGGCAAAATGATATCTCGTTCTCTGGAGTCTATATTTCTCTTAATACAAGAAAGGATTTTGCTCGCTTTGGAAACCACAGCTTGGCGTTTCATGCTATTATTAAGCTTATGATCTACCAAAACACCCAGATGTTTCTCCACCACGGATTCCCCCAGTTGTGCTCCCCCTAGTATGTATGATGTATGCATATTCTTAGCCACCAGGTGCATAACTTTACATTTATCAACATTAAACCCCATTTGCCACATATAGACATTGCATTTAGGTTGGCTAGTAAGTTGGAGACATCCTGTAAGTACGTTATTCCACTGGATAGCTTGGGGTCATCTGCAAAGACTGAAATGGTACTTTTAATCCCAGTCTCTATATCATTTATAAATATATTAAAAAGTACAGATCCCAACACTGAACCTTGGGGTACACCACTGATAACCTTAGACCATTCAGAGTATGAATCATTAACCACTACTCTCTAAATTTGGTATTTTAGACAGTTTTCTCTCCATTTATAAACTGTTTTTTCCAAGTTCTGTAGACTTTACCTTACATGTTAGCCGTGTGTTGGCAACTGTGTCAAACGCTTATATTGCCCCTTACATTGGTGGTCAGTGGGAAGAATGTCCCCTTTACAATGATGGTGAGATTGTCACCCTTACCTACGGCCAAATAGATAATTGCAGTTATACTGCTAGTTCTGTCAATTGGTTTTGAACTGTGCATGCGCCATCTGATGGGAGGTCAGTCAGCCACAGCTTAAGGAACTAACAACCACTGGTGGAACCCTAGCATTCCACAGAACCCAGATTGAGAATGGCTGCTCTAGAACAACAATCTATGATGTTATTTCTTATAAATATCTATAGCCAATTACATTTTGCGCATTACCAATAATATCATTCCTTTTTTAAATCATCTACAGAGTCGCTAGAACAAGCTATCCCTTTTGACAGCTCTTACTATTAAGAAGCCTTTCCACAAGTTAAACCTCCTTTCCTCCAGTTGCAAAAAGTGCCTCCTTGTCATCTGCAATGACTTTAAAGTGAACAGCTTTCTGCCAAGTTTACTATATGGACCATTCAGGTTTTTTTATAAGGTTATCATAGTCTCCCTCTCAGGGAAGAATACATTCAGTTCAGTTACTGTATACTGTGCTGAGGTCCTCCATGCCTCTTATTAGTTTAGTTACTCTTCTCTGAACTTGTTTAAGTTCCACAACATTCTTTATGAAAATTGGTGCCCAGAACTGATATACATATTTAAAACACAACTTCACCCTAGCTCCCCCCCCCCCCAAACAAACAAAAAAATATCCCTAATGCCCCGTACACACGGTCGGATTTTCCGATGGAAAATGTCCGATCGAAGCGTGTTGTCGGAAATTCCGACCGTGTGTGGGCTCCATCTGACATTTTCCATCGGATTTTCTGACACACAAAGTTGGAGAGCAGGAGATAAAATTTTCCCACAACAAAATCCGTTGTCGGAAATTCCGATCGTGTGTACACAAATCCGACGGACAAAGTGCCACGCATGCTCATAATAAATAAAGAGATGAAAGCTATTGGCCACTGCCCGGTTTATAGTCCCGACGTACATGTTTTACGTCACCGCGTTTAGAACGATCAGATTTTCCGACAACTTTGTGTGACCGTGTGTATGCAAGACAAGTTTGAGCCAACATCCGTCGGAAAAAATCCTAGGATTTTGTTGTCGGAATGTCCGAACAAAGTCCGACCGTGTGTACGCCCTATAACACTTGTTTCTGTCTAAAAATGTTTAAAAAACATACATATGACACCATGGAGTCTAGCATTGTTTTGTTTGAAGGAGAAGTCCTCCCAAGGTAGGTCTTCTCCACCCCCTCCATCTTTATTGGAGACCCAGTGTATGCAGACATGACACAAGTCTCTGCCACATCCAGGGGATGTGGCAGAGATCTCTGAACTGTGTCTGACCATGTGTAACAATCCTCACTACATGCACAGACACACCATGGACTCTACCAGCCCTTTGGCACATCTGTGTGTAATATATTCCAGGAAGCAGTTTGTGAGATCTCGTGCATGTACAAGGTTAATGGAAGCAGTCACATCACAGCATAATATTACAATGCTTTAGGGTCACTTGGGACCCCTCCATCAGTTATGTCATACGCCTGATAAAGGGGTCTGTGCGGCCCCAAAATGTTGCAATCTTATGCTATAATGTGATTGCTTCAATAAACTTTTGAGTGCTATTTCAAAGATCTTTGGGGGCTGATTTACTAAAACTGGAGAGTGCAAAATCTGGTGCAGCTCTGCATAGAAACCAATCAGCTTCCAGTAGTGCATCAGATTTTGCACTTTCCAATTTAATAAATCAACTCCTTGGTGTGCTTGAGGTAGATGCTTTCACCTTGTGTTGATACCGGTTCCCAATCAACGTTTGCTGCTGCACCCTCTTATTTCCAGGAACATGTGCAATGGAAATATTTTACTTGACTTGTGCATGTGCAGACACACCATGGGGGACTCTCCCAGGTGTCCGCAATGTCATCCTTACCTAGGTGAGTAAAAAAAAAAAATTTTTTACCTATTTTTTTTAATGTGTTTTTTTTGCATATGTGTAAGTAAGGGGGGAAGAGGGAGGGGCAGGAGAGGGAACCTTGCTCAAATGGTTGATTCCACTCTAAATCCTCACCTTGTAAAGGAAACCATTCAGTTTACAATAGACTTCAAAGGCAAACCATGTGTGTATACATAAATATTAAAAAGAAAAAAACAGCTGGGTTGTTCCTGGAGCCCGTGGCCACCCACCCAGCCTCATTGCAGCCGCCTATTCAGTTCACGGCATGGCTGGGGGTCAGAGACTAGAAGACTGGTGAAGAATGTGAAGTGGGAGGGGCTAAAGGAGACCCTATCTCCTGATTTCGGCATAGGTGTCACTGCTGCGAGACACCACAAAGTCAGAGACACAGTGAAGCCGGAGACACAGTGAGTAACACTACCGGTAATTATAGTTGCCATTAAAACCCTTTCATGACTAAGCCTATTTTTAAAACTTGGTGTTTACAAGTTAAAATCCGTATTTTTTGCTAGAAAATTACTTAGAGTTCCCAAACATTATATATATTTTTTTAGCAGAGAATCTAGAGAATAAAATGGCGATTGTTGCAATATTTTTTATCACACAGTATTTGTGCAGCGGTGTTTTAAACGCAAATTTTTGGAAAAGGGACACTTTCATGAATTTTAAAAAATCCAAACAGTAAAGTTACCCCAATTTTTTTGTATAATGTGAAAGATGATGTTATGCCGAGTAAATAGATACCAAACATGTCACCCTTTATAATTGCACGCACTCGCGGAATGGCGACAAACTACGGTACCTATGAATTTCCATAGGCGACGCTTTAAAAATTTTTTATGGTTACCAGGTTTGAGCTACAGAGGAGCTCTAGTGCTAGAATTATTGCTCTCGCTCTGACGATCGCGGCGATACCTCACATGTGTGGTTTGAACACTGTTTACATATGCGGGCGCGACTTTCGTATGCCTTTTCTTCGCTGCGCGAGCTCGCGGGGACAGGGGCACTTTAAAAAAAAATTTATTTATTTATTTATTTATTTTATTTATTTTTTTACTTTAAAATTGTGTTTAAAAAAAAATTTTTTTTTTTTTTTTACTTTTATTGCTGTCACAAGGAATGTAAACATCCCTTGTGACAGTAATAGGTGGTGACAGGTACTCTTTATGGAGGGATCAGGGGTCTAAAAGACCCCCCATCCCTCCTTTACACTTCAAAGTATTCAGATCGCCGAAAACGGCGATTCTGAATACTGTGTACTTTTTTAAATTCGGCGCCATTGGCAGCCGAGTAAACGGGAAGTGACGTCATGACGTTGCTTCCGCGTTTACAACAAGAAGGCTGGAACGAAGCTGCTCACAGCTTCGTTCCAGCCCGCCCCCAGCCGCCGAAGATTCCCGATTGGACACCGGGCCTCCCGATCGCACGGGAGGCCCGGTAACAGCGGTGGGAGGCGGCGGGAAGGGGGGGATGTCCCCTCCCGCTCCTCCGGTATAACAACCGAGTGGCTTTTAGCCGCATCGGTTGTTATACACGGGTAGCCGATCGCCCGCTGGAAACAACGGTACCGGGATGATGCCTGCAGCTGCGGGCATCATCCCGGTATAACCCCGGAAAGCCGAGTACGCATATGTGCGTACGGTCGGCGGGAAGGGGTTAAAAGTCCCCACTACAGCTCTCAGATCAGCAGATGACCTTGATCAAGAGCACCTAAGTTGGATGATCAGAACTCCCCGGCAGGACTGCCACTCATCCCAGCTCCCCGCCAGCACTGCCACTCATCCCAACTCCCTACCAGCACTACCACTCATCCCAACTCCCCGCCAACACTGACACTCATCCCAACTCCCACCAGCACTACCACTCATCCCAACTCCCCACCAGCACTACCACTCATCCCAACTCCCCACCAGCACTACCACTCATCCCAACTCCCCGCCAGCACTACCACTCATCCCAACTCCCCACCAGCACTACCACTCATCCCAACTCCCCGCCAGCACTACCATTCATCCCAACTCCCCACCAGCACTACCACTCATCCCAACTCCCCGCCAGCACTACCATTCATCCCAACTCCCCACCAGCACTACCACTCATCCCAACTCCCCGCCAGCACTACCACTCATCCCAACTCCCCACCAGCACTACCACTCATCCCAACTCCCCACCAGCACTACCACTCATCCCAACTCCCTGCCAACACTGACACTCATCCCAACTCCCCACCAGCACTACCACTCATCCCAACTCCCCACCAGCACTACCACTCATCCCAACTCCCCACCAGCACTGCCACTCATCCCAACTCCCCGCCAACACTGACACTCATCCCAACTCCCCACCAGCACTACCACTCATCCCAACTCCCACCAGCACTGCCACTCATCCCAACTCCCCACCAGCACTACCACTCATCCCAACTCCCCACCAGCACTGCCACTCATCCCAACTCCCCGCCAACACTGCCACTCATCCCAACTCCCCACCAGCACTACCACTCATCCCAACTCCCCACCAGCACTGCCACTCATCCCAACTCCCCACCAGCACTACCACTCATCCCAACTCTCCTCACCCCCCACCAAGAAGTAAGAGAAGGACAAAAAATAGAGAATACATGGAAGGGAGCGGAAAAGTGGGGGAGGAACAAAGAAAAAGGGAGAGAAAGAATAAGAGAAAGAACAAGAAAGGCTGCTAGAGAGAGAGATGGGGGGAAGGGAAGAAATTAGGATAGAAAGAGATAAAAGGGAAAGAAAGGAGAACAAAGAGAAAGAGTGGTACATCCTAAAACGTACCATAAGGGGTTTTAATACTGTACAAGTGGAAGGGACTCAGGCAGCGCTAAATATCCGTGGGTTAGGGGTGCAAATTACTTGTCTCGCCTTGGGTGCTGACAACGCAAGGAAAATAATTTTACTGTTAGGGGTCTCCACAACTTGGGAAATTTTATCCGGGGGTCAAGGCACTAGTAAGGTTGAGAACCACTGCTCTAGATGCTTACTTTATAGTAAACCTGCATTGAAAAGACAAAGTCCGATTACAATGTTGTTATACCTTATAAATAAGGAAAAAAACAAGATGTATCATAATACTGACCTTTCTAAGTGTACTGCAACCCCCAAACTTACCTGCATCATACTGTGACTATTATTACTACTGATAATTTGCACTAAGAAAAGAAATGGCAAAGAGACAGACAGACAGCTGTAAAACTGGAAAAGAAATGGACACATAGCATGAGGAATAGTCATCCTAACATAAGCAAACATAAACAGATGGGAGCAGAAACATAGCAGTGAGAGGGAACTGAATTACACACTCACAAATACCAGTGAAAAAAAAATCAACAGATTTTTCCTTAATAGCCTACATTTTTTTTTTTTTGTGGCTGTACCAGTACATCAAAAACATCAACAATTTGTTAGGATATGTCGCCCAGCTCTGGCCTGGCATTCAGTCGTTTTCTACTGCGAAATTAAAGAATAACTAAAGGCAAAACTTTTTTTTAAGTTTTGAATAGAGTGGAGAAGGACTAGAATATCTGTCAGATTTTTGTTGTTGTCTGTGCCCCCATTAGGGAGATTCGCCCTCTCTATTTGTCCTCTTTACTGTTATCACAGTGGCTTTTTTTCTCATGGAATAGGTGCAGAAAGTCCTCCCTTCTGAATCATCCTTCGTCTCTGCTCCCTACCCACCTCTGAGCACCGTCCCTTGGTTTCACCCCCTATCCACCTCCCTGTACTGCCCTTTTTAGAGAATACAGAACCAAGTATCATTTTGTGCTACTAAGTAATTTGTATGGCACTTATTAGACCCCACCACAGCAACAATAGACCCCCACCCCAGCAGCAACAGACCCCCTAGCAACAATAAATCCCCTGCATAACAATAGATCCCCCCCAGCAACAATGGACTCCCACCCCAGCAACAATATACCCCTGAGCAACAATAGATCCTCCACACACCCCCCTGCCAGCAACAATAGACCCCCAGATACAGATAGATCCCTACCAGCAACAATTGATCCTCCAGCAGGCAGCATCACTAGACCCTCCAGCACATCCCAGCACTCCTTACCATAAAATACATTCAGTGCTGGAGGTGCTGGAACTGCGCCCCCCCCCCCCCCCCCGCGCGCGCGTTCCCGCTGAAAAAACAGCCCTCGTTATCATGAAGAGTAAAAGTTACAGAAACTCCATTTGCGACCAGAACGGGAATAGAGGGAAAATCTTCTAATGGTGACACTAGTTCTGGTGACCCTGGTGACATCTAGAGATTTCTTCTCACTTCCCGTTTTGGCTATGGGACAGGAAATTATGAGAAATCTCCCCAATAGGATGTGAAAAAACAGTCTAGCCCTGTGTTTCTCTACCTTGATTCAGTTGCGGCATCCTTTAAAATTCTGCACAATCTTGATGCACCCCATTCTAAAATGTAAAAAAGCTATCCCGGGCACATCTGGCTGCTAGGTTGTCTGAGGGCCTATCCAGAAGCAGGAGAGAAGCGCAGGGTTGGGACTGCAGCTTGCAGTCCAACCAGAAGTGACAGTTCTGCCAGCCAGAGAACCTGTCGTGGTCGGAGGTAGAGGGGAAGCTGTTGCCACTAAGGAACCATTCACCTTATTACCAGGGATCACAGTGAGTAACTGATTCAAATACCGGAGCAGCATTCTCTCCAACCGGGGACGGTAAAGAATCGGGAAACTTCAGGGGGTATCAAGCCAGGGACCCATCCAGCGGAGGTGACGCTTGCAGAGCAGCCTTGTGTGTCAATCCAGGGACCGAGCAGGGTGAGGTGAAGCTTGAGGGGTATCATGAGTGCAAGCTAGGGACCCAGCAGAGAGGCGGGGGTAACGCTTGAGGAAGATACTACAGTGAAGATTGGAAGAGCTCAAGGGATTCAGTGGCAGATGAATCAGCGGGTCTAGTGAGAGACCGGAATCTCAGTGGGCTGAAGAACTACAAGGAGTGATTGTAGTGGAAGTGAAGAGGAACCATTAAGATTTGTGTTAGGAACTGTTAAAGACTGTTGCCATAGGAGACAGCATTCCTGCACATGCAGATGTGGAGTCTTGCTGGATGCCTTTTCCTGCATGGCTGTCCTCATGTTGAAGTCTCGGAGTCTGCCAATTGAACTTGCAACTACTTAAGAGTGTCCTTGCCCTAACCCACTTTCCCCAAAAGTTTGTTAAGTGAAATAAAATCTCTTTTGCATTCAAGCAAAGCCATTGGGCGCCAGATACTTGGCCTTGCAACCACCATGCCTCACAACCCATTACATACAGAAGGATGTCAGCTATCTCTGGCCCTAGAGGATCTCATAAGACCAAAGGAGGCCTGGGACCTTGCTACACATAACGTAGCAACATTCAAACATGTAGGACACCCAACATTAGAGGTGATTTTTTTCTCACAAAGCAAATACTCCAGAGTTTCTCTTCCTCACTCAACTAGTATGACCTTAGTGTTGATGGATAGGACCTGATGTACCTGGTGGAGTCAGCAGATTATCAGGAAAGAGTACTGGCAGAAGTCAGGGCAGGTAGCAGATGATGAGGAAATATCATGGTCAGGACAGACATCATACTATAAGACACTGTCTTAGGATCCAATTTACTAAGGCACAGTACATACAATGTTTTCATAACCATGTTTACAATTGAAAAAGGCAGAAGTCAGGGAAAGCAGTGTAGAATCAGGGAGGAGTACCAGGCAGAAGTCATGGCATGTACAGATGATAAGAAATAGGTACCAAACAATGGTCTGAGCAAACAGCAGAGAATCAGGAAGGAGTAACAAGCTGAAGTCAGGGCAGTCAGCAGGGAATCATGAAGGAATACTACGCAGAGTTCAGGGCAGGCAGCATTGGGTCAGGAAGGAGTACCAGGCAGAAGTCAGAGCAGGCAATAGATGTGGAGGCATGAATACCATGGAGCAGAGAGGTCAGGTGTACTATAAGACACTGTCTTAGGATTCAATTCACTAAGACATACAGATGATAAGGAAAAGTACCAGGCAAAGGTTAGGGTGAGCAGCAGAGATTGATGAACGACTAAGAGGCAAAAGTCAGGGCAGGCAGCAAAAAATGAGGAAGAAGTACTAGGCAGAGGTCATGACAGGCAGCAGAGAATGAGGAAGGAGTACCAGGTAGAGGTCAGGGCAGGCAGCAGAGAATGAGGAAGGAGTACCAGGCTAAGGTCAGGGCAGGCAGCAGAGAGTGAGGAAGGAGTACCAGGCAGAAGTCAGGGCAGGCAGCAGAGAATGAGGAAGGAGTACCAGGCAGAGGTCAGGTTAGGCAGCAGAGAATGAGGAAGGAGTACCAGGCAGAGGTCCGGGCAACCAGCAGAGAATGAGGAAGGAGTACCAGGCAGAGGTCCGGGCAGGCAACAGAGAATGAGGAAGGAGTACCAAGCAGAGGTCAGGGCAGGCAGCAGAGAATGAGGAAGGAGTACTGGGCAGAGGTCATGACAGGCAGCAGAGAATTAAGAAGGAGTACCAGGCAGAGGTCCGGGCAGGCAGCAGAGAATTAGGAAGGAGTACCAGGCAGAGGTCAGGGCAGGCAGCAGAGAGTGAGGAAGGAGTACCGGGCAGAGGTCACGACAGGCAGCAGAGAATGAGGAAAGAGTACCAGGCAGAGGTCAGGGCAGGCAGCAGAGAACGAGGAAGGAGTACCAGGCAGAAGTCAGGGCAGGCAGCAGAGAATGAGGCATGAGTATCAGGCAAAGGTTAGGGCAGGCAGCACAGGATCAGGAAGGAGTATCAAGCAGAAATCATAGCAGGCGGCAGATGAGGAGGAGTTCAGGCTAGGCCATGCAGCATACTATAAGGCACTGCCTGTGGATTAAATTCACTAAAGTATAGAGCATGCAGCATTTTCATTATCATGTTTATAATTATGCTTTTGATTTACTAATGTAATATTACACTGAGCAGTTGAATTTCTTGCGTGCATGCTATATGGTTAGCCTGGCTGCAGGGGTTGTTGCTAACTTCTGGCTGGCATTAAAGTGTGCCTAAAGCCAATCCTTTTTTTAGTTTTGCAGGGAGTGGGGAGGGGTTAGAACCCCTGTTAGGTTGGTAATTGTTCTATTTACATAGCACTGAAACAAACACCATGGGACTTTTGGAAAAAACATACCATAAAGTCCCAAGGTGTTTTTTTTCTGTGCTAGGCACATATGTCTAATTGCAAGGAATGGGATGGTAATTTCCATTAGCGGGAAGGACACTTCCGTGTATAGATACCGAATATCGGGTTTTATTGCCATGTTTATTACTTCAGGGAAATTCACTCTCTCGATTAATTCTGGTAGTCACTGCCTAGAGCTTTTTTCACATGGTGTGGTGGACTCCAATCAGCAGACGATCTTTGAGCATGCCACATCCGTGCCCATTCAGTTTCTGCCTGGCAGACCCCTGTCAGCTCTATGGGTGGCCAAGTGTAAACAGACTATGCTGTCTGTTTACATCAGGCTACCTCCAATCCGGTCTGCAAAAACAGAAAAGGTCTGAGTTCCATGGGGGGATGCTGCAGCCTCTGTGACAGCTCTGTGTAACTGATGAATTTAGTGTTCAGTTACACAGAGATCACACATACTGCAGCCACCCCTGCACAGTACCCCAAGAGTCCCTGTCCAAGTGTCCCATGAACATCTGTACCAGTGTCCCATGAACATCTGTACCAGTGCACAAAACATCTGTCACAGTGTACCAGCGTCCCATGAACATCTGTACCAGTGTACAAAACATCTCTCCCAGTGTACCAGTGTCCCCATCGACATCTATACCAGTGTACCAGTGCACAAAAACATCTTCAATAGGGTTCCACTGCAAAATCAACATCTGTCAGTGTCCACCAGTGGATGATCAACAACTGTCATAGTGTACAAGTGCACAAAAAATTTGTCAGTGTACCAGTGCCCCAACAATAAATAAAAACTTTAACGCGCCCTCGTCCTCACGTGCAAAGGCAAACGCACACGTTGGTTCCGTATGCATACATAAACAGCGAACGTACCACACAGGTGAGGTATCACTGTGAACATCATAGTGAGAGCAATAATTCTAGCTCCAGACCCCCTGTGTAACTCTAAACTGGTAACCAATAAAGGCTTATAAAGCATTGCCAATGGAGATTTTTAAATACCGAAGTATGGCGCCATTTCACAAACATGCGCAATTTTAAAGCGTGACATGTTTGTTATCTATTTACCTGGCACAACACCATATTTTATATTTTACCAAAAATGTGGGTATTATATTGTATTTGTGTGCATTGAAATTCATAAAAGTGTATGTATGCGTTAGTGTGTAAAATTAAGTTTGAAAAAACGCTGTGCAAATACTGTCTGACATAAAAATTTTCAAAACTCACCATTTTGTTTTCTAGGGCCTCTGCTACAAAAATATATAATGTTTGGGGGTTCTAAGTAATTTTCTAGCAAAAATACAGATTACAGATACAAAATGTATCTGAAAAAGGCCTGGTCTTAAAGTGTATAATGTCTGAAGGTGCTATTTGGACGTTGTGCTTCTCTATGTGGCCATGCTGTGAATAAGCCTCACACATTAGTATCGCCATACTCAGGACGAGTAGCAGAATGTGTTTTGGGGTTTAGTTGCAAGTATGCCTATGCGGTGTGTGAGAAATAACTTAATGTGACATTTTTGTGAAAAACAAATTTTATTTAATTTCTTAATTTTCTTAGTTTAAAAAAAACCCCCGCTGTGCCTCTTACTAAATACCTTTGATAATCTAGTTTCCAAAAAGGGGTCATTTGGGGGATATTTGTACTGTCCTGGCATGTAAAGCCTCGTACACACGGTACGATTGTCTGACTTTTTGTCAAAAGGGCGTGCGTCAGGATCTTCTCTTGCATACTAACGGTACACAAATTGTCGTGTCACAAACACGAACATAGTGACGTACTACGAGGAATTTTGGCTCTTGAGTGCCACCCTTTGGGCACCTTCTGCGAATTTCGCATTGATTCCGAGCATGCGTGTTTGTACTTTTGTGTGACGGATTTGTGTACTGACCATCCGAAAATCTGACATGGAGCTGTTGTTTGACAAATATTTACTAGCCTGTCATCCAACATTTGTTGGCCGAAAATTGGAAAACAATTGTTGAAAGGATTGTACTAACGGTAAGAACTTCGGACAACAGCCTGTCAAACGTCAATCCCCTTCTGATTTCCGTACCGCGTCTATGAGGCTTTAGGCCGGGTTCACACTGGTGCGACACGACAGCCCTCCTACTTTGGATCCGACTTTGACCTGCGTCTTAAAGCCATTATACGTCCGACTTTCAATGAACAGGGATCCGACTTGGATCCCTGCCAATGCCAGGCACGGTGTTTTGTATGAATCTGGAGGGGGAACTCCACGCCAAATTTAAAATAAAAAACCGGCATGGGTTCCCCCTCCAAGAGCATACCAGGCCCTTGGGTCTGGTATGGATCTTAAGGGGAACGTTTTTTTCGGCGTGGGGACCCCCCCAGATCCATACCAGACCCTTATCCGAGCATGCAGCCCAGCCGGTCAGGAAAGGGGATGGGAACGAGTGAGCAGCAGGCCGCGTGCCCTAAACTTGGTGGGGTGGGTGCTTTGGGGCAGGGGGGCGCCCTGCGCCCCCCACCCCAAAGCACGTTGTCCCCATGTTGATGAGGACAAGGGCCTCTTCCCGACAACCCTGGCCATTGGTTGTCGGGGTTATTGGAACCCGGAAGCCCCCTTTAATATGTGAATGAGTATGGGGTACATCGTACCCCTACCCATTCCTCTAGGGAAAAAAGGGGTCTTTTTCCGAATTCGGGGGTCTCTTCGTTCTTCTCCGCGGTCTCTTCCTTCTTCTCCGCGATCTCCGGCTTCTTCTCCGCGCTCTCCAGTTCTTCTCCCGCTCTCCGGTATCTTCTGCCGGGCTCCTCCGCTATCTTCTGCTCTTTTGTTATCAGCGGCAAGGTCTTCTCCGCTGTCTTCTTCCCTCTTCTCTTCTTCCGATGTTGACACGATGCGCTCTCCCTCTGTAATGCTGTATGCGCGGTCCGCAATGACTTATATATGGATGGGGCGTGGTCACTGGGTGATGTCACCGGTGACCCCGTCCCTAATTACGGCACAGTCCCGGGGCATGCTGGAACTGTGACGTAATAAGGGGCGGGGTCACAGGGTGACATCACCCAGTGACCACGTCCCACCCCTATATATGTCATTGTGGACTGCGCATACGGCATTACAGTGGGAGAGAGCGTCGTGTCAACATCGGAAGAAGAGAAGAGGGAAGAAGACGGCGGAAAAGACCAGCCCACCGCTAGCAAAAGAGCCAGCAAAAGAGAAGAAGATAGCAGAGGAGCCTGGCAGAAGATACCGGAGAGCGGGAGAAGAACCGGAGAGCGTGGAGAAGAGGCCGGAGAGCATGGAGAAGAAGGAAGAGACCCCCGAAGTCGGAAGAAGACCCCTGGAGCTGCCTAATAAATTACTTTAACCACTTAAGGACTAGCCTCGTTTTGGATTTTAGGTGTTTACATGTTTAAAACAGGTTTTTCTGCTAGAAAATTACTTAGAACCCCCAAACATTATATATGGTTTTTCTTCTAACACCCTAGAGAATACAATGGCTGTCATTGCAATACTTTTTTTTGCACCGTATTTGCACAGCGGTCTTATAAGCGCACTCTTTTTGGAAAAAATTCAAAAATACAGTAAAGTTATCCCAATTTTTTTTTATATTGTGAAATATAATGTTACGCCAAGTAAATTGATACCCAACATGTCATGCTTGAAAATTGCGCCCGCTCGTGGAATGGCGTCAAACTTTTACCCTCAAAAATCTCCATAGGCGACGTTTAAAAAATTCTACAGGTTGCATATTTTGCGCTACAGAGGAGGTCTAGGGCTAGAATTATTGCTCTTGCTCTACCGGTTGCGGCGATACCTCACATGTGTGGTTTGACCACCGTTTTCATATGCGGGCGCTACTCGCGTATGCGTTCGCTTCTGCGCGCGAGCTCGTCGGGACAGGGGGGTTTTAAAAATTTTTTTTTTTTATTTTTATTATTTATCTTACAATATTTTATTTATTTTTACACTGTTTAAAAAAAAAAAAAAATTGTGTCACTTTTATTCCTATTACAAGGAATGTAAACATCCCTTGTAATAGAAAAAAGCATGGCAGGACCTCTTAAATATGAGATCTGGGGTCAAAAAGACCTCAGATCTCATATTTACACTAAAATGCAATAAAAAAAAAAAAAAAAAAAGTCATTTAGAAAAATGACATTTGAAAAAATATGCCTTTAAGAGGCGTGGACGGAAGTGACGTTTTGACGTCGCTTCCGCCCAGCAGTGTCGTGGAAACGAGTGAGCGCCATCTTGGCCTCACTCGTCTCCAGACACACCACGGCACAGGACGCGATCGCCTCCGCCGCTACCGACGGCTCCGGTAAGCGGCGGAGGGCACCGGATCGCGGCGGGAGGGGGGGGCCCCTCTCCCGCCACTGATAAAAGTGATCTCGCGGCGAATCCGCTGCAGGGACCACTTTTATCTGAAAGCCGGCCGCCGCACTAAAACGGGGATACCGGGGTTATGGCAGCTAGCTGCTGCCATAACAACGATATCCCCATTCAAACTTAGGACGTACATAGTCGTGCGGCGGTCGGGAAGTGGTTAAAAACCTGTCGTGTGTTTTCTTTTATTGACACTTTTTTTCCCTAGGTGAATGGGTAGGGGTACAATGTACCCCATACTCATTCACATAAGGTGGGGGGCCGAGATCTGGGGGCCCCCTTATTAAAGGGGGCTCCCGGATTCCGATAAGCCCCCCGCCCGCAGACCCCGACAACCAACGGCCAGGGTTGTCGGGAAGAGGCCCTTGTCCTCATCAACATGGGGGCATGTTGAGGGCATGCAGCCTGGTACGGTTCAGGAGGGGGGGTGCTCGCTCATCCCCACCCCTTTTCCTGACCGGCCGGGCTGCGTGTTCGGATAAGGGTCTGGTATGGATTTGGGGGGACCCCCACGCTGTTTTTACGGTGTAGGGGGTTCCCCTTAAATTCCATACCAGACCAAAGGGCCTGGTATGCTCTTGGAGGGGGAACCCATGCCGGTTTTTTATTTAAAATTTGGCGCGGAGTTCCCCCTCAAGATCATCTGAGCACAAGTTGCATGCCAAAGTCGGATCATGCGAGATGGCGATCCGACTTTGATCCGACTTTAATGACAGTCAATGGGCTGAAGTCGGACCAATATAATACAGGGAGCATTTCTAAAGTCAGAACGACTTATGTTGGACCAGTTAGGACGTCTCCCATAGGAAAACATTGATTTTCACACGTCATGCGACATGAGCTCCCAATGTCAGAGCGTTTGTCGCACTAGTGTGAACCCAGTCTCAGGGTCTCAGGAAATAAGATAGCCCATCATTACATCAGGTGTGATCAATTTTTAATGATTAGCATGTTGACTCTATAACTTTCACACAGACCAAATAATATACACTGATTTGGGTTATTTTTTTACCTAAGAAATGTAGCAGTATAAATTTTGGTCAACATTTATGAAGAAAAATTAGTAATTTGCAAAATTTTGGAAAAACGCATTATTTTCAACCTTTTCAGTCTTTTTTCATTTGTAGCGCACAAAAAATAAAATAAAAAATCCAGTGGGGGTTAAATATCACCAAAAGAAAGCTCTATTTATGTGTAAAAACTGATAGAAATGTCATATGGATACAGTGTTGCATGACTCTGGTATTGAGGTGGTTAAAAAATAAACCTGAAGATACAATTTAAAGTTGGCATTTTAGTCTTCAGTCTGGCCCCTTTTGCAACATTAAAAATAAGCGCCTACACTATTTAAAATCCAATAATACACTGTCTCACCCTGCTCTGCACATGCTCAGTGGCTCTTTATTTTTAGGCACTGCTGAGTTTGTAGAGGCCGATCTTCTGACAGCTTTAAAGTTGAATTAAACCCTCCTATCCTTTACAGCCAAGCAAGCTACTTCTGTTTGATCTGCAACTGCACATGTGATCAGTTATGACACCAGATATTTAATGGTTTGACAGTTTGGTTGAGGACACAAGCAAATGTGACAGTTAGAAATCCCGGCATTCCAGGAATGTCATAGCTCCCAACTGTCCCTGATTTCGAGGGACTGTCTCTGATTTGGAGCAATGTCCCTTTTTCCCTCTTTCCCCCTCATTTGTCCCTCATTTTGGTTGGATCTTTATAGCTGTATATAAAATGCACTTTTTATCTTTCAACCAAATTCTAAATTGCTACATTTGTACATTTTAAAAGCCAATATAAAGGAATAATAGTGGTAAAAAAATCCCTTGTGGATTTAACCTTTTTCTTGGGTTAATTCTCCTTTAAGGGGGTGTGGCAGGGGCGTGTCCCATGCCTACATACTTTTGCTGGTAGGTGTCCCTCATTCTTATCTCAAAATGTTGGGAGGTATGGAATGTAACTGTTGTTTGAAAGTGTAAAATTGATGGGTTTAGTTCCACTTTATGATTTACTGGTGTTCATGGGCTCTGGGCTTCAGCAAAATGGCAGCCTCCAGCAAGAAGAAACAGGAACAATGCTGGAGGCAATATACGGCACACACTAATTTTGGTAGCATAATTATTAATGTGGAATGTATGTTCCTCGCTGAAGAACATTATTTTTGTATCAATTTCTGATGGGTAAAGTTCCGCTTTAACTACAGTCAAACTTTTTTTTATAGTTCCAAAGAGAAAAGGATAAAAGCATTGAATTCCCATGTAAAACTATATGAATAGATTCCAGGTGCAGTAAACTCTCCAAAACAGCTAAGAGAAGCAACAATTTACAATAAAACCCCCCCATACAAAAACTGAATTATCGATTTGGACTCTCAATAACGATGCCTAACAAAGGCCTATTCACCTCTCTGGGATTTTGGCAGAATCATCGTGATGCAGGCACCAAAACTCCTCCAACATGGCTCCTGTACTGGGGACAGCGACTAAGCATATGTCTTTCACTCTAGTGCCCAGAGAAGACACGTTTAACCTCACGTACGATGCTACGTAGAACGCTCTCTTCTTGGCGCTTCTTCCTATTGGTCACCAGAAGCGAAGTTGTGGTAACGTCACGCTGCACCCGGAAGTAGTTTGTGCACATTGCTTTGAATGAAATCCGGCTGATTCACTGCGGCGGCCGGCAGGAGAGTTTGTTGTGGTCGGAAAGGTATCGCTCAGCGCTGTAGTGTAAGGTGAGTCCAGAGCGGCAGGCAGCGCTTCATACACGAGGCCGCCTGACTGCAGAGTGTGCAGGGGGGAGGAGAGGCCGAGGAGGGACTAGGCCGCTGGTGAAGCCTGGGATTCGAGTAGGTGTATGGAGGCATGGCAACGCTGCTGTGTTGGTGAAGTGGATGTGAGGACAAGGCTAGATCACTATAATGGTGGAAAGCAGGACTGAGGCCTTCTTCTCTTCTAGGAATGCAGACTCATCCTTCCAAGAGAACCTTACAGAGCATTTCTCCTGAGACAAAGACTGGAGCCGCTCTGCATGTCAACCAATCAGCTTCTCCTTTTCCCTTTTCAAAGCTATAAATGGTAATAAACCGAAAAGAAAACATTTTATTATATTGCAGTTCACCAATTCATAGATGTGATGGCTTCATTCATTTCTTTTTAATGTCTTAGTGCTGAGCGCTCGCAAATATGTCATCTCTTGGTGGCCGAGCGGCTACTAATTTGTGTGCAATAATGCCAACAGTGCTGTGCCGAGAGCGCCCGCTTCTGGAACAGCGACCGGCTGCTCGCGGAAAGTTCCTGATCGCCGTTTGCGATCGGGACTTTTGCGATCAAGTCACCGCTAATCACCGCGGTCAGTGGCCATAAGCCCTGCCCCCCTCTCCCGGCATAGCAAACCCCTTTAAAGGGCCAGCGGAAGCCGGTGTCAAGGTTTCTTCTAGAGCTGCACGATTAATCGTCAAGAATCGTTATCACCATTTTTTTCCCCCTGTTGCGATCTTGACAAAAGTGTTTCACGATTCTTAATATGCAAAGAATGCTCTCTGCTCTTCTGAAGCCACAGCCGTTTAGACCCCTTTCACACTGGGGCGTTTTTCAGGCGTTTTAGCGTTAAAAAAGCTCCTGAAAGAAGCCTCATCTGCAATCCCAATGTGAAAGCCCGAGCCCTTTCACACTGCCAACACCCGAAAAACGCTGGTAAAACGCCGCTTAAGACCCTTTTCACACTGGGGCGTTTTTCGGGCGCTGGCAGTGTGAAAGGGCTCGGGCCATCAGCGCACCCAGCCCGGTGGCAAAAACACGAAAGCGCTGCAAAGAAGCTGCTTGCAGGACTTTTTTTGACGCCCTGCCAGCGCAGCGCTCCAGTGTGAAAGCACTCGGGCTTTCACATTGGGATTGCAGATGAGGCTTCTTTCAGGCGCTTTACAGGCGATTTTTTTTTTTTTTAACGCTAAAGCGCCTGAAAAACCCCCGAGTGTGAAAAGGGTCTAAAAGAAAGGAAGAAAAAAACGGGCAGTCTGCCAAGAATCACAACATTTAGCAGTGAAACTGAAGGCCCCTTGCACACAGGGGCGGCGTCGGCGGTAAAGCGCTGCTATTTTTAGCGGCGCTTTACCATCGTATTTGCGGAGGTATTCAGCCGCTAGCGAGGCGTTTTAACCCCCTGCTAGCAGCCGAAAAAGGCTTAAAACCACCCGCAAAGCACTGCTGCAGCAGCGCTTTGCCAGCGGTATAGCTGCGCTGCCCTATTGATTATGCTGGGCAGGAGCGGTATACACACCGCTCATTCACCGCTTCAAAGTTGCTGCTAGCAGGACTTTTTTTTACTGTCCTGCCAGCGCACCGCTCCAGTGTGAAAGCCTTCGGGGCTTTCACATTGGAGACACAGCAGCGACTCTTTCAGAGCGCTTTGCAGGCGCTATTTTCAGTGTAAAAGGGGTCTTAGTATAAACATTGTAACAATTTGTCAGTGGAATACACTTTGGTGTGTAAATGAGGAAAGTTTTACCACTTAAACACTAAACCTTTTTCTAAAATTTGTTGGTTTCAAGTTAAAATCATATTTTTTTTTTTTTTGCTAGAAAATTACTTATAACCCCCAAACATTACATATATATTTTTAGTAGAGACCCTAGAGAATAAAACGGTGGTTGTTGCAATATTTTATGTCACACTGTATTTGCGCAGCGGTCTTTCAAATGCAATTTTTTGGGAAAAAAATACTTTAGTGAATTTAAAAAAAAAACAAAAAACTAACCAGTAAAGTTAGCCCAATTTTTTTTGTATAGTGTGAAAGATTTTGCGTCGCGAGAATTGTGAGAGAATCGTGTTCTTTTTATTCTAAGCAAAAAAATCGTGATTCTCATTTTGGCCAGAATCGTGCAGCTCTAGTTTCTTCTATTTTCAACTGATGATCCAGCCAATAAGTCTGTTTTCCAAGAGAAAATAACGTTAAAGGGATGAGAAAAAAGAAAAACAATTTACCACTGGCAGGGGTGCTGACAATGATCAGCTTTTATTTATGTAAAACCTTTATCCCAAAAGGGGGAACAAAAAAACTGTTATTGATTATAAAGTGTGAGCTGGAGTTTGACTTCAATTTGTTAGTGTATTTAAATCTGCAAGTACATCTAAGGCTCCTTTCACACTGAGGCTCTTTGCAGGCGCTAAAGTGCTAAAAATAGCACCTGCAAAGCGCCCCAAAAGAGCTGCTCAATGCACTCCAATGTGAAAGCCCCGAGGGCTTTCACACTGGAGCCGTGCGCTTGCAGGGCGGTCTAAAAAGTCCTGCAAGCCGCGTCTTTGGAGCGCTGTAGGAGCGGTGTATTTACCGCTCCTAGAGCTCCCCTTCACATTGAAAACAATGGGGCAGCGCTGCAAACCCGCCCGCAAAGCGCCGCAGTAGCAACGTTTTGCGGGCGGTTTTAACCCTTTTTCGGCCGCTAGCGGGGGGTTAAAACCGCCCTGCTAGCGCCGCTAAAACGACGGTAAAGCAGCGCTATATTTAGCGCCGCTGTACCACCAGCACCCGCACGCCTCAGTGTGAAAGTAGCCTAACACTCCCCTTCCCCCAGACTGGCAATGCTGCTGTCAAAAGGTGCCTCCTGTGCTCCTTCATCCAGAGAGGAGGCACTTTAATACTGGCCAGATCACCAGGTGAAAAAGGCTAAAATAAAACTAAAGCAGCCACCATGATTGGTAAGCTGCAATATATTACTTTTTTGGTTTTTAAATAAGGAAAGTTTTACATATTTACACTGGTCCAGCTTGTCAGAGTAAAGAGTACCTACACTATGGGGTTTATTTACTAAAGGCAAATCCACTGTACACTACAAGTGCACTTGGCAATCGCTGTAGATGTGAGGAGAAGCTCTGCTGATTTCTGTCATCCAATCATGTACAAGCAAAAATGCTGTTTTCTATTTTCCTTGCATGTCCCCCTCAGATCTACAGCGACTGCACTTGTAGTGTACAGTGGATTTGCCTTTAGTAAATAAACCCCTATATTACCAAAAGTATTGGGACACCTGCCTTTACACGCACATGAACTTTATTGGCATCCCAGTCTTAGTCTGTAGGGTTCAATATTGAGTTGGCCCACCCTTTGCAGCTATAACAGCTTCAACTCTTCTGGGAAGGCTGTCCACAAGGTTTAGGAGTGTGTCTATGGGAATGTTTGACCATTCTTCCAGATTTGTGAGGTCAGGCACTGATGTTGGATGAGAAGGCCTGGCTCGCAGTCTCCGCTCTAAATCATCCCAAAGGTGTTCTGTCAGGTTGAGGTCAGGACTCTGTACAGGCCAGTCAAGTTCCTCCACCCCAAACTAACTCATCCATGTCTTTATGGACCTTGCTTTGTGCACTGGTGCGCAGTCATGTTGGAACAGGAAGGGGCCATCCCCAAACTGTTCCCACAAATTTGGGAGCATGAAATTGTCCAAAATGTCTTGGTATGCTGACACCTTAAGAGTTCCCTTCACTGGAACTAATGGGCCAAGCCCAACCCCTGAAAGACAACCCAACACCATAATCCCCCCTCCACCAAATGATTTGGACCAGTGCACAAAGCAAGGTCCATAAAGACATGGATGAGCGAGTTTGGGGTGGAGGAACTTCACTGGCCTGCACAGAGTCCTGACCTCAACCCTATAGAACACCTTTGGGATGAATTAGAGCGGAGACTGTGAGCCAGGTCTTCTTGTCCACATCCGTGCCTGACCTCAAAAATGCCTTAACCTTGTGGACAGCCTTTCCAGAAGAGTTGAAGCTGTTATAGCTGCAAAAGGTGGGCCAACTCAATATTGAACCCTACAGACTAAGACTGGGATGCCATTAAAGTTCATGTATATGTAAAGGCAGGTGTCCCAATACTTTTTGGTGATATAGTGTATGTGCATACCATACCCATGAGGGTGGCCTGTGGAATCTGGAAATCACTTTAGTAGACACAGCTACTCCAGGGATCTTTCCTTGCTTCTGGATCCAGTGCCGGGTGTCTACCCTGCTGCATTGTGAACACAGGAAGTTGCTTGCTTGGCACGGGCGCCATTCAGAGAGCAATTGGCATTTTCTCAATGAATGCAAAGCATTCTGATTCAACAAGATGGGCATCTTGACGTCGCCACCCTGCCCCCTCCCCACCCCATCCAACCAGAGAACTTTCTGCATTCACTGAATTGCATCATCAAATGACCCCCCCCCCTGTACACAATGCAGCCATTCAGCAATGGACCCGCAAGCAGGTGTAGATCAGTGGAGTAGTGGTGCCTACTACAGTGATTTTCAGCTTCCACAGAGATCCCACTAGTATGGCACATACATACTTATTGGTCCAAGCTGGTCCTTTGTGACTATGGAAAAATTGCAGACCTAAACTTCAGCTTAAAGCGGTATTGAAACCAAAAATGTAATATATTGCAGCCTACCAATCATTAGATGTGGTGGATGCATTTGTTTTCTTTTTTAGCTTCGGTTTACACTGCCGCAACTTGAGAATTTAAAGTCGCATGACATGTCGCGCCCCATTACTGGCAATGGAACCGTTCTAATCGTTGCGACTCAAGTTGCTCCGACTTAGACAAAGGTTCCTGCACTACTTTGGTGCGACTTTAACATGACTTGCATTGACTTCTATTAAAGAAGTCACATGCAAGCTACGATGAACTCTCGCAGGGATGTCGGCTTCAAAGTCGCATCAGTGTAAACCTGGCTGTAGGCCCCCCCCCCCCCCCCCCCCCCCCCTCTGTTTTCACCTGGTCATCTGACCAGTAACACACCTCCTGTATTGGAGTGCCCCCACTCTGGATGAAGGAGCACTGGGGCACCTTTGTCAGTCTGGGGGGAGGGAAGTGTTAGATGTACTAGCAGATTTAGATATAACAACAAATTGAAGCCAAACTCTAGTTACAGTAAAGTTTTTTTTTTTTTTTTGTTTTTTTTTTTTTTTTGTTTTTTTTTTTTGGATAAAGGTTTTACATAAAATCTGACCACTGTAGGCACCCCCTGGTAAACAGTTTGTCTCAACACTATCTGCTACATCTGCAGGAATGTTTTTTCTTTTGAAAAACACCAGACTTACTGGCTAGATCAGAAGAATTCCTAAAAAAGAAACCTTATGCAGCCATCACATCTAAGAGTTTGTAAGCTGCAATATGATATCTTTGCTTTTGGGTTTAGTACTGCTTTAAAGTGGTATTAAATGGAGCAAAACTTACCTCTGCTTTAATCATCTGATATCCCACTCTGGCTTCTTCTCAATGGCTATTTCTGGGTGTCAATCTGCGATCGGCTTCATTGGCTGGTTCAGGATGACGTTACTCCTGCGGATATTTAGAAATTCAGTCATCCCTGGACTAAGCTACTCTGCCAGGATGTATGCTAAGCTGCACTTGTTTAGGTCAGTGTACATTCCTGAGCAGGCAGGTAGGTTTATTTTTTTTACTAAAGAGGCAGAAGAGACTATTCCTCTGTGATGTTAGTCCCTCTGTCCTATGTGAGCTTTCTTGTTATCTTTCATTCATTGGGGCAGGTGGCTTTGTCTCCTTCCCTCAGATGATGGGTGAGCTCATGTTATTAATGTATGTGTTGCAGAGTGCGTTTTGTTGTAAAATTAAATGTAAAAAGTTCAACCTTCAGACTGGGAGGTAGCCGATATTCACTTTTTTTTCTGAAGAATCGGTATCGGTCACAAGCTTACCAATATTGCTTCAAGGGGCTGTACCGGGGTGATTATTATTATTATTATTATTATTATTATACAGGATTTATATAGCGCCAACAGTTTACGCAGCGCTTTACAACATTAGGGCAGACAGTACAAGTACAATACAATTCAATACAGGAGGAATCAGAGGGCCCTGCTCATTAGAGCTTACAATCTAGGAGGGAGGGTCAAGTTATACAAAAGGGTAATAGCTGTGGGGGATGAGCTAATGGAGAAAATAGTGCAGTTGTTAGATGGAGGCAGGATAGGTTTCTCTGAAGAGGAAAGTGTTCAGGGATCGCCTAAAAGTGGATAAATTTGGAGATAGTGTGACAGATTGGGGTAGGGAATTCCAGAGGATGGGCGAGGCTCGGGAGAAGTCCTGGAGGCGGATATGGGAGGAGGTGATGAGGGAGCTAGAGAGCAGGAGGTCTTGGGAGGAACGAAGAGGACGATTAGGTTGGTATTTTGAGACTAGGTTAGTGATGTAGCTGGGGGCACAGTTGTGGATGGCTTTGTAACTTATTGTTAGTATTTTGAATTTAATTCGTTGGCGAGTGGTAGCCAATGGAGGGATTGGCAGAGAGGGGTAGCAGACACTGAGCGGTTTGTAAGGTGGATGAGTCTGGCAGCTGCATTCATGATGGACTGAAGGGGGGATAGTCTGTTTAAAGGTAAGCCAATGAGGAGTGATGCAGCTGCATCACCCAGATACCATTCTTTAGACCCCATTCACACAGGGACGACTTGTCAGGCGACCTAGTCGCCTGACAAGTCGCCTCCCGTTCTGTACTATGGAGCCGTTCTAAGGGGAGCGACGCAAGTCGCTCCGACTTAGAAAAAGGTTCCTGTACGACTTCGGGGGCGACTTGGGGCGACTTGCATAGACTTCTATGCAGAAGTCGTTTTGCAAGTCGCCCAGGCATTCGTTTGCAGGTCGCCTCGCTGAGGCGACCTGCAAGTCGTGTTGCCCCTGTGTGAACGGGGTCTTAGAGTGGATGGTCAGCTTTCTTGTAATAACAGCTGATGTGGCTAATGAGGCGCTCTGTTGTTATTGCAAGCAGCAGGAGGGGACCTGAGCTGATAGGCAGCCGAAAAATCGGTATCAACCCTGAAAAAATAAGATATAGTCCGACCCCTACTTCAGACAGGAATTGTCCTAGCAGTGGGTTCCTTCAACTTTTTAAATGGAGCCAGTTCACTGTCCTTTAGACCAGGGGTCTCCAAACTTTCTAAATTAAAGGGCCCCCTCAGACTTTAGGGGGGGCCGGATTAGGGCCAGTGGGAGTAGGAAATGTCCTGGTGTCCTGTGGGAGTAAACCATGCCCTATCTTTGGTGCCAGTGGGAGGAATAGTGCCCTTCCATTGATGTCAGTGGGAGGAATTGTGCCCCATCATTGGTGTCAGTGGAAGGAATTCTGCCCCATTGTTGGTGTCAGTTGATGGAATATTGCCCTCAAGGGCTGGATAAAGGCAAGCAAAGGGCCACAGTTTAGAGACTGCTGCTTTAGACTGTTTAGGGAACAGAATCTGGTCATTGGGATTTAAAACAAAAAAAAAAAACCCCTGGCATTAGAGGGAGGAATTGAGCCCCATCAGTGGGAGGAATAGTGTTGTGTCAATGTGAGCACAAGGGGGTGCTGTTGGCTTCAGTGGGAGGAGTAATGGCACATTGTTAAATGTCAGTGGGGAGAATTGTGCTGCATCATTACCTTTAGTGGCAGTAGTTATGGCACCCCATTTTTGCGTCAGTTGGAGTAGCAATAGTGCCTATCATTGGTGTCAGTGGCAAGAGGAATTGTGCACTATTGTTGGTGTCAGTGGAAGTAAGAATGGAACCCATCATTAGTGTCATTGGGAAGAAGGATAGTGGACCATTGTCAGTTGTGGAAATAATTCTTTGTCAATGGGAGCATAGTGGGGTGTAGTTGGCATCAATGGGAGGAATAGTGTTATACCATTAGCTTCAGTGGGAGGAGTAGTGGCTCATCAATGGGAGCTTTGTATGATTGCCTTTGTCAGTGGTGGTAGGAATAGTACTCATCATTGAAGTCAGCAGGAGGAGGAATAGCACACAATTTTTGGTGTCGGTGAGAATAGGGCCCTTTGTTGGCTTCAGTGGGACGACACATAGCCTCCTTATTAATACCAGTGGAAGAAGAAATAACGCACCGTTGTTGATTGAGGTCTGCTATCCTAGATAGTGCTGCACTGAGCCAGAACCTGTAAGCAGAGGGTTATTTATTTATTACATGTACTTATATAATGCTATTAATTTATGCAGCACTTTACATATATTATACATTCACATCAGTCCCTGCCCTCAAGGAGCTTACACTCTCCAAGGTCCCTAGCTCGCATTCATTCATACATACACATACTGATATAGATGGGAGCCAGTTAACCTACCAGCATGTGTTTGGAGTGTGGGAGGAAATCGGAGTACCCGGAGGTAACCCACACAGACACAGGGAGAGCATGCAAACGCCAGGCAGGTAGTTCCATTGTTGGGATTCAAACCGATGACCCTAGTGCTGCCATGCTGAAGTGCTAACCACTTATCCGCTCTATCATTGTTTACATAAAGGTGTCGGGTTTTCTTGATAGTCCACTTTCCTTCCCACTGATATTTACCTTTCCTCTGCTCCCCAGTCATCCTGTTTGCCTACCAGACCCCAGAGTGAAAAGACCTGTGTGAGCTGATTCAGGGGAGCAGCAAAGTCAAGTATCATTTGGAATGAGAAGGTAGCTATTAAGAGAATTGGTTCTGTTGTACTGAGTGGGCAAAGTGATAGGTGAACTTTAACAAGCCTTTTATAGAAACTGTTTAAACTCTGATACCGGCGGATTTTCTTCAGGATCAGCTACACTAAGCTCTATTTCTGTTTAAATGGCAGCATAGTGACACCATGGGTATATATAAAAAAAAAAAAATCAGCTCTGTATAAATGACTATAGTGACATGGGCTGCTCTGAGGTGATAGAGAGGAAATGCTCAGCATAGAAACTTGCTGAAAATTGAGCATGTGCAGAGTTGCCACCACAGCTGAAAAATCCCTAGCTGAATTGGGGACATGGACATGATCAAAAACGGCTGATTGCTCAGCTCTTGGTCTTCAGTGAGCAGAGAGCTAAAAAAAAAAAAAAAAAAGAAGTATACTCACCTAGGTGGATACAGCATCTGTCCCCTGCCGCCTCTGCTCCGAGCACTCAAAAACTGCTGATTGCTCAGTTCTTCCCTCCGCTCTGAGCAGAAAATGATGACTGTCAGTCACCAGCCCCCTGTTCTGCCCCCCAGTGCTCACTGAAGTGTTGAGCTGTGGATAGAACGGGAGCGGCTGGGTCAGCTATCTGAGCAGATCCTGACATTATTGTCAGGTCCCTGCAGATCCTGGACTGGCTCTGTGATGCCAGCTGACATCAGGCTTTTGCCCTCTGTCCACTGAATCTGGGTCACAGGAGTGCAGAACAAAGTGCACTCCTGTGACCCACAAGAGAAGTATGGCCAAAGGAGTATTTGTCTCAAAAAAGTTTTATAAAATTAATTTGGTTACTGTGTTGCACGACCAAGTACTTGTTAGTCAAAATATCACAGTGCTGAAAAATGGCCGTGACCGAAATGGAGTTTATTTTGCCTGTCTTCAAATGATTAACCACCTGATGTCCGCCGGCCACCCGCGATCTCTCCACAGAGAGGCAAAACGAGAATCTAAACAAGGCAGATCCCCGTTCTGACAGGGAAGTATACATAGATCTTCTATTCCTTGTAATCAGGAACAGTGATCTATGTGTTCTTCTTGTCAGTCCATCCCCCACACAGTTGGAAAACACTTGCAGGGAACACACCTAAACCCTTTTGATCACCCCTGTTGTTACCCCTTCCCTGCCAAGGTCATTTATACGGTGATCAGTGCTTCTTTTTTTTTTTTTCTTTTTTTTAGCACTGATCACTGTATTAGTGTCACTTAGGGTAAAATTAGTTTGCTGCAGTTCCGCTAAAAATCGCTGATTGCCGCCATTTCCAGTAAAAACAATAAAAAAAATTAAAAGTCCATAAATCTATCCCCTATTTTGTAGACGCTATAACTTTTGCGCAAACCAATCAATATACGCTTATTCGGATGTTTTTTTTTTTTTTTTTTTTTTTTACCAAAATTATGTAGAAGACTACATAATACATACTGGCCTAAATTGATAAAAATGTTTTTTTACATTATTTTTTGGATATGTATTCTAGCAGAAAGTAAAAAAATATTGTATTTTTCTTAAAATTGTCGGCCTTTTTTTGTTCATAGCGCAAAAAATAAAACCACAAAAGGAAAGCTCTATTTGTGGGGAAAAGAAGGACGTCAATTTTGTTTGGGTACAGCGTCGCACACCCGCGCAATTGTCAGTTTAAAGTAACGCAGTGCCGTATCTCAAAAAATGGCCCGGTCATTAAGGAGGTAAAACCTTCCGGGGCTGAAGGGGTTAAAGAGTATACAATCCGAAAAAAAACTAAAATGTAATACACTGCAGCTTACCGGTCCTTAGAAGTGGCTGCATTCATTTTTATTTTTTAAATATTTTTATTTAATTATTACTTTTTTTTCTGGTAAATAACAATTTTCATGTCCCTGGGTGTCTCTGCTCCTATCTCTGCTGTATTCATGGAGGGGAGTCATGGTTGTTACACAGGCTGCACTTGCTGCCTTCTCTTTAATCCCATTACTTGGGGTATGCTGAGATTATTCGTCTACAGAAGGAATATAAGATTGTTTTAGGTTTCCAAATTAGCTCACATGAATTAAGAAGGACGCTGCATTTTTGGCAAGATCAACATTTTTTTGCTGAAAATGTTTTTGACCTGAAAAAAGTAAACTAATACAGCCAGTATATCAAAAGGCTGGTGAGCCGCACTGTATCACATTTTCTTTTCTTTGGTTTAACTGTCCTTTTATACCATAGCAGTGCATTGTAAGGATTTCCCTTGCTTGGAGTGCTATTGTGACACATCCTTGAAAAGACTTGCTGATAAGATATTGAGTATAATGTGTTGTCATTCTTCTGTTTAATGTCAGACTACACTGCATTTTTCCAGTGGAGTGGTAGACATAGATGTTGGATGCCTTCCATGCAAATAGAAGGCATTTTTATTCAGGAGCATATGTGTTCTTCAAAAATAAGAATCACAAAATACATGTTATCCTCCTAGCCTCATCTTAAAGCTTTCTGCTCCCCTCTTTTGTTAAATGCAACTTGTTCTGAATAGATTAGATTAAAATTTAAAAGTTACACTTTTTTTAAAATGACAAATCGGCTGTCAAAAGAAATGTATTCTGCAGTCAAAAGAATGTAAATTAGGCTAGGTCTACAGGGGCGCATTTCAACCCAGAGATTTAGTTGATTATTCTTATAAGATTAAAACCTGTCACTAAAACCACATCATAAAAAAAACTATCAATCAATGGTGTATTAATTGCTATTCATGCTCACTATATGATTCATCTTCTGTATTCCGCAAAAACCTGGTTGATCTTGCTGCTGTCTATTTGCCCCCTTCTGTCCATGTCCCCAATTCAGCTAGTGATTTTCTTATCGTACATCACGGGACACAGAGTCATAGTAGTTACTATGTGGGTTATAGGCCACCTTCAGGTGATGGACACTGGCACACCCTAAGATAAAAAGTTGCCTCCCTATATAACCCTTCCCACTACTGGGAGTATCTCAGTTTTTTTCGCCAGTGTCTAAGGTGTTGGTCACGAGTGAAGATGTGCTGTGCTGAGCTCCTCTGGAGCAATCCTTGGTGGGGCTAGCCATGCAGCCGAATCCATTCAAAGTGTCTTTTAGGCTGAATTGAATGGTACCCGGGCCTCGTATCTGAAGAAACGAGGTTTTGCCTGTAACGCTTCTATTTTTAGAGAGATGGACCCCGGCATCCAGTACTTTTGGTAGTAAGGCCATAAGGTTTTACTGGCGGTTGTGCTGTTACAGGTCCAGGATTGTGGGTTCCCTCGAGGATACTTGGCTCCTGAAGGTTTAACAGAACCCACTGTGAAGGGTGAAGATTGGGTCTGTTGGTTTTACCACAGAAAACCCTGCGGCGGGAAAGGTAAGTGGAGTTTTTCTAAGAAATTTTTTAATTTTCTTATGAATGTTTCCTTTAAGTTAGTAAATGTTGTCATGTCTATATGTCACCACTGGGGGCTGTATAGAGCACATACCTTCTCCAGAGAGCTCACCTCCTGCAGAGAGCTCACAATGTGTCCGGAGCAGCAGCTTCCATTTCCTCCAGCAGCAGCAGACCCCCGGTAAGTCTGGGGGGGTTTTCCCCCCCACCAGACGCCCCCACCTGTGCTATTTGCTACCCCTCTTCAAGAGGAAGAAGCACTGAAAAAAAAAAATGGCACGCCGCACTACCCAGCGGCTTCCAGGCTCTCCGCTCCATTTTCTCCCCTCTGTAAGATCTCATAGGATCAAAGGCCCACACTCGCGTGGGAAAACTGTTTGAAAGAGAGGAGGGGGCTGTAGGCGACAGAGGGGGAGGGGCTTAGCACAGCATTGGCGTCCTTCAACGCCCAGCGCAGGAAAGAGTGTTTTTAAAAGCACTAGTGTTATTGCTGCAAGTTGCGGAGGGACACAAGAGCATAGAGGGGCATGAAAGAGGTTGGTGACACAAACATTCTTTTTGACACATTTACTATTGCATCAGGCTGAGCGTTAATAGCGGCAGTGGCTGACTATTGCTCAAGCAATGGATGCGATTTCTTCTGGTAGTACCTCTGCTTTGTGCATCGGGCTATATTCAGAAGGGGGGGGTTGATACACCCACATAAAAGGAGCTAAAAGGGTCTCCCTCAAGCTCTGGAAATTCTACTTTTCAAATGGCATCCTCCCCTGAGAGGGGGTGGCTGGTCAGTGAACATAGGGGCCATGAAATGTTTGCAACTGTTTTCAACACTGCAGCCCCTGTTCATTTTACTCTTTTTCCTCAGCCATGGTAGGTTTTTAAAACAAGTTTAGCGACTTTAATCGCATCCCGGTATGGTCAAGATGCGACAGGTTCTCTTCTCTTTCCTAAGACCCTCAGACCGAGGAACTAGGGGCAGGAGAAGACTATTCCCTCAGGGGACCGTGGTGAGGCTGACTCCTCCTCCTCTGAGGTGTCCATTGCGGGAGAGTCAGCTTTCACAATCTGTAAGATTGATGGTGCAATTTCTTGCTGAATGATCCGCTCCACATTTATGTGCCCTTAACTGAGTGTTTAGGTTCGCTAAAGCCTCCTCAAGCTGTGCATGCTTTTTCCTGTCCATTCTTGTTGGGAAAGTTTTTTTTTTTTGTATCTTGAGGATCTCCCAGATAAGCATTATTTTCCATTCTGAAAAGTTTTCAGACTTTATCCTATGGTAGTGAAAATTCACTAAGCGAGGTATACCAGCAATTAATGCTACTATATCCTTTGTGAGTACGTTTGACTTGTCCAGCAGACATTACTCAAATACTTAGGGATCCAATGGATAAAAGGTTGGAATTCCTATTAAAAAAAAAAAAACGCTTTTCTCTGGCAGGTTCAGTGTCTCAGCCTGCGCTGACGGTAATTGGTTAATCGTTGAGAAACCAGTTTTAACAGGTGTTTAAGGTTATCCTGCTCAGCAGGTCCAGGAGGCAGCTTTATGTTTGCAATAGTTGCTACGACAGATTGCGCCTTCGCTAAGCGTCATGCAAGAAGCTCCGGTAAGACAACTATCTGGGGATATTTTGGATATATCCAAAGAATTTCTAGCAAAAGAAAGATACCCCTTTTGCCTTTTAAGTGAAGGAGTAAATGTGTTTTTTGTTTCAAAGCTGCTCCTTCTGTGCCAAGGGCATCAGCCTCCAGGCAGTCACAACGGCCTCCGCCGTCGGGTTCAAAGGGTAATCCTCAGGGTTAACCCCAGGGACAAAAGAGGTCCAGGAAATCTTTGTATGCAGAGATCGTAGAGATGGCAGTAGGGAACCCATGGACCCTACCTTCACGGCCAGATCTTCTCTTGCAAGGTCCGAAGTTCCATTCTACCTCACAAACAATAAATTTATAAATTTAACGGTTTGGCTATTGAGGCCCACACTCTGAGGAAGCGTGGGCTGTCAGGTTCGGTAGTTTTCTACCTTGGTTTATGCAGAGCCAGCCTCCATGGTTATATATAATGGAGTCTGGGAAACATATGTCTCATGGTGTGAGATCAGGAGCTGCACCCCAGGAAATAAGTCCAGGTAGAGTCCTTGATTTCTTTCGGCAGATGGGGTGAGAAGTAAAGCTGGCCTTAAGTGCTTTCTAAGGACAGGTCTCAGCCTTATCGGTATTATTTCAACGACCACTTGCTTCGCATTATTTGGTCCATAACTTTATTCAGGGGGTAACTCGGCTTAATCTCCGGTTAAGTAACCCCTGAACCCTTGGGACTTGAATTTAGTTTTGTCGGCATTACAAAACTTTTCACAAGGAAACAATTTTTTCTGGTAACCATATCTGCTGCAAGAAGGGTATCAGTATTGACTGCTCTTTCTTGTGAAGAGCCATATTTTTGTTCACAAAGATGAGGTAGTATTGCGTCCTCATCCTAACTTTTTACCATAGGTAGTATCAAGTTTTTATCTAAACCAGGATATTGTTCTACCCGTCTTTTTTTCCAGAACCCTGTTCTTAGGAAGAAAATTAACCACATTTTTTTTTGATGTGGTGAGAGCAGTCAATGTCTGCTTAAAAGCGATTGCTCAGATTCGGAAAAGGGATGTTTTTTATTCGTGTTGCCTGAAACTTCTAAAGGAGGACAAGCAGCATTGAAATCTACTATTTCTACTAATCTACTACTATCAAATAGATTCGACAAGTAATCGTTCAAGCTCATGGTTAAAGAGGTGGATTCTACCCTCTCAAATCAAAACGCACTCCTCTAGGGCTGTTAGTGCTTCCTGGGCAGTGCGTCACCAAGCCTCCATGGCTCAAATCTGTAAGACCGCAACTTGGTCTTCAGTCTATACATTCTACCAGATTCTATCAAATAGATGTAAAAGGTCATGAGGATATCGCCTTTGGGTGCAGGGTACTGCAGGCTGCAGTATTAGTCCTCTAGTCTCTTGGTGCCCTATTTTTTGTTGTGTCTCCCTCCCTTCAGTTGGCATTGCTATGGGACATCCCACATAGTAACTACTATGGCTCTGTGTTCAGTGATGTACGATAAGAAAATAGGATTTTTAAAACAGCTTACCTGTAAAATCCTTTTCTTTGAAGTACATCACCGGACACAGAGGGTCCCTCCCCTCTTTCTGGTATACACGTGTATTGCTTTGCTACAAAACTGAGGTACTCCCAGTAGTGGGAGGGGTTATATAGGGAATGCACTTTTTATCTTAGGGCGAGCCAGTATCCATCACCTGAAGGTGGCCTATAACCCACATAGTAACTACTATGGCTCTGTGTCCCGTGATTTACTTCAAAGAAAAGGATTTTACAGGTAGGTAAGCTGTTTTAAAAATCCTATTTTTCAGCTGTGGTGGCAACTCTGCACATGCTCAATTTTCAGTAAGTTTCTATGGTGAGCATTTTCTCTCTATCACCTCTGAGCAGCCCATGTCACTATAGTCACACGTGTGGGCGTTTACACGCAGTGGTAAATGACAGCCCACTCCCTCCCTCCCCTCCTCCATGCCCACTAACCAGCTAAACACAATGGGGGGGGCGGGATATTACATGTAGATTAATGGAGGCTTCACCTCCCGCTTATTCTAAGATGTAGGCTGGAGGGGTGTGACAGCCTGTGACTGGCAGAGATCCGCCCACCCCATGTTATTGCTAAAATATAATATTTCAATCATACAGTATATTTGCATGATAATTTAAAACCGTTTCTTGATATTTATTTTACTTTGTATTCCAAAGGTTGTTTCTTTTTTTTTTTTTTTTGGAACATGTGACCAGCAGCAGAGGACTAGAAGCTCCTCCTGCTTATGTTCCCTACAGACAGGCTGGGAAAGATCTGTGTCATGTGACAGTTGTATATCGGTTAGGAAAAAGGTATACTTTGGATGTTTGTTTTTAATTAAAATAATTGCAGTGCCATCTTACATATGCAGAAATAGAAGGGTCAATGTAAATTAAACAGTGTCTGTTTAGTATCACTTTAAGGATATAGTCATTTGAAAAAGTTGATGCTCTGCACTAATTTATTTAAAATAAAAAGACAACTATATGGAGATCAATTCGCTACACTCCCTAAAATCTGAATATGTGCATTTAGGCTTCTTCTATTACAGATATAAAACACATTTACCATGATACAGATGTATGTTGAAGTTTTTTTTCCATGTTGGGTTTGAGTTATGGCTGCTGTCTCAAGAGATGAAGAGAGTTTTTAGTTCCAGCAGCCCGGCATTTCTAGTATGGTTGTTTTTTTTTTTTTTTTTTTTTTTTTTTTAAGATAATAAACCTTTTGTGTGTAGCAGCCTTCTCCAGCGCCCCCTAATTACTTACCTGAGCACCATCTCTCTCCATGTCTAATGTCTAAGCCATCTGGGTCACTCCTCCTGATTGGCTGAGACACAGCAGCGGCTCCATTGGCTCCCGCAGCGGTCAATCAAAGCCAGTCAGGGGAGAGGGGGGGGGGCAGGGCTGGGAAGGGGCTCTGTCTGAATGGACACACGGAGCTGTGACTCGGCTCCAGTGCCCCCATAGGAAGCTGCTGGCTGTGGGGGCACTCAATAGGAGGGAGGGGCCAGGAGCAGCAAAGAGGGACCTGAGAAGAGGAGGATCCAGGCTGCTCTGTGGAAAACCAACTGAATAGAGCAGGTAAGTATAACATGTTTGGTAATAAAACAAAAACAAGATTTTAGTATCGCTTTAACCCCTTAATTTTGCCACCTGACGGCCCTTTAAGTGGGCTTTAATGCCTGGGGTGTGGAGCAGGTACTGTATTTTGACCGCTGTGATTGACACACTTGATTGGGAGCCTGTCCTGCTGGCTCCTGATCAGAAACCTTGCCCCTGTAAGGTGCAGAACACAAGAACTTTATTTTTTATACTGAAATGTCAGTGTGTCATTTCATTCATTTACGTGCAATGAAATTTTGCTGTGGCACCCTGAAATGCCAGAGGTAAGCGAGGCTGCGGTGTGCTGGACAGAAAAATGCTGACATTTTGCAGATTGCTGCACTGCGCCGCAGCTCACCCGAAAGCTGCTTTCAAGTGTGAACAGTGCGCATGGAAACAATTTGTTTTCTATGTGCCCTTGCAGAATTCTGTGGTTTTCTAGTGCAAAAACTGCAGGTCCCAGCATAAATGTGAATCGGATCTCAATTCTACGGTTTTGTGATTTGAACAGTAATTTCTTTTTAAATAAATATATTTAATAAGTATAACATTCCAAAGAGATCACTAAGTTACCGTATTTGGGGATGCTTAGTGTTTTGACAGTTATGTGTTTTTTTTTTTAATTATATATATATATATAATGTGTGTGTGTGTATATATAATATAATATAATATAATATATATAGATAGATATATATATTAAAAATAGTATTGCATAGCTGGTGTATGTGTGAAGTGAGGCGTTCGTGTTCGGACTGTAAAATTGTTTTACCTCCTTCCTTCTTTTTAAAACTTTTAATCAACCAAAACGAACAAAATGTCTAAACGAAAGACCTTATCAATTCGCATTTATTCACTGGATGTTGTTCAGTCACCGTTTTTGATAGAAACTGACAAGCCGAACTTTAATTAGCGGAGGGTGTACTAATGAGGATGTTAATTTTAAATAATATGTAAAAAGTAAGAGAGAGTTACTGTATTGTAAACAGAAATCATATGCATTTACTAACCTATTTAGGCACTTATTCCTGCTGTGCCTCCAATAAAAGCTACCTTTCACAATAGGATTTTTATATTGAAATCTTCTTCTTGATGACTTCTAGTAAGTAAACCTGAAGAAGCAAATACTGTCTGTTAATTAGTGCAGGAGACAGCTTCTTGCATTAATATGTGGCGTTAATTAACAGGAAGACTGATGTTGTGTTGTAATTACCACCAATATTTTTGGCCTACTGAGTGATTGAAGGTGAGTAGATGAGAATTGACTGATCAGTTTTATGTTATCATTTCTCTTCTTGCAGGAATATGGATCGACTGCTGAGGCTTGGGGGTGGTATGCCTGGACTTGGTCAGGTCAGTTTGATATTTTTTTTATTTTTTGAATTGATTTTAAACTTTGTTTAAAGATACTACCTATATTTAAAGCGGAACTTCTGTCATTTTTTTTTTCCCATAAAGATTTTCTTTTTATTAAAGATAATGCAAGACATAACAGAGATAATGATACAGAAGGTTAAGGCTCCAATTGTAGTGCTAACAAAAAACATTCAATCACCTATTATCACAAAACTCGATGTCTAAATGCTCGTCGACATTCTCAATTAGTCCAGACATATAGATCACATTTAAGCATTTTTAATTTATAAGGTTTATTTGTGGTAATATTTCTGCCTATCAGCTTATCTATATCTTACTAAGTTGGGGCCTTTAGTCTGTTTTACAACCCGTTATTTGTATGGCTGTTCTTCAGAAGGGGGCGGACCGGGGGGCCAGCTATTAGGTCGGCCCCTCACTCCATACCCTCCGCGAGGGGGGGAAGTGGAAGAATGTGAAGAAGTGTCTACTCCTCTCAGCTCACTTTTTATATTGTTACGCATCTCATGCCGTCTGAATATAATTATGGTAGAGCTTAGTCATGGTTTTCTGTAATTTTTTTCATCTTTCCATCTATTAAATCTTCTGCCCTTGTTGTTTTAACTTTGGATAGTAAAATATTTTTTTTTTTTTTCTGCCAGTAAATACCTTATACAGCCCACTTCCTGTTTCTTGTCTGGTGAAAAGCCTAGGCTTATGACATCATGCACAGCACCCTCTCTCGCTCTCGTGAGAGTTTGCCAGGAAAGGAGGGGGGATGCGTCATAAGAGAGCTGATGAGCGCTGCAGAGCTGGAGGTGTGCCTCTGTGTGTCTGTGTAAATCCAGGAAGTGAACAGGCAGCAGCTCCAGCTGCCCACAGTTAAAATGGCTGCAGCCAGACTCAGTGGAGAGAGATTTCTGCAGCATATTTGGCAAGTACAGAATCACTGTATATATGATATAATATACAAAGTGGTTGGAGGGAAGCTTCAGAATGGCAAATATTTTTTTTTTACAAATTATGTGAGCAGACTGCAGTTCCTCGTTAAGTAAACTTTATTGCTTCTTGCATTCTGGAAATACCCATTTCTATGTTTTGCTGAAATGTTTCCAAATGAGAGATAGATGAGTTTGCAAGGGAGTTTGCCCCAAAGCCATTTTGAAGGAGGCGGAGCTTCAATCATCCAATTATGTGCAAGTAAAAAAGCTTTTTTTTTAATTATCCTTGCATATATATGAGTAAGCTCTGGGTCATATTTCCTTGCAAAGTGAACAGCAAGTTAGTCTTTAGTAATTCAACCCCAAAGTGTTTGTATCTCTCCAGCCAAAAATTAACAAACTATCTTTAGCAAGGTTTCTACAGCATACGCTGACAGTATCTTCTAGTTTTACATCCTTATATTAAATTTTAAAGCAAACATGGTTTCCGTTTAAGATGATCAGAAGTCAGTGGGGGTATTGTTTTCTATGTAAATACCAGTGACGACTATGATAAGCTGAAGAGTGACCATGAAAGGTCACAAATTTTTCTCTTTCACTCAAATGTGTTTGACATTTTCCTGTTATAGGAGCTCAGAAAAGGGAATTATGATTTAGAGGTTTTTTTTATGTTTTCCTTCACAGAGTAGTGTATGAACTGGATCAATGTTATCGACCTACAAATCAGATTAATAATTAGACTTGGTTAAATTTTATGGAAGCAGTTTTAGCTTCCTATAAATTGCTAAACTTTCTTGACTAAAAACATAATTAAAGTGTTATTAAAGGCATTTCTTTTTAAAATTTTTTATACTTACCTGCTCTGTGCAGTGGATTTGCACAGGGCAGCCCCGAACCTCCCCTTCTCGGGTCCCTTGCTGAGTGCCACCAGAGAAAGCAGCTTGCTATGGAGGCACTCAAGCAGGCTCTCTCCCGAGCCGCTGCTCTGCGTGTCCATTCACACACAAAACCACGGCTCGGCCCCGCCCCTCTTTCCTCATTGGATCACTGCCTGTCTCCGGTAATGAGAAGGGAAAGTCCCCGGAGAGCTGAGGCTCTTGGCTCTTGGGCACATCACTGGATCGTGATGGTGCTCAGGTAAGTATTTGGGGGTGGGCTGTACAGAGAAGGTTTTTACCTTCATGCATAGAATGCATGATAGTAGAAAAACCCTTGAGCCTTTAGAATCACTTTTAACATTCAGTAAAACTGTGGAAGTTAGCATGTAACAAAAGAGACAGAAAAAACATCTAAATCAGCCTTTTTCAATCAGGGTGCCTTGAGGTTTCTTCAGGGGTGCCTTGGCAAAATGCTTAAAAATTGCCCAAAAATTGTATACAATCCATTGGGTGGATGAAATCTGCTTTTTATTTACACAAAGCCACAGGTTTTCATTGTACACCATTACAATCTTCTAGCTGCCAACCTTTAACATGTCCTACATGTATTGATGATGCTGCATTATGTAAAGCTTTCAGAATAATTTTACATTTTAGAATGAGGCGCCTCAAGACTGTCTATCATTTTGGAGGGTGCCCCCAGATTGTCCATAATTATAAAGTGTGCCTTGACTGAAAAAAGGTTGAGAAACACTAATCTAAATAGCCAGGTATCCAGCGAACCAATTAGAAAAAGGTTTCCTGAATAATTAAAGTGGAAGTTCAGCCTAAAACTGAAATCTCTAAATCTGCTTTCAGCCACAAGCCAAGACAACCTTATCTAGCCCTGTAAAGCAAAAATCGATATACGTACCTTTTCTGAAGCTGCTCTGGTCCGGTCTCCAGTGGTGAATGCTGTGTGCAGGAGACAGCTGACAACGGGCGGAAAGTGACATCACTGTTGGCTGCCTCTTCTGCACCCGCCTACACAGAAAAGCCGCTGCTGACAGCTCAGCGCAGAACCAGAGCAGCTTTAGAAAAGGTAGGTATAGCGATTTTTGCTTTACAGGGCTTGCTAGGTTAGTCTTAGATTGTGGCTGCAAGTAAATTTAGAGATTTTAGTTTTAGGCTGAACTTCTACTTTTTTTCCTGTGCTGGCTATAAAAATTAAAAACGATTGATGTGAGACGAATGCTCAGAGTATTAGGCATTATAAGACACCTGATCATATTTGTGAGAGAACCCCTCTGCTGGTGCCATTGATCCCGCAGTTCATATGCATATACTGACTTTATAAAAGGTATAGGCACACCTCCCAGCTCCCCTCCCACCTGATGATTGAGCCTCGGATAGGTTGAAAAGAGAATAAGTGTTAGAATGTGGGTGCCTATGTTCCCTTGCACGCTGATATTTTTTATGCCGCCATGTTTTCTGGCTTGCTCCTAGGTTGAACTCGACTAGTTATTAGGTTACGTGATTTTCCCAAAACATCTAGCTTTTAACACCTAAACCCGATTCTTAGCAGGAGCGAATGACATATTGATTAAAATGAAGTGATTTTTAAAAATGAGTAAATTTTAGCTGCATTGTCTTTCCAAAGTTTAACGCATGAACTTTGGCCCTCAAACCTAAAATCACAGAGAAAAACAGCGACTGTGAAGAATGAAATGTGTAAGCTGTTTGCACCAACTGGCACAAAATAGGATTGTGTTGGCTCACATCTGCTTGCCTAACTCAAAACGTTTGCTGGGCAGCTGATGTATGAAAATGACCAGCTGATGTGTGTACCTCTGATCTTTGTCTATTTCCTCGACCTTTGTGCCGGGACATCTTCAGACAAGTCAAGTTTTTTTTTTTTCTCACCTTGCACACACAATCTGACTATCGTTACAAGTTCTCAATGCGCATTTTAATGATGTCATAATGAACTTCCTTAATTCCAGCTTCTGTCATCTGTCTTTCTTGAAATGTGAGAAAATGTGTCTGAAAGGTCGCCATATGGGCTTTATACAATTGATTCTGCTGAGAAATTAGCAAAATGGTAATTTTTTTTTTTTCTTTTGCTCTTGTAGCGCAAATCATATGCGTGACGTATACAGTGCAACAAATAACACTTTTCTGCCCTGTTTATAGTTAATAATTCTAACTAAAATGGTAATGGCAAACGGTGACATGTTCGGGGCATCAAATACTGGTATATTTTGACATTGGATTGAATTCATGATGTTACTCAGCAGTGGCTTTGGTGCCAGTCCTCATGAACTAGCTATGTATTCAAGGACTTTGTCAGAAATCTGGGGTTGTGTGCTCTTGTAAACAGAACCTGTTGCACAATACCCATGTCAAAAATCTGGAAATGTACTCCTAAGTCAAATACAGTAACTTCAAGCAGAGTTCCTGGATACATTACAAATGATCCATTGGTTTGCCCCAACCCCCAACTCGGTACACCTGACTCCTGTTTTTATGTAAAAAAATCAAAATGAATTTATTAAAATCCATATATACAAATTTGCGACTATAGCAAACACACAGCAGGGACATGTGCTGCTGTTCTGGGCATATATTCCTTATGAAATCTTGTGGTGGCTTGTGAAGTGATGGCACCCGTTGCAGTCCAGGGGGTGTTTTCCTGGCAGTCTGGCCACAAGGGAAGGGGCTGGATAGTGCTGGTTGTCATTTGTCGTGGAAGTGCTGTGTCAGTACCATATTCATATACTGAAACTGGAGTTCAGCTTTAACTTTTATAAGGAGGGATACATGGGTTAACAACCAGTACAAAGTCTTTCATTTTTATATATTGTGATTGGGACTCGCCAGATATAAAAGTGTACAGTCGAAGCCCAACATGTTGAGATTTGCCAAGAATATGTTGCTAGTTGCCTGAATTACCTTTGGCTGGTTGTAAACCTCAGTCATGGAATCTGAGCAAAGCACATATATCTGCAGTGTTTACTTATCTCTCTCCAAAGCTCTGAGAGTCGTTTCTCTCTGGCGCTTCGTTCCTCTATCAGCTGAGTCTCTTCAAGTTTTTCTAATGCCCTGTACACACGACCGGTTTTGCCATCGGAATAAACCCTGAAGATTTTTCCGACGGAGTTCCAAAGGAATTCCGCTCAAGCTGTCTTGCACCAAATTCCGACCGTCCAGAACGCGGTGACGTACGACGGGACTAGGAAACAGAAGTTCAATAGCCAATAGCTTCCGTCTCGTACTTGCTTCAGAGCATGTGTCGTTTTTGGTCATTCGGAACAGCATACAGACGAGCAGTTTTCCGATAGTAATTTGTTCCGTCGGAAAAATATAGAACATATTCTCTATCTAAGTCCGTCTGAATTTTCGACGGAAACAGTCAGATGGGGCATACACACACAGTCGGAATATACGATGAAATGTTCCCATCGCACTCTATCTGTCAGAAATTCCGCTCATGTATACGCGGCATGACACATGAGACAAATTAAATTTGTATGGGGGAGGGGTTGTTCACTGGGTATATGTTAAAGTTTACAACCACTTAAGGACTTTGTTACAACATCTACTGTGAAGCATTCTGGCTACTCACGTTTTCAGGAGAGAAACAATGGCATCTATTGTCTTGGTAGAGGTCATCATCCTCCGATTCTTCTTAATGTATTATAAAACATTGCAAATACTTCAACTGTGAGGTCTGAGATTCCTTAAACCAGTTAGAGTGTACTCATAGAAGTGACTTACACAGTACAGGCTGCAGTAGCAGACGTTCTCATGTCATGTGGGATACGTCAAGGCACAAGTTGAGAGACAATAATGTGACCATCAAGAAAAGGATGAAAATATCAAAGTCGTCCCTTTTATTTAGCAGGTATTAACTAGGGACTATTGCTACTATTGCTAGGCTATCAGGTATGTACAACATCTCTATTCTTGGGAATAGGAGGCACCTAGAGAAAAATAAGTTACATAGTTAGTCTGGTTGAAAAAGACACAAGTTTGTCCAGTTGATGGGTACGATGTCACCTTGAAAATTAAAATTTTTCGTGTATTTTTGCTTTTGGGCTTATTCACACAGGAGCTTGGTCTTTTGCAGTGGAGAGAGCAATTTTGTTTTTTCCCATTGCTGAGGTGCATGCAGGGACCCCAAAGAAAGTAAATGGGTACACACTAGTTGTTCGCACCCATCTGCACAGCCAACTTTGATAGGTGCATGGACCCAGACGCACAGAGTCTTTGCATCCAGGTCCATGCACCTGTCCCTGTCAAGCTCTGCTGTGTGGGTCTGTCCATACAGCCAATGTATATCCATTAGACCCCTTTCACACTGGGGCGCTTTGCAGGTGCTACAGCGCTAAAAATAGCGCCTGCAAAGCGCCCTGAAAGAGCCGCTCCTGTCTCTTCAGTGTGAAAGCCTGAGTGCTTTCACACTGGACCGGGGTGCTGGCAGGACGTTAAAAAAAAGTCCTGCTAGCAGCATCTTTGGAGCGTTGTGTTTACCGCTCCTCCACCACTCCTGCCCATTGAAATGAGTGGGCAACGCGGCTATACCGCCGGCAAAGTGCTGCTGCAGCAGCGCTTTGCGGGTGGTTTTAACCCTTTCTCGGCCACTAGCGGGGCTTAAAAGCGCCCCGCTAGCGAGCAAATACCTCCGCAAATACAATGGTAAAGTGCCGCTAAAAATAGCGGTGCTTTACCGCCGACCCCGCCCCAGTGTGAAAGGTGCCTTAAGGATGAGCTCTGGCGTGTTCGCACAGCCCACATGCAGAGCCCGCCAGGAAGTCGGCACTGCGCTGCCCTAATCACAGGCAGTGAGACATTTCCCGATCTCTGCAGCTGCATATCGGGACAATGTCTCACTGCTTGTGATTAGCGCAGCGCAGTGGCAACTTCCTGGCGGGCTGTGCGAACACGCTGGAGCTCATCCTTAATGTCCATTCACTTTCTATGGGTTTCCTGCATGCAGCTCAGCTGAGTGGGAAAAATGTAAACAAATGTCTCTGACCGATGCATGGAGCTGAGTAAATGAGCCCTTTGAAGAGTTCATGACAAAAAAAGTAAAGCATTTGATGAGCTACTAAAAATAAAAATATGCAGTAATTATAGGCAAAACTTTTTTGTTTTTTTCTCATTTTGGATAGAGCAAGGGAGTGTGTGCCATTTCTCTTCACTTACTGTGCTATAGCCAAACAGGAAGTGAGAGGAAATCTTGCAAATTAAGGGAATCCCTTGGGGATCCTCGGGTCACCAGAACTAGTGTCCCCTTTGGTAAATTTCCCTTCCCCCATTACTTTTCTGGAGACAACTCACAATTTGTGAGTTTCACAATTTGTGAATTTGTGAATTTTTCTTTACTTCACTCTTAATGATAATGGTAAGCAGGACAAATGGAGAGGGTGAATCTCCTTAATTGGGGGCACAGACAGCAATAAAAAAACTGACAGGGGTTCTAATCCCTCTAACCAAAACTATGATAAAAAGTTTTGCCTTTAGTTATACTTGAACCTGTGTTGATGGACTTTTGTTTTCTTGCATGTGTAAAGGTTTTAAAGTGATTTTAAAGTCTTTATTAAAAAAACAAAACAAAAATAAAACCATGTTATATTTGCTCTGTGCAGTGGTTTTGCACAGGGCAACCCAGATCCTCATCTTCTCAGGTCCCTCCTCAGCACTCCTGGCCCCTTCCTCCTGCCATGTGCCCCCACAGCAAGCAGCTTGCTATGGGGGCACCCAAGCCGAGCTGCTGGTCTGTGTGTCCATTCAGACATCGAGCCCAAACTCGGTCCTTCCCCCTCTCGATTCTCATTGGCTCACTGGCTGATTGACAACAGCGGGCACCAGTGACATCTGTTGTTGTCTTAGCCATGGAGGAGGGAGAGTCCCTGACAGCCGAGGCTCTTGTGCAACATTGCTGGATCGAGATGGGGCTTGGGTAAGTGTGAGGGGGTCTGCTGCACACACAAGGTTATTTTTAATGCATAGAATGCATTAAGATAAACCTTCTGCCTTTAGAACCACTTTAAGTTTATATGTATGCAGAAACCACTTGAAGCAGATGAGAAGCAGGTCAGAAGGGATTAACTGCAAGTCAAATGCACCTTTTAAAGTGGATATAAACCCGATTCATGAAATTTGAGCTGGGAACATATTTCTGCAGTGTTTTCTTATTGTTCTTCAAAGCAATGTCCTGTAGCTGTCTCCTGCTCAGTATTGTTAGCCTGATAACTTTTGATAATTTCTTGGAGACGGCAGCCTGAAGTATATGTCGGGGGAGGTTGCTATAAATAGATTAGCAGTCGGCTTGCCGTCTCAGAGCAGAGCTTGATCAGACATTCCTTTCTTCCTTTGCCAATGTGGAGTGGGGGCGTGTGCCTTTCCTCCAATCAGCTGTCTTGGCTGTATGCCAAAAATCCGCTCCCAGTGGTGACCAGGAAGAGAAAATCTGTAACACGAAGAGCACTTTCTAAAGGATATATACAGCTTAAGACAGCAGATATACATGTAAAGCTTATGTAGGGAGATTTGTTTTTTCTCTATGTATCAACTGAGGCTGTTCACTTCACTGCGTATATGTGAGGGTTTACATCAGTGGTTCTCAAACTTCTAGTGCCGTGACCCCTTGAGAAAATTGAAAATAGGGGACCCCTAACTGTAAAATTATTTTCGTAGGGTGGGTTGTCAGCACCCAAGGCAAGACAAGTAATTTGCGCTCCTAACCCGCAGACTTTTAGCGCTCCCTGAGTCCTTTTAATGGCAACTATAATCACAGGTAGTGTTACTCACTGTGTCTCCGGCTTCACCGTGTCTCTGACTTTGTGGTGTCTCGTAGCGGTGACGCCTATGCTGAAATCAGGAGATAGTATCTTCTCCAGCCGCTTCCACTTCACATTCCTCACCAGTCATTTGACCTCTAGTCTGTGCCCCCCAGCCATGCCGTGAACTGAATGGGGGCCCACGCAGAGGCTGAAAGGGCAGCCGCGGGCTCCAGAAACAGCCCAGCTGGGTGGCCCGCAAAAAGGCTGGGAGAGCAGTGCAGGCTTCAGGAACAGCCCAGGATTTGGTGACCCCTGACAAATCATCATTCGACCCCCAGGTTCAGAACCACTGGTTTACATCCACTCTAAATTCTGCACGTGCCATTGGATTCTGAATGATCCAAGAAGCATCTCCAACTGATGTTAGACTGCCATCAAAGTATGCCCTAACTATGCTAAAGTCAACAAAGTCACTCGTATTTTCTTTTGAGGTGTGTGTTATCTATTACAGAATACACACATAGATCTATATACATGATCAGCAAGAGGGCAATAAATATGTACTTCTGCAAACATGTGCTATGTACCTCTCACTCCCCTTCTTAGGTCACAGATCACATTCAGACATCCAAGGTATATTTGATTCTAGTTAACAGCCATGAAAAACGTTTCTTAAGCCTCGTACACATGATCAGATTTTCGGCAGGGAATTATATGATGACAGACTGTTGGCCTAAAATCCAACCGTTAAACCGTTACTACGCTCCATCAGACAATTGTTGTCCAACTTTCCGCCAACAAATGTTGGATGGCAGGCTAGTAAATTTTAGGCAGACAACGGCCTGTTGTCAGATTTTCGTCTCATCCGTACACAAGTCCGTCACACAAAAGTTGAAATTACAAACACGCATGCTCGGAATCATTGCTCACCAAAAACGACATTAGTAGAAGGTGCCCAAAGGGTGGCACTCGAGCTGAAATTCCTCGTAGTACGTCACTATGTTTGTGTTTGTTGGCCAACAGTTGTGTATCATTTGTATGCAAGACAAGTTCCTGGCACACGCCCTTCGGACAAAAGTCTGATGCTCTCTTGGCCAACAATCCGATCGTTTGTACAAGGCTTAACATCACTTTGTGTTTGGGAGGCAGCAAGAAAGGACGTTCCATCATCACCAGCAGGTGTATTCCATGATCCTGAGATAACAGACAAAAGGAGAGGGATGGGGAGTCTGGCAATGTCTGCGTGAAAAAGGCAACCAGACAGGTAGGTTGTGCTTCCTATATGCCTTTCAGAGTTTCATTGCTAATTTTGAATGGAGTTTATGTTTAGCCTTGTAAATGAAGTAATGTCACTTTAAGTTGAATTTGTGTTAGCAGTGTCATGCTCTTTGATTCAGAGTCAAAGTAAACTTGCATGGCAATAGCCAGTAGATTTCCTCAGCCTAGTTGCCAATTATCTATCATGTTCTCCCATCTGTGAGTATGTTTTATCAGATGGGATAGTTGGGATACTTCCAGGATAGGGCATCATGGATGGCACTCGAACCCTTATCACTTGGAAAGTGAATTCCCGAGCCTGGGCCCTGTCATTAATCATAAAAATTAATAAATAAATCAAACGTGTTTTCTACAGTTTTAGCGCACAGTCATAATATATATGCAGACCTGTAAGACCTGTCAGTTGCACAAGACCATTTTCTCATCTGCTTTTGATTGGGGGAAAAAAAATATTACTTGTCATGCTTGTTAAGCAAGTGATTTGATTATTAAAGAGAGCAAATTGTTCTGTGAACAGCTCTGTTCACAGAGTTTTCTAAAGCTGCCATTATATTAGTAAAAGTAAAAACACCATTCAAACATGGCTAAATTTAGACTTTGCCACAAGCAATGCTCAGTGAATCCTAAATAAAGTTTGAAATAACACATACTGTATCAGACATTTGGGGGCTGATATCATTTCTTTTTAAAGTGTTACTGAACTCATAACTGTAAAATCAGTCTGTATATGCAGTAAAGCATGCTTGTTATACTCACTGTGGAACCTAAGGGGTTAATCCTCCGCATTGTGTAAAAAGGCTTTGTGATCCTGTATGCACAGATCCTCGTCCTCTTCCACTGACTCCAAAACATGTCCTGATAAGACAGAGTTCCCGGAGTCGGGCTGCACATGCCCAGTTTGGTGTGTATTGCTAGAGTTTTTTTCTTTTCTTGGGAGAGTGCATGTGATTAGCACTGTGCAGACAGAGGGTCAGGGGTCCTGCATCCTGATAGGACAGCCAGTGCAGGAAGAAAACATCCTACAAGCTTTAACCAGGAACTGACAGAAGTCACAAGACTGCTATATACTGTGATGAGAAAAGGTATTTAGCAGTTTATAATGACTAAAACTATTGCATTTCCATGTTGTGTGTACTGTGGGAGACCAGATATAGTGAATGCAGGGTCCTGGGTTTAGTAACACTTTAAGCTGAACTCCATGGAAACTGGTAATACATAGCCGAGATACATATAAGGGAGAAGTTTGTTACTGCTGTATGATTTGCATTCTTTTTATTCAGTTCTTACACGGCCCTGTCAGAGACAGCAGAGGGCTACACTTTTCTGTTCTGCGGTTATAATTACGGGTCCTTTCCTCACCCCCAGCTTGTGGTTGGACAGTGAAAGAAGCAGCAGACTGATGAGCTCATTTCTGGCTCTCTGCTTACTCCTCCCATCGGTATGCCCCCTGTTATCCCATGAGCCCTGCAGCACAACAAAAAGCTCCGTGGGCTGCTTTTCCCTCTCCCAGTTTGAGCTCTGCTTTACAGTGGAATGCAAAATGATGATACCAAGTCAAATTCAGGAACTTAGTTTGTGTGTGTTAAAAGAAACTACTATATTGAGGTATTAATGATATAGATTTTGCATATCTTTATGAAGGGTAGAAGAGCAGTGTTGTACTTTTGTCTAATTTGTAAAGTGACCTTATTGTGTACTACAACCAACCCAAAGAGAGAAAAGCAGGCATAACTTTTCTATCTAAATGCACTAGGAACCTCCATACTTTAACCCCCCCGTAAGCTTGTCCACTTTTAACAAGCCTGAAATAAAGTGCACTTCCTTTGGCCTTTTTGTTTCTCAAACTAGGGTACAACACGATTCTCTCACAGAAACTTTTACAGATGTCAGTTACACTTTTTTTTTTTGTCATGAAATATCCCTACTAAAATGCAGCTGCTATAGCTAGTCGTAAAGCAGTGATCAATAAATGGCGGACTGCGGTCCGGACTGAAACCGAGCGACAGACTTGTCCGGACTGCGGCCGTGCCACCTCGTAGTTGTGTGTCCTCTTCCCAGGTCTTCCGCCTGGCTGCCACTATCCTCCTCCCACCTGGCTGGAGTACAAAGTCCTGCAGATCTGCACAGAATGTGGGAGTATTTTCAAGTTAACAAGCAGGTGATCACCCACTTGTTAACATAAATTTGGCAGCTCCCGCCCTCGTCCAGATCTGCAGCACCTCTCGCCCCTTCCCTCACCTGCTGTAAGGTTGGAGGGGACAGCTAGGCTGATACCCTCTGCCCTGGTAGGATGGTGCAGGGGAGAGTGGAAATGAAACGGGCACTGTTATAAAGGACGCTTTGATGTGAAGGGGGTTGCAGTGTAATGGGGCATTATGATGTGTAAAGGGACACTATGACATGAAGAGGGGTGCAATGTAATAAGGTGCAATGACATGAAGGGGAATTAAAGACAATTTGGGACTACTGTGAAGGGGGTCTGTGATGTAAAGGGGAAGCTGTGATATGAAGAGGGGGAGAATTTGAGGACACTATTGTGATGAGTTATAGTGCAAACATGAGATTTGGACCTCTGCCTCAGGAAGTTTACCGAAATGGAATTCCATACATTTTTATTCAAGACGCCTGCCTTAAAGCTTACTATGTGATCAGAATTTGACTTCACTGCTTCAACATTAGACTAGTTTGTACATATGGCAGTTTTCTGTAGACATATCCTAGTTATAGCTCTGTGAGCAAGAAAGAGACTCTTGTGGCCCGGCCTGCAGCTCCCTGTAAATCTTAAAGTATCTAACATGTCATTTCTGCAAGGGTTCATGTATATCTGTGACCTATACACAGCAGTATGTTGTATTTTTTTTTTTTTTTTTGTATGGCCAAGTTGTGGCTGGAGTAAAGACGAGTTATAACTTTTGTAAGTTGGGAGATTTCACCAACACAGACATTCACCAAAATATTTTATTTGTAGTTGAATGGAGAATGGGTAAAACTTTCAGTAGGTTTCTTTAGTGAAGTTGAGAAAGTTCTCAATGGGGACACAGAAAGCAAAGAGACCGTAATCACCATAATAGGAGAGGGGGAAATCTTCCCAACAAATGGCAGTAAAAACCTCCAACACTTCGCTACAAAATTGGTTTGAGTTTCACTTCAGTTATTGCTAAATATGGATTTGGAGCACAAAATTGGTGTTACATTGTGGTCCACCCCCTCCCGCATGTTGCTATTGGCCCATTTTTAATGATGAGTAGCCTTACTGACAAATAGGAAATTAAAGGATGGGGTGAGGCAGCCTTCAACCTATTAGGAAGTGCTGAAATGGGCATCTCACAGTGCTTGTGGATTTGGGACACTACCAGCATCAGATATGTAAAGGTATGAGTGGGGTCTTCTTTGTACCACTGCTGTTTTTTATTTTGTTTCTTTGTTAAATCTAGCAAAGTCATGCCAAATGAATGTAGTATTTTGTAACAGCTAAAATTAGTTTCCATTATAAAAAAAAAAAGACTAAAAAAAAAAAAATAAAAAATCAACATTGGTCTGTTCAGCTCTGAGGATCTCTACATGTTTGTAAAATTAATAATATGTGGTGTAATAAAAGTCGACAGGTAGTAATGTCTTTGGCTTTCTTCCTTTTCCAGCCCTGGTATTTTCATTGACTAGTATTTATTTATTTATCTTTTTGTTTTTTGTGTTCCATTTTGATTATTGATAACATACACAGAGACCATTCATCAGATATGGTTACACACAGTAAAGGTGATAAGGTATTATGTGTTATCAACCAGATAGTACATGTGTCAAATGGCATTAAGGCCCGGTTCACATTGGATCCAACTTGTGAGAGGAAAAGTTGCATGACATGTCAAATTCAAGGTTTCCTCATGAAAGTCGTCTTAACTGATCCGACACAAGTGGCTCCAATTTTAGAAAAGGTTCCTGCACTACTTTGGTCCCACTTTGATACGGCTTCAATGCCATAGAGTGTTAAGTCACATTAAGTCGGATTAAAGTCGGACTGAAGTTGCAGGGTAAAGTCAGATTGGAAGTCGCACAACTTTCATGTCGGAGCAGTGTGAACCTGACTATAACCAAACAATCCATAACACAGTGAAGAGAATCCAATAAGTGTTGTGTTTACAGAAAGGTTGTGCCACCTTAATGGAGTAAGCAGGGGTCAGGGGGAAAATGCCTGGTGGAGGTCCACTGAAGAGTAGGATGGGGAATAGAAAGGGAAGAGGGGATGAAGAGGATAAGGGCCAAGAGTAGGGGTGATAAGTATGGTAGGGTGGTATGATGGGAAGATAAGGGGGGTTTCCCAGGCAGTACAAGCCAACCTACCACTCAGCTGCTGGGAAGAAGGTGCAAATTTTAGAGGTGGAACATACGGTTTAGGCCTGAGGTATATCATTCAGGATTCATTGGCTAGTAATTGACAATGTGGAGAAAAAGTTTTTTTTTTATATGTATATTTGGCCCATGTCTGGTCACTGACATTCTCATTCATATGCCATAGTGAAACTCTTCATGGGTTTGGCACTTGCTAACATTAAGTGGAACAAAGAAAAATGTTACCAATATTTTTTTTTTTTTTTTGATTTGACATACATGTCCATGGTTTCATCACCCTTTCCCTCTGTGCCCTCAGACTGGTTGCTACTTTCCTGGGTCTTGTAGCCACTTCTCTGGGTATATCTGCTATGCTGGCATTAGTAGATTTTACTACCCTGTAGGTCGCTCAATGGGGATTAGCCATGGGTATCCCCTGATTGTGAGCAGTAAGAACGGATTCAGGCATTATTTATAACTGGGGTTTTTTTTTTTTTTTTTTTTTTTTTTTGAACAAGCTATTTTATTGCTTAACATGGCCATCTAATGGAGTCTTAAATCATTATATATAACGCTCTATCTTCTGCCCCTTGTTAGTAAGTAATCATGTTTATATCATTCCTTTGGATGCATTTTTAGAACGAGGCCACCTGACCTTCAGCTAGCATTTCCAAGTCTCATTGCTGAGATAGCCAGTAAAACAATTATGGCCAAGCATTGCCTTTTAAGATGAAATTATATTTCTGAGGTAAGCTTAATGTAGCCCCCCCCCCCACCCAAGATTGCTAGTTTCATATTCTAGTTTTGTTACAAGAACTAGTAATTGGTGTTAGAAGCTTTCTGACTGGAAGATGATGGGATACATTTGTCTTTTTATCCAATGACCACAGGACATCCACTCACAAGAGAGACACTTATGACATCATTAAGGTCATTAAATATATATTTTTTCTAATGTCACACCTTTTTCTCCCTTGTGTGATGTGCCCAATGTTGGTGACTGCAAAAACACACGCTCCAGATTAAGTCATTAAGTGCATGTTGACAGCGCATACATTTGAATGCATATTGTGGTGTTAAAGTAAATGTACAGGTGACAATTCTTGTACGTTGCGGGGGTGAGGGTTAAATGTGAGTTCCTTGGTCAGTTTGCAAACAAGCTTTGTACAGAGACTAGTAACTAGTTATCATGCACAGTGTTTGGTCCAATACCAGCTTGCTTCATTTGCTGAGCATATTACACTAAGGGCCAGTTTACACTTGCTTCAAAACATGGCTTTGGACAGGCTTTGTCAAAGCTCCCGTCACTAAATAAAATGGTTAGCTTACAGTCCTGTTTACACCTTGCTTTTGCTTGGTGCTTTAATGAGCCTTTGGTGGGGCTTTGATGAGCCTTTGGTGGGGCTTCAAGCGAGCTTTCCCATAGACTTCTATGGAGGCTTTGAAGACGCTTTGAAGCACCACTAAAGCTACATGGGGTATCATTTTTGAAGCGAAGCCGCAGCAAAGCAAAAGCAATGTGTAAACAGGACTGTAAGCTAACCATTTTATTTAGTGACAGGAGCTTTGACTGGCGTTCAGAGAGCTTTAACAAAGCCTGTCCGAAGCATTGTTTTGAAGCAAGTGTAAACTAGCCATTAATGTGTGTTGAAGCTGAAGCAAGTGTAAATGAGCCTTAAGTGAAATTTTTTTTATTATCCTTATAAGTAAATTAATATATAGGTGTATCACCTCTGACTTAAATGCTCAAATTGAAAATAACTAAACTTTTTTTTTTTTCACATTATTGCTACAAAAAGGTATCGGAAAAGTTTATATTTTTTCCAGTGGAGAAGAAACTATTTTCATTTTATTTCTTGCGATTCCCAAACTTCTCTTTTAAATGCTCTCAAAATGTGGAAAAATAAAACAAAAACATATTTGAATAATGGCTGCAGCACCTGATGAAGTCAGAGAACTGGGTGATCAAACACCCTGCAGAGAGCTGGTGACTGTCAGTCTCAGGCTCTCTGCTCTGCCACTACAGCACTCACTGGAGGTCTGGGCTGTGGAGGGGGCGGGAGCAGCTGGCTCAGGCTCTCAGTGGCTCGCTGAGAGCCTGACCCTATGGTCGAGATCTTTTCAGAGCCTGGACTGACTGAGTGACGTCAGCGGGCTTTAGTCTGCTGTCAGCTGAACTTGATTCACAGGAGTGCAGAACTAATTGCTTTCCTGTGACCCACAGGAGAAATACAGCCAAAAAAGCTTTGGCCAAACTTCTCCTTTTAAACCAGAACTCCACCATACCTAAGAGGGAAATTTTTTTTTTTTTTTTTAAACTTTCCCCTCCCCCAACTTCCCAACTTGCTCTTGCCACCCGAATTAGTAAAAAAAAAAAACAAAAACAAAAAAAAACACACAAATACAATAAAAAATATTAAAAAAAAAAAAAAAAAAAAATCATGCTTTTTGCTACACTGTTTGACATCACCCTGCAAGTTGATGTAGGCCTGTGCTATGGGATTGGATTGCATGTCCTCACCTGTAATTCCAAGTTATACTTGCTGTTGTGGCACCTGAAGGGAATGCCTAGATGGTCCTGGCTGTCGTCAAGACCAAAAGTTTGGTGCTATATGTATGAAAAAAAACTGACACTCTGGTCAGAAACACTTTATTAACCATGCAAAGTTAGTTCAGCAATCTCCCCCATTGAGCTGTTCTGTCAGGGGGATCAACGCTCTCTGCCATTGGCTGACAGCGCCGATCGGTAGTCATCGGACCAAATGTCGGCTGTCTTTTTTTTTTTTTTTTTTGAACCAACCGCTGTCTCCCCGCATTTGGCCTGTGTGTACGGGGCTTTAGGAGCTGGAAGATAGTGTGTTATCAACATGGGATAAGGGAATTGACTTGGCTTCATATCAACCTTTTTGGTTCCAAGAATAAAACCCAGACAAAGGATCTGAAGCCAAATATAATAGGAAACCCTGTACAAATTGACTAAATGTTTAGATTCTTGTATAAATTTTTTCAAGCTGAGCTACGGTATACACCGATAACAAAGTGCTCATTTATATGGGCAATGTCGTGTACAGCGCATAGTTTGTATGCATTTGTACACAGCAGTATATAATATGTAGTAATGTACTGTCTTTAAACTGCGTAATGTATAAAGCCTGATGAAGGGATCTAAGGAATGCAGAAAATGTACTTTTTCACCTTTAGTAAGTGGTTACATTTTACACCTTATGCCTGTATTTATGGTATACCATGTTGCTATGTACCAGCTCCTGCACCCCCAGACCTCCCTCCTCTCTGCATTCCTCTACCCTTAATCTATTATTCTCTTTTTATTATTGTCCACTCCAACGATACTTCAACATGGAGATAGAAGAACTGCATTTTGTAAGGTACCACAGTGTAGGAATAATATAAATGTCTTGCCCTCACAATGAGCTGTCAATTCAACCAAATACAAGAGTTCCACTGTTCCTTCACAGGTAATGTAAGAATCCAAAGATAAAACCGATTATTCCGTCTTTAACAGCCTGGATAATTCCCAATTTGTACAGTCTGAGGGAGCTCTGTATTCATTATATTTTGTATAGCTATTGTATCAGCCCCACAGACAATATGCCCTGCATATTGTTATTCCATTCCCCAGACAAGATTAGACTGCAGTTTAAGGTTACATTCAGACCTGAGCTTTACAGCAGTGTTGTGTGTGTTATTTTGTTTTTTTTTTCACGCATTTTTGCCACGACATGTTAGGCAGCCCATTCACTTGAATGGGCTGTCCTATATCCCAAAAATGTGCCAACGTGGTTGCTATATCTTCTTTCGGAGCTGACTTTGCTGTGGTTTTGGACAACCTTTTTTGCTTGTTTGTCGTGTGAAAAAACATCAATTTTTTAGCATATTTAGGGTGCCCTCAAGAATGAATGGCAACCTAATGCACATAGCGCATTTTGCAAAGTTCGGAACACGCGTTTCCACTATGTTCAGGTTTGAGTGGAGCCTTAATGTGTACTTAATACAGAGTGCTTGACTGCTACACACAGTAGTAGGTAACTGGCCCACAGTGCTCCGTCAAGATGTACTATAGATCGTGATAGACCTGTCTGCTTTGATCCAAACTTTCACCAGGACTGCAGGTAAAACGAACTGTGTCTCCCACACACAGTGCTTGTACCGTGCCACCGGCTCGCATACTGATCAAAATTCTTGGCATGACGGCAAAAAAATATTTTGAATTAACTCTACAACATAATGTTTTATTGATTCTTTGACACAATCTTGAAAGCTATCAAATAAGCTGGCAAAAGGGAATTCTGGTAGTGTATCTCAGTGTTTCTCTACTCCAGTCCTCAAGGTGCCCCAACAGGCCATGTTTTCAGGATTTCCCTCAGATGAATCGGCTGTGGTAATTACTAAGGCAGTGAAACTGATCAAATCCTCTGTGCAAAATAATGGAGAGACTGAAAACATGACCTGTTGGGGCGCCTTGAGGACTGGAGTTGAGAAACACTGGTGTACCTGGATGCGTTGCTTTTTTTCCTACCTAAATATGTATTTTCAGTCCTTGTTCTTGGAGTTGGCCCTTTTTGTTGAGATCTTCACCCACTCTTGGTCTATGGTAAAAGAATAAAAAGAGTAAGAATATTTTGTTACTGTGTTCTCGTTTTCCCAACTTCCTGTCTCTAAGTTTGGTTCAGTAGGTTATACAATCATCACAATCAGTTTGCTGACTTGACAGTTGTCCAGAAGATAGTCATTGACGCCCTCCACAAGGAGGGTAAGTCGTAAAAGATCATTGTTATAGAACAGGGATATGCAGTTAGCTGACCTCCATCTGTTGCAGAACTACAAGTCCCACAAGGCATAGCAAGATTCTGAAAGCCACAAGCATGACACAGAGAGGCATGATGGGACTTGTAGTTTTGCAACAGCTGGAGGTCTGCTAATTGCATATCTCTGCTAAAGAAGCTGGCTGTTCAGAGTGCTGTATCCAAGCATATTAATGGAATGTTGAGTGGGAGAAAAAAGTGTGGTAGAAAAAGGTGCACAAGCAACAGGGATAACCACGGGTTTGAGAGGATTGTGAAGCAAAGACCTTTTAAGAATTTGGGGGAGATTCACAAGGACTGGACTACGGCTGGTGTCAGTGCTTCAAGAGCCACCACACACAGACAAATCTAGGACATTGGCTACAACTGTCGCATTCCTTGTGTCAAGCCACTCCTGAACCAGAAACAGAAGCTTCCTACCTAGGCTCAGGAGAAAAAGGACTGGACTGTTGCTCAGTGGTCCAAAGTCCTCTTTTCGGATTTAAATAAATTTTGCATTTCATTTGGAAATCAAGGTCCCAGAGTCTAGAGGAAGAGTGGAGAGCTACAGAATCCAAGTTTCATGAGGTCCAGTGTGAAGTTTCCACAGTAGATGATGATTTGGGGAGCCATGTCATCTGCTGATGTTGGTCTACTGTGTTTTATCAAGTCCAAAGTCAGCGCAGCCCTCTACTAGGAAATTCTAGAGCACTTCATGCTTCCCTCTGCTGACCAGCTTTATGGCGATGCTGATTTAACTTTCCAGCAGGACTTGGCACCTGCCCACACTGCCAAAAGTACCAGTACCTGGTTTAATGATCATGGTATCACTGTGCTTGATTGGCTAGCAAACTTGCCTGGCATAAACCCCATAGAGAATTTGTGGGGTATTGTCAAGAGCAGGGGCCTCAAACTGGCGACCCTCCAGCTGCTGCAGAACTAAAAATCCCATGAGACATTGCAAGGCTGACAATTACAAGCATGACTCCCACAGGCAGAGGCATGATGGGACTTGTAGTTCCGCAACAGCTGGAGGGCCACTAGTTTGAGATCCCTGGTCAAGAGGAAGATGAGACACACCAGACCCAACAAGCGAGCTGAAGGCCGCTAAGAAACCTGGGCTTCCATAACACCTCAGTAGTGCCACAGGCTGATCACCTCCATGCCACGCCGCATTGATGCAGTAATTCATGCAAAAGGAGCCCCGACCAAGTATTGAGTGCATACTATACTGTACATGGACATACTTTTCAGTAAGCCAACATTTCTGTATTAAAATCCTTTTTTTATTGGTCTTATGCAATATTCAAATACTGAAATTTGTGTTTTCACTAGCTGGAAGCCATAATCATCAAAATTTAAAAATGCTTGAAATGTGTCACTCTGTGTGTAATGAATCTATATAACGGTGGATATAAATCATGGGTTTAAAAAGAAAAAAACAAAAAAAAATTTTTTTGTTTTTGTTTTTTTAAATCGATTTGAGAAAAAAAAATATTTTGATAAAATGCTTTTGGAGTAAAAATCTATCTAAAGATAGTTTTCCATTTAAGATGCATTAATTCTATAATATTTAAATTTTTGGTAAACTCATTCAATGAATGCAAGCTGAGATAACCTGCATTGCATTGATGCATTCACACAATTTCACAGTAACCATGAAATAAACCAAAGTTCAGGAATATTCCTTTATCCCATTCTTTTGCAAATCTATGTACACTACAAACTGTATGATTGAATCAGTTCTGATATTGCTGTTTTACTAACCTGACAGCTTATTCTAAATAGGAAAGCTTAATTTTGTTGGCAAATATTAAAGATTCTAACAATCAGCAAAAATAAGTCCTTGCATTTAAAGAGCACCTGTCCTTTCAGTTCCATAATGTCAGCGCCTGTTAGCGTGCATCCACTCACCTGCTGCTGCCATGTCCCTCACCTTTATATCAAAGAATGAGAGATAAAAAACTATGTTCAGTATCCCTCCCTCAGCGCACACAGAGAAAATATTGATAAAACAATAGTCAACAGCTGCCATACTAAAATGAGATGCAACGCCCTGACGCGGATGCGTTTCTGTCATCACTTTCATCAGAGGGCGTCCCCTCCACGCCCACTGACGAAAGTGATGACAGAAACGCGTCAGATGGTTGCTACGCAGCTATCTACAGAGTCAACTTATCCTCGTCTGTCCTTCCTGGGAACACCGCGGGAGTGGTGAGAGGTTAGAGGGGAACGCACGACTGACATAGTAGTATTGATGTTACATGCCCTTATATTATGCAAACATTGTGAGTGTTTTTTGTGAGATAATTTTAAATTAATAAACAATTATTGTACTGGATTACGCTATGTGGAATTTTTTTTATCTATTGCTTGCAATGAGCAAAATACAGATAAAGTGTCCAGTGAACAGCGATTATCCCTTTGATTGATAAGCGTGTTAACCAGCAGGGTCTGGTAAGTGGATTACCTACAGGGCTGTGGCACAAGTGGTGTGGTGATGAAGACTTGGGATCGCTGCTAATATTTTCTTCCACGATCGTCTAGTTTATACTCACCTGCCTTTTCGTAATGGACTTTCACTGAGTGGATCACCATTTGATACTTTGTTTAAACTTTGTTTAAGTCTTAAGCAATTTCATTGATATTTTTAAATATTTGCTATTTTTGCACTAGCGCTGCTAATGTTTTAGAAATTTTTCTTTGACATATATTTGATGTCCCTTACCTTGTTGTGTCACTGCTGCATCACCAGCCGTCCCATTAACTACTTCCCACCTGGCCCCTCTCTCTTTCTGAGTGGATGTTCAGGAACGGGGGATCGCGCGTGTGCCCGCGCATCTCTGATCGGCAGGAGGGCTCTGTGATTTGCCCTCCTGATCACATGATGGCTGTGTCCAATCACAGCTGTCATATGATGTAAATACAGAGCCGGTTGCTAGGCAATCGGCTCTCCTCTCCTCACACAGAAGTCGGTGAGGAGAGGAGAGCGGATCGCTGCAGCCGGCTGGTGATCAGTGAGTATGAGCTGTTTTTTTTTTTACAGCTTTTTACTCACTGATCACCAGTCTAGTGTCCCAACAGTGTAAACACACAAAGTTAACACACATGTCCCCACATAGTAAAAACACCTGTCCCCCACATATGTAACAGTAAAATCACATGTCCCAATGATTATCTGCACACATATGTCCGTGATCACCTGCGCACATCTGTACATGATCATTTGTGTACGTCTGTCCGTGATCATATGAACCAATTATTATACACTTAACGGGATTTTTTTTTTTACCAAAAACATGTAGCAGAATACATTTTGGCTTAAATTTATTACAAAATTAAATTTTATTGGATTTTTTTTAAATAGAAAGAAGAAAATATTGTTTTTTTTCCCCCAAATTTCTGCTCTTTTTTTCGCTTATATCGCAAAAAATAAAAAACAGAGTCGTGAATAAATACCACCTAAAGAAAGCTCTATTTGTGTGAACAAAATGATAAAAATTTCATTTGGGTACAGTGTTGCATGACCGCGCAATTGTCATTGAAAGTGCAAAAGCTCTGAAAGCTGAACATTGATCTGGGAAGGAAGGGGGTGAAAGTGCCCAGTATTGATGTGGTTAAAGTGAATAGGACTGTCGGTGAGTAAACAGCGGAGGAGGAGCCACTGCAGGACAGAGGTGACAGTTGCTCTTTAAAAAAATGATTTAAATCCAGTTGATTTTGAATAAAGCCTTTTTCTAGTGATTTAAATCGACTTTATTTAAATCAAATCTACCCTGCTATATAATATACGAGTTTCACTAGAATTGAGTTACTGAAATAAATTCACTTTTTGATGATATTCTAATTTTTCTTAGATGCACTGTATATTTTGTAGTGACTTAGGGGCCGACAGGATGAACCACAGATCACAGATGGGTACCAAAAATTAGACACTCCCGGAAGTGTTGGATTCTGAAAATTTTTCAGTTGACCCTTCTTTAGATCACAACAGAGATTGATGGCAGGGGGGCCAGGAAAGGTCACTGTTCACTGGTCACTTTTAAGGTTTTCATTTGTGGACCATTAAAATGATGAGGACCGTTCCAAGACGTACCACACTTATAAAGACATTTAAGAACCTTACAATTTAAAATGAAAACAATAAAATATTTGTACCTTTTTGTGCTTGAATTGTCTTTATACCACCCTTACTTGTAATTACTGTTCTGACTGTGTTCATACTTTCTAGTTAATTTTCTGTCTTTGGCAGTTGAGCCTCAAACGGGTTAAATCAGCAGGAACGAATTCATTTCCACTTTAATGACCTAGCCTTGCTGGGCTTGGACAATGGGGAACACGCTTCTGACTTGTACTCCTATTGCCAATTAACACCTCCTAGAACAGGTTGCCGCGGCTCGGCACTGAAGCAGACGCTATAGCTGTAGTTTACATGCAGCTTGTTTTTCACACTAGTTGTTTAATGCTCTCAAAATTAAAGTATTAAAAGGTTGCTTCTCAAGTATGGAATAAACAGCTTTTAACAACTATATGTCTATGATTTCCATCTCCTTTTATTTACATCTCCTAGCAATATCTGTTATGTTGTGACGGCAATATAAAAATTAGAATCCTATGAACATTATGACTTGTAGGAAATACAGCAGGTGCGGGTAGCCTACAGCCAGCTAGTTGTTGAGGAACTGTTAAGTCCTAGCAAAATGGGAACTTTTGGTTCCTGTGCAGCTGGAGCAGTGTGGATTGCTCAGCACAAAAAAAAAATAGCATACCATAGTTTAAATTGTATATTTAAAAATATATAGGAACACAGCAATACAAAGTTATACAGAGTGTTAGTAGGAAATGTTTTGTTCCATTTCCTACTGTCTTTTATTCTTTGCGCTTAGAGATTAAAACAGAGTATTGGTTAGAGGGAGTAAAATGTTGAACGGGAGTAGATGTGTGTCATGAAAAAATAGGGTCATCTTTTTTAGGGGTTAACAATTAAATGCAGAATTCAGGAGCCAGCCTGTATTTTAGGGGATCATGCTCTTCTGTTGACAGAAGTGATGTATCGGCGTTTGGCATGAGATGTAACTTATTAGTCACACAGGCTTACTAGTTTCTCTGGTTTGTCAACACACGCACTGGCTATACACCAGTATGTGGCAGTATTATGCTCTGCTATGTAGCGTGTTTCATTGTTTTTAATAAAATATGTTGCACCCCCCAATCCCCATTCTTCAAACTCTTCTAAAAGCAACAGAACCATAGTGGATTGCCTGACGATGTCCATTAGATCTTCATACATGCTAGAAGGCAATATAATGTGCAAACAAGACCTGACCATTCTTGGGTGCCCTGATCCACCAGCAGGTTTCAAAACACAAACCGGTGGCTTGTATGAAAAGTGGTTAGAGGTTGTAAAGGCAGAAGGGTTTTTATTTTAATGCATTAGGATAAAAAGCCTTATGTGTGCAGCAGCCCCCCTCAGTCCCCCTAATACTTACCTGAGGTCCCTCTCTGTCCAGCGATGTCCACGAGTGTCTCCGCTGTGCGAGATTCTCTATCCTGACTGGCTGAGACACAGCAGCGGCACCATTGGCTGCTGCTGTTAGTCAAAGTCAGCTAGCTAAATAGGGGAGAGAGGGGACAGGGCTGAGTCAGGGCTCTGTGTCTGAATGGACACAGGGAGCTGTGACTCGGCTCGGGTGCCCCCATAACGAGCTGCTTGCTATGGGGGCACTGAACAGGAGGGAGGGGCCAGAATCACAGAAGAGGGACCTGAGAAGAGGAGTATCTGGGCTGCTCTGTGCTAATCCGCTGCAACATAGCAGGCAAGTAGTCTATTTTTATAGGAAAAAAAAAAAACTAGACTTTGTCACTTTAAGTCACAAAATTGAAGAAATAGTAAACCACAGTGTTTTTTTTTTTTTTTTTCAAATCCTGCAAGGCAATGCCATAATATGCTAGTATGCATCACATACTAGCACATTATGTGAAACTTGCCTTAAAACAAAGCTCTCCAGAAACGCACTGTCACCACTGAAGGCGCTTCCATCCTCTCCTTCCTTCTGGGTTCATGGACTCTGGCTGAGTGGCTGGAGCCTCGATAAAGTCACTCCCTCACATTCGTGTGGGAGTCGCCGTTCACGGCATGGGACTCTGAAGGAACAGCGGTGCATGTTTATGAGATATTTACTGTTTTTGACAGGTCCCCTTTCCCCACTTTTCAGAGACGGTGCCGTCCCTCTGAAGTTCGGCCTGCTTCTTCCACCACCGGGCCAATTAGAAAACGAGGCGCGCTTTGCGAATGCGCAGTAGGGAATTGGCTGTGAAGCTGAAAGGCTCCACTGCCGGTTTCCCTTAACAGGAATGGCAGCTGCAGCACCCGACAGCTGATCCGAAAATCCCTGGACAGGTAAGTGTCCTAATATTAAAAGTCAGCGGCTACAGTATTTGTAGCTGCTGGCTTTACATTTTTCGTGGGGGGCTGGAACACCTACTTTTGAGCATTGCCTTATCTGGAGAAAATAGAGCGCTAACCAGGCTTTCGAATGTATGTAGTTGCAACACCCCCCCCCCCCCTCATCTTCCCAGGGTACCATAAGACAGAGTCACCAGTATGTGCAGGTATCTCATAGACCTTAACAGCCTGTGTATCGGAAGTAAATATTGACTTTGCCCACTTATGGGTATTGTTTGCACTGGACATTTGTTGATGATCTCTTCTGTTATGTGTGTCATCTAATGAAGATATTGGTCCTCCAATAGAACTTCCGTATCTTAGATGTGTTGCCTCCGTGTGAATATTGCCAAATTTGTTACAACTGATCGTGTATTCGAGGCTGTAATCTTTCAGTTTCAATGACAACGATAACATTTTTATTTTATGTAATATATTTTTATTTTATTTTTTTATCGGTTTCTATCCCAGTGATTGTAATCACTGGACAGCGAAGTGAAATCTCCTCAGTGGTTACATAGATGGCAATAAAAACCTGATCGGTTTCAATTTTGGCTTACTCCATCCAAAACTGGAGAAACTTTATCTCTTCAATGGGACAAAATGGCAGTGCACACAAGTGTAGTGAAGTGGTAAAACGAAAGCAGCATTCACAAACATCAGAATTTCTGGCCCCAGGAACAGGGAAGGACATTGTGTAATACTATACCAAGGAATCTTTTCCTTTTTAAAATAGACAGTTCATTTAGTGTAGAAGCCTATAGCAGTCAGATTTGTTTTTAGTTACAGGAAGACACCATCCAAATGACTATAGGAAATCAACTGGAGGAGCACAACGCCCCTATTTGCCCTTACAATGGCAGTTGGGCAGAATTACAAATTCTGTTTGGCATATCGTAACACTGGCACCAGAGATGGAGAAAGCAAGCATCTATTACAGCTTGCCAGCTTTTAATGTCCATTTAGGTTAGAGTTGGTCTTTAGGTCTGAGCAGTAAAGGATACGTTCTTGGCCATTAAAGTGTATGTTGGGACAAAAAAAGAAAACTTATGCTGTACATCTCTGAAATACATGCACATTTCCTCCATGTTTCATCCCTTTTAAAGACTCTACAAGTACTAGGTCAGTGTGAGTACTATAGCTGTGGTGCAGGCGTCATTTGATTCGTATGCGTATTCAAGTACTTAGAAATACATTTTGATCTGCCAAAAATGAACTCCATGTCTTGTGGGATGAGAACACAGTGACTTTTCTGTACTGAAATTGCAAAAAAATAGTGTCGACTCTGCCCAGTTGTCTGTTGCTAAACTACTGAATCCCATTCCCTCCTCCTCTCATCTTCACAACATAGGGAGGGAATTGTTTTTTTGTAGTCCAGGATAACTGGGATGGCTGATTAGACTCCTTGAGATAACACAGGCAGACTGCGCAAGATAGGACAGCTCTGAATTTCTGACAGGATCTACTGGTTTATTTTGCAGTTATCAAACTGATAGAACAAAACGCTTCCAATGGTATATTTATCAGACCCCAAAAGGTAGCAAATGAGAGAAAATTTGTTGTTGGGGGTTAAATGCACCTTAAGCATTACTGCAGTTTGCCTCATTGAATAAGCCAGTTAATGTTCATTGACACCTAAGCAAACAAAAACAGGCGCTATAAAAAGAAAAAAAAAAAAAAAGGTTTTCTTTAAACCCACTGTGAATAAAAATGGGAAAAATGTTTTATTTCAGCCCTTGTTAATATGTATTACGTTCTAGGCGTATTTACTGCAAACACAGTTCAGCCTCTCATTACAGTTTTCTTATCAGTCATTTTGACTCTAGTTTTAATCAGCAGGTATTTAATAAACCTGGCTAAGTAAGTGATAGAGCTTCACACTAACAGGAAGGTGAAGTAAACCGGCTAATAGTGTTAATAAATTTGCTAAAAGGCCTGAGCAGATAACACATTAGGTTTGTGCTGTTACCATCTCAAATGCCTTTTGTAGCACTTTGTCAACAAGTACTGCCCATGTGAAAAAACAGCCAGCACAAGGTTTCCAGCGTAGCGTTACCAGAACCCAGCTTCTTAATGACATCCTCTCAAGAAATGAGCTTACCTTTTTCGCTGTGTTACATTTTAGGCTTGACACATGCTTTTCTCACCTGCTTGTTGTTTGTCATCAAAATTCCACCAAAGTGCCATTATCATATAGTAGTCATCTGGGTTGAGATTGAGCAAGTATATTAAGAAATTATGTTTATCTCCTTTCTGTATATTGCATAATATGTATATGTGTGTCTCTCTCTCTCTCTCTCTCTCTCTCTCTCTCTCTCTCTCTCTCTCTCTCTCTCTCTCTCTCTCTCTCTCTCTCTCTCTCTCTCTCTCTCTCTCTCTCTCTCTCTCTCTCTCTATATCTATATCTATAATATATGAATCTCATATACAGTATCTCACAAGTGAGTACACCCCTCATATTTTATTATATCTTTTCATATGACAACACTGAAGAAATGACACTTTACTACAATGTGAAGTAGTGAGTGTACAGCTTGTATTAAGCCTCATACACACAATGAGATTATTGGACGAATAATCGTCCTCTTTTTTTTTTTTTTTTGCATGCAAATCTCAGCTCAAATCTGATGAGTTTACTAAAGTCACGAAAATTCCCGTACGACAGAAAAAAAAATTGGAAATGATGTCATGTGTTGTAATGCATTTGTATTGTATTTTCGAACAATAGCTGTACTGATTAAACGAAAATCGTATGATCTGGCACTTTTTCGTGCATGTCCGATAGAATAATATCAGATGAACTGTCATGATCGGCTCTCCAAAGTTCTGTACTAATGATCCGATTATCGTACGATCACTTCGAAAGCGGTATTTTTCGTACGATTTTCTGATTGTGTGTACGGGGCATAACAGTGTAAATTTGCTGTCCCTTCAAAATAACTCAACACACAGCTATTAATGTGCAAGCTGCTGGGAACAAAATGAGTACACCCCTAAGTGAAAATGTCCAAATTGGGCCCAAAGTGTCAATATTTTGTGTGGCCACCATTATTTTCCAGCACTGCCTTATCCCTCTTGAGCATAGAGTTCACCAGAGCTTCACAGGTTGCCACTGAAGTCCTCTTTCACTCCTCCACGATGACATCACGGAGCTGGTGGATGTTAGAGACCTTGCGCACCTCCACCTTCTATTTGAGGATGCTCCACAGATGCTCAATAGGGTTTAGGTCTGGAGACTTGCTTGGCCAGTCCATCACCTTTACCCTCAGCTTTAGCAAGGCAGTGGTCTTCTTGGAGATGTGTTTGGGGTCGTTATCATGTTGGAATACTGCCCTGCTGCCCAGGCACTGCAGCTCAGTTTCAGGGTCTTGGCAATCTTCTTGTAGCCTAGGCCATCTTTATGTAGAGCAAAAGTTCTTTGGTGATTGAGTGAGTGTGTGCCAGCCAAACCTCGATTGGAGTCCACAGTCTTGACTATGTCTCTCTCCACTTCTCCAAAGCAAGCCTTGCTATTCGGTAATGTCCCCAGAACTCTAATGCCCTGTACACACGGTCGGACATTGATCGGACATTCGACAACAAAATCCATGGATTTTTTTCCGACGGATGTTGGCTCAAACTTGTCTTGCATACGCACGGTCACACAAAGTTGTCAGAAAATCCGAACGTTCTGAACGTGGTGATGTAAAACACGTACATCGGGACTATAAACGGGGCGGTAGCCAATAGCTTTCGTCTCTTAATTCAGTCTGAATTTTCCTTTGGAAAATCCAACCGTGTGTACAGGGCATAAGGCTGGGGACATGAAACATTGGATGTCCAGTTAACTTTCTATAAAAATAAAAGGAAAACGTGTGGTATAACAGAAAACCTTGTTGAGCACCCACTGGGTGCACTCACATGGAAATGACCGTGTTCAGTATAACAATGCATTCAACTGTTGGTCACTTGCTTGGGTCCAGATTCCGTCCACACTGTCTTTGATGACTGCTTCCAGGCTCCCTCAACCCCACTTGTTTTGAAGGTGGAACCTTCTTTACCAGGTCCTCCCATATATTTATTTTAAAATGGAAAAGTAGCAGTTTATTAAACTTTCAGTCATACAGTACTTGCACATTGTTTAATCCTAAAGTGCTTCCTACTGTACTGATTGTTTTTTGGTTTCTAATTATTAAGCTCTCCTGTGTCCCAGTATATAAGCAAATGCTACCGACTTAAACTCATATCTACAATTGCACAGTAAAATATGTACAGTAGTTAAGAGGGCCATGACCAAGGCAAATGAATCCAGAGTAATAGGAGAGAGAAATAAGGAAAGGGAATGAGTAAGCTACAGTATATAAGGGATTTGTTTGTGCTGTGTGAGAAAAGAAAAATCTTTGTACATTCACTGAATGAAAGAATGTGTTTAAAAATGTCACTTGCTTTTAACATTCACTTTTAGAATTAATGTAATTTCTGAACGAAAACCACATACACTGTCTGCAAATTTGACCAAGAAGCTTTCTGTCCTGCTCATTCGAATTTTCCCGTCACTGTCATCGAAAAACGGACATCGATTTGACCTCTCTAACAATTAGAATATCTAACTAACATTCCTAAATTTTTTTTTTTTTTGAAGGAAGACATTGTTTTTGTATGGCCAGCATAAGTGCAAAATTGATGTCCTTTTTTTTTTTTTTTTTTTTTTTTCCCCCACAAATAGCGCTTTCTTTTGGTGGTATTTCATCACCTCTGCAGTTTTTATTTTTTACGCTATAAACAAAAAAAGACTGACAATTTTGAAAAAAAAAAAAAAAACAATATTTTTTACTTTCTGCTATAATACATATCCAAAAAAAAATATAAATAAAACAAATGTATTAATCAGTTTAGGCCAGTATGTATTCTACAAAATTTTGGTAAAAAAAAATATAATAAGCGTATATTGATTGGTTTGCACAAAAGTTATAGCGTCTACAAACTGTGGGATAGATTTATGGACTTTTATTTTTTTTTTTTAATTGTTTTTACTGGTAATGGTGGCAAACTGCATTTTTTAGCGGGACTACAACATTGCGGCGGACAAATCTGACCCCAAGTGACACTTTTTGGGGACCAGTGACATTTATTACAGTGATCTGTGCTAAAAAAAAAAAATGCATTTATCAATGTATAAATGACACTGGCAGGGAAGGGGTTAACACAAGGGGTTAACTGTGTTCCCTGGGTGTGTTCTAAACTGTGTGGGGGATGGGCTTACTGGGACAACACAGAGATCCCTGTTCCTGACTACTAGGAACAGCAGATCTCAGTATTGTCCTGTGTCAGAACAGGGATCCGCCTGGTTTACATAGGCAGATCCCCGTTCTGCCTCTCTGTACCATGATGGTGGGTGGCCAGGGGACAGAGTCCACCGGACCCGCGGGCACGCTCCCGCAGCAGGTGCCCACTGTATCTCATGCACAGACCGATGTCCAGGTACGTCGGTTCACGCAGCCGGACCGCCCTGTTGCAGTATATGTGCAGTGGGAGGTCTGGAAGTGGTTAAATAAAAAAAAAATGGGATGTCTGATGATATTTACCAGATTCAACCTCCTAATAGTATATACAGTATATTTCTTCTGTTTGTTATTCTCTGAGTGGATTAGAGATTTTGATCCCGAACCATATAGTTGGTTATTTATATATACCACTGCATATAGATATTTAAGAATAAATTGCCTATTTTAACTGTACATATTAACTAAATTATACACCACACTTATTTTTAAGGTTATTATCCGATTTAATCGATTTATGAAAATAATCATTGCAGCTCTACAATTAAGGTACAACACAAAACAACAAACTTCGGTCCCTAGGCCAGGAATCTTTCAGGTCTGAAAGTTTTGTCTGATGATTTATTGATCCCATGTGGTAACCCACAGCTTTACAGGCAGTGGTGGGGAGATGGGCTGAAAAGTAGAAAGCCCCTCGCTTTCCCTTTTAAAGTATATCTATGATTACAGCATACACTTTCATTCTAGTACATCAGCATTGTAATAAAAATACAAACAATTGTTGTTTTTGACAATCTAGCAATCATTCAAAAATCTCATTTATGTTGTGGGTTCTGTCTGTCTGATGGACATCTCCTTCCACAGCGTCCTGGATTCCCTGCATGCTCTACAGCTTTTCCTCTGCTGCAGATGGCTGAGCATTTCTACCCTGCCCAGGTGCAGTGTATAGCCTCCTATAGACACAAATTGCTGTGTGCTCCTGTATAGGGATGAGCTCCGGCGTGTTCGCACAGCCCACGTGCAGAGCCCGCCAGGATGTCAGCACTGCGCTGATCACAGGCAGTGGGACGTTTCCCGATCTCTGCAGCCGCGTATCAGGTAAATGTCTCACTGCCTGTGATTAGTGCAGCACAGTGCTGACTTCCCGGTGGGCTCTGCACGTGGGCTGTGCGAACACGCCGGAGCTCATCCTTACTGCTGTACTATGGCATGAGCTGGTGCTATTGTAAACATCAGTATAGCAATACAGGAGCGTGGAAACAAAATATATCAAGTTTACTATTTTTTTTTTTTTTTTTGCATACGACTGTAACTATACACTAATGTGATAGTACTGGCGTATTCCTTAGTAAATCAGTGCACAGATATTTGTCTATGGGAGGCTGTGTGCTGTGCCTGAGCTTTCCGGGCAGGGGAAAAAAAATGCATTGATCAGGCTCAGTTGTCCATATGCAGGGCACCTATAAGCAATTCATTCCATATCTACAGCCCCCTGATCTGGTCCCACTTACGACTTATTTGCCTAATATTCTAGTGCAACTAATTTTTTTTTCTTTAGTTGCAACACATCACACACATTTCACACACACTTTTTCCCCACCCACAATAAAAGAGAGCCCCAAACTTCTGGTCTATTTTCCATCGCAGTCCTGGGGTACTGAAATGGGGCCTGGCACAGCAGAGCTTGAAATGACTTTGCCTAGCAATTACATTATCATGATATCATCATTATCCTGGGCTGTGAGTTAGTGGAAGCCCGGGCTAAGACGCTCCAGGCTTCAGATTGTTTCTACCTCCTGAGTGAAGGCTGTGATTATTGCCCTACAGGCAGGTCACTTCACTGGCTAACACTTTTAGACAGTTAAAGGCAGATTGTAGCAGCTATACTTTTTTTTTTAGATAAATCAGTCAGGCCGATTTTTCAAGTGTCTGGGAACTGACCTTTTTCCAGAAAGTGGAAGAATTTACTTTGTTCTCATTTTATTAGCCGTCTATAATTTTTAAGCTACTTTTGCCTAAAAAGAAAATATGTATTTTTTTTTTCTGGCTTCCAACAGTTTTTTCTGTACCTGAATTGGGAACTGATTAATTTTCGGAGGGAATAAAAATACATGTAATGCAACATTCACAATGGTTGATAGAGAACTCTGAATCCAGTTGGTTCTTTCTAGGAGCAATTGTACAGGAGTGTGAATCTATAGGTAGAAATAGGTGGAAGGAGTATTGTGAACATATAGCTATGTGATTTGCATGATGGGCACCCAGGCATTGGTTTCAAGCAGAAGCACTGTGGGGCAAGAAACATTCCACCTGCTTTCTCCACGGTTCATGTGGGTGGTAACCAGGGTGGATTTGATTTAAAACAAGTCGATTTTAAATAGCGAATTAAATCACTAGTAAAAGGCTTGATTTAAATCATAATTTTTAAAGAGCAACTGTCATCTCTATCCCGCAGTGGCTCCTCCACTGCCCCGCTGTTCACTCCCTGACAGTCCCATTCACTTTAATGGGGTGGCTGGTGATGCGGCAGTGACAATGATTTAATATTTGCAAACAAAATGAAGGTTTCCTATTTAGGCCCCATGTACACGGGACGCTGCTAAACGTACATTCAGAGGCATTTGGACGCTTTTTTCAACTGCCCCTGAACTCATTCAATGTTATCCTATGTGACCATGTACACAGTCTTGTTTATTGCTGCTTTTAGGCAGTTGCGTTTAACAGCGTTTCTTCAAAAGCAAAAAAAATGGGTTCAGACGCCGAAGATTTCCACGTTTCAGATGCCAAAACGCGTCTGAACGCGGTACGCGTTTAGACGTGTTTTCGTTTATAAGCTTCTAGACGCAAACGCGGTAAAACGCGGCATGCAAAATGGGCATTTCTAAACGCCGGTTTCAAGTTCGTTCAGATGAGTTTGCCCCAGCATCCCGTGTACATGGAGCCTTAAAATAGTAAGCTTTCAGGTTAGTAAAACGGCGATATCAGAACCCATTCCATCATACAGTTTGTAGTGTACATAGATTTGCAAAACAATGGGATACAGGCGGTCCCCGACTTACAAACATCCGACCTACAAATGACTCCTACTTACAAACGGAGGGAGACAACAGGAAGTGAGAGGAAATCTACCCCTAGGAAGGGAAATTCACTTCTGTAAGAGTTATTATGGGAAAAGGTGTCTCCACTGAAGCTTTATCACTAATCCTTGTTTCCACAACAACCCAAATTTTTCAAAATCCAATTGTCATAGGGACAGAAAATGAGGTGACATCTTCTGAACAGGGACATAGACAGCAAAACAAATGTTAAAGGGGTGTTAACCCTTCCCTATGCTATCCAAAAATGTAAAAAAGTATTCTTTTAGCTGGAGTTGCACTTAAAAAATGTACCTGTTCCAACTTACAAACACATTCAACTTAAGAACAAACCTACAGATCCTGTCTTTGGTTTATCTCATGGTTACTGTGAAATTGTGTGAATGCATCAATGCAGTGCATGTTATCTCAGCTTGCAGAGCCTGGATTCATTGAATGCATTTACCAAAAATGTAACTATTGCAGAATATTCAGCCTCATGCTACACAACTAAGCTCCATTTCTTGCTGAATAAACAAAATTATTAATGTATCTTAAATAAAAAATGATCTTAAGATAGATTTTTAAACCAAAAGCATTTTATTAAAACAAATTTGATAAAAATCAAAATTAAATTTAAAAAAATCTGAATTTCTTTTCTTTTTTTTAAATCATTGATTTACTGAAAGTGCCCTCAGGGTTGGCAGAGAAAATGGTTAAAGCAAAACCCAAGCAGATGTAAAACACAATCTATCACTGCTATACATTTAATAATAATTCCTTACCTCTTTCTTCTATGCATGAAGGTAAAAAAACACCTATGTGCAGCAGCCCCCCTAATACTTACCTGAGCCCCATCTCGATCCAGTGATGTGCACGAGAGCAGTGGCTCTCCCGGATTTCTTCCTCCTTACTGGCTAAGACAGCAGTGGGAGTCATCGTCAATCACAGCCAGTAAGCCAATGAGAACAGGGGTGGGGCCGAGCCATGCTTGGTGTGTGTTTGTGAATGGACACCTAGAGCAGTGGCTTGAGTGAGCCTGCTTGGGTGCCCCATAGCAAACTACTTGCTATGGGGGCACTCAGCTGGAGGGAGGGGCCTGGCAAGCTAATGGGGAACCTGAGCAGAGGAGGATCACGGCTGCTCTGTGCAAAACTATTGCACAAATCAGGTAAGTATGACATGTTTGTTATTGATATAAAAAAAAATGCCTTTTTTATTATCACTTTTAGGATATTTGTTTATCTCTAGGATATCTCCTCTGCCTCTGGGTCTCTTCTCAGATAAGCAGAAGTGCTGCTCCCCTCTTTACAGAGACGTTTTGCTAAGTTGGCCATAGATTGATCGTGTTTTTTTGATTAGCCAGCAGGCTGATCAAAAAAAAATGCAAAAGGATTCCACTATCCCACCCATTCAAAGTGGATAAAGGAATCCTTCATGCTGCTCTATTGTATTTTGACAGGTGTACAGAATACGCTGTCCGAATACACTGATTTGCGCTGCAGTTCTGATCGAAGGGAAACTTTCCAACGTTCCCATTTGAGAGAAGCCAATCGTTAGATGGATTGAAATTCGTCTGGTCCCTGCTGAACTGGCTGAGTTTCTGTTTGTAGACCCCCCTGGCTGACCCTGTTGATGTTGACAATGCTCAGAATGAAGGGAGAGACCTAGGAATGTACAGAGCAGAGTATTGGTGTCACCTACCTTCTTATATAGTCAGTAATGGCCAGTACACAGAGATGATTTGCAAAAGAATCTGCAAAGAAGTAAAATCATTTGAATATGTATTTCAGCTTTTTGGCTTCATCTTTGCTTGTGGGAACATATTCTGTTACTACTTATTTGAAATGTATCTTTTATTAGAAATGATGTACAGATTTAATTGGGCTCCTTGTATGAGGAAGGCCTGTCTGCTGGAAATAGCTAATACCACAGGACTCCGTTCACACAAGCATAAATTATTGTAGATGTTGTATTTCCGATTAACATGTGATTGTTGGTCTGCATTTGTTTTTGTTTTTTTTTCTATGCATTAAATTGCGTTGATGGGTTGGAATGTAATTGAGCTAATTCTGAGGTTTGTTTCTTGTATGAAAAGTTTGACTATATTTTATTAAACGGGTGCAATGCACATAGGCCCCAATGGATCTTCATGGGGCTCCCTGATACAGATCTCTGCCCATCAGTTCTTAGAAAAGCACTACTAAGGCTACCCACTTGTCTTTCTTCACCCCTGGAACCGCCCACCCTCGCAAAACCATTTGAGTTTCAGTCCAGGTTTTATGACACAAGTGTAACCTGGATTTAAAGACTCATTAAATAGCACTGGGTGAGGACTGGCCGTATTACATCGAACAAAATCAAACCGTTCTGAATTCTGGAAGTATCTGAGTTGCATGGTAGCTGTAATCAAACAGCTGGTTAGTGGAGATGCTGAGCTGAGAAACCCCCGGCCTGTCTGCAGCAGCAGGAGGCTACGTGTGGAGGTTTCCACTAGACGGTAATCGTAAAGGCAGCAAGGTGCTCATCCGGATAAGGTGGGTGTACGCTATAAGAAAATTGGGCGGTCCGATTTTCCTCGATTATTTCACAGCAAGTCAGAATTGAGGAAGGACATAATGTACGGAAATTCTCGTAAGAGAATTGCTTCTGCTAATGAGCAGTCTTTTATATCTGACTTTTCTTGTATGAAATACACATTAAACGACAATCATTCCTTGTGTTTATGCACAAGAAACATTTTGAAGTTTGCCCCTTCGTTTAGAAAGTCTGAATTGGATGTCAAAAGTCGTGTACACACTAAGAAAATCGAACGATCGTGCCTTGTACAGAATTTTTCTCGTGTAGGTGTGTACCCAGCTTTAAAAGAAATATGTTTTTTTTTGTTTGTTTTTTTGCTAATCATACTTGCCTAGGTGGATGGAGCATCAGACCGATGCTGCAGATGTCCCCCGATGTGTCTGCACTGAGAACTGAGTCACCGAACATCACAAATGGCTCGGTTCTCACTCCTCCCCGAGCAGAGAGCTGCTGACTGTCAGCCAGCATCGCTCCTGGTCTGCTTCTCCACACTCATTGGAGCGCTGAGCTGTGGAGGGGCGCAGAGAGGCCATCTGAGCGGCTCGCTGAGACTGCCATCAATCAAGGCAGCTGGCGGATCCAGACTTGGGAAGTTGGGATGACGCGGTGTCTTTACTGATGGCAGGGACGTCAGCGGAGTGCGGACTGCAGACCGATCTCCGCTGAAAATGGGTCACAGGAGTGCAAAAACGAATTGTGACCCAGAGGAGAAGCCGAGTCTAACAAGCTCAGGCTGGACTTCCCTTTTTTAAAGTAGGTTAGCCCACTCAATCATTATTATAAGCGTAGTGTGCAAAAATGCTCTACGTAATATTTTGATAGTACAATATTTGACAAAAGCTTCTGCATTTCTGACAGGTAGTATGGCACTCCAAAATGTTTTTTTTTTATATATATTATTGTACGCTTTACACTTGCAATAGACCGCCGTGTGTGTTATCTCATTGACGTGTTGGTGGTGTGAACACAATGATTGAGCACCCTTCTTTTAGGTTTTTTGGTTTAAGATTTTTACTCCACAATGTGTAAAGCCTTTCACACTTATTCTGAATGTGTAAAATATCTTTGATATTTTATTTCTGTTAAAGCTGGACTCCAGGGAAAAAAAACAACAACCTGGGGCCATTTGCTGTGTACAAATAAATGACCTCTATTGATGCCGGCCAGATTCCGATAAGCTCCCCGCCCACAGATACCCACGACCGGTGGTTCTGGCCCTTATCCCTCAACATGGGGACCAGGTGCTTTGGGAGGGTATTCCCCCACCCCCCACCCCCCCTCTTTGCCTTCCTGACTTGACAGGCTGCATGCTTGGATAAGGGCCTGGTATGGTTTTTGTTTTTTTTGGATGTGTGGTTCCCCTTAGGCCCCTTTCAAACTTGTACGACTTGTCCTATGACTTGGGACTGCGAAGTCGTATGACAAATCATTCCACATGATTGTCAATGACTACCATTCGTATACATACGACTTCAAGTCGCGCCGACTTCATAGTAGTCCCTGCACTACTTTGGTCTGACTTTGATGTGAATTACACAGGCATTCCCTGAAATCGTGGAAAAAAATTGCATCAAAATCTCACGACTTTAAAGTTGCAGAAGTGTGAAAGGGGACTTAAGGGCCTGGTATGCATTGGAGGGTAACCCCACACCATTTTCTTTCCATTGCCAGCATTCTTTTTTTTTTTTTTTTTTTTTTTACAGTCAGCTGTCAGTGGAGAAACCCGCTGACAGCTGATGAGTCATCGGTTGTTAAGGACATGGTGACCAACTTCCCGGCCCGCTCCTTTACAACCAGCACAGATTTAGAATCGGTCAATCAATTTTCGACTGTTTCAAACTCGAATCGTTCTGAAGATTTGGAATTAATTAGAAAATAAAGAAACCAAATGAAACTAAACACATTTTTCCGTTCTGTGCATCTATTGATTGTTGAAGCACAAATAAAACTATCACATTGATCAAAGTCGCACTCATCCAAAGTTGCATCATGTCGCAATGGAAATCGCCTGGAGTTACACAAGTGTGAATGAAGCCTTATGGTGGCTGTACACAGCCAGCTTTGTGGATCTCTTGGGATAAAGAGATTGTGTGATATTTCCCTTTACTTTTTCATGACTTAGGCCACGTTCACACCGGTGCAGATCGATTTTTCAGGCTTTTTTATTTGAGAGTTTTGCAAGCCTACAAGCATATTGGAAGCAATTTACATGTGTATCCAAGACTCAGGGGTTTTTATTTTAGCCAGTAAGCACTAGGGGGAAGAGATTAGGCATGGAGAGCTGCTGTTTTGCTAGAAAACATGCAACAAAACACTTGTAAAATGATCTTATTGAGTGTTTTCCAGGTGTTCCTATTGAAGTCTATGGCACCAGTCTGCCTCCAATCTGCTTTAAGGAAGCTCATGTACTTTTTAGAGCGACAGACGTTTTGCTGTATGCGACAAAACTCTCAGATGTAAACATGTGCCATTGAAATGAATAGGATTTTGTTTGTTGAGCGTATTAGAGCTACAAGCTTCAAACAGAAAGCTTAGGTGTGAACGGGGCCTTAAAGCTGAACTCAAGGATAAAAAAAATACATTTAAAAAATTGCACCATTTTTTCTATGTTAAGTACCTCTTTTGATGCCTGTCCCACATTTGGCTGCTGCTCCTTTTTTGTAAAACCTTTATTTTATTCAGCCCAAGCATCTGGCACTAGTACACTGATCAGAGCAGACCATGCGTTGTACACCTCCTCCATTCAGAAAAGATCTTGTATTCTTTTCACTGTTTCCAAGGCTTTCTGTGATTTGAGGTGATGGGATTTGTGGTGTTTTATCCACTCCCCCACATCCAGTCACAGAAAGCCTTGCTTTTAGTAAAAAGAATACAGGGCCTTTTTTTGAATGGAGGAGGTGTACAACTATGACCAACTATGATCAGTGTACAGTAAGACCTTGGATTGCAAGCATAATTTGTTCCAGAAACATGCTTGTAATCCAAAGCACTTGTATATCAAAGCAAATTTCCCCATAAGAAATAATGGAAACTCAAATGATTTGTTTCAAAACCATTTATTCATAAGTCCTTCAGTTTATAGTCCATATAAAAAGATTATAGCCATGTGATAGGTTGTGTAACCATAAAATGTCCATCCACAAATGGAAGCCTCCACAAGGGGATTAGAGGCAAAATCCAGCAGGAGCTACAGAATATAATAGAGAAGAGAGGCGCCTCTAATGCCGCGTACACATGGTTGGACTTGCCAACGGGATAACCTCCGCCGGCATTTCCGAAGGAAAAATTTAGAACATGTTCTATATCTGAGTCGGTCGGAAATTCTGACAGAAAAAGTCAGATGGGGCATACACACGGTCGGAATATCCGACCAAAAGCTCCCATCGGACTTTTTCTGTCGGACATTCCGTCAGTGTGTACGCGGTATAAGTGTAGCAATATGTTGCTAAATGTTATACCTTCATATATTGCTACACTTAGAGGTGCCGCTCTTTTCTTTAACCACTTGCCGACCGGGCCATACAGCGCAGTCTGCTTATTCTGGATGGGCGTCCATGGGACGTCCTCCCAGAATGTTGCTCTTGCGTGCCTCCTGACCTCCAGACCCGGCGCATCACGGACCGCGGTAAATGGCTACTTGTAGCGGCCGTTTACCACGTCATCGCTCCGTGACGGAGCGATCACCTGTAAACAAACCGGCGTCATCTCATGACGCCAGTTCCTCAGTGCCCTCTCTGTACCGATCTGTACAGTGCAAGGGGAGAGGGGGGAGATCATTTTTAGCAGCACTGTGGGCTGGATCTGTAGTGCCCACATCGCTGCTCTGTGCCCATACTGTGCAATACTCTGCAATAATGTGCAATACTCTGCAGTATTCTCCAATAATGTGCAATACTCGCCAATACTTTGCCAATACTCGCCAATACTCTGCAATAAATTTTAACAAACAAAGATTTTTTTTTTTTTACTGAATTTTCAGTCCTTTTTTGATTTATAGCGCAAAAAATAAAAAACCCAGCGGTGATTAAATACCACCAAAAGAAAGCTCTATTTGTATGAAAAAAAGGACAAAAATTTCATATGGGTTCAGTGTTGCATGACTGAATAATTGTCATTTAAAATGTGAGCGCACCGAAAGCTGAAAATTGGTCTGGTTAGGAAGGGGGTTTAAGTGCCCAGTGGTCAAGTGGTTAAGACCCCTTTTACACTGGGGAGCTTTGCAGGCGCTACAGCACTAAAAATAGCGCCTGCAAAGCACACTGAAAGAGCCGCTGCTGTCTCTCCAATGTGAAAGCCCCAAGGGCATTCAAACTGGAGCGGTGCGCTGGCAGGACGCTAAAAAAGTCCTGCTAGCAGCATATTTGGAGCGGTGAAGGAGCAGTGTATACACCACTCCTGCCCATTGAAATCAATGGGGCAGCGCGGCTATACTGCCGGCATAGCGCTGCTGCGGCAGCGCTTTGTGGTGGTTTTAACCCTTTCTCAGCCGCTAGCAGGGGGTTAAAAGTGCCCCGCTAGCAGCCTAATAGCGCCACGAATTTGATGGTAAAGCGGCGCTAAAAATAGTGGCGCTTTACCGCCGACGCACCCACCGCCCCAGTGTGAAAGTAGCCTTGTACTCAGTTGTGACTTGACTCTACTCTTATATCAAGTCATTGCTTGTATATCAAGTCAAAATTTTATTAAAAAATTTTGCCTGTCTTGCAAAACGCTCTCAAACCAAGTTTTTACTGTACCAGTGCCAGATGCATGGGCTGAATAAGACAAATTTTTACCAAACAGAGCAGCAGCCAAATGTGAGACAGGCATCAATAGGGGTATTTTTAGCTTTAAGTGCTTAAAAAGTAAAGGGAAATGTAGTGAGTCACACAAAGCTGGCTGTGTACGACCACCTTAATGCCCCGTACACACGGTCGGACTTTGTTCGGACATTCCGACAACAAATTCCTAGGATTTTTTCCGACGGATGTTGGCTCAAACTTGTCTTGCATACACACGGTCACACAAAGTTGTTGGAAAATCCGATCGTTCTAAACGCGGTGACGTAAAACACGTACGTCGGGACTATAAACGGGGCAGTAGCCAATAGCTTTCATCTCTTTATTTATTCTGAGCATGCGTGGCACTTTGTCCGTCGGATTTGTGTACACACGATCGGAATTTCTGACAACGGATTTTTTTGTCGGAAAATTTTATATCCTGCTCTCAAACTTTGTGTCGGAAAATCCGATGGAAAATGTGTGTTGGAGCCTACACACGGTCAGAATTTCCGACAACAAGGTTCTATCACACATTTTCCATCGGAAAATCCGACCGTGTGTACGGGGCATAAGAGTCATTAGTGTTTTCAACCAATCGCAGCAGACTTGTGAACCCAGACAAAGGAATAGTAAAGCACAATCCATGTGCACCACTCAGCAGGAAGAGCAGCTTATCTTTGTAAATAGGAAATATGGCTCCCTCCACTGTTTTATATAATTAATAATCTATATATAGAAGCAATGTTTTTAAAACATTAACACACACTGATAAAATGAGCTGATCACCTTTTATGTACCTAGCTAAGAAAAGAGAAATGTAATAGAGTCTAAGATTCCCAGTTAGTTTAAACATATGCTGTGTAGTTATATATAGCTCCATGACTAGCAGCTTCTTCTATGTTTTTCTGTTCTTGCAGCATGCTGAAAAGCTGTCCTCCTGAAAAAATATATGTGGTAGAAAGAAATTGTTCCTCCCATGTAAATATCTGGAATTTCCTTCCAGTTCCTTATACTAGATTCAGACCGATGTTTCAGCTGATAAATTGATGCAAGCATTTCTGTGTTAAAGCCCAAGTTTAGTGGCGTCTTTTATGGTGGAAATCTGAAGTCCTCCGTCCCACATACCATACACCGCAGTCATAATCTTCTGGTGCTGCAGGGGTTAATACCAGCGCTGGATCTCTGACTATTGCCTGCCCTTTCTGCCACCCCCCTCCATTCATAGAAAGTGTACGATATACAACTCCTTTATTTGAAAAGCGATCTATGAAAGGACAGATAGGAGAATGAAAGGTCCGCCTTCTCTATTTGTACAGCTTCTATGAATGGAGGACCTTTTCGTATATGACTTAGTAAGTGTTCAGGAATAGATCTAAATGATTTCTTCATCTTGCACCTTTTAAAAACAGGTTAGCAGTGATCTGTCTCCCATATTTTATCCTGACATGCTCCCTGCATCTAGAATTTGGATGTATTGCTTTGCTGCAAATTTGCAAGTGTAAAAAGTCTTAGCATTTATGTATTATCCAAGACTGAAAGTTCTATTTCATGTGTAATAAAGTAATGTCTAAATGATTCAAGGAGAATTTAAAGCCAAAGCTATTTTGGCTGTACTTCTTGTGGGGATCATAGGAGTGCAGTTCGTTCTGCACTCCTGTGCCTCTCTTTCAGCCGGCAGCGGGATAAAGTCCACTGCTGACTGACAGTCACTGTTCTCTGTTCAGTGAAGACTGAGAATTGAGTGAGCAGTGGTCTTTGATCGCACAGTTCTCAGTCCTAGATGTGGCAGGGGACATAACTTTTTTTTTTTTTTTTTATTTATCAAAACTGAAGCAGACTGAATCCAGAACAGCTGTACATAACCATTCAGCATCATTTTCAAAGCTAAAGATAGAAGCTGATTGGTTGCCATACACAGCTGCTCTGGACTCTGCTCCAGTTTTGATAAATTCCCCCATCTACATATACACAATTTATCAAAACTGGAGCAGAAAGAATCCAGAGCAGCTGTGTATGGCAACCAATCGGCTTTGAAAATGAAAGAAGCTAATTGGTTATGTACAGCTGCTCCAGATTCTTTCTGCTTTAGTTTTGATATAAAAAAATATATATTTATAAAATACACAGGTATTTGGTTTGTGAAGATGGGCGTTATCTGTTGAGCCCAAAACTGTCAACCTTGAATACTATGTAATTCTGATGTAATTTTTAATCTTTTCATTAAAGTTTTTATTTGGGCAGCAATCCCACCTCTTCTTCTTCTTCTTCTTCTTCTTCTTCTTCTTCTTTTATTTATTTATATATATATATATATATATATATATATATATATATATATATATATATATATATATATATATATATATATATATATATATATATATATATATATATATATATATAATAGGCCTTGGGAAGGCCTGATTGCTCTGCACCTATGACTGACGTGCACCCATAGAACTTAGAGAGATATATATATATATATATATATATATATATATATATATATATATATATATATATATAACAATCTATATATATATAAAATATATCCTAGTATATACACACACCCCTTCAGAATATTAAAAGAGAAGTATGGGTTTTTTAAAAAAATGTAATTAAAAATAACTTTATTTACCTGCACAATGCATTCAGACACTGAAGGGTAGAGAGGGAGTTTTTCAGATTGCTGTCAGTGTAGTAGAGGGAATACAAAGAGAGCGCAAGTAGATCCTTGCTTCATTTAAAATAGTAGTGTTGCTCACCAAAGGTAAGGGCTTCATAAATAGCAGTGTGTGAAAATGAAGTTTTGATAAAAAAGAAACTGGCAGGAGAAATGCATATCTGACAGAAACCTCCTATCGAAATCCAAAAACGAACATGTTCCATATTGTTGCTTTCTAGTCCTCAGTAGAGCTGCACGATTCTAGCTAAAATGAGAATCACGATTTTTTTGCTTAGATGGATTACGATTCTCTCACGATTCTTGCGGCGTAACTAGAGCTGGGCGATTTTCTCCAAAAAAAAAAAAAACTCTATTCATGATTTGAATCGAGTTTTTTTTTTTTTTTTTTTTTTTTGGTGGACACCGCGCCGGTCCTGAGGAGCTGCGGGCAGGAGTTTTTAGGCGAGGCCGCGGCTTTGGCCTAGACCACAGCGTCCGGCCTCGTGGACTAGGCTGAAGCCGCGGACTAGGCAGAAGCCGCGGCCTCGCCTAAAAACTCCTGCCCGCAGCTCCTCAGGTCCGGCGCAGTGAAAAAAAAAATCTAAAAAAATCGATTTGCTGAAAATTTGAATCAATTCGACCTCTCAACTCGATTCAAGATTCAAATCGATTTTTTTCCCCAGCCCTAGGCGTAACATCATCTTTTATATTAAAACAAAAAAAATTGGGCTAACTTTACTGTTTTGGTTTTTTTTTTTTCTTTTTTTTATATTGAAGTGTATTTTTTTCCCTAAAGACCACTGGGCAAACACAGTGTGACATAAAATATTGCAGCAATTGACATTTTATTCCCTAGGGTCTCTACTAAAATATATATAATGTTTGGGGGTTCCAAGTAATTTTCTAGCAAAAAAAATATTGGTTTTAACTTAAGAAACAAGTGACAGAAAAAGATTTAGACTTTTAAGTGGTTAAACTTCCTGCATTTACACTTGTTCAAAACTTGGCAGACTCCCTGGATTTTTTTTTTTCACACAGAAGTTTATCCCTTTGATCTAAGAAGGAAGAGTTAGTTACAATGTTTCATGTTAAAAACTTAGCAGACTGCCTGGATGTTTTCTTTTGACAGCTGAGTGAGCAGATAAGTCTCTTCACTTGTTCTATGAAAGAATGGGCAAACTCTGCAATAGAGATCGCCAGGGGGGTTGAATCGAGATCACGATTTTTTTAATGTTTAATTGTGCAGCTCTAGTCCTTAGATGTGGTGGCATCATTGTGATGTGTGTGTGTGTGTGTGTGTGCGCGTTTTTTGTTTTTTTTGTTTGTTTTCTCCCCCCCCCCCCCCTCCAGGCTTTTTCACTTTGATCCTGCCAGTAACTCACTTCTGGTTCTATGGTGATGATTGCTCACTGTACAGTATGTCTGGATGAGCAGTATTGTCATCCTAGGCTGCTCTCCTGATTTGGACTGCAACTAACCTTTTCCTCACCTCATTTATATTTGATGGGAAATGTTCTTTAGCCCATAGAAGATAGCTGATGATCTTGTTAGAAATATCAGTTCAGTTCACAGGAAGTCTCAAGGAGGTTGGATTTCTGGTAGGATCAATGGTTATTTTTCTGTACTAGCAGAAAATTTACTTTTCATGAAAAAAGGAAACAAATGCAGCCACTTTAATTTTATTGTTTGAAAACCTGCATGATAAAAAAGGGGCTTTAAATTCAATGCTGCAATATAAAGATTTATAAGAATATATATATATTTTTTTGTCAGTACACAAATTGATGAAAAGTTGTTGCTTTTGTTTTTCAGGGCCCTCCTACTGATGCTCCTGCAGTAGACACTGCTGAACAGGTGTATATCTCCTCTCTGGCTTTGCTTAAGGTAAGGCGTTTGCTGTAGAAATCACTGATATTTCTGTTGTAATAACTGAGAGAAACAAGGTTACTCTTCAACAGTACTTGGAATATACCTGATACAGTTTTGATTTTAAAGCATAAGTTCACCTTCCTGAACATGTTACACCCATATTTAGGGTGTAGCATGTAAAGCATCTGCCTGCTCCCCCCCCTCCCTGTGACACCGGGTCAGGGATCTTCTCCCCACACCTGCTGTCACTTCACCCACGCAACCACGTCGTTCTTTCACAGATCCCTGTGAATCGATGAACTACAAGTACTGTCAGCTGATAGTTCGCAATTAACTACCAGGGCACTGATGAGCGCTCTAGCTAGTTCATTGAGCTTCTTGTCATTAAGTAATTGCCTGCCTGTATCAGAGGTACAGGCAGACAGCAACGCAGTCTGCTGCTGGATATTGCACCTGTGATCTGCTGATCTCAGGTGCAATGCTTTGCAGGCTCCTAAAAAAATAAAAAAAATAATAAATGCACATTTTTTTTACTTCTTCTTTAAAGGCTTAGTCCACGTTTTGCAAAAATGCAGCAACATTTACTAATTTTTTCCAATGAAGCCTCCAGAGCATTGCACCGTGATCAGTATGTACAGGCTTTTTCAATGTTTTTTCCCTAGCCTCTGGTCCATACAGAAAATGCTCATATGAGGCTGGAAGAAGTGCAACTGGACTACAGAGCTGTGAATTGCTTAATAGTGAGGATGGGTTACTGTGGGGGTTGATGGGACATGTATGAATTCACTGTAAATGATTCCAGACCTGGATGACATGGTCGTGCTGAATTCAAATGATCACCAAATGCTGCATTAGGATGCACCCTGTGATTGATGAAAGGAGGATGGCAGTTTGGGTTTAGTGATGCCGCCATCCTTCATGTTACACCATTGGGCAGGTCACTACATGTGAATCGCACAGGATTGTGCTGCATGTTCCTGTGCAGTTCAAATGTAGTTCTGTGCAGTGCAATTTTAGCCTATTTCACCAAAAGTAGTGCAACTGGATCGCACGGTACATTTGTGCCAAGCGAACCGGTGCGGGCAAACTCACTGCGTTTGGGGTGTTAACTTTGCACTGCCACCCGCTGCAGATTGGAAAGGTCAGTGCGATTTGAATGCGGTATTGTGCTAACCGGAATGGAATTGCATTCTAATATGAACAGGCCCTTAAAGTAAGCCTTTCATGAGATATGAAAAAGGTCTCCCTTAGCCACACATCTGAATGATACATCTGATCAATGTGTTCAACCTCAGCCTGGACTCCAATTAGGCCACGCCCCCAATGTGTTTCACTTCTCCCCCCTAGTCATAGGGATGTCCTCATGAGATAAACATGCTGTTACCCTATAGATGAAAGTTGCCTGCCAAATATTCCAGCTGGTAGATTAAAGCACCTCATTAGGATGAAGCTTAGGGCTACTTATTAAAGTGGTTGTAACTCCACTGTGTTATTTTCAGGCACTCACTTGTCTTCCTTAATGCTATGTGCCCAGTGTATCTGTTTTATTTTGAAAAAATTTCATTCTATACTGTATTTCCTAGCAGCGCTCACATGACCGGTGGGAGGGGCTGAGAATCCCCCCGCTGACGTCAGTCAGGAGGAGTAAAGGAGAGAGGCGGCTGGTCACGTGAGCGGCGCTCGGAAATACAGTATAAAACTGCATTTGTTTAAATAAATACTGGGCAAAAAGCATTAAGAAAGGCAGGTGAGTGCCTGAAAATAAGTTATTTCTGCAGGAGGGCAGGGGTGGGCACGGACACAACTGACAGGCAGGGAGGAGGGGGAGACTGGACAGAGGAGAGCTGCGGATGCCGGAGGCATGTAAACTGACCACAGTGTCAGGGCTCAGCAGCCATGATAACGTGGTGACTTTATACAGGGGGTGGCAGGATCAGCCCGGTATTTTAGATTATACAAAGGGCCAAACGATGCAGCACAAGCACTGTGCTGTTATTAATACTTTAAGGGAACAGAATCAATGTATATATTTTTTTTTAGGGTAACTAATGCTTTAAATAATGCCAACATTATAAATGCTACACATGGAGCATAAGGCTGTATGATGTGTTTTTTGGGGGGTTTCTTTTGTTTTTTTGTTAAGATTGTGGTGTTTTTTGTGCTTTGCTAATCTAAATAATCTAGGAATTATTTAAATATATTTGGTTTAATTTTTATCTTGGGTTATAGATGGGATATACAGTATACTGATAGAATGGCATTTTTGTCTTGTACATCAATATAAAGATTCTCGAACAATTTATAGGTTACAGAAAGAACAACTTACCTTGAGGGAAAAAAAAATGAATTGAACATATCTATATAGTTGTGGATTCTATGATTAGTGGTGAAATTCCATTGACCTCACATTTTCCCCAGAGTACGCAAGTCTTTTGTATTAACAGTTTTCCTCTCATTCTAGATGTTAAAGCATGGACGAGCTGGTGTCCCCATGGAAGTGATGGGACTGATGCTAGGGGAGTTTGTGGATGATTACACAGTCAGAGTTATTGATGTGTTTGCCATGCCTCAGTCCGGAACCGTAAGTCTTTTACGTTCACTGCATTTTATTTATTTCTTTTGTATATGAGCTAAATATTGGCATTACCCTTTTTGCAGAGAAATAGAACATCTGCATTTCCTGTCTGTGTCCCATTGGAGAGACTTTCCTTTAGGCCTCTTGTACACTGAGTGTTTGCTCAGATCTTCTGAATGCCTTTTCACCTAAAAGGAGGAAAGCTGCTTAAAAAATGTCAGTAATATCTGCGTATTGCACATGTGTTTATGTGCATTTGTGCACTATCCTATTCCATTGGCCATAATACGGTGTTCTGGCAATTTCTGCCCAAAAGCTCCTCTCCTGAACGTGCTAATGATGATTTTTTTTCAGTCAGCAGCTCTCTGCTCGGAGGCTCGCTGAGAGGCTGAGACAGACATCAGTCCAGGCTCCTGGCAGGTCCAGACTTTATTGTCGTGATGAAGTGGTGCCTGGACTGATTCCAGTGACGTCAGCAGAGACCGCTCTCTGCTGAAAACGGGTCACAGGAGTGCAAAACGAATTGCACACTCCTGTGACCAATAGGAGAAGCCCAGCCAAACAAGCTCAGGCTGGACTTCTCCTTTTAAGCTCCTCACGCTGTACATCTCCTGTGGATCACAGGAGTGCAGTTTGTTTTTCACTCCTGTGACCCGTTTTCGGCAGACAGTGGGCTGATGTCACAGAGCCAGATTGTAACCATATGGTTGGGATCCTCCCACGTGCCTGGAGCGGCACCCAGCTGAGCTGCTGAGAGCCTGAGCCAGCCGCCCCCTCCACAGCCCAGCTCTCCAGTAAGTGAGAGGGGGGGCGGGCAGAGCAGACAGCGGTGACTGACAGTTACCAGCTTTCTGCTCACGGAGCACCGAGAACCAATCGACCGATCACTAGGTTCTCAGCCTTAGAGCCAACGGGGGACAGATGCAACATCCACTTAGATAAGTATGGAAAAAAAAAAACCTTTCCCATACTTTTCTTTTAAGCTCAGTGTGCATAAAGCATAAGTAAATGATAAAGGGAAAACATTGTTTTTAAAATAATAAACGTGTAATTCTTACCTGCTCTGTGCAATGAGCAGCTGCACTCCTCTTCTTGGGTCCCCTGCTTGCACTCCTGGCTTCTACCCCCTGCTGAGTGCCCCCATAGCAAGTTGCTTGCTGTGGGGGCACTCGCGTGGGTTCGATCCTGTCAATGGACAAACAGAGCACAGCCCAAAACACACCTCTAAGACGACCACTGCCTTGCTAAAGAAGCTGAGGGTAAAGGTGATGGACTGGCCAAGCATGTCTCCATACCTAAACCCTATTGAGCATCTGTGGGGTATCCTCAAATGGAAGGTGGAGGAGCGCAAGGTCTCTAACATCCACCAGCTCCGTGATGTCGTCATTGAGGAGTGGAAGAGGACTCCAGTGGCAACCTGTGAAGCTCTGGTGAACTCAATGCCCAAGAGGGTTTAGGCAGTGCTGGAAAATAATGGTGGCCACACAAAAATATTGACACTTTGGACCCAATTTGGACGTTTTCACTTAGGGGTGTACTCACTTTTGTTGCCAGCGGTTTAGACATTAATGGCTGTGTTGAGTTTATTTTGAGGGGACAGCAAATTTACACTGTTATACAAGCTGTACACTCACTACTTTACATTGTAGTCAAGTGTCATTTCTTCAGTGTTGTCACATGAAAAGATATAATAAAATAGTTACAAAAATGTGAGGGGTGTACTCACTTCTGTTAGATACTGTATGTGTGTATAATTAAAAAAAAAAAAAAAAATTAAAAATATATATATTCTCAATCTGTATAATAATAGTCAAGGGTTGTGGAGTGCAGATAATATCTCCCTTTTACATGTAGGTCCAAGTACAGAAATGATACATATCACATCAAGCAATACAGTAACCAGTTTCAAACTAATGCTCTTTTTGAAGCCAAATGTGCTTAAAAAAGATGAATGGAACTGGAGTTGTCAAGTTACTGCTAGATTACATTCCTAAAAAAAACTGTTTTTCAGCTAAATAAAGAGCGTACAATGTTCATGGGGAGGGATCTGGGGGAAGCAATTTCAATGATGCTTGAAGTTGTACTTTAAAGTAAAATTGTTGAGGCTGCTTTATTTCAGCATCTGTGGCTCTCATACTTTGTCATTTGCCATATGCCTGAAAGTATTAGCATGAAAGTATAGAAATGTTAAAAATGTCTGGCTCCTGTTTTTTTTTTTTTTCCTGCTTTCCAAACACTCAATGAATTTGGGCAGGCTTGACCACTTCCGAAATATTATTGATCTCGATTTTTAAGTATTTATAATAGACCTAAATTCACATTTTTTCACAAAAAGTATATTAATGAATACCTTACATGATTTAGGACTTAACAGTACCAGAAATATATTGTTGCATTTTTTTTTTTTTGTTTGTTCTTGGGCATTGCTCTGAGTTTAGCTGCTTTTCGGGAATTTTCATGAAATATATTTTGTGCAGCTTAAACTGCCTTTTCCATAATGCCATCGCTAATGTTTGGATTGGCCTTACTCATAACTGTGTAGGCTTTCTACAAAACTGTCATGTTTGTCACAAATTGCTCCATTTGCTAATTAACTTGATTTTAGAAGATGAATCCTGCTTCCTTTAACAGTTCTGTGTCTTGTTTTGTAACAGCAATAACCCTTACCATTCACTATCTGAACAGCTTGGTTTGCAACTATCATCCCCTGCTGCAAATATTGAGATAAATTGGGCATATTTTCATTATATAAATGTTGATTTATTTTTAAAAATTGTAAAATCATGTTGTGTAGTTCCTTCTCGCCCAAATAAAAATCTAGGGTTAATTGGTGGAATTTGTGTCTTATAGGGTGTTAGTGTGGAGGCAGTGGATCCCGTGTTTCAAGCCAAAATGTTGGACATGTTGAAACAGACTGGAAGGTAAGACATTGCTTTTGAACCATGGATGGTAATGCTTCTGCTGCCAGAGCCACTTCCATGGGTTTTTTTTGCACACATTTAAAATCTAATTTTAGGCATGACGATTAGTTAAAACCCCCAAACATTATATACCCTACATACATTATAGACTTCAGGGAATAAAATGGAATGGTAGTAGTTCCAATTTATGTGTCATAGTATTTGCGCAATAGTTTATCACGTGCATAATTTAAAAAAAATATTTAGTTAAAAGATAAGTTCACCTTTTCAAAAAAATACACATCTTTTTGCAGGTAAAAAAAATGTGCATTTTTTTTTTTTTTTTTTTTTTTAATTGGGGGGCCTTTAAAGCATGTAGGGCTGGTACCTCATACACACAGGCAGTTACACACTGACAGCATCAAGGAACTAAGTAGAGTTCTGAACAGCGCTGTGGTAGTTCATTGAGAACTACAAGCCGACAGCTGCAAAGACCGACAGTAGTTGTAGTTTCCTAGTCGCGAAACTCTGAATGAAAGATGCGGCTGTGTTGGAGCCCCGCATTGCCAAGTATTTTTTAACCACTTGCCGCCCGCCCACCATCAAATGACGGCTGGGCGGTGCAGCTCTCGTTCTGGATGGACGTCACACGAGGGCTTCCCAGAACGACTGCTCTCGTGCCCCGGTTGCGCCGTGTTACTAGGACATGGCACGACCCCGCTCTGTGTAAAGAGCCGCAGCTCTTTAACCATGTGATCGGCTGTGTCCAATCACAGCCAGTCACATGTAAACACGGAGATGAGTGACACTGAGTGTGAGGAGAGGAGAAGCGATCAGCGGCATCTCCTCACAAGGGACAGCTGGGTATGTAATCTGGGCACTGATCATCAGTGCCCTGATTACCATTAAGTGCCCACCAGTGCCAGCAATGATTGCCCAGCAATGATTGCCCACCAGTGCCAGCAATCTGTGCCCATTAGTGATGCCAGTCAGTACTGGCTATCAGTAATGCCCATCACTGCTGCCCATGAATGCCACCCATCTGTGCCCACCAGTGCTGCCCATCAGTGCCCATAAGTGTGGCATATTCGTGCCTCATCAGTGCCACCTAATCAATGCCGCCTCATCGGCGCCCATTGGTAAAGGAGAAAAATTACTTATTTACAAAATTTACTGACAGAAACTAAGAAGCTTTATTTTTTTTTTTTTTTTTTCAAATTTTTTTTTTTTTTTTTTTCAAATTTTTTTTTTTTTTTTTTCAAATTTTTTTTTAGGAAAAAATAAAAAACCTAGAAGTGAATAAATACCACCAAAAGAAAGCTCTATTTGTGTGAAGAAAATGATAACAATTTCACATGGTTACAGTGTAGCATAACCACACAATTGTCATTCAAAGTGTGACCGCACTGAAAGCTGAAAAATGGCCTGGGCAGGAAGGGGGTGTAAGTGCCCAGTATTAAGGTGGTTAAATTGTGACACGGGGAGAAAATAACTGGCCTGCTGTTACAGCAGGGTGTTGGGGGGGTGTGGGATAGCTGCAGCAGTTACACCCTGAATACAGGTGTAACACGTTATAAAAGGTGAACTTATCCTTTAAGTTAATTTTAGGGCACAAAAACACAAATTACCCACTTTGGTAAAATATAAAAGATGAGGTTGCGGTGAATAAATAGATACACAACATGTCAAGCTTTAAATTTGTCTGCACCCAAAAAAAAAAAAATGACGACAAACTTCAGTACCCCACATTTTGGATATGTCACAGGAGCAGGAGATAAGGGGAAATGTTCCAATGAGTAAACCTATTCTGATGACAACCAAGAGGGGTTATCCTCCCATTTGGAGAGGTCTCTTCATACCTCCTGTTTTGCCTTTAGAAAAGGAAGTGAAATCTTGTTGACCAGGTTCTAACCATTCCATACTCTAAAATAAAAAATTAAATAAAACTCAATAAAGTTTTGACTTAAGCTGGCTATAGATGGATCGATTTTCTTTCCTGCAACCCGTGCCCATGGCATGGATCGCTGATGGGGCTGCACTGATAATCAGTGCAGACCCCCCATTAGGAGAGCTGCTTATCGGCTCTCCTCTACTTACGCGCACAAGCGGCTTGTTCTGAAGGATGTCATGTGATGTCCAGTCAGAACAATAAAACCCCAGCCTGGCCGTCATTTTGCTACAGGTCGGACGGGAAGATGTTAAAGACGGCCATAGATGGTTTGAATCTCAGCCGGTTCAGCAGGGACGAGCTGAGATTTAAACTATGTATTAACAGGCTGAATGTACCCAAGTTGATTGATCGATCAACTTGGGTACAACCAGCCTGCCAGATTTTACAGGCAATTATTTCTAGCAGTAATTGTGTGTGTGGGGGGGGGGGGGTGGTTCTGTGGGAGGGATTCCCTCATCAACACAATCACTGACTGTGTTGATGGGGCAATTAAGACATTTTCTTCCTGCTTTACTCCTTTTTTGCGTACTCGCCTCTCGTGCTGCAGGATTCTCTCTGCTAAAGCCTAAATGCTGAAAAATAGGGGTGTTAGTGCTACCTTCAGCTTGTGTGGCGTAAGGAGGGAAAGAAATTTTCTTCAGCTAAAGTACCGGTACTTTTTTTTTCTTTTCTGTTTTTTATTGTTTTTTTTTTTTTTTTTCGAGTATTGAATAAAGCACCCTTTTTGTAAGCAACACATTTTTCACACCTTCTATTTGAATCTAACCTAAACGTTGGTGGTGGTGTTTAAATAATAGACACCCACACAATGAAGAAGTCCTTCTAAAAAATGTTTTTAAAAAGTCCAAAAATGTAAATCCATTGTTAATCGCGTCTTCAGTAGTGTAGACCCCATGTTAATCACAGCAATCTGCAATATTGATCGTCACTCTGCTATGATCAAATTATAAATCCCCACTTGCTGCAGTAAGCAACCAGTGATGGGTAACCTCATTGACCATATATAGTCAATGATGTCACCCAGGATTTCTGGCTGTTTTTGTCATAAGACAACAGTCCTGGATCTGTCAATAGGCTGCACTTTTGCGACAGAGAAACATCCTCTGGGGCAACATGTTTTGATTGGCACTGGATTTGCATTTATGGACGACAAGATTGATGGTGGATTTTATTAATGTTTTGGGGTAATGAGTAATAAGGGGTTCTAATGTACCCCAAACTCATTTCCCTGGGGGGTGGGATGTGGGTATGAGGTCCTTATCTCATTAACATAGGGACAAGGTGCTCTGCAATGGTTGGAAATCTTTACCCTTCCCCACTGCTCCCCTGCATGGTGCCCTCTCTTTTCTGACCAACCAGACTGTATGCATTTTTTTCCATTTAAAAATTAAAGTGATAGCAATAACCTTAAACTTAAATTACAAAAACAAAAGGTCTTAAAATTACACATCGTGGTTAACTTTAAAACCTGTGATTCGCATAAGACAATTTTGGATATTTTAGTTTGTCACTGTCTACAAGCATTGCACAGTTTTGAGGCTTGACATGTTTTGTATTTACTTGTTGCAACCTCATCTTTTATATTTTACTAAAACAATTGGGTAATATATTGTGTTTTTGTGCACTAAAATCAACGTCCTTGTTTTTTTTAATGGAAAATATGGGTTTGATAAACAGTTGTGCAAATATTGTAGGAGATAAAAATTGCAGCTGCCTCCATTTTATTCTTCAGAGTCTGGAAAACATTTTTATTAATCTTCAGGCCTAAAATGTGTATTATAATGTGTGTGTATATATATATAAAAAAATAATAAAGATAAATTCTGCGCTGGAGATTGTCAAAATAAAGCTGCCAACACTCGATTTGTGATACCAAATCTAAAACAAGTGTAAACATACTAGTGTAGCTCTTGGGGTTACACCAATACTAGTACTTGTACTCATGCAAATGCTCCAATGTTTGACCCGATACCTGAACAGTCAGCGACGATCATTGCGGCGGTGGGGGGAGTTACAAGCACCAATCTCCCTGTGTGGCTTTCAATAAAGCAGCTGACAGCCACTTCCCCTCCTCTCCCTGCCCCCCCCTGTGGCTTTTAGCTGCTTTATTGAAAGCCACACAGGGAGATGGGCGCTTGTAACTCCCCATCGCTGCACTGATCATCCCTGACTGTCCCCTGTATCCTCCTCCAGTCCCCCTCCATGTCCTCCTCTGTGTGCTCCAGTCCAGTCCCCCTCTGTGTCCTCCAGTTCCCCCATGTTCTCCCCCGTGCACTTCTCCCTGTCCTCCTCCGTGCGCTCCTCCCTTTGCTCCTCCGGTTCCCCCATGTCCTCCTCCGGTCCCCCTCTGTGCTCCTCCGCCCTCCCCTGTCCCAGATCTGTCAGGGTGGAGGAAGGAGCCGGTAAATGTAATTTTACGGCTGCTTCATTTTTTGAATGGACTTTGTCCATTCATAACTGAGTAAACTATAAAAAAAAATAAATTAAAAAAACAGACACTGTCCACTCCCCCCTTATCAGTCCATGCCTCAACAGTGCCACCTATCAGTGCCCATCAGTGCTGCATATTAGTGCCACTGTCACATGACATTAAAAAAAAAGTATTGATAATCTGTATCGGCGAGTACTTGAAAATAAGTACTCGCCGAGAGATTACCTCTGTAGTCTTTACCTCTCTTAATACAAAGGATTTTGCTCGCTTTGGAAACTGCAAATTGGCATTAAATGCCATTATTAAGTTTATGATCTACCAGAGCACCCAGATCCTTCTCCACCATTGATTCCCTGAGTTGTACTCCCCCTAGTATATATAATGCATGCATATTCTTAGCCCCCAAGTGCATAACTTTACATTTTAGCAACATTAATCCTCATTTGCCACATAGTTGCCCAGTTAAACCGAGCACTGAGGTCAGCTTGTAAGTTGGAGACCTCCTGTAAGGCCCTTTATTCCACTGCATAGCTTGGGGTCATCATCAAAGACTGAAATGGTACTTTTAATCCCAGACCCGATATTAAAAAGTAAGTGAGCGTCTCAACACCCATCCTTGGGGTACACCACTAACAACCCTAGACCATTCAGAGCATGAATCATTAACAGCTACACTCTGAAGTTTTCTATCCATTTACAAACTGATTTTTCCAGGCCTGTAGACTTTACCTTACACATTAGCGTGTGTGGGGAACTGTGTCAAACTTTTTTACAAAATCTGTCTAATGTTTTACTTTCTCATAAAAAAAAAATCATATTTAGATTCAGAATAGTTAGTATATACCTATTAAGCTAGAATTGCTGATTTAAAGCCAACTGACCTGGAGCACACGGAATCTTTGGTTAGCAGGCTCCAATTTTATTCCCTTCTTATCAGAAGTTGGGATATGTGATTATATACTGTACATTCTTCACTATATAGTGGGAGATCCCAAAATTCCAACTGCATTCTAGAAGCCAGCACAGCCAAAAGGAGGCCGCTGGGCACCAGAGGGCAATCCGTTTTAAACCAATAACTGTTTTTAATGCTATTGCCTAATAAAGTGTATAGCCTTTTTTTTTTTTTTTTTTTTTTTTTTTATCCTGTGTACCAATGGGGAGTTTTTCATTCACTTCTCCTGGAGAAACGTGAAAAAGTTAGAGGAAACCTCAAAGTGAGGAGAGTTCCCCTTTTTAGTTGTCTCCTGAACTTCATTTGACGTTTCCCCCTCCTTTTTGTTCTAGTTACAACAGTAAAATTTTGAACTTCCCATTACTTTGGGTCCCAGTAACAACGTCGACTTATGGTTCTTGTCTTGTCCTGGTTGTTACTGGGACCCAAAGTAATGGAGTAGGGAAGGTTTAGAACCCCTGTCAGGGATTTATTGCTGTGTCCCTTAGCTTGGGACACAGCATTATATCCCTGATCGGGGTTCTAAACCTCCATACAGAACTACAGAAAAATGGGTAAACATACACTTTTGGTTTGTGAATTATAGCTTTTCTTTTCCTTCTAAAAAGCTTTTTGGGGTTGAATTACCCTCCAGAAATTAACCACGGTTTTTGAGCCTAACTCCCTGTAAAATAAATTCTTCCATGGTCAGTTTATTCAACCGGTATAGGAATCCCATGATTCTCCAAAGCTTAGTAAGTTATGCTGGGAATTGTAGTGTCATTACTGAGGTCATCTGCTTCTTGCATATCCACAGTGCCTTGAAAAAGTATTCATACCCCTTGACATTTTCCGTATTATGGCATGTTACAACCAAAACCGTGAAAGTATTTTATTGGGTTTTTATGTGATAGACCAACACAATGTGGCACATAATTGTAAAGTGGAAGGAAAATGATAAATGGTTTTCAAAACTTTTTACAAATAAAGATCTGAAAAGTGTGGCATGTAATTGTATTGAGCCCCCTTTACTCTGATACCCCTAACTAAAATCTGGTGGAACCAGTTGCCTCCAGAAGTCACCTAAGTAGTAAATAGAGTCCACCTGTGTGTAATTTAATCTCCATATAAATACAACTGTTCTGTGAAGCCATCAGAGGTTTGTTAGAGAACCTTAGTGAACAAACAGCATCGCGAAGGCCAAGGAACATACCAGACAGGTCAGGGATAAAGTTGTGGAGAAGTTTAAAGCAGGGTTAAGTTATAAAATAATATCCAAAGCTTTGAACATCTTACGGAGCACTGTTCAATCCATCATCTGAAAATGGAAAGAGTATGACAACTGCAAACCTACCAAGACATGGCCGTCCACCTAAACTGACAGGCCGGGCAAGGAGAGCATTCATCGGAGGAGCAGCCAAGAGGCCCGTGATAACTCTGGAGGAGCTGCAGAGATCCACAGATCAGGTGGGAGAATCTGTCTACAGGACACCTATTAGTCGTGCACTCCACAAATCTGGCCTTTATGGAAGAGTGGCAAGAAGAAAGCCGTAAGAAGTCCCGTTTTGCAGTTTGTGAGAAGCCATGTGGGGGACCCAGCAAACATGTGGAAGAATGTGTTTTGGTCATATGAGACCAAAATGGAACTTTTGGCGTAAAAGCAAAATGCTATGTGTGGCAAAATACTAACACTGCACATCACCCTGAACACACCACCCCCACTGTGAAACATGGTGGTGGCAGCATCATGCTGTGTGGATGCTTTTCTTTAGCAGGGACATGGAAGCTGGTCGGAATTGATGGGAAGATGGATGGAGCCAAATACAGGGCAATCTTAGAAGAAAACCTGTTAGTCTGCAAAAGACTTGAGACTGGGGAGGAGGTTCACCTTCCAGCAGGACAGCGGTCCTAAATTACAGCCAGAGCTACAATGGAATGGTTTAGATCAAAGCATATTCATGTGCTGGAATGGCCCAGTCAAAGTTCAGACCTAAATCAAATTGAGAATCTGTGGCAAGACTTGAAAAAAATAGACACTCTCCATCCAATGTGACAGAGCTTGAGCTATTTTGCAAAGAAGAATGGGCAACAATTTCACTCTCTTGATGTGCAAAGCTGGTAGAGACATCCCCAAAAAGACTTGAAGCTGTAATTGTAGTGAAAGGTGGTTCTACAAAGTATTGACTCAGGGGGGCTGAATACAAATACACGCCACACTTTTCACATATTTATTTTTTTTGTAATAAAACATTTATCATTTCCCTTCTACTTTACAATTATGTGCCACCTTGTGTTGGTCTATCACATAAAATCTCAGTACGTTTACTTTTTTGGTTGTAACATGACAAAATGTGAGAAATTTCAAGGAGTATGAATACTTTTTCAAGGCACTCTATGTTACCACATAGTGATTTGTTTTATACAGAACTGGAGGAAAATTACCCATAGTGACCAATATGTTATATTTAAAAAAAAAAAAAATTTAGTTGTGGCCACTCTTATGGTCAATTGCATTAAAAATAATAATAATAAAAAAAAAGAATTAATGGTTTAAAGGTAAATTACTTATTTTTTTTCTCCACTCCGCTGCAGTATCACCCCTCTCAACTTATGTCCCACAGTCACTACATTGTATTGCCCAGCCAATTCCCATTATTAGTAAGTTTAATAAACCCTAAATAGCTTTTTTTTTTTGCATATAATTTTTGAGGGGGGAAGTCGTCAGGACTAGTCTTAATTGCTTTTATTAGTAAACAGTTCTGTCTACAGAAATATGCTCATGCTAATTCCATGTATCATTTTTTATTCAGTTTTATTCTTTACCTCTCAACAGTTGTCATGTGCATGTTCAAAATTCTTTAACTGCGAAGAAGGAAAAAAAAAAAAACTTCAAAATTAATGTTAGCAAAAGGCTCAGCAGCTGAGCGGAACAGTGCAAATTGCTTTTTGACTGGGTTCCTAGTTGTACTGCTGGTTTAATTGATATTTAAAGAGAAGATATTTACTCAAGTGCTGAAAGGGTAAAAACTGGCTCAGGGAAGGTGTGGTAACAGGGTGAAATCCTGAAAGCACGATCTACCATCGCTAATGTGTATGCCTTAATGATAGCACTCCTTTGTCACACGTATTCATGTTCATGCTTTCACAATGATACTATGGTGAATGTTCATAATGGTGCCTGATTCACACCAATGAATTTCCTGTACCTTGTCCTAATTTATACCGTTAGCTTAATGCCTCTTTTCATAGCTGGCTTATGTTTGGGGAGTATGAACGGTCTTTTTTTTTTTGTTTCAGGCCCGAGATGGTGGTGGGTTGGTACCACAGTCACCCCGGCTTCGGTTGCTGGCTTTCCGGTGTCGATATCAACACCCAACAGAGCTTTGAAGCCTTATCCGAAAGAGCTGTAGCAGTGGTAGTGGATCCTATTCAGAGTGTAAAGGGAAAGGTACGGTACAAGCTGTTTTGTTGGCTAGCACTGTCTAATGTGTACTGCTCAGCCCCGAGCGAGCGTTTTACTCTCTTGCAAATCATTCCATGCTTCACTGTACTTAGCCACTCGCCGTTGAAAAGTTCTTTCTTTTCAGTGTCTGAGCTGAAGCGTTCAATTAATACAATACTTTTCTCCCAAGGGGCTTGTTTGCCTCCACAATTATGTCAGCTTCTGCGACTCAGCTTAAACACGCCGGCTCCTCAAACCCATTGTTGCTTAATCGGGTGGATGCGTGTTTTTTTTTTTAAAGTGGGCTATTCGTATCATTGGAGCCTCTTAGGATTACAGGGTCCTTATCCAATCATATCTGCCGACCCCCTTAATCGCATGCTCTGAATAGCTTTTTTTCCTCTCATCTGAATTCTCTTGACATTGGTCTACATTTTAAAGTTTACCTTTAAGACAACCATCCCAACAAGCACGTTGGTTTTTTTTTTTGGTTTTTTTTGTGTCCCAAAGAAGCAGATGAATGATTTAGGTATGCCTAATGCATTTGAAAAGAAATTAACTCGGAGAGCATATTGGGTTGTAGTTTTCCTTTGTTGAATTGTCTTTTGTTCTTGTTTGGTTCTTTCTTTCTTTTTTTTTTTTATTATTTCGCTTCAGCCCCCATATGCCATTTTCCTATTTCCTGCCTCGTGACAGCAGGGTGCAGGTCTATTATCACCTTCACAGAGCTGTCTGCAAATGTGAGAGGCAATTCGATTTTGCTCAGCCACAGGGAGAGTGGATTAGAAAAACTCACAATCTCCCGAAATTGTCTTGAATGCTTTACTGCTTTAAAATACTGCTGAAGTGTCTTGTTGGAACATGTCACTTCCATTGTAATGTAAAATAATAGATATGATAAAAATGATCGCAATGCATTATTACAGAAGTTTTCTCTTCCCTCTTAAAATAACCTGTCATTATGTATCTCGCTAAACATTGTATGCCGCAGCCCGATCGCGAACACTTTCTGTTTTTGCAGAAGCGCAATGATGGCAAGCTGACTTTTTTTTTTTTTTTTTTTTTTTTTTATATTTCTGGGTGTTTGCGACAGTTTGTAGGAAGGGGGGGAATGGACGTTTTTTGTACATGCCGAGGCGTCTCTTATTTGTTGTGATTATTATATTAGCAAACTAATTATTACTTTCTGAAAGGCTGGGAGGTATTAGATCTTCAATTAATGAATGAGATAATTGGATCAGCAAGGTGTCATTTGTACAGTAATAAAGTGAAGACATTCGGGGTAAATTGAGATTACTATCATGCTATGAGATTTCAGACATGTTTTGCAATCACAAATAGATTCACTGAATTAAATCTGTGCAATAGCCAACTGTCACCATAAATCATACATGGTGTGGCAAGGTTATAGGTTACCATGCAGTAGCTTGAACAGCAACAATTCTTTTGAGAAGACTAGTATTTGTTAAAACAGATCTGTTAAGGGGCGTTGGGTCATAGTTTTCCGTGGCAGCTTAAAGCAGGGCATAAGTGGCTTTTATATTTTAAAATTGTGCTGTTCTTGCAAAATAAATGGCAGTGGAAAATCTGCAGTTTTGACCCAATTAAAGCCGGCCATAGACTGTCGAATCGTGGCCAGTTCAGCAGGGATTGGCCGAGATTTAAACCATGTATGGGCATGGTTTATTGCACTCAAGTCAATCTATCGATCGACTTGGGTACAACCAGCATGTCGGTTTTTTCAGATGCGATTATTGCCCCGGGGAGAACACAATAGCTTAGCGGGAGGGATTCACCCATTAACACTGAATGTGTTAATGGGTGAATCCCTCGGTTGCAGGAAAGAAAATTGTGTCATCTATGGCCTGCTTTAGCTAAATCCTCGACTGTAATAGTGAGTTGCAGTTAGGAGCTCTTTATGCTGCAGTATACCTGAACGCTGCAGATATTTTTTCTATCCTTGTAGCAATCTGGACATTAAAAGGCAAAGTGCAAACATAGGACTATCTTTAATTTAGTGAGTTACTGTCCAAATGTTTTTTTTTTTAATTTATTATTATTATTATTATTATTATTATTATTATTATTTTAGCACTATAGAAGGAATGAGCAAATGTTTAAACTAGGCACCCAGGTGAAAAATGGACGACCAGATTGTAAGAGGTCAGGATTTACTCCCAAATCACTCCGCTTAGCTAGAGTACTAATTGGGGTTGGGACCAGGTTCACATGTCTGTAGACAACAGTATTATAGCTTTTTGTAGTTTGCGACAGACCATAAATATACTGATTCGTGTTTTTTTTTTTTTTTTAATTTTTGTAGATGTGTTTTTTTTTTTTTTTTCATTTTGGGAATGATGCAATAATCCCTCATTACTTTTAGTGCAGCATTTTTACACATTGTCTTTTGTGTAAATAAAGAGGTTGACAGTAGCGGCTAATGGATTTAGTGGAGCTTTTATTAAGATACATTGAAAGTTCCTTCAGTGTATACAGCCATTTAGAATGAATGGAAATCATTGAGCCGATCACACTTGCATTTAAAGCATGCAGAAAACAGACGCTATGTATGTAATATAAATATACAACATAATATATTGATTTTGGGGAACATTCAGGAAATGTTTGCTATCTGTATATTTTTATAATCCTACAGGATTTATATAGCGCCAACAGTTTATGCAGCGCTTTACAACATGAGGGCAGACAATTCAATTTAATACAGTAGGTATCAGAGGGCCCTGCTCATTAGAGCTTACAATCTAAGAGTACATTTGCAGATTTAGTCCTCCTGCACACTGCTGTCTAAAAACTTAACGTTTTTAGGCATTCTTGCATTTTATTTTTTTTTTCACCTGTCCTAAATGCAGCCCATTGTTTTCAATGGGCATGTCAGTGAAAAGAAAAAAAATGACAGTCGTCTGAATTGCCTGTTAGTATTTTACACGCACAAAAGGTTAATTTTATGAGGTTAAAATTGTATTCTGAAAGTTAGAATTTATTTTACTCATGTTTATACGTACACACAAAAACACAAATTTGTGCAAAATAAACACAAGAATATTTTGGCCAGGGGTACTGATGTTCAAACATCAATACTGTGTGCTTGAAGGATTACTGTTTGCTTGATAATAGTGTTATGTACAGTAAACTGCTCTAATATGTATTTTGATGGAGTGTTGAGTTTTAAAGTAGGTATTTTTTCTTATATAATCCATTGGCTTTGATATGCAAAAAAACAAAAATATAGGCATACTTTTTTTTTTCTCCTTTTTTTTTTCTTCTTTTACCTGGCTTTAGGCCCCTTTTACACGGGGTGGATCCGCTCAGCGGACTCCGCTAGCTCGGCAGGAGATCGATCCATTGATCCCCACTGAGAAGGCGGTTGACAGGTTCGTTTCTGCTCACTGTGTAGGGACGGACCTGTCAGAGCCCAGCTGATCTCTATGGGAAGATCGGACGAAAACGGACAGCCTGTCCATTTTCATCCGAGTCACTGGACGGAAGGCGAACGTATCGCCATCTGTCTGTTTTGAGCGGATCTCATTGGATGGCAGGCGGGTGTCAGCGGACACATCAATGGGTGGCCCACTCGGATCTTCCTGAAAAACAGACAGGCTGAGTTATAATGCAGCAGATGTAACAGCATATCTATCGTACACAATTGTGTTTGAATTAATAATATTCTCCTTTTTTGGCTTACGTTATTTCAAGTATGTAATATATCATAGACCTTAAGGAGGAGCTCCAAACTCCCCCCCCCCCCCCCCCCCCCCACAAACAATTTAAGTCAGCAGCTACAAATAGTGTAGCTGCTGACTTTTCATATAAGGACACTTGCCTTTCCAGGGATCCAGTGCTGTCCTCACCCGAGCCAATTCTTCAGTCCGTTTCAGGTCCGGCCACTGGCATCTTAACCAGGGAAAACCAGCAGTGAAGCCTTGCAGCTTCACAGATGGCTTCCCACTGCGCATGCAGGAGCCAGGCTGTGCTTTGTGAATGGTCAACATGGTTATCCGACTGGGAGTGGGAGCGAGTACCTGTCAAAACCAGGTACCCCCTCCCCCCAAACCAGCGGGACTTCCCCTTTTGGGTTCTTATTTTGACTGCTGATGCAGAGACTGCTGGGCAGGAATCCTAATGCAGCAATAATCTTCCCTGCACAGATTCAAACAGGAAAGCCTTACTTTGAGTCCACTCAAGGTTCTCGTATTTAACTGAAGCTTTGATGAAAGGGGAAGCTCTTTTGACCCCATGAAACGTGCTGGCTGTCTTAACACAATATCAATAAATTAATTTGGGTTCTTATCTTTTGGTCTGGCGCTCCTTTCATATATGAATGACTTTTGGTTGAAGTTTCACTTTAAGTTTATCACATATCTTTGTTACATTTTATTAACAAAAAGTCCCTGCTTGCAGCTTCTTTGGTACAATTTCCATCAACAAAATTTCCCGTATCTAAGAATGCTATTGCATGAAAATGGCAAATTGTGACTAGACCCTAGAGTACATGGCACAACTCATTTGAGTCTGTCATTGTTGAAACCATCAGAGCTTGCACTCTATTGTCCCTGTTACGTTTTCAATTGGTATTAAACCCAAAACCAAAAATGTAATATAATGCAGCTTCCCAATCATTAGATGCGGTGGCTATTTTAGTTTTCTACTTTAGGCTTTTTCCCGTTTTTGTCTGGTGATCTGGCCAGTAACGCACCTCTGGTATTTGAGTGCCTTGAATCTGGATGAAGGAGCACAGGGGGCACCTTTTGGACAGCAGCATTGTCAGTCTGGGGGGAGGGGGAGTGTTGGATCATGTACTAACAGATTTAATTACAATAGCAAATTGAAGCTGAACTCCAGCTAACACTTTATAATTAGTTACAGCAAACTTTTTTGGCCTTTTGGGATAAAAGTATTAAATAAAAGATCATTGTAAGCACCCCTGCCAGTGTTAAATGTTTTCGTTATCAATGTAGCTGATACACCTGATCTCCTGAAGAGAGTTTGTTCTTTTGAAAAAAAAACTACAGCTTCGCTAGCTGGATCAGCAGATGAAAATACAACATATAGCTTAAAGTGTTACTAAACCCACCACTGTAAAATCAGTCTGTATATGCAGTAAAGCATGCTTGTTATACTCACTGTGGAACCTAAGGGGGTTAATGCTCCGCATTGTGTAAAAAGGCTGTTTGATCCTGTCTGCTCTGATCCTCCCCCTTTCCAACCGTCCCCAATCCATCTCCTTATAAGACAGAGCCTTTGGAGTCATTCTGCACATTCACAGTTTGGTGTATATAGTTTTTTTTTCTTGGGAAGGGTGCATGTGAGCAGCATAGGGCCAATCGGCACTGTCTTGACAAAGGGTCAGGGGTCCTGCAGCCTCATAGGACAGTCAGAGTAGAATGAAAACTCCTCCTACAAGCTTTAACCAGTGCTTGGCCAGACACCGATATAAGTCACAAGACTGCTATATACTGCTGATAGTATTGAAAAGATAGTGAAAAGGTATTTAGCAGTTTATATTTATTAAAATAGTTTCCATGTTCTGTGCACTGTGGGAAACCACATATAGTGAATAATAGGGTCCTGGGTTTAGTAACACTTTAAAGTCTCTTGTTTTTTGTTTTTATTAAAAATAACAAACATGTTATACTTACCTGCTCTGTGCAGTGGTTTTGCACAGAGCAGCCCAGATCCTCCTCTTCTCTGTTCCCTCTTGGGCACTCCTGGCCCCTCTCTCCTGTTGAGATCCCCCACGGCAAGCAGCTTGCTATGGGGGGCACTCGAGTCGAGCCACAGTTCCGTGTGTCCATTCAGACACGGAGCCATGGCCTGGCCCCACCCCGCCCCACCCCACCCAATGGCACTTCACTGCTGTTTCAGGCAATGAGGAGGGAGGGTCCCAGTCAGCTGAGTCTCTTGTGCATCATCGCTGGATCAAGATGGGGCTTGGGTAAGTATTAGGGGGCTGGGGGAGCTGCTGCCCATAAAAAGGCTTTTTATCCTAATGCATAAAGTGCATTTTAAGAGGTTGTAAAGTCAGAATGTTTTTAATCTTGATGCATTCTATGCATTAAGATAAAAAGCCTTCTGTGTACACAAGCTGCCCCAGCACCCCCTATTACTTACCTGAGCCCCCTCTCTGTCCAGCGATGTCCAGGAGTGTCTTGACTGCCTGGAACTCTCCCATTCAAAGTCAGTTAGCCACTCAGGAGAGAAGGGGGTGGGGCAGAACCACAGTCCTGTGTCTGAATGTACACTTGGAGCTGTGACTTGTCTCTGGTGCCCCATAGCAAGCTGCTTGCTGTGGGGGCACTTAACAGGAGGCTGGGGCCAGGAGCACCAAAGAGGGACCCGAGAAGAGGAGGATCTGGGCTGCTCTGCAAATCCACTGCACAGAGCAGGTAAGTATAACATGTTTGTTATTTTTATGGAAAAAAAAAAAAAAAAGAGACTTTAAAATCACTTTAAGATTAAAAAAAAAAAAAACTTCTGCCTTTACAACCCCTTTAATGCAGCCACCACATGTAAGAATTGGTAAGCTGCAGTTTAATAAAGGTTTGCTTCTGGGTTTAATACTGCTTTAATGTCCCACACATTTTCTAACTAAGGCCTAATATTGTCACAAACCAAATAGCCACTGTTTTAAAAAAAACCTTTTATAGGTTAAACATGATAAAGTTGCTGAGGCTTTCCTTTTTTCAGTGAAATATTGAAACACTTTGGCGAGCCAAGCCGGGAGGGGGTTAAACCTGAGCTGCCACTTACAGGTATTTCCGAGTTGTTTAGTAAATAGAATTGGAGTGATGAAATCTCAAAGGAAAATGGGAAGAAAATGCACATACTCTGAGGAATCTCTTTCTATGGCTGAAATTGACATTGTATAAATAATTTCAATGTGTCTTAACTCTGAGCACACAATCACAGCAGTTCAGTGATATTCATTTGGCATGAGTCGGTTTCCTTTCTTTGTGCTTTCCAGTGAAAATGGCATAAAAAGTCTGATTTGCCTGAATTTTTTATGTCGAGGGGCTTACAGAGGAAAAGGAATGATGTTTTCCAATCGCGGCTGCCTGACAGTGCAAGGCAGCAGAACTAACACACACAGGGTGCTCTCACAGGGTCACATGTTCACTTAAATTTTTAAATATCCAGCAAGCTTTGCAAGAAGTTGATAGCCGATCTGTTGCAGGTGATAAAAGATGTTTAGATGGGATATTAGAGTTTTTCCCTCCTTATTCCACACCTGGCACATCAACAATGCTTGTGTGATCACAGAATACATTACAATGGCATGGTTGACTTCAAATCAGAACTGTGCATTCAGGTTACTTTGTGTGGTAAATGAAATGTAACATGTAAAATCAACTGTCGTTTTCAGTCTCTGTTATATAACCAGAGGGGCATAAGAAACTGGCTTTAAAGGGAAAGAATAACTGTTTTGGATCATTTTTATTTGAATAGTTTTACATTTTTTTTTATTATGCATTGTTTTGTAAATAATTCTTTTATACATGATAAAGGATTCCTAGAGCTGCAAGGATTACCTACAGAGACAGCATTGTAAACACAGCTCCTATTCAGACACGGCTGTCTCTTGCTGAGGTTTACTGAACCCTTTTGATATGGAATATCACTACTCCGACTCATATAGTTTTTCAATAGGTGCTAGAGAGGAAGAGAGAAATAATCGCCAATAAGAGCTCAACCTGTTTGCTTAAAAAAAAAAACAAAAAAAAAAAAAACTGACATGCTTATATTTCTGCTTGTAATTTTTAATTTTTTTTTTTTTGTTCTTGCGAGGTTAAAGAAAAAAAAATGCATTACCTTTTAAAGGAACCCTTACATTTTTTATTTAAGCTTTTATTGTTTCAAAAGTAAATAGTTAAGATCCTTTTTAGTGCTGATTTAATATTTATGTGACTGTTCCCATTTGGAGAACAGACCAAGCAACACATTTGTTTCTATTTTAAGCTGGGCGGGGTTTATAGTTCCTGCGCCCCCAGACCAATTTCCTGGTTTGAATATAGGATATGATTAGTGCTGTACATTTTATATCATGATCCTATCCTGCAAATATAAAATGTGAATTGTATTATAACCACACACAAAATATATGTTTTAATCCACAAAGGATTAGCAAGAATCAGCAGCCAAAAGGAAGTATTGGTACCGACAGTCATCCCAGATCAGTCTCCAACGTGTCCATACACGAGAGGCAAAAAGTCCAAGTGCTCCTCATGGTGTAAAATCCAAATAAAGTGATTTATGATTAAAATAAAATGCACTTAGAAATACAGAAGAGTAACTGCACAGTGATTATTACACTCCAGACTGGCTAAACCTCACTTTTGGGTCCACTTCCCGGAGCGTGATGACATCACAGCATGTAGCTCTACCCAACGCGTTTTGTCAGTTCATGTCTTTTGAGCACTGGAATTTCCTTTTTTCCATCCCCTTCTATCCCAGTCAGCTGGCTGACTCTAATATCAAATAGGGGATAGCATATCCACGGAAGACTCAATGAGACTGATGGTAAAAGGGACAGTTTTTTTTTCCTACTGTCCTTCACCATACTGATGAGTAGAAGGGAAGGCTAACTGTGACTCAGCTGTGCTATACATGTATGACTCTAGGCTGTAGTAAATTGTTGGGACATAGAATAGTAGTCCACCAATGAAGAACCACACATAGTCAACATTAAAGGCCTAGCTGCATTGCACTGGTCAACAGGGCGGCGCTCTGGAGCATTATACACAGTAATGTCTTACTTGACAGTCTGCTATATGATATGATGTCTGGGTGGTACTGCTGCCCTTGGCCATAGCATTTGTTAGCTATGCAAACATCTGGCTCTGGTTATTATACCTTCTAGTATTGACAATATTTTTACTTGTGATATGTAAATGGGAAGCAGAAATGTTGTCACATTTATATGAACAAAACTTAAGTCATCCCAACCCGTTATCATAAATCAGCATAGCTAAACCTCTGCCTTCACGAGTGAAGTTTATCATTGCTGGGACTGGGCAATTCTAAAGGCATTTTGCCTATTATTTTCCAAAATAGCCACTCTCCAGGTGGGCTAAGCCATTTTATATGTAGCATCTTTATTTTTAACAGCCTTAAAGTAAAACGATGTTCCTGGAGAATGTAAGAAACTTATTGGTGGTATAAATTAGGCAGACCTAAAGTTTTACTGGATTACATTTCACCTTTCCCACCTCCACCCCACACTGCCCTATACTGGAACACACTTTCAAGGTGGACCTAGCATAAAATATATTTTTTCATGTTAAGCTTGCATTCTAAGAAATGTGTGCATTTCCAGGTATTTATTACCCCTCTCGGTGATAACCCCACCCCTATTCTGAAAAATACCTTTTATCCATTTTTCTTTCTGGAAAGATGGAGCCATATTTGTTTAGGCATCAACCAGGTCACTATCTACTTCCTATGCTGAGATGCTTGCCTAGACGTGACCCAGTAACCCGTGGTACTTGTGCAGGTCACTGTTGTGTTCATACATGAAAGACAAAAACAGAACGTTCCATAGCTCAGCTCACCAACCAATCTGCCAACTGACCAAATTAACCTGTCTAACAGTCTGCGTTAAAAACAGGGGTTTAGTTAGCACGCATTTGCAAACGTATGCATAAGCTGCAAGGCCTCTTCACGGCACCCTGTGTATGCTTGCAGTCCTTACGCTAATGAATTCATAAGCGTCTCCACAATGGAAGCACATGCATTAAATGGATAGATGAGGGGCAGGTGGGCCTGGAGGCAGCCCAATCCCCCTTAAAGGAACAGGAGCACACTGGACACCCAGCAAGAGCACAATGGCAGCAAAGGTTCATACATGTCTGATAATGATCAGATGCCCTCCCTGCTACTGCCTCTCATTCTGTGACTTGCTGCAAAGTTGCACTTTTGCACACTGAGGATCCTCCTGCCTACCGCATTTTGATGACCTTGTGTCGGAAAAGCCACCCCACTGGAGCTCAATGACCATGTATTATCAAATATTTATATTCTTCAAACAGGATTTGTGTACTAATTTTAAACGCATCTTTATGACAATGCAGCTAGTACAGATTGTATTCAAATGCACATACCAATTTAATAGAATAGACCTTAGGGCATGTACATATTGGCTTACATTTATTTTTTCCTGTTTAATGCTGGCAAACTAAGCTTGCAAAATAGTTTAATAATATATAACGAAGGTATATAGTAATATTTGTTAATGTCTGTATACTTCTCCATATATTGATACAACAGATGATGATTAGCATATTTATGTTTGTTGTAAGGGAAGCATAATTCTCAGCAAGGATCTGGCATAGCAAGTGGTTCTGGTGCATGCAGTTTCCAGCATTACTGTAGGAGGTTAGATCTGCCCTAAAACCCACCTACCTTTAAATACCATCTCCAGAGAAGTGAAATCAGTCACCAGACTGCTAACATTGCTCATAAAACACTGTTACTGTACTAACAAGTCAGTGGGTTTGCTCTGTGCACTTTAATTTGAGTTCTGATTCTTATGTAATCTGCTCGAATGCATATTCTTTCAGCTCTTACAAGTGCTCTGCAATAGGACTGCAGTGTTTGATTACATGATTCTCTGCTGCATAAGTTCTCTAACTCCGTCTGTGTCACCTAAAGGATGCTGCATTGGGCGAAGATGAGCACACTTCTAAACCTTCTGCATAGCCGTTAAAAGAGAAGTATATTTTTTTTGTATTGGCCAATCATACTTACCTAGGTGGATGCAGCATCAGCGGCTCGCTGAGAGGCCGAGACTGCCATCAGTCCAGGCACCTGGCAGATCCAGACCAAAAGTCGGCATGACGCAGTGCCTGCACTGACATTAGAGACATCAGCAGAGAGCGGACTTCAGACCGCTCTCTGCTGAAAACGGGTCACAGAGGTGCAAAACGTATTGCACTCCTGTGACCCAGAGGAGAAGCCCAGCCAAACGAGCTCAGGCTGGACTTCTTTTAAGTGAACTATGGTCTGTTACAGTGGTAAGCCCAGACATTAAATTGCAGAAAATCTGTGGTTTTCCCATCTGATAGGCTGGAGGGAGATAACCACCATAGAGGAGTTTTATTAACAGAGAGCAATGATATGCAGTAATCTGTAGCAACCAGCTTTCAGTGGTTTTAACTGGTCCTGTAAGGAAGGGTGTGACTGTTGGTAATAGATGTCCAACCTTTTGACCTTCCTGGGCCACATTGGAAGAAGAGGAATTGTCTTAGGCCACACATAAAATACACTAAAGCCTAGTACAAACAGGCCAAATGTCGGGCAACATCAGCCGGTTCAATAAAAGTGGGGTGACATTCAGCCTGTGTGTATGGCAGCAGATCTGACAGAAGCTGGCAGTTTGGCCGGCTTCTGTCAGTCATGCATGCTGGAAAACCATCAGTCAAATGGCTCCTGATCAGCGCTCTCAGCCAGTAGAAGAAAACACCGACCGGAGTGTTCTGACGGGGGGGGGGGAGACAATTGCGTTACTTCAACTGACAATTGCACAGTCATGCGACGCTGTACCCAAATAATCTTTGTCCTTTCCCCCCACAAATATAGCTTTCTTTTTGTGCTATTTGATCAACACTACGGCTTTTATTTTGTGCACTATAAATAAAAAAAAGATCAACAATTTATTTAAAAAAAAAAAAAAACAATTTTTGACTTTCTGCTATAAAACACATATTAAAAGTAAAAATAGAATTTCTTCATCCATTTAGGCGGATATGTACTTTGCTACATATTTTTGGTAAAAATAAATCCCAATAAGCGTATATTGTTTGGTTTGTGCAAAAGTTATAGCAGCTACAAACTGAGATATTTTTATGGACTTTTTATTTATTTTTTATTGTTTTTACCAGTAATGGCGGCAATCAGCGATTTTTAGCGGGACTGTGATATTGCAGCGGTCAAATCTGACACTGACACTTTTTGGGGACCAGTGACACCAATTCAGTGATCAGTGCTAAAAAAAAAAAAAAAAAAAAAAATTAAAAAAAATGCACGGTCACTGTATAAATGACGCTAGCATGGAAGGGGTTAACATCAGGGCCGATCAAAGGGTTATGTGTGCTCCTAGGGAATGGTTTCTTACTATGGGGGGAATGCTGCGACTGGAGGAAAAGAGATCCGTGTTTATGATTAGCAGAAATGCAAGATCTCCATTTTTCCTCCCTCACAGAATGGCGGTCTGCCTTGTTTACATAGGCAGACCGCCGTTCTGCCTTTCCTCTGAACGATTGCGGGTGGCCGGCGGCACTGATTGGCTCCCGCTATGTCCTATCACAGCGGATCGAGTGCACCCCAACCTTGTGCACGAAATCACATACAGGTATGTGATTTTGTGCGGCCGGGCCGCCCTGCCGCAGTACATATGTGGTGGACGGTCCAGAAGCGGTTAATGGATGAATTCAAGCGTACAAATGCAGGTGGGACTTCCACTATTCACAGCCCTGCTGCAGTGACTCTTTACTAATGAGACTAATGTGCAATAGCCAAGTAACTTAACGGCAATAACTCTGCATTATTCGACTACACCAAAAGGCTTATCCAAGTGACCGTTTGTTAAAAATTAGAATATAAAACGGTACTGGAATATGAATAGGAAAAAAAAAAGACTTCAAGTGGGCTTTAAACACTGCATAAGGAGGGGGCTTGTGACGTCCATTAGCTCCTACGGAGTTGTTAATCTGCCCCCAAACCAGTTTATATAAATAAGTCCCTTTTTATAAAGTGTACAGATTATATCTCTCTCCAATATTTTGTCCTGCTTATTTGTGTTCTAGACTTTTATCACACTCCAGTAGATTGTACTCATTGTTGTAACGTTTGTGTCACATTCTTTTAATGCTGTGAGAAGCGATAAATTACTTGCCATTATTTTCTGCTGGAATTCCTCTGTAGCCTTGTGACTTGTCTCGATTACTACTAAGTTGGTGTTATGTCTCTGGGTGCCAGCAAAAAACAAGGTTTGTACATAGCAGTCTAGGATTGCTAACATTGCTAGCAGGCAGTTTGTTTGTTTTTTTTCCTTCCCCATACAATGAAAATGTCAAGCAATGTCTGACAAAAGTGTAAATGGTACCATTTAAGATGTACAACAGTTGTATCCTAGAGCTCATAAAAAGAGTGGGAGAATAGAAATAATGCTTCTGAGCTATCATAGTGAAATCATCACAGTCTATCCATTAAGATAGCCAGCTGTAGTATGCAAGTGTACAGTAGTGATGTTTATGAGCACATGAAATTTCAGACACTGTAGCAATATTAGAATTTAGATTTAATTATCGGTGACCTTAAAGTGAAACTAAAATCGTGTTAAAAAAACATTGCTAGCAAGCAGGTTTTATTGCAGAAGAAGGTACGTACACGAAGTCTACACACTTGTTAAAATGTCAGGTTTCTGTGATGTAAAAATGAGACAAAAAAAAAATGTGGTTGCATAGTGTGCAAAACCCTCTTATAACTGAGGTTGTAGCTGTGTTCAGAATTAGGCAATCACATTCAAACTAATGTTAAATAGTAGTCAGTACACACCTGCCATCATTTAAAGTGCCTCTCATTAACCCCAAATAAAGTTCAGCTGTTCTAGTAGGTCTTTCCTGACATTTTTTTAGTCACATCCTACAGCAAAAGCCATGGTCCGCAGAGAGCTTCCAAAGCATCAGGTATCAGTCAGGAGATGGGTACAATAGCATGTCCAAGGCATTAGATACACCTGGAACACAGTGAAGACAGTCATCAAGTGGAGAAAATAAGGCACAACAGTGACTTTGCCAAGAACTGGACGTCCCTCCAAAATTGATGAGAAGAAAACTGGTCAGGGAGGCTGCCAAGAGGCTTACAGCAACATTAAAGTAGCTGCAGGAAAATGTGGCAAGTACTGGTTGTGTGATACATGTGACAATAGTCTCCTGTATTCTTCATATGTCTGGGCTATGGGGTAGAGTGGCAAGATGGAAGCCTTTTCCTCTGAAGAAAAACATCCAAGCCCAGCTAAATTTTTCTGAAGTCTCCCAAATGCATGTGGGAAAATGTGTTCTGGTCTGATGAAACCAAGGTTGAACTTTTTGAAGCAAAAACAAAACTGCACATCACCAAAAGAACACTATACCCACCGTGAAGCATGGCAGTGGCAGCATCATGCTTTGGGGCTGTTTTTCTTCAGCTGGAACAGGGGCCTTAGTGAAGGTAGAGGGAATTATGAACAGTTCCAAATACCAGTCAATATTGGCAAAAAACCTTCAGGCTTCTGCTAGAAATCTGAACATGAGGATGAACTTCATCTTTCAGCATGACAACAATCCAAAGCATACATCCAAATGAAGAATAGAATGGCTTCACCAGAAGATGATTAAAGTTTTGGAATGGCCCAGCCAGAGCCCAGACCTGAATCCGATTGAAAATCTGTGGGGTGATCTGAAGAGGGCTGTGCACAGGAGATGCTCTCGCAATCTGATAGATTTGGAGTGTTTCTTTATTGTACATCATGGGACACAGAGAAGCCATAATAACTAACTGGGTTATACGCCACCTGTTGGCGAATGGACACTGGTAAATCAATCAAAGAAGTCCTCCCCTATATAACCCCTCCTACACAGGAAGTACCTCCGTTTTTTTGCCAGTGTCTGTTAGGTGGATGGTCACTGATGTGACATATGCTCCTTGGAGGTCTGGACGGTTCTATTAGGAATCGTGGACTTCAATCGGATCCATTTGAAAAAGCTATCAGCCAAAATGTATGATACCCGAGCCTCATTGGAAGGAGAGAAGATTCTTTGAGGTTTTGCCTGTAATGCTGCCTTATGACGCTGGTCTCTGCGTAATGGAAACCTGTGTTTGTTCTGACCAAGATGCTTTCCTGCAGGGTGCATTACAGGTCCAGGGGAGTGGACCCCAGATTAAGGGGGACCCAGTCTCTGAAGGTCTTTTATGATCAAACTTGTCGTGATGGATGAAGATTGGACTTCTGTTATGTTCAGAGTCCTGCAGCATGAATGGTAAGTCTGCATCTTTGCAGTTTCTCTTTCTTTTTTTAAAAAAAGAGCGAGATCTGACTGTTCTCCCAGTGGCCACTGGGGGCAGTGTGCTGTTTAATCATGCTGTGTACTTCTTAGTCGTGTGGGCTGCTGTTTCTCCTCCAGCCACTAGAGGGCGCAGGTCGGTCAGTATGGTCTATTGTTATATAGGCAGGAAGCGGAAGGGTGGCCATGTTAGTCATGTGATCCTGGGAATACCAGGTAGGGCCTCTGGAGACATAACACCAACCCATGGTTACTAGTGAAGTGCAAGTACTTGCTATGGGAGAAATATGTGGCCAGACAAGTCATAATTATATACTGCTTAATCGGGGGGGCCTGTATAACGGAAAGTCGATACACCCCTAGCAGTATACTTTAAAGTGGTGGGTCTCCAGAATACTGTGCATTTGGCACAAAAATAGTATGGTGCCAGGTGCTAAACTAGTAAAAGCTAGTATGGGGCCAAGTGCAGCATAGTATACATGCTTGTTGCCTAAACGCATGCTTGAATAAACACGTTTTGCATAGATGTTGCATGCATACATGTGACATAAGCGCGCTTGGAAGAACATGGGCATCAGTGCACTTGAAGGAGTTGTGTCTCTAGAATAGCATACATTGGGTCCGCAGGAGCTTCGCTTTTGGCTCCCTTTTCACACTTGTGTGATTTGAAAGTCTCACATTTTGGCTGCAACTTTAATGCGATTTTCAGCGACGTGAAGCAGTGCCTGTGTGATCTTGAGGTCTGTAGACCTCAAGTCGTGCCAAGGTCGGACTGGAGTGGTCCAGTGGCTGCTTTGGGGTCGCTGCGACATGAGGACGCACGGATGTGAAGGCTACTCATTGGAAATCATGGGGTGTGACTTCTCAGGCGACCTTGCAGTCCCAAGTTGCAGGACGGGTCACACAGGTATGGAAGAGACCTTAGGCAGCATAGAGGCTGCATTGGATGCCTGGCTCCTGGTGGTTATATTTATATTTTTCTTCTAATCCCACAGTCGACAGGAGAAAGATCGCTACCTACTCTAGAGGTAGTTCAGACGCTCAGGGTCTACTTGAGTTGTTGGCACAGGTCAGGAATCCTGATTTGTGCATTTAGAAGAGCCCAGGAAGGGCAGGTGGCATCCAGGTTGAATGTTTCAGTGGATCTGCTAGTTTATCAATGATGCGGAAGACTGGCTTGTATTGCCAGAAGGTCCCAAGAAGGGGCAGTCAGCATGTAAGTCGACTATTACCGCCAAGTGATTGTTCAGACGTATGAATGCCTTTTCCAGTAAGGGCACACTCTACCAGAAGAGTGAGTGCTTCATGGGAAGTTGATCATCAAGCATCAATGGCTCAGATTTGCAAGGCTGCTACTTGGTCTTCGGTGCATACATTCACTAGGTTTTAGCAAGTGAATGTTAGGAGGATGTTGTATTTGGACACAGTGTACTACTGCAGGCAGCAATATAGATCCTGTTCTAATGGTGTTTCTTTGGTCTTAATGGGTTCCCTCCCCTCAAAAGCATTGCTTGGGGACATCCCAGTTAGTTATGGCTGCTCTGTGTCCCGTGATGTATGATAAAGAAATTAGGATTTTTTTCCTACAGCTTACCTGTAAAATCCTTTTCTTGGAGTACACAGGACACAGAGATCCCTCCCATCTTGTCTGGGAAGTTTGTTTGCTACAAAACTGAGGTGCTTCCTGTGCAGGAGGGGTTAGATAGGGGAGGACCTCTTGTTTGATTTACCAGTGATTTACCAGTGTCCATTCACCAATAGGTGGCATATAACCCAGTTAGTTATTATGGCTACTCTGTGTCCCATGATGTACTCCAAGAAAAGGATTTTACAGGTAAGCTGTAGAAAAAAATCCTAATTTTTGCAAAGAAAAGTCAAGATATGCCTTGCTGATAGACTCATACCCAAAAAGACTGCTGTAATAAAATCAAAAGGTGTTTTAACAAAGTATTAGTTTAAGGGTGTGTACACTTATGCAACCATATTTCATTTTTTTATTTTTACTTCCCTCCACCTAAAAGATTTAGTTTGTTGTTCAACTGAGTTGTACAGTTTATAGGTGATTAAAGGTGGAAAAATTTCTGAAATGATTCATCTTTGTCTCATTTTTTTTTTTACATCACAGAAACTTGACATTTTAACAGGGGTGTGTAGACCTTTTCTATCCACAGTTTTTATCTCTTATACCAAAAAAGCCTCTCTGCCTTTTTTTTTAATGGTGAATGTATACTGTGCTGCAGTTTTGTGTACAATACCGACATCTCCCCCCATTTGTGGGAGTTCCATCACCCAGGGCTGCCCAGTCAAGATGACTGAAGACACTGAAGCTGGAAAAAAGACCAGGTGAAGATGTCAATGGCAGCAAGGAAGGACATTGCAGCTATTGCAGTGCTGAAGTTGGGTGCATTGCTTGGCAAGTCTGCCAAAATGCACAAATACCTGAAGATCTGTTTTTTCTCTGCTGCAGTTAAGGAACACTCACAGGTCTTGTCCCTCCCCCAGTCTGTGAATGGGGAGTGAAAGTAGAAGCCGTGCACTGATGTGCTCATCTCATTGTCACTGTGCTCTCTCTTCCTATCAGTATGTTTAGCACTTGAACACTGCAGCACAACTAACTGGCTCCTTTGTCGTTTTCCCTCCTCTCCCAGTATATTGGATCGTGTATTGCAGTGGTCTCCAAACTGTGGCCAGGGAGCTGGATGTGGCACTTTGCTTGCCTTTTATCTGGCCCTTGGGGCACTATTCCACCAACGGACACCAGTGATGGAGCACCATTCCCCCCACTGACACCAGTTGGGCACTATTCTCATTAATATCAACAACGGGCACTATTCTCATTGATATCAACAATGAGGCACTATTCCTCCCATTAAAACCAATGATGGAGCACTGATGCCGAGGCATTTTTTTACTCCTACTGGCCCTCTGTTTAGAAAGTTTTGGAGACCCCCTGGTATATTGGATCGCAAAAGGCTCGTTCTAGTTACAAATTCAGGTGCTCACATTGCTTCCATTAAAAAAAAATCTGTTACAGATCTGTTAAAGAATACAGCGCTGCATTATTCTATTTAGCATTAAAGCTAAACTCCAGGTGTAATCTTTATTGCGTAATCACATTGGTCCAGCTTGGACCTATGTAAATATTAAAGGAGTATAGCCAAATCTATATTGGTTATTCTTCTTCTTTAGGTCACAGGAGTGCACTTAGTTCTGCACTCCTTTAACCCATTTTCAGCCGACAGCAGGCTAAAGCTTGCTGTCAGCTGATGTAACAGAGCCGGTCCAGGTTCTAAAAAGATCCTTACCATATGGCAGGGATCCACCTAGATCAGTGATGGCGAACCTTGGCACTGCAGATGTTTTGGAACTACATTTCCCATGATGCTCGTCTACACTGCAGAGTGCATGAGCATCATGGGAAATGTAGTTCCAAAACATCTGGGGTGCCAAGGTTCGCCATCACTGACCTAGATGCATGGACCAGCAGTTTTCTCTCAGCAATCTGCAGAGGGGCAGAGCAGAGAGCCAGTGAGTGACAGTTTCTGCTTGGAGGGGAGAACTGAGCAATCAGCAGTGTTTGATCGCTCATTTTCTGCTTGGGGGCGGGCGGGGGTGCCGAGGAAGCTGACAATCACTGTAGCTGGTGCTACTATAGATCCTCTATGTCAGGGATATGCAATTAGCGGACCTCCAGCTGTTGCAGAACTACAAGTCCCATGAGGCATAGCAAGACACTGACAGCCACAAGCATGACACCCAGAGGCAGAGGCATGATGGGACTTGTAGTTTGGCAACAGCTGGAGGTCTGCTAATTGCATATCCCTGCTCTATGTGCTGATGTGCTAAGTATTTTCCCCATTACACACTGACTGAAGGAGGGTCGCTTGCATGGCATTCCCGCCATTCACAGAACACCTTCTTTTTTTTTTTTTTTTTTTTTTTTTATTCAAAACAAGGTGTTCTCTGGATGAAGTGGAGAGGAGGATGGTGACACGATCTCCACCTAGGCTAAACAGAGAATGCCTTTATTCATTTAAAAATACAAGGCATTCTGTGAATAGCAGCAGTGCCAAATGTTTTTTTTAAAAAAAACAAACGCTCATAGTTTAATACTACTTTAAAATGATATTTAAAGGTTCCGAACACATGGCCTTCTTTTATTTTATTTATTTATTTATTTTACAATAGAATAAAATAGAAGGAACACCATTATTAGTGTAAACTGATCGTGTTTGTGCTTTAGTAATTACTGAGCTTGTATTCAAAGGTGGAAGCATAATTTAAATATTATGATCACATGCTTTCAGGAAAGCCAACATACTTAATACAATAAAGGAAGCAGATGATAAAAAAAAAAAAAATCTTTGTAAGGTTGTATTGTTTAAAAATAGCCAAGCATCTATTTATGTTTTCCCCCAAAAATATTTATTTTGAACATTCCATAGGCCAGTCACCTGCCATGTTTTGTGAAATGAACAAGAAATTCTGTCCATTTTTTTTTTTTTTTTTTCCCATTTAATTTTTTCCAAGCCATAATGATTTCACAAACTAACACAGATGTACAAAAAAGATGCAGCTTCTATTTTCTATTGACAGCTTCCAAATATTTTGTATTTAATTCCAAGAGTTGCAATTAGTACAGCAGCCATGCTACTGAAACCACACATCCCACAAGCTAATTATGTTTGCAAGGTCAGAAAAAATACATATTTCCAGGAAGAAAAGGGCTGTATTAATGTGTATCTTTTACTTGGCTGTTAGATCACAGTTTGTTGATCTGGAGTATAATGTGTACAAATCACAAATTTGTCTGATAACAGAAAATTGGTGAGTGTGTGAGTGTGATTGTTTATTTGACTAACCAGTATATTCACAGCAATCGCTTCCAAATATCTCTGCAGTAAAGATGTGTTAATTACAAAACAGACAAGGTCTTCTATTATATTAAATCTTCTAACAAGAAGACAGCGGGAATCACACATTTAAATAGCATCATCAACCCTTATTTTAGCGTGGTGTTTTGATCCACGAGTTACATGTAGACCAAAGGTGCTATTAAAGACCGAGCATATAAAATAGGCAGCGTTACACCCACAAAACGCATTCAACAAGCAAACAGACCTTTAACATAATTTTAACAAGACTACAAAATTATAAACTCTCATATTCTGCCGATTCATGAGGCGTTAACAGGAGGGTTTTCCAAAGCTAGCCTGATTTGCTAATGGCTTTATTATAATTTCTCTCCTACAACTGTGACCTCATAAGTCTGGAGGCACATGATGAACTGAAAAAAATTGGACGACTTTTTATATTTTTTTAATTATCATAATAGCGTGATCGCAATCGTAGAAAGCTGAAAGATTCCTAGTGATGGCGAATATTATTCTTACAAGGGTGTTAGGTTGTCAATGTTAGAGGAGCAGCTGTAAATTTCAGTGAATATGCGTTTTGAGCTGCTATTGTATATTTAGCTTTTTTTTTTTTTTTTTTTTTTTTTTTTTTTTTTTTTTTTTTGGATTTGCATATCATATTTGAATTTTATATGAACTTGTAAATGCTCCCCCTCATTTATCTACTTATCATTTGTCCACTTATAAGGCATTGTGACTAGCATACTAGTTTAATGAGGCTGGATTTACACCACTTGCGTTTAGTTTAGCATGCGCTGATGCATATTAAATGCACTTTAGTTGACTTGCACTGATATACAATTATTTTTAATGTGTTGCCTAATGTGCATTTTTTTATTGGGTTTACCTTAATTCATGCTGTAGTGTGCAGTGGCAAGTTGTAGTCCATTGCACTGCATTTAAATGCAGCATATTCTGTTTTCACCCAATGCACATCAATGCAGCACATTGGTATTAAAAGCTAAGTTTACTTTTCTTAAAAAAAATAATAATTGCACATCTTTTTGCAGATTAAAAAAATGTGCATTATTTTTTATCAGGACCCTGCAGAGCATTGCGCCTGGGATCAATGGATTGAGGGTGCAGTGTCAGGCTCCTGCACACACTGCCTAAAGCTCTCTGCCTGTACCTCTGTACGAGTGGACAGTTCATGAGCTATAGGCAGTGTAATTGAACTAGGAGTGTGCTGAACAGTGCCCCCTGAAGTTCATTAATACTACAAGTCTACCTGCCGCTGTGGCAGACTGGACTTGTAGTTTATTCTTTCAGATTACTGTGAATGAATAACATGGCTGTGTGGGTGGAGCCTTGCTGATTATAAAATGTGACGGCGGCTGCAGGGAGAAGTACCCCTGGCCGCTGTCAGTGGGAAAAGGGGGAGCATGCTGCATAGTAACATGTTACATGTTACACCCTAAATATGGGTGAAACATGTAAAGGTGAACTTAGACTTTAACTGGGCCTATTAAAAACTATGGATTATTGGCATAGAATTGGTGTGAATGGGCCCTGACTGTGGATGTAAACTGAAATAGCCTTAATAATAATCCGTTTTGTTTTTAATTTTTTGGGGTTTTTATTTTTTTTTTGTTTTTAAAATTTTTTAAATATATAATTTGTATTACAAAAAAACAATTTAAAAGAAATAAAAACAATAACAATGCAGCTGCAACAGAGATTTTACCAGTTTTTATTTTATTAGCAGAGGCTTTTTTTCTATTTTTTTAAATTTTTTTTAAAATTTTATTTATTTTTTCATTTTACTGCATCTTGTGCAGCAGTGTCTTTGCTTCTGCCCCTCTCCCTGCGCTCTCTAGGCTCAGACCACAGCGCTATAGTGATGACCTCATCCAGCCGTCTGACACATTCCCCTAGCGACTGTCAATCGGTCAAGCGTTGAGTATGGCCTCACATATCATTCAATTTTAAATACAATAAAGAAGTACCATCATCCAAATTAACATATCAAATTGGGGAGGGTGGAAATGTGAGGGCAGTTGCCAAGGCTGACCAATGCACATGAGCACCCGAAGAAATTGAATGGACTTTCTCGGTACTGCTATAATAACAAGGTTAATTTGATAAAAATACAAATTTTATTCAATTACAATTTACAGACCATGTTTAAAAAAAGCAGCGTCTCTCCATGCGGGGCTGATGTACGAGCGGAAGGTTTCTCAGTCAGCTCCTCCATTGAAGGGACATGTAGACTGACCAGTCACCTTGTCCGTAGTATCTCAGTGTCTCCTGCCTAATCGGATAGCCACCCAGGACGGTGCCCCTTTGTATCCAAGCCCTTCCGCCTCTCATAACATCCAGCCCCAGCAATCTCTTCTACTAACATATCTTAGTATGAGATGGTCCTTTGCACTCCCCCTTGTCTGCCAAGGGGGAAATTTACGGGATTCTGTCGTTAGCCGTGTTTTGGTCCATCCGGACCTTCTATCCTCCTGAAGAAGCTGTTACACCGCGAAACCGGTATAGGAATATCTATACCCCACCTTAACAGAAACTATACCAGGGAAGCCTGTTATTAGTTAGTTTTTTTGTGGTGTATACTATATTTTGTTTTGTATATACTCCCCCTTTTTTTTAAACATTGTCTGTATATTGTTATAGAATAAAATTTGTATTTTATCAAATTAACCTTGTTATTATATCAGTACCGAGAAAGTCCATTCAATTTCTTTGTGCATTGGTCAGCCTTGGCAACTGCCCTCACATTTCCACCCTCCCCAATTTTATATGTACACATCGGTCATCTTTTCACCAGCCTGCCCACCTAGCACTGTTCACCAACAGCGCTGCAAAGGCCTTTCCTTTAAATAGGCCCCACCCACTGAAGTGAGACACAGCAGTGAATTCTATAAACTGCAGTTTTGTAACTCGCTCTAGGCCCTTCCACACAGCAAGTGGAAGGGATGGATAACCCTGCCCCTCACACCCTTTGGTCTCAGGCAGAGGCAGCACTGATGGAGAGTGTAAGCATAATAAATTGCAAAAACAATTGTATTTATGAAAATGTGCATGTTAATTCTACTGCAGTATGCTGTACTGATGCATGTATAAAATGCCATGGAGGCCTTAATTGTAATGCAATACATGAGTGATCCCCAGAGTACTCTGGGTTAGTTAAAAAGACAACAGTGGCTTCCTTTCTTGAGGCGCCACTTCTGTGTGTAAATTTCAGTTATTCAGAAGTGTATGCAGGCTTTTTGCTTCACAGAAGCACTAGAAGTTATTAGGAAGTGGACTTGATTATCCATTGTTCAGATCTGCATCTTCTGGCCTTGTCTGCCATCCACTTCCCAGGCATGAAAAGTTGGCCAGTGTACTTTCTCAGACTTCAGCATCTTGTTCAGAGGGAATGGGCTGTCTATCTGGAAGGTCTTCTTTGCCACCGGTGGGGGACACTGAACGAGGCTCATCTTGCACCCTGAACAAACTGGTCAGGTTGGTCGCAATATCTGGGGATTCTCAGGCCTTTACAGTGGACACTCTAGTGACTCTGTGGGACCAGTTCCATCTAATACACCTCCATTTCCTCTCTAGCTTCTCCCTCATTCCTGTAGGACTGAGGTGAAGAGCATCCCAGTGATTCCCATTGCACCGAACTGGCCCCCAAAGGTCAGACTCCTGGCAGATTCTCTGTGGGCCCTTCTGGATTGAACAAACCTTCTATCCCAAGGACTGGTCCTACACATGCAGAGAGAGAGAGATACTTATGCCTCGTTTCCGCCGAGCGGATAGGTTCGGGACGGTACAGTTTGGAAGGCCAGGAATGGTCCGGCCTATTCAGGTGAGCGTTTCCACTGCAAGTCAGACCGACAGGGGCCATACGTGGGTTTAGAAAAAATGCCTAGCATGGCGTCACACGTCCGCTAATCAGTGGAATGTATCGTAGCCCTAACCGAACCGTACCATTTCCTATGGCCCCACATCTGAAGCAGGACCCAGAATGGTGTGGTTCAGTTCAGTTGTATGGGCCTCTTTCATAATGGAAACACTCAAAATAGAGTACCGTACCGAACCGATCCGCTCAGTGGAAACAAGGCATTACTGTTGCATATTGGTGGGTAAAACACTGCTAGAAGGATGGTAATCATGTAACTTGCAAATATTTCTGTCACAGTATAGATAGTTTATCTTTTTTTTTTTTTTTTTTTTTTTTTAACTACCTTATTAACCCTTTTTATTTATTTAAAAAAAAAAAGAACATAAAAGGCATCCTTGAACATGACTGTTAAGCACCCGCTGGGGTGTTTTTTTTGCATCTTGCTGTGGTGTAATTAACACCTATTTTGCCCACAAAATGTTAAAGCGCTAGATATCAGTAAATCTATTTATTTATTTTTGGCATATAATACTGTAGGAAAATATATAAATGTCATCACCCACATGCAATAAAATAAAACCACCCTATGATACAAAGTTTGCAATACAAATGTAAATTTGGATACACATATTAATAAAAATAAATATATTACAGTCAGGTCCATAAATATTGGGACATCGACACAATTCTAATATTTTTCGCTCTATACACCACCACAATGGATTTGAAATGAAGCAAACAAGATGTGCTTTAACTGCAGACTTTCAGCTTTAATTTGAGGGTATTAACATCCAAATCAGGTGAATGGTGTAGGAATTACAAGAGTTTGTATATGTGCCTCCCACTTTTTAAGGGACCAAAAGTAATGGGACAATTGGCTGCTCAGCTGTTCCATGGCCAGGTGTGTGTTATTCCCTCATTATCCCATTTACAAGGAGCAGATAAAAGGTCCAGAGTTCATTTCAAGTGTGCTATTTGCATTTGGAATCTGTTGCTGTTAACTCTCAATATGAGATCCAAAGAGCTGCCACAATCAGTGAAAAAAGACAGAGATAGCAAAAACATTAGGTGTGGCCAAATCAACTGTTTGGAACATCCTTAGAAAGAAAGAACGCATCGGTGAGCTCAGCAATACCAAAAGACCCGGAAGACCACGGAAAAAACAACTGTGGTGGATGACCGAAGAATTCTTTCCCTGGTGAAGAAAACACCCTTCACAACATTTGGCCAGATCAAGAACACTCTCCAGGAGGTAGGTGTATGTGTGTCAAAGTCAACAATCAAGAGAAGACTTCACCAGAGTGAATACAGAGGGTTCACCACAAGATGTAAACCATTGGTGAGCCTCAAAAACAGGAAGGCCTGATTAGAGTTTGCCAAACAACATCTAGAAAGCCTTCACAGCTCTGGAACAACATCCTATGGACAGATGAGACCAAGATCAGCTTGTACCAGAGTGATGGGAAGAGAAGAGTATGGAGAAGGAAAGGAACTGCTCATGATCCAAAGCATACCACCTAATCAGTGAAGCATGGTGGTGATAGTGTCATGGCGTGGGCATGTATGGCTGCCAATGGAACTCGTTCTCTTGTATTTGATGATGTGACTGCTGACAAAAGCAGCAGGATGAATTCTGAAGTGTTTCGGGCAATATTATCTGCTCATATTCAGCAAAATGCTTCAGAACTCATTGGACGGCGCTTCACAGTGCAGATGGACAATGACCCGAAGCATACTGCAAAGCAACCAAAGAGTTTTGACCCCAATCCGATTGAACATGCATTTCATTTGCTGAAGACAAAACTGAAGGGAAAATGCCCCAAGAACAAGCAGGAACTGAAGACAGTTGCAGTAGAGGCCTAGCAGAGCATCACCAGGGATGAAACCCAGCGTCTGGTGATGTCTATGCGTTCCAGACTTCAGGCTGTAATTGACTGCAAAGGATTTGCAACCAAGTATTAAAAAGTGAAAGTTTGGATGATTGTTAATCTGTCCCATTACTTTTGGTCCCTTAAAAAGTGGGAGGCACATATACAAACTGTTGTAATTCCTACAACTTTCACCTGATTTGCATGTAAATACCCTCAAATTAAAGCTGAAAGTCTGCAGTTAAAGCACATCTTGTTCGTTTCATTGCAAATTCATTGTGGTGGTGTATAGAGCCAAAAAGATTAGAATTGTGTTGATGTCCCAATATTTATGGACCTGACTGTATATATATTTTTGGTTTGTGTATATGTATTTACACACACTGACACTTTGTTTTGTTGTAGCTTCTAATTTTACATCCCAGGTTGTTTAGTATACTGGCTTCGTTAAGGCTGTTGCTATAGTAATGCCAGCTGATTCTCTTGTTTTATGCTTACTTAAAGAATGGCCATATTTACTTGAACTACTAAAAAAATGCTGTTTATGAAAACAATCTGATTGTAGAAATGTAAATTCATGCACATTTTACATATGGAAAATATTGCAGATATAGTTGAATAACCCATCTAGACCTATGTTTACGTAGTTTCCTATTTCCATTGTTGTTCTGTTAAATTCTATATTTTTAATTTTCTTTCTATGAAAGAAAATCCTATTCCAATGTCCGAGTTTTCAATGCCGTGCGTATAAATTGGGTGGGGTGTATGTGTGTGTGTGTGTGTGTGTGTGTGTGTGTGTGTGTGTGTGTGTATGTGTGTGTGTATATATATATATATATATATATATATATATATATATATATATATATATATATATATATATATATATTACATTTTTCTGAATGTTTTATTATCTTTTCAGTGTGACAACACTGAGGAAATAACACTTTGCTACAATGTATAGTAGTGAGTGTACAGCTTGTATAACAGCTGTCCCCTCAGCACAGCCATTAATGTTTAAATCGCTGGCAACAAAAGTGAGTACACCCCTAAGTGAAAATGTCCAAATTGGGCCAATTAGCCATTTTCCCTCCTCTGTGTCATGTGACTTGTTAGTGTTACAGGGTCTTAAGTGTGAATGGGGAGTAGGTGTGTTAAATTTGGTGTTATCGCTCTCACTCATACTGGTCACTGGAAGTTCAACATGGCACCTCATGGCAAAGAACTCTCTGAGGATCTGAAAAAAAAAGAGTTGTTGCTCTACATAAAGATGGCCTAGGCTATAGGTAGATTGTCAAGACCCTGAAACTGAGCTGCAGCACAGTGGCCAAGACCATACAGCAGTTTGCCAGGACAGGTTCCACCCAGAACAGGCCTAGCCATGGTCGTCCAAAGAAGTTGAGTGCACCTGCTCAGCGCCATATCCAAAGGTTGTCTTTGGAAAATAGACGTATGAGTGCTGCCAGTATTGCTGCAGAGGTTGAAGGGTTGGGGGGTCAGCCTGTCAGTGCTCAGACCATACGCCGCACACTGCATCAAATTGATGTCAGCATGGCTGTCATCCCAGAAGGAAGCCTCTTTTAACCACTTACCAACCCGGCCAATTTTGACACTTTGCTCCTACATGTAAAAATCATTATTTTTTTGCTAGAAAATTACATAGAACCCCCAAACATATTATATATGTTTTTTTAGCAGAGACCCTAGAGAATACAATGGCGGTCATTGCAACTTTTTATCTCGCACGGTATTTGCGCAGCAATTTTTCAAACACTTTTTTTTGGAAAAAAAACAGTTTCATGCTTTAAAAAAAAAACAAAACAGTAAAGTTAGCCCAATTTTTTTACATAATGTGAAAGATGAAGTTGCGCCGAGTAAATAGAAACCTAACATGTCACGCTTCAAAACTGCGCATGCTTGTGGAATGGCGCCAAACTTCGGTACTTAAAAATCCCCATAGGCGATGCTTTAAAATTTTTTACTGCTTACATGTTTTGAGTTACAGAGGAGGTCTAGGGCTAGATTTATTGCTCTCACTCTAACGTTCGCGGCGACACCTCACATCTGTGGTTTCAACACTGTTTTCATATGTGGGCGGGACTTACGTATGCGTTCGCTTCTGCGTGCAAGCACACGGGGACAGGAGCACTTTAAAAACATTTTTTTTTTTTTAATTGTTAATTTTCTTTAAAAATTTTAATTTGACACTTTAAAAAAAAATTTGATCACTTTTATTCCTATTACAAGGAATGTAAACATCCCTTGTAATAGGAATATGGCATGACAGGTCCTCTTTACAGTGAGATATGGGGTCAATAAGACCCCACATCTCACCACTAGGCTGGGAAGCCTGAAATAAAAAAAATAAAAATAAAATGATCACCGCTTCCCAGCCGAAGCGGCGCCATTTTCTTGAATGCAGAGGCCGGGCGTGACGTCATAACATCGCGCCCGTCCTCCGAACGATCATAGAGACTCCGGCGACCATCTGGTCCGCCGGAAATCTCTATGATCGACATCCGGGGCCGGCGGATCCGCTCTCCGACTCCCCGATCGCTGAGGTGAGTCGGAGGAAGCACCGGAGGGCGGCGGGAGGGGGGGGGGGACACGTCCCCTCCCGCTGCCCGTAAGAACGATCAAGCGGCTGACCCGCCGATATGATCGTTCTTATGGTGTAGGGAATCGCCGGCTGAAAACGGCAATATCTGAATGATGTCTCTAGTTGCAGGCATCATTCAGATATACCCCCACAAACCCAGGATGTCCATGGACGTCCTATGGTCAGCAAGTGGTTAAAGATGATGCCCAAGAAAGTCTGTAGTTTGCTGAAGACAAGCAGACTAAGGACTTGGATTACTGAAACCTGTGGTCTGATGAGACCAAGGTAAACTTATTTGGATCAGATGGTTTTAAGTGTGTGTGGCGGCAACCAGGTGAGAAGTACAAAGACAAGTGTGTCTTGCCTACAGTCAAGCATGGTGGTGGGAGTGTCATGGTCTGGGGCTGTATGAGTGCTTTTGGATAGCATTTGGATAGCTACAGTTCATTGAGGGAACCAGGAATGCCATCATGTACTGTGACATACTGCAGCAGAGCATGATCCCCTCCCTTCGGAGACTGGGCCGCAGGGCAGTATTCCAACATAATAACGACCAGACACACCTCCAAGACGACCACTGCCTTACTAAAGAAGCTGAGGGTAAAGGTGATGGACTGGCCAAGCATGTCTTAAGACCTAAACCCTATTGGGCATCTTATGGGCATCCTCAAACGGAAGGTGGAGGAGCGCAAGGTCTCTAACATCCACCAGCTCCATGATGTCGTCATTGAGGAGTGGAAGAGGACTCCAGTGGTAACCTGTGAAGCTCTGGTGAACTCCATGCCCAAGAAGGTTAAGGCAGCGCTGGAAAATAATGGTGGCTATACAAAATATTGACACTTTGGGCGCAATTTGGACATTTTCACATAGGGGGCGTACTCGCTTTTGTCGCCAGCGGTATATATTTTATACATACATACACTAGAGCAAGTGCGAATACTGATGCTTTTGGTTAGGTACTCACCAATACTTTGTACCGTTACTTTGGGGTGCGCTTTGCGTCCATATAAGGTGAACGGGCGCAAATTGCACTACAACGAATTACATGCGTTTTGAACAGTAATGCAGTGCGATTCCTGTCTAAATCATATGCGGTTTCTCGCATCACTTCTATGTGAATCCATGTTTGTCAGTGATTTTGAGCCTGAGCTCCCACAGGTTTAATTTGTCACAGATTTTTAATTTGGCCACAACCACATCCATCTGGAAATACAGATTGATATCTAGGTAGAATTCTAATTTATTCATACATATATTCCCATATAATTTACAACTCCCAACCTAACTCCTACCACTCACATCCTCAACCATTCCACACTTCACAGCACCACCCCGATCCATCTGCATCACCCACCCATATAATCATCCTTCACTTATCCCACATTCATCCAATAACAATCCTACCACCCTATCCTATACAATCCCCAAACTCACCCCATAACACCAAAAAACCCTGACATTACCTCTAAAGCCTACCCTAGCCCCCATGCACAATCTCCATCCATATCATCCATGACGTATATAAACTCCCTAAGCCCGTGTCAAACAGTCACCCCGCCTCCATCCATTAACAAAACTATCCTATACAGTTACCCCACCTTTATACCAGTCAGATTCCCATAACCATATAGCCAACATTCTCCCCATGTAACATCCAACCACAAACCCTCCAGACCATTTCCTCAGCACCACCACAACCTCTGCACCCCTGCTGAAAACCCCCATCTACGGCAACTCACCAACTACTCCTCAAAACCAAGATCCAAAATCCACTCTCCAAATAGTAGGCCAAACACCAAACATTGTCCCATGCAGCACAGGAAACCACAATATATCCACTTCCTCTAAGCCTGTATCCCACCTCCCTTCAAGAGGTATCACATAACACGCGGCACCATCCACAACCCCATACCAATTGCAAGACAGTATCCAGCTGTAAAATTTAGATGCAATATTTATCTCCTTCAGGTCCTGCTATTCCTCACACAGCTGATTCTATTTGAAGCCCCAACCAGGCGCCAATGCCAGCAATTACATCGGCATGCAATGTCATCTTGGTCCAGACCCTAGTAGCCTCGCACACACCTTTGTGAGGATGAAGCCTGGAGAGGCCCAGGCAGAAGCTTGTCCAAACCCACCCACCCAGTCCTCAATCAATCCCCCAAACAGGAGCAAGCAGAACGAGGCGAGGCGCAACCCAAGTTAAAATCAATGCCCACCTCTCCATGCGAAAGTCAATACCCTCACCCAAACACACATCTAAGAATGTGTATGAACCGAGGGAGCCTGGCAACAGAAAAATGTATTATATTTCTCATTTTCTATGAGAAATAGAAAAAATAAAATGAGTCCAGAAGTTTAGAATAATATTAGAACAAAGCAAAAAAAAAAAAAAAAGGAAGAACGGAGAATACGTACAAAATATAAAATTGGTTCTACAGTACAAATGTGATTCAATTTATGATGGCAATGTAGAGTGCTGCTATGCAGGATGATGACTAAAAAATGTTAATGCGGCAAGTTTAAAGCTATTGAATGATGTGAATTATATACCATAGGTGTTATGTAGTTCTTAAAGGATAAGTTCACCTTGCAGGTGAAAAAAATGTGCATTAATTTATTTATTTTTAAACTGCAGCCTGTAAAGCATTGCACCTGCAATCAGCAGATTGTGGGAGCAATGCCAGGACACTGCAGACTTATACCTGTCTGCCCATTCCTTCCATACAGGCATACAGTTACCGACCTGCAGGAAGAATCCATAAACTATGAGAGCGCTCACCAGCACCCTCGCAGTTTATTGGCTAACAATACATGTAGTTCATTAATTCACAGGAAACTGTGAATAAATGACGTGGCTGTGCAGGGCTCCACTATTTTTCAAAAAGTGGCAGCGGGTGCGGGAAGAAGATCCCCCACCCAGTGTCACGGAGTGGGAAGTGTGGGAGGTGGGTGTATTGAAGTATGTTACACCGTAAATATGGGTGTAACATGATCTTAAAGGTGAACTTATCCTTAAATCTCTAAGAGCTTAGTTGTCATTTCTTCTACGGAAATGGTTTATACCTGAACATTTTTTTTTTTTTTTTAGTCTGTTTTAATGTAGCCTTATGTTTTCTATCCATATAGTCTCAGGTGAAGTACCTGTTTATCCCAATTTCATTTTCATTATCACAGTAGATAGTGAATTTTGCGTTGAGGTTTTTTACCACTCGCATGTGATCACAGCATGAACAATCACATGCGAGTGGGTGGGATTAGCTGCGAGAGCCAGCAACCTCCCATTGCTTTCAATCGTGCTGCCTACTCGCAGCTAATCGCAGGAAACCCCCTTGGTGTACTCGCATGTAATCGCTGGCAGGGTGCATTTGCAGGTGTGGATTCTCCCTTAGTAAAGCTGTGCCCATTTCAGGCAACTGACAAGTATCTACAGTAATTTGCTCATCTTTCTGTCGCTCTTTCTGTTACTCCTCCCTCTGTCTCCCTCTTCCTCTCCCCCCCCTCCCTCTTCCTCTCCCCCCCCCCCTCTTCCTCTCCCTCCCCCTTATTCTCTCTTCCCCCTCTTATTCTCTACTCTCCCCCTTATTCTCCCCCCCCCCTCTTATCCCCCCCCCCCCCCCCGCGCATCCTTCTTCTTTGCACATGAACTGATTGCTTGTGCTACTTCTTTCTGTCACACTCCAGCTCTGTACAGGGACTGCAAGAGACTGATGAAAGGTCAAGAGCAGGTACTTAAACTGCATTTAAAAAATACATGTAATGATTACAGAGCTGCATTCATTTGTGTCTTTTAGAATCTGCTTAGAGTTCAGCTTTATATGCATCCAGTTGCTCTTTTACCATGTTGGTATATCACTCAAAGAAGTGGAGACTTTAATTGGTACTCACTGAATGGACATTCCTCCCTATATGAATATCGTTAGAATACAAGGTCACTGAGCTAAAATACAAATCTTTTCAGCTAGCAGTGACATTACAATAAGAGAGGGTCAGCATCACTTGAACATTCATTGTGCTGTTCGTTGCATTGTTTAGCTTTTCCTGAGCCATTTCAGGCTGAAGTGAGGCTAATGCCGCGTACACACGGCCGGACTTCCCGACAAAAAAAGTCCGATGGGAGCTTTCTCTGTCGGCATTTTCGACGGACTTAGATATAGAACATGTTCTAAATCTCTCCGTCGGAAATGCCGACGGAGTTTAGACTGTTAGCAAGTCCGGCCGTGTGTACGCGGCATAACTGTTGTGTACAGAGCTGTAGGAAGACACATGTACCCCCAAAGCTATACTTCAACAATCATATTTCACCTAAATCTGACCGAGCAGCAACAATGAAGGTTCCTCAAACATAGACACAGAAATAATGGTTTCTTAGACCCAAGTGGCCCCCGATACCTTGGACAGACAACTATATTGAACAGAATTATTCAGTGCCCCTCAGCACTCAGTTTCATGTTTTACAGTGCTGCATTAAGGTTAATGTAAATCAATACACAGAAATTTCATATAAATGTAAGCATTGTTTCAAAAGTTGTTTTTCAATCGCCTTAACTCTACGTCTTATAGTAAAATAATATGGGTCATCTTCCTTGTTTAAGTACTTCCTGTTATGGAATGACTGTTCTGGTCATGTCTTTCAGTTACCCTCCTGCTCCTTTTCACATGTGTTTCCAGCAGAGACTTTAAGTGGCAGTACCTTTTGCTCCTTGCACAAGAATTCTCCACTGTTGTCACCATTGGGAAGCCTGCCTTGAGCAATGATGTGCAGCAGTTGCTAAAGTGCGGCAGTGGCTGCAAAGAGGAAACAGGAAATCATTTGCACTGATATGCCTAAACGGTGAAAGCAATATTTTATAGGTGAAACAAACATGGCAGTTGTTTGACACACAGTGCTTCAGAAAGTCTTGTTAGGATTTACATCCACAGTCTATTCAACAAGAATAATTGTGAGGAGTTTCACATAAAGTAACCGGTATGTACCCTCACAGTGCTGTTCTCCGCTTAAAAATTATAGTTATTAAAAACAAATCCCTAGTGAAATCAGCTTAAGTATGCATTAGAACCTTGTACAGGTTATTTTGTAAGCACTACACTGTGAAAAATGATGCCTAATAACGTCAGCAGATATGCAGTTGGCTAAATGATATATACCAGAGTGTGGTTGTAAATTACATTCATTCAGAATAGCGATCAGTCACTAGAGGTGTACTACAAGACTCTGTACTAGGTCTTGTTCTATTTGAAGTGATTGTAAACCCCCACCTCTTTTAAAACAACCCATTCAGTTTAAAATAGAAATAGATCTTTAGGGAGACCTCATTTAGAATACTGTGTCCAGTTCTGGAGACCTCACTTACAAAAAGATATTGATAACATAGAACAATTCCAAAGACTGGTAACAAAAATGGTGACTGGTCTGTGGGATAAAACATATCAAGGAGAGATGTCAGGAACCTAATATGTACAGTTGGAGGAAAGGAGGGAAATGGGAGACTTGACTGAAACCGTTAAATGCGTCAAAGGGGGTGATTAAGGTTCAGGAGGGCAGTATTTTCAATATAAACCTAAGATCAAGAACATGGGAACATGACTTCCCATGTTCTTGACTTGATGCTTGGAATAGACTCAGAGAAGAGGTAGCGAGTCAGTCAACAGTAAGTAGAAACATGTTTGGGACAAACCTAGATCTATATTCAGACAAAAATGGACAGCAAACCAAAAAATGGGGCAGACTCAATGGATCACTTGGTCTTTTTTCTGCTGTTACTCTTCTATGTATATACTGTACATACGAACCGTAAATAGTGTGGGTGCATTTCGTAGACAGGTCTGCTTTATCTAGACCAGGGATCCTCAAACTACGGCCCTCCAGCTGTTGCGAAACTACACATCCCACGAGGCATTGCCTGCATTTGACAGCAGAGGCTTGTTCGTTTTATTACTTTTTAACCGCGCCTCTTGCCAGAACAAAATTCAAGTGAATGTTAACCTACAATATGTATTTTTTTAAAATAAACATGTTATACTTACCTGCTTTGTGCAATAGGTTTGCACAACACAGCCCTGATCCTCCTCTTCTCGGGTTCCTCGCCGAACCTTTTCTGGCGCCTCCTCCCTGCTGAGTGCCCCAAAGCAAGCCACTTGCTATGGGGGCACTCTTGCGTGCTTGTTCCTAAGCCCTGATCCAAAGACACAATGGCTTGTGTCAATGGCTGCTGCTTCTGCCTCTCAGCCAATGAGGAGAGAGAGAGACACTGCTCTTGTGCACATTGGTGGATTGAAATTGGACTCGGGTAAGTATAGGGGGGGGGGGGGGAGGTGGGGCAAAGAACAAAGTCTTTTACCTTAATGCACAGAAAGTAAAAAGGTAAAAAAACTTCTTGTTTATATCCACTTTACGTGTTGAATAGAAAGTTGTATGGACACAGAAGGTTTATACTGAATGTTATTCTATATCAAGATCGTTTGTGCACAAGCCAAGTCCTTATTGATGATTGTGTGATGTGTTATCAATCAATTAATCATGTATTGATGTATTATTATGAGGCATGGCATTTAAGGTGACACAGCTTTGTTTGTTTCTCAGCAAAAAAGAAGATTTTGAATGTATATTCTAATAGAAATGAGCGTGCTGTCCTTATTCTGCCTCTCTAATCGAAATGTCCAGATGTTTACATGAAGCGACAATTGTTTGTTTCTTCCCCCGTACTATTTCTGAACAGAAGTAAAGCACTGTGTCAGAGATTGTGACATATGGGACTAATATCATGAGCACTGTCTAAATTTAAATTGTGCACCCGAGCACTGATGTTGTGCAGTCTGTTAAGTTTCTCCATGTTTTTGTAGTTTGATCTTAAAGCTTAGTGAACGCAGTACCACGCACTGTAGAAAAAAAAAAAGTTAAAAAAAGTACATATTATTTAAGTAAAAAAGTATACATTTTAATGTTAAATTATGGAAAAAGTTTAAGACTGTGATCGTTAAAGGGGATGACCTGATAACCCGTGAAAAGACTAAATAAAAGCAATATTTTTATTGGCAAAATGTTATATTTTTAGGGGATAGGGGCATTCTGTTGCATGTATTCTCCAGCAAAGGTGGACATACACATATTTATACTTTTTTTTTCCTTTAATTAAACTGGACCATTGATTGGGATTATTACATATTGCTTTCCCAATTATGGAGCACACCTATTAACATGTAAACATTTTATTAATATCAGCCATTTAGAAATTGTTAGTTGTCAGGTACGGGAGGGTCTGTCCATTTAGAACTGCCATATTCTGCAATTGTGCGAGTTCTTTGTATCTGGGTGAGATCATGGAGTGAGGTCTCTGCACTTAGGTAACCCGGTTGGCCTGCTCACTGTTGCTATTACAATGGCCTCTTCTATTTTATGCTGTATAAAATTCTGTAGAACATAAAACGCCACAATAGGGAGGGAGGTGGGCGGGATGGCAACATACAGTATCTCACAAAAGTGAGTACACCCCTCACATTTTTGTAAATATTTTATTATCTCTTCATGTGACAACACTGAAGACATGACACTTTGCTACAATGTAAAGTAGTGAATGTACAGCTTGTATAACAGTGTAAATTTGCTGTACCCTCAAAATAACTCAACACACAGCCATTAATGTCTAAACCGCTGGCAACAAAAGTGAGTACACCCCTAAGTGAAAATGTCCAAATTGGGCCCAATTAGGCATTTTCCCTCCCCAGTGTCATGTGACTCGTTACTGTTACAAGGACTCACGTGTGAATGGGGAGCAGGTGTGTTAAATTTGGTGTTATAGCTCTCACTCTCTCATACTGGTAACTGGAAGTTCAACATGGCACCTCATGGCAAAGAACTCTCTGAGGATCCTAACAAAAGAATTCTTGCTCTACATAAAGATGGCCTAGGCTATAAGATTGCCAAGACCCTAAAACTGAGCTGCAGCACAGTGATCCAGACCATACAGCGGTTTAACAGGACAGGTTCCACTCAGAACAGGCCTCGCCATGGTTGACCAAAGAAGTTGAGTGCACGTGCGCATCGTCCTATCCAGAGGTTGTCTTTAGGAAATGGATGTATCAGTGCTGCCAGCATTGCTGCAAAGGTTGAAGGGGTGGGGGTGGGGGGGGGGGGGGGTCAGCCTGTCAGTGCTCAGACCACACGCCGCACACTGCATCAAATTGGTCTGCATGGCTGTCGTCCCAGAAGGAATCCTCTTCCAAAGATGATGTACAAGAAAGCCCACAAACAGTTTGCTGAAGACAAGCAGACTAAGGACATGGATTACTGGAACCATGTCCTCTGGTCTGATGAGACCAAGATAAACTTATTTGGTTCAGATGGTGTCAAGTGTGTGTGTGTGTGTGTGTGGCTGCAATCAGGTGATGAGTACAAAGACAAGTGTGTCTTGCCTACAGTCAAGCATGGTGGTGGGAGTATCATGGTCTGGGGCTGTATGAGTGCTGCCAGGACTGGGGAGCTACAGTTCATTGAGGGAACAATGAATGCCAACATGTACAAGCAGAGCATAATCCCCTCCTTTCGGAGACTGGGGCAGCAGGGCAGTATTCCAATATAACCCCAAACACCTCCAAGACAATCACTGCCTAGCTAAAGAAGCTGAGAGTAAAGGTGATGGACTGGCCAAGCATGTCTCCAGACCTAAACCCTATTGAGCACCTGTGGGGCATCCTGAAACGGAAGGTAGAGGAGCACAAGGTCTCTAACATCCAGCTCCGTGATGTCATAGAGGAGTGGAAGAGGACTCCAGTGGCAACCTGTGAAGCTTTGGTGAACTCCATGCCCAATAGGGTTAAGGCAGTGCTGGAAAATTAATGCTGGCCAAAATCTTGACGCTTTGGGCCCAATTTGGACATTTTCACTTAGGGGTTTACTCACTTTTGTTGCCAGTGGTTTGGACATTAATGGCTGTGTTGAGTTATTTTGAGGGGACAGCAAATTTACACTGTTATACAAGCTGTACACTCACTACTTTACATTGTAGCAAAGTGTCATTTCTTCAGTGTTGTCACATAAAATGATATAATAAAATATTTACAAAATTTGAGGTGTGTACTCACTTTTGTGAGATACTGTAAGTAAGAAGTCTGTGCCACGTTGAACTCGCCATCTTACCGGTTATTGTGTAGTGTTGCATGAGCAATGGGGTGCATTTTAAGGCATTGGCAGTTTGGAGCATGCACTGAAATGTGGACAGAACTTACTGTTACACTTGGTGACACGAAGATATTCACCATCCTAAATGTGCACCTGGCCTCTGAATCCAATTGTAGCTCTAACAAAGGGCAAGCTACAGTAGTGCTGTGCAGGTCATACTGTCAGGCCACTCCACTTGATGTTTAGAAGCACATATTATTCCTATCTGAAAAATGTATTATTGAGGACAGAAGAGTTGGCGGGCATCACAATCAGAGGTAACCTCTGCATGGAGATAATTTTTTCTTATCTTTTATTACTGCAACTTTGAGATGGCTCAGATAATTATTTTATTTTTTTCTCTACAATTTATAATGGGGGATTCTGCCTGAACTTTTTTGTACAGGCTTCCCCCACCTCAATATTTTCCAAAGGATGTAGCAAACAAATATCCAAACCTTCAGATCAGGGTTCATGTATCACTCCACACATTTTCAGAGTCCCGTATTAGTCATTTGTGATTTTATAATGTGTTTATTCTAATCCTGTCTTTATATATTGCATGCAATACGGTTGTTTTCTTCTATGTTATTTTCAGAAAGCTTTAATGCGTTCATTATCCATGTTGCATTCCATATCTGATATTTACTTCAGAGTCATTAATTTAACATGAACTGTTACCCTGCTGTAGTGGTGTTCTTCCAAGCAAATAAAAACAGGAACTAATCCAAAAGTTGTACATAAGGTTTTCAAATCTGTGGGAGACCAATCAAGCATACAAAGATGACAAGATATTGGAATCCAAAAGCCGAAAAAGCACAGAATGCCTTGGCAAGAGCCAGCCTGATTCTCTGTCTTTATTCACGATTTCAGAGTGATAATCTTTAGATACGTGCCACCATTCTATGCAGCTAAATAAGGCCATTTTCCCCTTCTTTTTCAAGCTGAACTCCCAGAAAGCCTCTTAATGATGTTCAATGCATACAGTATATGTGAACCAAAGAAAATGAATAAGCTACTTGTGCTGACTAGACTCCAACCAGCATTTAAGAGGAGCACATAAGAAGAACAGGGGAGTGGAAGTGAATTTCTCAAATTAGGTCTTGAGATCCTAATGCACATACAGTATCTCACAAAAGTGAGTACACCTCTCACATGTTTGTAAATATTTTATTATATCTTTTTTCATGTGATAACACTGAAAAAATTACACATCGCTACAATGTAAAGCAGTGAGTGTACAGCTTGTATAACAGTGTCAGTGTGCTGTCCCCTCAAAATAACTCAACACACAGCCATTAATATCTAAACCGCACAAAAGTGAGGACACCATGAAGTGAAGATTTCCAAATTGGGCCCAAAGTGTCAATATTTTGTGTGGCCACCATTATTTTCCAGAACTGCCTTAACCCCCTTGGGCATGGAGTTCACCAGAGCTTCACAGGTTGTCTTTGGAGTCCTCCTCCACTCCATGACGACATCATGGAGCTGGTGGATGTTAGAGACCTTGCGCTCCTCCACCTTTCGTTTGAGGATGCCCCACAGATACTCAGTAGGGTTTAGATCTGGAGACATGCTTGGCCAGTGCATCACATTTACCCTCAGCTTCTTTAGCAAGGCAGTGGTTGTCTTGGAGGTGTGTTTGGGATCGTTGGGTCGTTATCATGTTGGAATACTGCCCTGCGGCACAGTCTCCGAAGGGAGGGGATCATGCTCTGCTTCAGCATGTCACAGTACATGTTGGCATTGATGGTTCCCTCAATGAACATAGCTTCCCAGTTCCGGCAGCACTCATGCAGCCCCAGACCATGACACTCCCACCACCATGCTTGATTAGGCAAGACACACTTGTCTTTGTAATCCTCACCTGGTTGCCGCCACAAACGCTTGAGACCATCTGAACCAAATAAGTTTATCTTGGTCTCATCAGACCACAGGGCATGGTTCCAGTAATCCATGTCCTTAGTCTGCTTGTTTTCAGAAAACTGTTTGTGGGCTTTCTTGTGCATCATCTTTAGAAGAGGCTTCCTTCTGGGATGACAGCCATGCAGACCAATTTCATGCATTATGCGGCGTATGGTCTAAGCACTGACAGGCTGACCCCCCACCCCTTCAACCTCTGCAGCAATGCTGGCAGCACTCATATGTCTATTTCCCAAAGACAACCTCTGGATATGACACTGAGCACGTGCACTCAACTTATTTGGCGAGGCCTGTTCTGAGTGGAACCTGTCCCGTTAAACCACTGTATGGTCTTGGCCACCGTGCTGCAGCTCAGTTTCAGGGTCTTGGCAATCTTCTTATAGCCTAGGCCATCTTTCTGTAGAGCAACAATTCTTTTTTTTTTTTTTTTAAGATCCTCAAAGAGTTCTTTGCCATGAGGTGCCACGTTAAACTTCCAGTGACCAGTATGAGAGAGTGAGAGCGATAACACCAAATTTAACACACCTGCTCCCCATTCACACCTGAGTCCTTGTAACACTAACGAGTCACATGACACTGGGAAGGAAAAATGTCTAATTGGGCCCAATTTTCACTTAGGGTTGTACTCAGTTTTGTTGCCAGCGGGTTAGACATTAATGGCTATGTGTTGAGTTACAGCAATTTTACACTGTTATACAAGCTGTACACTCACTACTTTTAATTGTAGCAAAGTGTAATTTCTTCAGTGTTGTCACGTGAAAAGCTATAATAAAATATTTACAAAAATGTGAGGGGTGTACTCACTTTTGTGAGATACTGTATATAAAACAAACATAAGAGGGCACATCCATCTAGGTGTAGCAATTGATTAAAAAGAATAAATGTAAATAAAAATGCACTCACTAGTTAAAAGTGGACCGAAGCTTTCCCTAAACCCATATAGACCTCCATAGGAGCACTGTGAGGCTGTAGAGCTTGCCGGGCAAGCGGCTAGCTGAAGCAGAGTTCTTGGTGGAAGTACATTTGCAGGCTGAAACATAGGCAGCAACAGCTTCCTGGTGTAGCATAGTTCTTATTGTTTGATAAAGGGGCAGTCCCTTTGCCGTGAAACATGTAGCAACACCCCCTCCTCTACCTGTCACCATCACCCAGCTGAGAGAGGTGCTGATTTGGAGCCACAGCCATCTTGCTACACCCGGAAGCCACTGCTGAATTTGTTCCAGCCTGAAGCCTGACAGCTGTACTTCCACCAAGAACTCTGCTTCAGCTAGCCACTTGTCTGCTGAACTCTGCAGCCTCAGTACAGTATATGTGAACTGCTTTGTCTGCCAAAAGTTTACAAATTACATTAGCGGGGGTACCTATAGTGGGGTACGATTGGATAGTGGGCCTGTTATGTGTGCATGAACGTTTGCTCAAATATGCAACTTGGGAAACGTACACTTATTTTCATTGTGTATGGTGCAGTCCTATTTTGCAATGCGTGTTGCTTAACTAAAATAATGTTGCCTTTATGCCCTCATTTCTATAGGGTGCCCCACAGAATGTGCATGCCAAATCTAATAATACAGAAAGAAAATGCAACCAGCTTGCTAAGCATTGAAATGTGCTTGTGCCTTGCGTAAAGGCATATAATGCCGCGTACACACGAGCGGACTTTCTATCCTACTTGGTCCGGCACACTTTCCGACGGACTTTGTCCGCCAGGTGCGCCGGACTTTAAAACGGACGGACTTGCCCACACACGCCGGGACTTTCCGGCGGGCTAAGTCCGCCCGTCTTTCCGACGGACTTTCGCCGGAGTTCCGGCGGACTTTCAGAATGAACGGACTTGCCCACACACGGACAAGTCCGTTCATTTTGAACGTGACTCAGGTGCGACGGGACTAGAAAAGGATGTCAATCTTGCCGCTTTTATCGGCGAGATTGACACCTTGCTAGCCCCGTCGCGGGGCATACCAGGCCCTTAGGTCTGGTATGGATTATAAAGGGGAACCCCGCTACGCCGAAAAAACGGCGTGGGGTCCCCCTAAAATCCATACCAGACCCCGATCCGAGCACGCAGCCTGGCCGGTCAGGAAAGGGGGTGGGGACGAGCGAGCGCCCCCCCCCCCTCCTGAACCGTACCAGGCCGCATGCCCTCAACATGGGGGGTGGGTGCTTTGGGGGAGGGGGGCGCCCTGCGCCCCCCTGCGCCCCCCCCCCAAAGCACCTTGTCCCCATGTTGATGAGGACAAGGGCCTCTTCCCGACAACCCTGGCCGTTGGTTGTCGGGGTCTGCGGGCGGGGGCTTATCGGAATCTGGGAGCCCCCTTTAATAAGGGGGCCCCCAGATCCCGGCCCCCCACCCTATGTAAATGAGTATGGGGTACATGGTACCCCTACCCATTTACCTAGGAAAAAAGTGTAAGTAATAAAACACACTACACAGGTTTTTAAAATATTTTATTAAACAGCTCCGGGGGGGGGATCTTCCTCCGGCTTCGGGGGTCTTCTTCCGGCTTCGGGGGTCCCTCCGCTTCATCTTCTCCCGGCGTCCGGTTGGTTCTTCTCCGCTCTCCGGCCTCTTCTCCCGGTGTCGCAGGTCTTCGGCCGGCCCCTCCGCTCTCTTCATGTAGCTCTATTGCGAGCGGAGGTCCGGACTTCTGGGCTTCTTGGCTTCTTGGCTTCTCTTCTCTTCTCTTCCCCCAGATGTTGACACGACGCTCTCTCCGGCTGGACTGGTCTCTGAGGGCTGCGTTGTGACTTATATAGGCGGAGACCCCGCCCCCATATGATGTCACAGTCCTTGGGCATGCTGGGACTGTGACGTTTTAGGGGGCGTGGTCGACCACGCCCCCTAAAACGTCACAGTCCCAGCATGCCCAGGGACTGTGACATCATATGGGGGCGGGGTCTCCGCCTATATAAGTCACAACGCAGCCCTCAGAGACCAGTCCAGCCGGAGAGAGCGTCGTGTCAACATCTGGGGGAAGAGAAGAGAAGAGAAGCCAAGAAGCCAAGAAGCCCAGAAGTCCGGACCTCCGCTCGCAATAGAGCTACATGAAGAGAGCGGAGGGGCCGGCCGAAGACCTGCGACACCGGGAGAAGAGGCCGGAGAGCGGAGAAGAACCAACCGGACGCCGGGAGAAGATGAAGCGGAGGGACCCCCGAAGCCGGAAGAAGACCCCCGAAGCCGGAGGAAGATCCCCCCCCCGGAGCTGTTTAATAAAATATTTTAAAAACCTGTGTAGTGTGTTTTATTACTTACACTTTTTTCCTAGGTAAATGGGTAGGGGTACCATGTACCCCATACTCATTTACATAGGGTGGGGGGCCGGGATCTGGGGGCCCCCTTATTAAAGGGGGCTCCCAGATTCCGATAAGCCCCCGCCCGCAGACCCCGACAACCAACGGCCAGGGTTGTCGGGAAGAGGCCCTTGTCCTCATCAACATGGGGACAAGGTGCTTTGGGGGGGGGCGCAGGGCGCCCCCCTCCCCCAAAGCACCCACCCCCCATGTTGAGGGCATGCGGCCTGGTACGGTTCAGGAGGGGGGGGGGCGCTCGCTCGTCCCCACCCCCTTTCCTGACCGGCCAGGCTGCGTGCTCGGATCGGGGTCTGGTATGGATTTTAGGGGGACCCCACGCCGTTTTTTCGGCGTAGCGGGGTTCCCCTTTATAATCCATACCAGACCTAAGGGCCTGGTATGCCCCGCGCTCGCCGCAATAGGAAGATTTGTTTTTCCTATTGCAGCGAGCGCGAGATGCAATACCATCCCCTCGTGTCGTATTTGGTCTGTCGGACCAGCCTACACACGAGCGGGCTTTCCGTCGGACCAGCACACACACGAGCGGACTTTCCGCCCGAAACTGAGTCCGACGGAAAGATTTAAAACATGTTTAAAATCTAGGTCCGGCGGGCTTTTGGGAAGAAGTCCGCCGGAAAAGTCCGCCGCCGCCCACACACGGGCGGATTGTCCGGCACACTCTGGTCCGCCGGACCAAGTATGCCGGAAAGTCCGACCGTGTGTACGCGGCATAAGACATGTTATATGCTTTTATATGAAAGAAGTCAGCATATCTGAGTATTTATCATGGGACTCTGTCCTTTTAGTGTAGTGGAAGCTTGGATCCTGGCTAGTTCTTGAACTTTTAACCATAATCCTAAAGTTTGTACATGCACAGTGATAGCCCACACATGGTGTAGGTTTATTCCTATATACTGCAAACTGCTGATAAATTCAAAAGCCATAGAGAAAATACTTTTTTTTTTTTTTTTATACACCACTGCTTAGCTAGGATGTGTTTAGACACTGAAATGTACATTTTATAGCAAAGCATCCTTAACAATAAATTCCATGTATATCAGGAATAAATAATACATTTTGTGAGCATATGATTTGCTTGTTGTCGTGGCATTGATGTGCAATCATGCATGCATCACCGTTGGTAAATCGGGATTGACTGGGTGGAGTTGGGAACATGAGAAATATCTGCAGAGGGATACAAATGCAAAGGTTGTGTTATTTCCCTTTGTATCTATCCAGGACCAGCATATATGTTTTGACTTGTTTCGTTTTTAAACTGAGGTTTTTTGTACAGAATATATACTTGTAGGTTTCTTTGCATCATTGAGGGAGAGTTTATGAAAAACAGATTGTCAGCAGGTAGATATTGCTGGCCGTAACATATAAAAGCCATCTGATTTGTTCCTAGCAGGCTATAATTTCCTTGTCATTCTGCTTATCTTTCTAGAGTAATTGAAGTGACAGGTCTGGGCCTTAAATGTGGTCCCTTAGCTTGTGCTCACTTTCATGTTTAGCCTCTTTATGAAATTGAAGAAGATAAGCTGAATACGTAGGTGTCAGTTCTATGGAAAACATTAATGTTAATACATAAATTGGTTTATAAATATCTGTCCAGAAATATTTTTCTCTTTAAGAACAGAAAAAAAAAACAATAATTGGTGTTACTTTTGCTTCCAGAGAGACATAAATGTCCTGATGGCTCTATCGGTAGGAGGCCTTATTTATTAATATTATAATTAAATGAGTGTTGGGCATGATGCCAACATAGATGTGAGCAAATATTGCATGTCCACTGTGGTTCAGCTCCTATGTCCAATAAGGAATTGACATTTGTTTTTTGTTTTTTTAAGGTTGTTATAGATGCCTTCCGATTAATCAATGCCAACATGATGGTTCTGGGACATGAACCAAGGCAAACCACTTCAAATCTTGGCCACTTAAACAAACCATCTATACAGGTAAGAGTTTAATTTTCACTCTGTGAAGTAAAGTTTATAGCTATTTCTGCCATATCGCTTTCACTTTTATTTTACAAGAAACCAATTTTTCCTCATTCATACAACTTTAGGTGAATCAGTCTTGTAAAAAAAAAAAAAAAGAATAATAAAAAGTTATGATCAATAAAAAAAAGCCACAGTAAGTAGTAACTTACCTATATATAGTAGTCAGTCCTTGATCATCATCTTGTGTGCAAGGCATTTCTGCAGTTACATTAAAATATGTCTCTCCTGCATCCTTCGGACTGTGACTTTGCTGCTGTCTGCTCTTTTGTTTTGATATTCACCGATCAGCCATAACTTTATGACCATCCATCTAATGTTGAGTAGGTCCCCCTTTTGGTGCCAAAACAACCCTGAGCTGTCAATGCATGGATGCTGCTAGATCTCTCAAGGTATGCTTTGGTATCTGACACCAAGCTGTCGCAGATCCTGTAAGTTGCAAGGGGGGACCTCCATGGAATGGATATGTTTTTTTCTGGCATGTCCTACAGATGCTCGATTGAATTTAAATCTGGAAATTTTGGAGGCCATGTCGATACCTTTCTAAACTCGTTGAGTTCCTCAAACCATTCTTGAACTATTTTTTCAGTGTGACAGGGCGCAGAATACTGCTGAAAGTTGCCACTGCCATCAGGAAATACCATTTTCATGAAGGGGTGTACTTGGTCAGCAACTATGTTTAGGTAGGTGGTATGTGTCAAGTTAACATCCACATGAATGGCAGGACCCAAGGTTTCCCAGCAGAACTTTGCCCAAAGCATCACACTGCCTCCGCTGGCTTGTCTTCTTCCCATACTGCATCCTGGTGCCATCTCTTCCCCAAGTAAGTGATGCACACACACCCAGCAATCCACAATGATGTAAAAGAAAATGTGATTCTTCAGACCAGGCCACCTTTCATTGCTTCACGGTCCTGTTCTGATTCACACATGCCCATTGTAGGCACTTTTGGCTGTGGACATGGGTCAGCATGGGTGTCCTGACCAGTCTATGGCTACGCAGCCCCATACACAACTGATTGTAATGCCCATTTTTTTTTTCTGCTTTCAACACATCATCTTCAGGGATAAAATATTTACTTGGTGTTTAATATGTCCCACTCACTTTCAGGTGGCAGTGCAACAAGATGTTCAGTGTTATTCACTTAACCTGTCAGTGGTCATAAAGTTAAGTCTGATCGGTGTATGTACACTTGTATATAACATGCACAAATAGTAGGCTGCACCAAGGGCTTCTTTTTAAGCTTTATATCACTAGACTTGGCAACAGGAATCTAACAATAGAAAGATCCCAGCTACAAGTATACAATGTTTTTAGATCTTAAAGCAGAGTTCCACCCAAAAATGGAGCTTCCGCTTTAAGTTTAGGTAACCCCCCTGACATGCCACATTTGGCATGTCATTTTTATGGGGGGGGGGGATACCCTCTTTTTAGGGGCATCCAGCTCCCTCTTCCTCCCGGGGCTCAGCGGAGCCGGAAGAAAGTTCACCTCTCCCCCCTCCGTGCAATCTTCTGGGACACACCACAGGTCCCAGAAGATTGCCCGGCCAATCACAGCAGGACCCGCGCAGTGCGTGACCAGCTGTGAAGCCACAGCCGGGCGCCCACAGTAAGAATGGCGACGCAGAGGAGCAGGGCTTCGTTCGCCCCCGCATCGCTGGACCGTTGGACAGGTGAGTGTCCGATTTATTAAAAGGCTGCAGCAACACCTTTTGTAGCTGCTGACTTTTATATGGGTGGAACTCCGCTTTAATGTAGCTAGTTTAAAACGGGATTAGGGCCCCTTTTACATGAGTGGTATGATCAGGTCTGCCTGTCGGTTTTTCAGGTGGAAGCTCCATGTTAGCCTATGGGCAGCCAGATGTAAACATGCATGCATCTGTTTACATCCGATTACCTCCAAATTTGTCCAGGTTTGGGAAAAAATAATGGAAAAGATCTGCGACCACCTCTGTTTTCTCCGGATCTAAACTTGAGGGTTTGGAGGTAGTCTGTTTTCATCCGGACTCCTATAGAATAGAGCTGCATAATTAATCATTAAAAAATCGTGATCTCGATTCACCTCCCCTGACATCTCTCCTGCAGAGGTTGCCAATTCTTTCATATAAACAAGTGGAGAGATTTATCTGCTCACTCAGCTGTCAAAAGAAAGCATCCGGGCATGCCAAGTCTTTTAACTTGAAACATTGTAACTAAGCTTCCTTCTTAGATCAAAGGGATAGAACTGTGTAAATAAATAATCCAGCAGTCTGCCAAGTTTTCAACAATGTGTAAATGCAGGAAGTTTAACCACTTAAAGTCTAAATCTTTTTCTGATACTTCTTTCTTAAGTTAAAATCAATATTTTTTGCTAGAAAATTACTTGGAACCCCCAAACATTGTATATATTTTAGCAGAGACCCTAGGGAATAAAATGGCAATTGCTGCAATATTTTATGCCACACTGTATTTGCCCAGCGGTCTTTCAAATGCAATTTTTGGGGAAAAAGTACACTTCAATGAATAAAAAAAAAAAAAAAAACGAAACAGTAAAGTTAGCCCAATTTTTTTTTTTGTTTTAATGTGAAAGAAGATGTTAGGCTTGAGAATCGTGATCTATCTTCTAAGCAAAAAAATTGTGATTTTCATTTTAGCCAGAATCATGCAGCTCTACTATAGTTCCATCATGGGTCTGGAAAGCTGGGGTTTGAAAAAGCAGAAAAAAAACAAAATGGGCCAGTTCCTCAAATGGAAACTAGAAGACTTGCCTGGCTAGGTTTTCACAGAAAAAATAAATTTCCCCTTCTTCCCCATCTAATTACTTGGATAAATCCTCTCCTGTGTCTGCCTAACAGCAACGCGAGCTACCCATTTATTGGCACAGATCACGCTCACTGTGTGAATCTTGCTGCTCAGGCTGTAGTTTTAATGACAGTTCTTCTACTAATACATGATGCCGTTAGCACAAAATTAGTATAACTTATATGACAACAATCTCCTCTCATTTCTTTCCTATGTTTGGGGGGGGGGGGGAGGGGGGGGGTTTAGTTTTGTGTTATTTGTATTTAACATTTAATACATGCACAGCATTACTGTAGTCCTGAAACATCTGTGTTACTGACTAAAGCTGGGCACACACTTTCAGGTTTAATACAAGCAATGTTGATGCATCGATCACCCCAACTAAAACATTATCTGGCAGGGGGACTCGCCCCTACTCCCACCCCCCCAGAATATACTGATCAGCCGTTGGCTGCAAGCGCTGATCGAATGCTGGTTTTCAATCATACTCATTCAACATGATTGAATTCATTCGAAAACTATGTACGAACAATCATATTATCATACGGTCATTTTAAAAGCGGTATTTTCAGTACAATATTCTAATTTGTGTGTATTAGGCTTTAGGCTGAAGGAATTTTCATTTGATAGTAAGGCATTTTCATTTGTTTGCCATTTGTATACAATTAAAACGTTTGTGTTGAGTAATCCATTTCAATAGCAAACAAATACAATACAAACAATTTTTCCCTAATGAGAATCACAATAACATTTAGAATTTTATTTACTCGTATAAGAAACAGCACTTTTCCACCCTCTGTCTTCAGATTTTCTTGTCTCTATGGTCAAAAACGAATGCCAATTTGTCCCCTTTAACCACTAGAAAATCTGCAAACGTTTAAAAAAATGTTTGTAGTGGATTTCCCTCACTTTGTAGGGACTTTGTCTCACTTTTTGTTGTGTCTGCAGGACAGAAAGTGAATGGAAATCTCCCCAGTGGCACAAAGGTTTTTCTTTCCCATCTGACACGGGTTTTAACTATTGCCTACTCTATGCAAAATTTTTTTTTAAAAAGGTCAACGCATATCCAAGCCTTGGACCAAAATGCTGATCAACGTACAATTTTTCAAAATGCTAATTATTATATATAATATTGTGCTGTTTTTGAAAAATAGTACCGACCTAAACAGTAAGGCTCGGTTCACACTGGGGCGACTTGGGATCCGACTTGTACGCCCTCAAGTCGCCCCAAGTCGCTTTGCATTTAGATTACAATTGTAGTGAATTGAACCGTCTTAACTGACACTACTGAAGTCGCTCCGACTTCAAAAAAGGTTCCTGTACTACTTCTATCCGACTTGTAGGCGACTTGTACCCATTCAACTCAATGTAAGTCGCCTGCAAGTCGGATCTCTCAAGCGACTTTGCAGAGAAAACCCCTCCCTCCCCCCTCCCTCCCAGAGAGGTGATTGGCCACAGGCGAAGTCGCCTGTCATGGAGGCGACTTCAAGTCGCCTCGTAATTTGCCGAAGTCGCGCTAAAGTCGCGCTGAAGCCGCGTTGAAGTCGCGGTACAAAGTCGCGCTAAAGTCGTGTTGCCCATGTGTGAACCGACCCTAAATGTCACAGCTAACCTTTGCTTCTACTCACTTGATTAGTAATGTAAGCAGTTGCTGTTGGATTATCTTTAAAACCTGATCTTTGAGGCGGAGGTGTAGCTTCCCCTGTGAAGCTGAAATTCTAGACCTGCTTTGTTGTAGTTGGACACACTGTCTTGGGACTTGTGGCTTCATCAGTTTTGTTTGTGGTTTGTTCTTACAGATATTATCACCAACACCAGTTGTGCCCCTTTGATTTTTTTTTTCTTTCTTGTTTTTTAACAGCCTTTAATCACTTCTTTTTTTTTCTCCCTCTCCAAACCACAAATAAAACAGACACAGGCTGAAAGTCAAGCTGTGCTTTCTATAAAAAGTCAATAATACCTAGTAAGAAATCAACATTGGCCCTAATGAGCATCAAAATCTCTTGTGCTTTTTTTTTTTTTTTTTTTTTTTTGCTATTTTTGTTTATGACTGAGCTTGGACAAGTCCATACATGCAAGTTCCCAGAGAATTGAGCACTCTGGACCCTTTAGCCAACATTTGATGACCTTCAGCATAAACATCTCCTTCCTTCATTATTTCTTTAAATGGGTTAAGGACCTTTGCGCTTCAGCCTGAGGGCCCACATGTCCAACTCTGCCTAAGGTTTTTACTAATTGAACATAACAATCTGCCTCTGCCACATTCAAATAATTAGCTTCATTTCTTAGTTGCACTAATACTAATTGTTGATTCTCAGAGATGCCTATAGTTCTTTTATAGAACTGATATGAAGTCATTCGATCAATGTTTTCTCTTTTTTTTTTTTTTTTTTTCTTTCTTCTAGTGATTTCTTTAAAAAAAAAAAAAAAAAAAAAAAAGGCGTGTTTGCTACTTTGTGACGTCTGTGTGTGCAATTAATTAGGATTTGTTTTGTAGCAGATGTATGCAATTAATTAGGAATTGTTTTGGAGGCTAGGTTAAAGTGCCACTCCACCCTGGAGTATAGCTTAGGTGTGAAATGCAGTGGAAATACTGCATTGTTTTCATCAACCTAATTTCACCTGTTTTTGTTTGGTTTCCCCTATCTTTGGCTCACCTTGTGGAAAATTACATTTATGATATAAATGAGTCCGTAATGCCACATCAAAGGGATGACCGCAAGACAGTCCCTATTTGTATAGCAATCTCTGTGTCCATAAGTTAGCATTTTACCGACATGCTGGATAAAACTTGGCCATACAGGGCAGTTTAAGGCCCCTTTCACACGTGTGGACAGTTCATTTAATCAGTTCAGTCAAGTTTTTTTTCAAGTTAAAAACTGATTACTGATTTTTATCCATTTTTACATCCGCCAGCTAGAGTCCCTAGCCACTTGAGCCCCGGAGCAATTTTTTAAGTTTTTTTTAAATGAAAAAACAGACTGTTTTGTCTATTTTTTACATCAGTTTTTCATCCGTTCCATTTTTTTTTAAAGGAACAAAAAATAGGTATTTTTATCCGTTTCAAAGAACGGATGTTGACAGATGTGGTTGTAAACTGATGATAAACCATTTACATCCTTTTTTTCATAGATATGCTTTGATGTTTGCTTTTCATCCATCAACGGATGGATGAAAAACAAATGGTTTGCACATGTAAAAGGAGCCTAAGGGTTTGCAGTACCTATAAGAGATTTGGTCTCATGGCTTGCTGTTGGTGCAGTGTAGTGTAGTGTTAGACACTGTAAAAGTCTCATAAGTTGCGTTGCAAGATATATTGTATAGTATAAAATTCAAAGACCTAATAATCTATAAATGAGAGTTATAAACCATTAGACAATATCTTTGTCACTGATTTTGTTAGGAATAACTGGAGGAATAACTGGTGATCCTTAACGCATAAAATGCTACAATGGTCTGGAATAAAGCAAATGAGATACAAATGAAGTCACTAGAATCTGAAATAGAAAACACTGGCTTAACCCACCTGTCCTTTGTACATTTACTTGTAATTCTTTTGTGTTAATGTTTGTTTTTTTTACAGGCATTAATTCATGGTCTGAACAGACATTACTACTCTATAACAATCAACTACAGAAAGAATGAACTGGAACAAAAAGTAAGCTTTCTCTTCTAGATGTCTCCTTTATGTGGCCACTGTTTGTCTTCCTCGTGTTCTGAAACTCTTCAAATTTCTGGTGTGTTATTTTAATGCTAGAAGCTTTTTTTTGTGGCTAACTAAAGCCTAGTATACACCAGTAGTGCTTTTCAGTAGGACTGAATGAAAAAACTGACAGATTAGGAGAAGCCGCTGTACTAACTATCCAATGTCAGTACAGTGATCTCCCCTGCTGTTCTATTGTGTTCTGACACTCCGATCAGCGCTCTCAGCCATTGGCATCAGGAGCCGACCGGCAGCGCTTTTTTCGGTCATGACCCTTTGACAGAAGCCAGCCGTCAGACCGGCTGCCATACACACAGGGCCGAATGTCGGCCGCTTTCCGTTGAACCGGCCAATGCCGTCCGACATTCAGACTGTGTGTACTAGGCTGTAGAAAAAAACAGACAGCTTGTTGTGTCTTCTATTAGGCAGGGCTTTTACCTTTTGAAGTGTAAAAACGACTGACCGCTCCAGGTTCTAAATTGAATGCATTTTTAAATTCGCCAACTGTTAAAGAAAGCAAACTTTTATTGCAATATCTGCCTTTCCCTTGGTGTTGTCCCCCGCAGATTCTCATAGCTGCTGCATTACCTCCTGGTTGAATGACATACAACCTAACTCAACCTGGAAGTCAGCACAGAGGCTGTCATGGTTCAACTCCTTATATTCCTGTGGACCACAGATGGTGTAGCCATTAGCCAGTCTGTCATTGAGTTTTTACTCAGCACCTGAAAACAGAATTCAGGCTTGCAGTAGAAGTTCCTTTTCTGTGTGCTGGTAAGTAGGACGGTAGAGGTACATAGATGGGCTTACCGGTTGGAACCAGATCACAGTGGGCAATTTACTATTTTTCCAAATAGCAGAGCAGCGGAGTTGTCTTTTTTATAGCCCTCTTCATGCCATGCAGGCATATCACAGCATAGTGTGAAATATATTCTAAATATATATACTCGCGCTGATGGTGTACAAAATATCATGAATTAAATAACTTATTACATATGCAGCTGTTGTACTCAAGGTGCTAATCACTTGAACAAATACAAATATATACGATACAGCTCTAGCAAACACGATATGAGTGAAAATAAAAACAGCTGATTAATAATAACCTTAAAAGTCCATATAAAGTTAATGAAGTGCTCCAATCCAAAAAGTGCTCCAGAATTTTCAAGGTGTACCACAACACCCCCTCCTGTGTCCCCACTCACCGGATCAAATGGACCCCCAGCTTTTCAGTCTAGGGGTCACTTCAGGCTTAATAGTGAAAGGAGGTCCTTGATGACGCCCTGTGGGAGGGCGAAACGCGTAGATGTAATTTCCGTTCCTATTGACGTCACTTCCGGTATCGTGGAACGCATGCCATGAACGGCGTTTTTGTATTCACAGCACCATGTTTATGCCTGATTTTATCTTGCTTCTTGTAAGTATCCTTCTCCATGCGCAATAAATCCTTTTTTTTAGCGGTACTTCATTATCAGTCCATTCCTTTTCATCTTGGGTACCTCTTTTTTATGGCTGTGCATCTTTACAAGCAAGTTTTGTCTGATGATCTGATGCCAAAACTGGCCATCACTATTAAGCCTGAAGTGACCCCTAGACTGAAAAGCTGGGGGTCCATTTGATTCGGTGAGTGGGGACACAGGAGGAGGTGTTGTGGTACACCTTGAAAATACTGGAGCACTTTGCACTTTTTGCACTTTTTAAATTGGAGCACTTCAGTCACTTTATATGGACTTTTATGGTTATTATTAATCAAGTGTTTTTATTTTCACTTATATTGTGTTTGCTAGCACTGTGTTGTATATATTTATATTGCAGCATAGTTGGGTCCATCAGAATAGTAATGAGCAGCACGCTTAGTTGAAAGCATTTTCTGCTCTTTGACTGGAGTTGCCCTGTAAGAAATAAAAGCATCCAATGTTTAGTGTGCTGGAATTCGGGCTGTCAGGGTAGACTGCTGTGCCATCCTTTATTTCCTGTTTCCTCAACACTTTCTGCTGATATTTTTTTGCTCTTTTCTAAATAAGTTAATCGATATGACATACCTGGGACTTTATTAAACTAACCTGTGTCTGTTAGAAAATTAATATTTGATTTGTGTGGATGATTCATCATTTCCATATTGCAGATGCTGTTGAATTTACACAAGAAGAGTTGGATGGAGGGTCTGACACTTCAGGATTACAGTGAGCATTGTAAACTCAATGAGACCGTGGTAAAAGAAATGTTGGAGCTGGCAAAGAACTACAACAAGGTGACTAAAGCGCAATATACAGTGCTACTTTCCCTGTTCTCTATTTATATACACTCATACAGTATATGTTTGACATATTCCTAAAATTAAATGGCAGTATATCTTTTTTAATTTATGCCATTTTTTTTAATGATTCCATTACATTTCATCTAGATAAGTTGTTAAGTGGTGGTCTAAATTTTCACAGATTGCAGGAGTGTGACAGATGCAGTGTATCCTCTTGCGCACTTTAGTTCCACACATCGGTCACTACATCACTACAGTACACAGTAGCTGATGGAACTGCATCATGCAGTGGGCAATGAGGCACACCTGGAAGTGTTGGATACCATAATATCCCCCTTCATCATTCATTAGTAGTTATCTGTTCTTTTCAGAGAACAATGATCTGATTACAGTATAACCTTGGACTGCGAGCCTAATTCGATCTGGAAGCATGCCTGTAATCAAAAGCACTGTATATCAAATGAATTTCCCCATAAGAAATAATGGAAACTCAAATGATTCGTTCCACAACCATTTATTCATAATTCCTTCAGTTTATAGTCCATATAATAAGATTTTAGCAATGTGATAGGTTGTGTAACCATAAAATGTCCATCCACAAATGGCAGCCTCCACAAGGGGATTAGAAGCAAAATCCAGCAGGAACAGAGTATAAAAGAGAAGAGAGGCGCCTCTAAGTGTAGCAATATGGTTACATTTATTAAAGGTACAACATTTAGCAACTCACATGGTTGATGAATAAAAGAGGCACATCTAAGTATGCAGGCATCCGGGATAAAGCTGTCCACATAGACAACCCCTGCACTGCCGGCTCTCACTGTTTTCATTCTGCAACCGTGACCAAGAAGACTACCCTGCAGTAGAGCGATCTGAAAGCGAGGCTTGAAACTCTCGTGGAGCGCAGTGTGGAAGGGACGACGCCAATAGCGGTGAGGAGGATGGTCTGTGTGGACAGCTTTACCCGGATGCCTGCATACTTGGATTTGCCTGTTTTAATCATCAACCATGTGGGTTTCTAAATGTTGTACCTTCATTAAATGTCACCATATTGCTACACATAGAGGTGCCTCTCTTCTCTTTTATACTCGGCTGTGACATGACGCTACTTGTATATCAAGTCAAACTTGTACATCGCTTGTATATCAAGTCAAAATTTATGAAAAAATGTTGTTTGTCTGGCAAAACGTTCTCAAACCAAGGTTTTACTGTATATCCAATCCCACTAGCTAGGAGAGCTGATATGTATACCACAGCCAACACATTCACTCTCAGATCAGTTAAGGAGGAAACTCACATCAACATAGATGGAGCGGGAAAGCATTGTGTTGTACATAAGGACCTTGATTATTTCAATCTATGCATGTTAAATTGTGAGAAGTGGAGAAAAAAGTAAGAAGACAAATCCCACTACTGCCAATACAATATAACGTGCTTTCTGTACACCACTGTGTATAGAAAAGCCCAGCGCTCCGAATGTTCAGTGAAGAAAGGTCCAGAATACTTGGTTGAAGGGGTTAATCCAACAGAGACCCTCAGCTCCCATCAAGGATCCAGGACAGATCACTTCATGGACACTGTGCTGCATGGACAGAAAGAAAGTAAACCAGGTGCACATGGTCAGATTGTGAAAAATAGCAAAGAAAATGGCACTCTTACATTGAGGAAACCTGAGGTGTAGCTTAAGGGCAGGAGGGGAGATGCTGTGTCGCAGATCATTACACAGGGATTCAGTGTTTACTGTTTAGAAGAAACCGAGCTCATCAGATGAATGGAAGCCAAGCTGTATCCCAGCTGCCACTCACGCACCTTGCTTCAGACCCATTTAACATGGAGTGTAAAGGGAGGACCGCTACTCATTTCTGAGTCTCAGTCCCCTTTGGCAGGTGCCTATGGAGTTGTGGTTCCCTAAAGTTAATTTCATAAGTCAGATGGAAGAGCTTACTGCCTCTTTACCCCAAAGCGAAGATATATTTAGAGACACTTGGTGCCCCTGGTTCACTTTCAATTACTGTACAAAATACCGAAATATGTTGGCACCCTTGCAGGGCCGCGTCAAGGATTTTTGTCTACTCAGGCGAAGGTGCATTTTGGTGCCCCCCTCCATCAACCAGCCTTCTGTCATCCCCTCCCCTCCACAATGCAACAACCCACCCCCCACCCTCATATGACATTATTTGCGCTCCATTAATTTATAGAGCAGGAGTATTTACTTCAGGTGTCCCCGTCGGAGTGCCCCCACGGATCAAGTGTCCCCGTCGGAGGGCCCCCTACATCAATGATCAGCACTGCCGGCTATAGGCGGTGGCACTGATCATGCAAAGCATTTTCCAACAGGCTGGTTGTACAGAAGTTCATCGGTAAAACTAGCATGCCCATATGTGGATCAAAATTCATCTGGCCCCTTTTGAACTGCCCAAATTTTGATCTATGTATGGCCTCTATAATAATCCTGTCACTGGTTCCTATTGCTATTGTGTAATAGGAAAGACAAGTCCTTCAGGCACTACTAACCCCCCAGCCCCCCCCCCCCGGCTGCTAAATTCTTGCTCTTCATCCTGGGGCTGTCCTGGAGGACGTCTTGGGAAAACCAGATTCTTATCAATAACTCTTTTTTATGATAGTCTTCCAGGACAGCTGGATTCCCACCCTATCTGTATATGCATCTTTTCTGTGTTCTCCAATAGTTCCATCCTTCGGTTCTCGGGTATACGGAGGTGGAGGCCTGGGGGGACCGCCTTTTAACACTCTCTGAGGGTAATGTGTTTCTTGTCTCAATGGGAAGAGCTCTATGTCTCAGAGGTTGCACTTTAAGACTACTGGAAATTATTACCAAAAAGTTGTTTGCTTTTGTTATGATTACACCAGATTGGCTTTGTTAGCATTCTTTAGTACAATGTTTCTCAACTCCACTCCTCAAGATGCCCCAACGGGTCATGTTTTCAGGCTGTTCATTATTTTGCACAGATGACTTTATCAGTTTCACTGCCTTAGTAATTACCATAGATGTTTCATCTGAGAGAAATCCTGAAAACGTGACCCGTTGGGGTGCATTGAGGACTGGAGTTGAGAAACACTGCTTTAGTATTCCATTGGTTAAAAATGCAAGGATATTTTTCTAGTTAGCTCATTACAAAATCCCATTTACATATATCAGAGTGAAATTGATGTCGCAATACAGTGGGAACTGATTAGTAATGGAGCCTCTAGCATGTGTTGTCATTACATTTTTTTTTTTATATACAGTATATATTTCTGCTGCCAGTGAGGGAGTGTGGGTGTTAGGCTTTACATCGCCAATATGTTTGGTTTAAATAACTTTGAGGTCAGAGTATATTCATTAGCAATTTGTTGGCATCTTGCTTTGATGTCATGTTAGAGTGATCATCAATAATGTTTTGCCCAACCCCCCCCAATCACAACACAAAGAAAACCCTAAATATAGAGAGGTACACATTATAGGAAGAGCTTGCCAGCTTTACCACCTTTAGGGATATTAACCGGTTTAGTTTAAAAATACCTGTTGTCTGATTTAATTATTATAGATTGGTAATTTTTAATGCAAATGGGTTTTGATTAAGCCTTTGGAATTTCTGTGAAGGCAGTGACCATTTGCACGTTGAATGTTGATGTCAGTGTGTGCCATGGATGTTTTGTACATAAGTTTAATTTGTTCTATAGACACTTTGTTGGCATTAAATAATCTTTCTTAGACTTTACAGCGTGTAACCAGTGTTTTGCTGTACATTGCAATAAATTAGTACTGCAATGACAAGTAGCTATTAGCTTACATGCATGACAAGTAATAAGTAAAATGTTGGGTAGTGGTGCTGACGCTACAGACTATAAATAGACCAAACGGACCAGTGCTAGCAGCACTATGTGGTCTCTGCAGCACATCCAATTAGCATATGATTATGGCTAACTGACAGAGCCAGACTTTCCAATCCATGATCATGTACCTGAGATTCAGATTTCTGACTGTATGGTCTACTCATCAGTAGGCTGCAAGAAGAATGTGAAAAATGCATAAGCCATGACAACCAGTTAGAATTTATGTTCTGCTATTCTAACTTAAAGCGATTGTAATTGTATTTTTTTATTTTTCTAAAATCATTAACCCTTTTATCCTTACCATTGCACAGGAGTCCCCCCATGCTGGCGTTCTCGGCTCTTCCTCTTCTGTATATGTCTCCATAGCAAGCTGTGGGGGCAGATGTGCAGGCTTACTCCTGAGCCAGGCTGTGTGCATTCATAAATACTCACAGTGCGACTCAGACCTGCCCTCCACTTTCTGCTCACAGGATTTGATTGAGGGCATCCTCTCTGTCCTGTGAATGGAGGGAGAGAGGGGAAGAAGACAGGCACAATACTGTATCGAGTGAGAACTTGGGAAAGTATTGAGGGGGCAATACTGTTACTGGGGCAGTTTTTAACCTTCATGCAGGGAATGGTAAGAAAACAGTAAAGAAAAAGTCTAGCCTTCCTTCAGAACCACTGAGTAATTTGGAGTACTGATCTTTGCATATCCTCATTTTAATAAAGCAAAAAAAAAAAAAAAAAAAAAAAGAGTCTTTGCACAGGGAAAAATCGTCTGTGTAAATGTGATATTTACAAGGGGCAGTGACTATGGAGCATATGTGATCTCTACATGAAGTAGAGTATATGTGCTCTCAACATGAAGCAGTGATTTGGGGTATATGTGTTTTCTACGTGGAGCAGTGATTTTTTGATATTTGTGATTTTGGGGCATATATATGCTTTCTACATGGCCAGGGACTTTTGGGTTAATGTGCTCCCTTTCTAGAGCAGTGATTTTGGGGTGTATGTGCTCTCTACATGGGCAGGGCCTTCGGGGTAAATGTGCTCCCAATATGGAGCAGTGATTTTGGGGTATATGTGCCCTCTACAAGGGCAGGGACTTGGAGAATTGACTTCAGGGCAAATGTGCTTTCTATATGGAGCAGTGACTTCAGGGTATGTGTGTTATCTACATGGAACAGGGATTTGGGGGTATATGTGCTCACTACGTGGAGCAGTGATTTGAGGGTATGTGCGCTCACTGCATGGAGCAGTGACATCTGGGTAAATGTGATTTTGGCAAACCTGTAATAAAGATTACACCACACTGGGACACGCTTTACAACACCACATGGCATCACTGACCATAGTGTATAGTAGGCCAGAATTGGACTGCTGTATGAAAATTACCTTTGTCCTGAATTTCTGCTCAGTAGTTTCCTGTCCAGAGCAGCTTCTATTTATATGTATTCACAGGAGCCCTGTTTGAATTATTATCTTACTTGCTGCTTCAAGGAGCTCCTTTCTTATTTAATATAAAATTGCTAATGATTTTTTTTTTCTCTGCACACAGGCTGTAGAGGAAGAGGATAAGATGACCCCCGAGCAGCTTGCTATAAAGAATGTTGGGAAACAGGTAATGTGTCTAACATGGTTGACCCTGAACTTTCTCTCGTTTGTCATTGCTGTTGCCCAACTAATATAAAACAGCTTAAAAATCCTTTGTACAGTGCAAGGTGTTTTTCTGATTCCCGGCTATGAAATCTGATTTATTGTCTAGCTGACATGCTGATCCAAAGGTTTTAGTACTTTCACTGACATGGAACAAGTTTACAAATTAGGAGTTCTGGGTGCCTGCTTGTTGCAGGTCAGTGACCCAGTACATTTTAAGACTAAAGATGGCCAGATGACTATCGTTTTCGGGTTGGAGGCTCTGTATTTCTCTGTTTTCCTTTAAAAAATATAAAATATGCTCTTGGTATATAACCTAGTTGGCCAGTTTTAAATAATGATGTAACAAGTTTTATTTGTAAAATGGCCACACACCCCATAATAGGGCAGCAATTGGAATTTTTCTTTTTGGTATGTAACCACCAGTCCTCAACATGACAGGTCAAACCCCGGACAAGAAAAGCTCTTTTGTGTCCATTCCGTAGGAGATTCCTCTAGTGTGGAATTCATATTCAGCGTACTGTTGCAAGGAATAAACATGTTAATGGATTATACTGTGCAGTGATAAAAGAATGTAATCAGTAGTTTGCTGTCACAAGATAACCCCTACAACAGATTCCTGCTGCAATGACATGTACCCACTAGTTATTTACAGTAGCGTTAATGGCTAAAAAAAATTGGATACTGGTCATGGCACTTCTGGGTATAAATAGACCACAGGGCCCACTGCTAGCAGCTCCATGTGGTCATTGCAGCACATAAAATTACTCTCCAGCTAAGGCTACTTGAAGCCCAACTCCAGGCATAGTTTTTTTATTTTCAGTAATCTTTCATTTTCACTTTAATACTGTTTGTTTATTACTTCAGGACCTCTCTAAATTCTGCAAAAAGCTCCTGATATGTATAGCAGGGAGGCGCAGGAGTGAATGGCACAACAGAGTGAGGCAGACAGAGACACAACACCGTAACTGGTGTCATTCATAGACATGGTAGTGTGGCTCCCTACATCACATATCAGGTGATCTTAGCTTAGAGAGCTACTAAAGTAGTAAATAAAAAGAAGCATTCATATGAAAATGAGAGGTTTTAAAAAGTGTTCAGATTGGTGATTTGGTACCTGTACTTCTGATTTGCATTGTATTATTAGTACAAAAAAGTGTCTTAATCCACTCTCCTTAAAGTGTAGCTCCGCTGTTCTTGGATGTTTTCATGTACAATGCAGGACCAGCAGTCCTGCATTTGAAGGTGAGGATGCTGAGGGCCAGTCCACATCCTGGTAGAGTTGGAAAGTAGGGACAACCACTGACTGCAGGGGGAATGAGGAATAAGGTAAGTATTTGAGCTTTTTCATATTCCCTTAGTCCAGTGATGGTCAACATACGGAGTATAGTGATCCTTTCGAATGTGACCCCTGATGTCTCCAACGGGTCTGTCATAGGCTGAAAACTTACTAAAGGAAATTGGCAGAAACTGTGTTACAGAAGTAATTGGAGATGAGAGTCCTGTTGCAGGAGATAGAGACAGGCTCAGTGTTGCATGACAAAAACAGAATGGTGCACAAGAGTGTACTGAAACACACTGATAACACAACTAAAAGTCTATAAAGTCCAGGAAGTATACATATGCAGCATTAGTGGCAGCTCCCTTGAGAGGGTAGCAGTCTCTGGAAGAACAATGGCAGAAGATGCAACTAATGGTATATTTAATTAAAACCAGCCAAATGGCTGCTCACACTAATATATGAAGATCAATAGGCATATACCCGTTTAGTACTGTGGTCTCTCAGCGGGTCCCCGGTGGATGGTGGTATGTAGATGTTAACACGAGAGGAGAGGAACAACCGGCTGGACATCCATCTTGTTGTCTCAGAACCAGCATGGAACACACTCTGAGTCGCATTGGAAGTGACTTCAGAACATGGAGATAACGTTTCAAAGCATCCGCCTCTTCATCAGATCTAAATGGCTATTGATCTCAGCCTTTTTCCTTCCATGTGATTGGGTATTTAAAGTGACCAGCTTTACATTATTTACAAGGCAAACAGTCTCCACTCCTTTGGTAAATCAACCCCAGTGTCTTGGACCAAGTATGCAGCTGGTGAAGACTGAAAATACTTCATTTTAATCTTGTATGTATGTTCTCGAAGTCAGTGACTCAGTAGTGGAGAAGGACGGGTCAGGATAAGAATCCCTGTCCTTGTCATTTTTTAAAAACAAGTCAGCAGTGGCAGTTTCTGGATTCCACACATCCCCTTTACATTTTTGTGTGGTTTAAAAAATAAAATTGTTTTACCTTGTGTATCTTCATCACTTGTGATAATTTAGATCTACTCCTAAGTAAAAATAGCTATCAAAGTTACACAAAATCTCTTATGTACTCTTTGCTGCTATTAATGTTTTTATATATAATTTCATTCCTTATCTCCCTCTCCATAGGATCCCAAGCGTCACTTGGAAGAACACGTGGATGTGTTGATGACCTCTAATATTGTCCAGTGTTTAGCAGCCATGTTGGACACAGTTGTATTTAAATAGCAGGTGAATTTCGGGTGTGTGTGTCCGTTGGTCTGTGACCAGAATATGTATGGAAGCAGCAGACAATATTCTGGACTGTTTTATTTTTCACAATACTCTGTATAAATCGCAACATGCGCAGTTCATAAATTTCCTTTTTTTCCTTTTTTTTTCTTTTTTTTTTTTTTTTTTTGTCCTCTTCTGTTTTTAAACATTGAAATACTGAAAACATATGTATTTTGGGGAAATGCTGTACATGAGATTAAAAAAAAAAAATGTTGCTGTAATAAATATTACTGCTGTCATTAGAGAGTGTGTATCGGCTGTACAAGCAAAAGAAGGCGGCAAACTGGCCTTTAGTGCACCATAAAACTCTTTTTTTTTTTTTTTTTGAGTGAAACCGAAATCCATTGTACTCACAAAGGTGCATGATAGAGTGCATGTAACACAATTCAGTCCCAACATTGAAAATGTGTCCATCCACCAGGGAATAGCTTACGCGTTTCAAGGGCTTTCCCCTCTTCTTCAGAGCTAACCAGAACCCCATTGGTACAAACTATATATAGTATTACAACTGTTGTCCAAAGTACAAGAGCCCACCCCTAAGGGGTTGGAGTCGTGTTAACACAGGACACTTCATAAACATTAACCCCTGCAGGGCAGCAGTCACAGACTAAAATTCCCCTAAATAAATCATATAGCAGTATAACAAGGCAGTGAGCACAAACCATCCAGCACATAAAGGAAAAAAATCATCTATGCCACAGGACGTACCATAAAAACTTCTAAACTATACCAATAGTATGTGTGTATCTGCTGTCCCATGACAACCTGTTGGGTCCATTCATTGTCTGATCCTGCATAGAAAAATTATAGCCTGCAGCTGGTTGCTATGGACAACATGCTTTAGAATCAGTTACTTTCCAACACAAAGCCCACTGGGTTTTTGTAGATCAGCCCAGTTTTGTAAATCTCATTGGTTCTCTTTTATTAAAATATCTAAGGGAAGGACTGCCTGATATCGATGTCACAATGTCCCCTGGGATTTAAATTTGAACTCCCAGCTTTTGATACACTTTACATAGTTTGGGCCCAAATTAACTATGTCCCTCACTAACCTGTGAGGCCGCTGGATGTGCTGTATAAATTGTATGTGGCTGTGACTGAGGCTAAATCTAGCATACTGCACTGTGTTCCAGGCTCCAGCCGAAACTTCCTGTCTCATACCCGGAACACATTAGAGTCTATCTGATTGGCGCTTAGCCATTCCGAGAGAGTAATGTATTCTAGCAATGAGTACAAAGCTTCCTCTGGCTCTTTCAGAGGTTTTGACATCAGCCTGCCTCTGACTCAGCCAATCAGAGGAAGCTTTGTATTCATTGCTAGAATACATCGCTTTCCTCTGGCTCAGCGCCAATCAGATAGACTAATGGTTTCCAGGTATGAAACAGGAAGTCTCGGCTGGAACTAGGACTGGGAAAAAAATCGATTTAAATCTTGAATCGAGTTGAGAGGTCAAATCGATTCAAAATTTAAGCAAATCGATTTTTTTGATTTTTTATTTTTTTTTCACCGCGCCGGTCCTGAGGCGCTGCGGGCATGAGTTTTTAGGCAAGGCTGCGGCTTCGGCCTAGTCCGCGACGTCCGGCCTTGCGGACTAGGCCGAAGCTGCGGCCTCGCCTAAAAGCTCATGCCCGCAGCACCTCTGGACCGGCGCGGACACCGCGCCGGGCCTGAAGAGCTGCGGGCAAGGAGTTTTTAGGTGAGGCCGCGGCTTCGGCCTAGTCCGCGAGGCCGGATGCCGCAGACTAGGCTGCAGCCGTGGCCTCGCCTAAAAGCTCATGCCCGCAGCGCCTCAGGACCGGTGCGGTTTCCAAAAAAAAAAACTCGATTCGAATAGTGAATCGAGTTTTTTTTTTAAGAGAATCGAAGATTTTTTTTTTAAGAAAATCTCCCAGCCCTAGCTGGAACTCAGAACACAGTGCGGTATGCTAGATTTAGCCTCCGCTACATACAGTTTATACAGCACATCCAGTGGCCTCACATGTTAGTGAGGGACATAGTTTGTTCCGGCCAGCTTGCCCAAACAAACTATGTAAAGTGTATGAAAAGCTGGGGTTCAGCTTTAAACCTGAGAGAGAGAGGGAAGCTGGTTTATGTAAAAGAGTTGTAATAAAATGTACCTTGTTCAGGTGGTCATCACAAAGGAAAAATGTTCGCGAGCAAGATTTTCAGACATGTATCTGATTTCCTCTCTAAAAATCCTACCAAAGAAAAACTAACAATTGCCTTTTATGTTGCTCACTGTTGGCACCCACGGGGAAGTCATACACCACCCAGTGACCATAATATTGCAACTTTTAATGACTGGACATTACTGACGTTTTACAGAAGGGCAAAATCGAGGATCAGAAGTTCCTGAAATTTCCGGAAAAGATTGCTAATCTGTATAAAACCAATCATTGAACATTCCTTTTTCTTTGGAGAGAAAGGCACAAACCATTTTAAGCACACATTGCAACTTTTCATCAAATGGGTCATGCTGAAAGATTGCAGTGATTCTCTTAGCACAGGCCCATCATTCGCCCCGTAGCTTTATTAAAAAAAAAACAAAAAAAAAAAGCTAAACAACTCTGAGATGCCCCAAATGGGAGCTTTCATTCAGAGTCGCATTATAGTTCTGGGACAGAGAAAATGAACCTTTCCAGCTTCACTCAGAGTTGGAGAATTGCAGCTTCGGGTGTGACTAATTAAACAGATGAAATTTCTCTTTGACAGATTCCCTTTCAGAGAGCTTATTGCATATCCTCTGGCAGTGACAGAGTTAAAACGTGTTCTTCAAAACACACTAACTGCAGTTTTGAACTGGACTACAGGTGATTCAAAGACATCCAATAACACGAGCTGCTGCTTTAAACGGGGGACATCTGGCACTGTGCGACTTGGGAGCAGCACACTAACACCTTTCAGTCTCTGTTGTCCAATTACTTCTGTCCCTATATATCATAGACTACAGACAGCAAAGTAGTTTGAGCGTATATCAGGCAAGGTATATTTTATGTCCATTTGATGCCTAAAAGGAAGAATCATATTGCAAGTTTTTGTGTTGCATTATAATAAAATACATTTACACTTTTATTGCATTTGCCTTTTATTCTGGGTTTGTGTATGAGAAGGAATGCCAGTTTACAAAGAGTCAAAGTAAAACACCACCACAGAGCAACAGAATCTTGACTACTTCCCACATTCCCACATATTGAGTTTAGATATATTAATTGTTAATGTTTTAGAAGTTCTTTCCTTTTTCCTCTGCTTTTATTTGCATGGGTCTTAACGTGTATGTAAAGCCAAAGATTTTTTTTTTTTTTTTCTTAATACCAGGTATGGATATTTTATACATAGTTACATCTAGCTTGGACCAATGTAGTTATGCATATATCATAACTTGCTGATCCCCTGGAAGCTGGAAATCACTGCAGGTGAGCCCGCTACTACAGTGACCTCCACTTTCCTCTGGGGTCCTGGGGTGAGCAGCTGCCCTGCTGCATTATGAACACAGGAAGATGGCTGCTAACCAAAGGTGCCATTTAGAGAATGCTTTACGTTTTCTGAACGAATGCAAAGTATTTTGATAGGATGGGATGGAAGGGCAAGGCAGTAACAACATTATCCTCGTCCAATCTGAATGCTTTGCATTCAGAAAATGCAAAGCATTCTCAGAATGGCACCATGATGGCCAAATGCAGCAGGGCAGACGTGCTCTGTATTTAGGAAGCAGAGGTAGAGCGAGTATCAGGGCGTAGGAGACTACAGGAGGCCTTTCCTCAAACTTTGCTAACATTTTTTTTTAGGGTGCATCTCCTGCCCCAAAGTCCTCAAATGGTTAAAGTGTATGAAAACCATAACAATTAACTTTTCTATATTTTCGTCTGGTAAATACGCCATTGAAAACGTTTTTTTTAATTACTTGACACCATCGTTGAGCAATTTATAGCCGCATAACTACATCTCGCTATACAAAAAATTTACAACTGACTTGGCTAGATGGTCTATAGAGCCCCCTTGTGGTTTGGTAGATTGCATACTGTCAAAATGAAGGTCTTGCCCCGGGTACTGTATTATTTCCAAACTCTTCTGATAGCTGTAAATAACTCAGGTCTTATTCTATTTCAGTGGAAACTGCTTAGGTTCCAAGACATTCAGTAGCTCTTCTCTGAAATCCATAATTTTATCCAACTGCCACTCCAAATCGCTCCCAAAGTTAGGGTCCCCTGACAGCTTTACGTACAACAGTCCCAGGCCGCCGTAGCCAAAGCCTTCCATTGGGCTGTCATCCGCTATCCAAGGGCATGCTTTGGATACATGTCACCGGAGTGCTCTGTAGCTCTCATCCAACCGCATCTCTGCCCAGACCAGCTTGCTTAACTCAGCTGTCTGCTCCTTACATAGTTACATAGGTGAGTTTGAAAAAAGACACAAGTCCAACCTATGTGTGTGATTATATGTCAGTATTACATTGTATATCCCTGTATGTTGCGGTCATTCAGGTGCTTATCTAATAGTATTTTGAAACTATCGATGACCCCTGCTAAGACCACCAACTGTGGAAGGGAATTCCACATCCTTGCAGTTCTTACAGTAAAGGAATGGTGCCCAGAACTGGACAGCATTCTCCAGTTGCAGCTGAACCAGAGTCTTGTAGAGTGGGAGAATTATCGCCTTATCCCTGGAGTTAATCCCTTTTTTAATGCATGCCAATATTCTGTTTGCTTTGTTAGTAGCAGTTTGGCATTGCATGCCATTGCTGAGCCTATCATCTACTAGAACCCCAAGGTCCTTTTCCATCCTAGATTCCCCCAGAGGTTCTCCCCCCAGTGTATAGATTGCATTCATATTTTTGCCACCCAAATGCATTATTTTACATTTTTCTACATTGTGCGGTTTTTCTCCCAAAAACAGCACCCGCAATCCATACTGCAACCAGTACCTTTCCTGGATGGAGGGGAAAATTTTACCCTGGTGGCGCTGCTCACGGGCTAGTATTTTCTTTCAGAGTTTGCAGCGGATAGAAACATACCATCCCAGGAGGACCTGCTCTGATACTGGTCCCCTGTGCTGTATCTGCATCTCTCGCAACCTCCTTACAAATTCCTTTTCCATGGCGACTGGTATCTGTATCTCTCCTCTTCTGCTATCTGAACCTTGGATCCCAGTGGAGGTTTGGATGTCGCAGACTGCAGGAAGCATCCCACTGCTTGCCACCAGTGTGACGGAACGTTCCACACTCAGCTTGAGTGCTTCCGTCAGTATATCGCTTTGTAAGCTCTGGAACACGAGACCAATGGATCTGCCTATAGTAACACCAAGAACCAGGCAACACCAGTTTTAGAGTACACCAGAAATAGAACTGTTTATTAGAACAAGAATACAGGCTTTTGTACACTTGAGGAGGAGGTTCCCCCCTCTTGATCATATTACCCTAACAATGCAAACTGTAACCAGAAACATAAATTAACATGAGCTAATTAACTAATCATTTAACCAGCCTAGGTGTCTCAGGTCAGCCTTGCCGTCTTCTAGCTCAGAAGACACAATACACATTATCATAAGTATAAACACAGGACACCTTCTCACAATAGCAGGAGCCCATCAGTAGCAGACTATCCGTCTCCAACATTGTACAGAGGCCAATGTGATCAGCTCTTTCAATTAACATTTATAGTTCAGAATCAAATAAACCAGGAATAGTCTTCGTATATTTCCTGGGAGATATTGTGGATAAATATTACTATTCCATTTGCTTGGTCACTTTGTGCCCCTAATAGACACAGGATGACTTAGAAATAAGATGGCATGGAGTGCTGAAACAAAGGTTAACAAACCAGGGCCCATAGTCAGTTCGCAAGAGGCTAGCATTCAGTCCCCACCAAAAGCCTCTGTTCCGGGTGAGTCTATCACAATTGATACTTGGTCACTAACGAAATCCTCCTTCTGGTCACCGTGTATTAGTTGCCACCGCAAGTTAGATGCATAACCAAGTACAAATGTCCCTAAATAGCCTTTGCTCCTCAGATGTGTCATGTCATTATTGTCATTTTAAATGATTGTCATTAGTTAGTCAATAGACATCTTGAAGCTTTGGAGTGTGGGAGTATTTGCATTGGTGTATATATTTAATAGGAAAATATAGATTTTCGAACAAAGAAAAACGGTTGTAATGGTATTTTCAACTTCACTTAATTACCTGTCAAGCAAATATGACATTGATATATATTGCAATCATTTCATAATTATGCTATGATGCTTTCCCAGATGATAAAATGACCCATATTATTTTAGCACCAAATCCAATATCCTTTTAAACAGAAGGCACTTCTCTAACAGGCAAGAACGAGTAGAAAATCATAATTATATATAAAGTATATCATTTATAAGAGAAATGTATGAAATTGAGCATGTTGTGTGACCTGTGCAGAAATTGTTCAGAACTATTGCAGTGTATCGTATGATGAGATAGTGGGCACTACAATTAGAACTTAACAGGCAGATATAAAGAATATAATTGAAGCAATTAAGTATTGATTTAAATTTTTAAAAAACTTTATTTTAAAGGCAGAAGGTGTATACGTTTGTCTTGATATATCTTGTCGTGATGTCTCCTTGTTATTTCCGGCACAGCAGCAATCAGACAGGGAAAAAGGAAAAGGCAAACAGTGAACAGAGGAAAGATCTGATCACTGTCCTACTGCTGCCTCACTGTCAAATATGCAAACCTGGGATGTGTCTGGCCTCGGGGAAAGTCTAGGAGCTGGCTGTGCTATCTGGCAGGGGTGTCTAGAAATCTGGCTAGTTGTAGAAAATTTAAAAAAATCATTTGGCAAAAAAAGTATATTTCATCTATGTATTCGGCTGCTTGACCGTTGGTTCACTTTAAAAAGTAAATGCATTATAGACCTGTACAATAAACAGATGAGAATTTACTAAAGGAATAGAGACTTTTTACTGAAAGCAGAATTAAAGTATTTTAGTAGTTTTGGATAGAGTGGAGATGTATTAGAACACGTATTAGGTTTTTTTATTGCTGGCTATGCCCCCCGTTGGGGAGATTGACCCTCTCTATTTGTCCTGTTATTTAAGGTGAAAGTAAAAGAAAATCCAAGATTTTGGGTTTTCCCCAGAAATGTAATAGAGGGGAAATCTTCCAATGGGGACACTAGTTCTGGTGACTTGGGGTCCCCAAGGAATTCCCTTAATTTGCAGGGAATTCCTCTCCCTTCCTGTCTGGCTATGGGACAGGAAGTGAAGGAAAATCTCTGCAATGGAACACAGAGGACGAAAAAAATATCTGACATGAGTTATAACCCTCCTTGCTCTAAAATAAAAAAAAAGGTTTAGGGATAGTTCTACTTTATACTCTGATATTGATTGATATATATATATATATATATATATATATATATATATATATATATATATATATCTATCTATCTATCTATCTATCTATCAATCGATCAATATCAATCAATCTTTTTTTTTTTTTTATACAGTATCTCACAAAAGTGAGTACACCCCTCATATTTTTGTAAATATATTATTATTTTTTCATGTGACAACACTGAAGAAATTACACTTTGCTGTAAAGTAGTGAGTGTACAGCTTGTATAACAGTGTAAATTTGCTGTCCCCTCAAAATAACTCAACACACAGCCATTAATGTCCAAACCACTGGCAACAAAAGTGAGTACACCCCTAAATGAAAATGTCCAAATTGGGCCCAATTAGCCATTTTCCCTTCCCGGTGTCATGTGACTCGTTAGTGTTACAAGGTATCAGGTGTGAATTGGCAGTAGGTGTGTTAAATTTAGTATTATCGCTCTCACTCTCTCATGGTCACTGGAAGTTCAACATGGCACCTCATGGCAAACAATTCTCTGAGGATCTGAAAAAAAGAATTGTTGCTCTACATAAAGATGGCCTAGGCTATAAAAAGATTGCCAAAACCCTGAAACTGAGCTGCAGCATGGTGGGCAAGACCTTACAGTGGTTTAACAGGACAGGTTCCCCTAGAACAGGCCTCGCCATGGTCGACCAAAGAAGTTGAGTGCACATGCTCAGCTTCATATCCAAAGGTTGCCTTTGGGAAATAGATGTATGAGTGCTGCCAGCATTGCTGCAGAGGTTGAAGGGGTGGGGGGGGGTCAGCCTGTCAGTGCTCAGACTATACGCCGCACACTGCATCAAATTGGTCTGCATGGCTGTCCTCCTCAAAGGAAGCCTCTTCTAAAGATGATGCACAAGAAAGCCCACAAAGAGTTTGCTGAAGACAAGCAGACTAAGGACCTGGATTACAGGAACTATGTCCTGTTGTCTGATGAGACCAAGATAAACTTATTTGGTTCAGATGGTGTCAAGCGTGTGTGGCGGCAACCAGGTGAGGAGTACAAAGACAAGTGTGTCTTGCCTACAGTAAAGCATGGTGGTGGGAATGTCATGGTCTAGGGCTGCATGAGTGCTGCTGGCACTGGGGAGCTATAGTTCATTGAAGGAACCATGAATGCCAACATTGACTGTGACATACAGAAGCAGAGCATGATCAAAGGGAGGGAGACTGGGTCGCAGGGCAGTATTCCAACATAACGACCCAAAACACACCTCCAAGATGACCACTGCCTTACTAAAGAAGCTGAGGGTAAAGGTGGACTGGCCAAGCATGTCTCCTGGCCTAAACCCTATTGAGCATCTGTGGGGCATCCTCAAATGAAAGTTGGAGGAGCGCAAGGTCTCCAACATCCATCAGCTCCGTGATGTCGTCATGGAGGAGTGGAAGAAGACTCTAGTGGCAACCTGTGAAGCTATGGTGAACTCTTTGCCCAAGAGGGTTAAGGCAGTGCTGGAAAATAATGGTGGCCTCACAAAATATTGACACTTTGGGCCCAATTTGGACATTTTCACTTAGGGGTGTGCTCACTTTTGTTGCCAGAGGTTTAGACATTAATGGCTGTGTGTTGCGTTATTTTGAGAGGACAGCAAATTTACACTGTTATACAAGCTGTACACTCACTACTTTACATTGTAGCAAAGTGTAATTTCTTCAGTGTTGTCACATGAAAAGATATAATAAAATATTTACAAAAATGTGAGGGGGTGTACTCATTTTTGTGAGATACTGTATTTATAAAACTGGTGGTTTATGCCATAATGTGTTAGTATGAATGAGACAGGATCTATGAATGGTGGAGGGCCAGGTGATTGAAATGTTGCCCCCCCCTCATTCATAGATTAAGTTTCATTCATAGAAACTGTAGCATGTCTACTATGAATGGCGGAGCTGTGCCGGAGAGGGTGGGCATAGTCAGCACTCTTGATTAGTGCATATGACAGCTCTGTCAGTTCCATTAACCCCTGGAAGATTATGGTGGTTGAGGGGGCATCAGAGAAGGAGGATTTCTACTAAAGAAGAAGATAGCAGCACAAGTGACTCATGTCATTAATCATAAGCAGTGTCCCTTGTGCTTATGGTTTTTTTGGGGGTTTTTTTTTTACTAAACGTAGGCGTTAAATGCTGGCTGTGTGGCTAACAGACAAAAGTGCAGTGCTCTGAACAAGGGAATGTCCTGAAGATCAGCATAGGGTCCACCGTAGGGTCCTCTGGCTTCAATGTCCTCCTGACAACGAGCAAACAGCAAAATCCAGTAAAAGAAGCCGACACTCCAAATCCTTTGAAATCGATTTTATTGGTACAAGTAACAGAGTACAAGGGGCAGCAAACCGCTGTGATCACTTGCCGCCCCTTGTACTCTCTTACTTGTACCAATAAATCAATTTCAAAGGTTTTGGAGTGCCGGCTTCTTTTATTGGATTTTGCTGGTTGTGTGGCTGTCATGCTGACCCAATGGCTTAAGTACTTTAACCACTTCAGCCACGGAGGATTTGGCTGCTCAATAACCAGAGTATTTTTTACAATTTGGCACTGTGCTGCTTTAACTGGTAATTGCACGGTCATGCAATGCTGTACCCAAACTAAATTTGCGTCTTTTTTTTCCCCCAGCTTTCTTTTGATGGTATTTGAATTGCCTCTACGATTTTTATTTTTTGCGATATAAACGGAAAAAAATGAAAATTTTGAAAAAAGAGAAATATTCTCTAAATTCTCTAAACTCAATTTTAGTCATACATTTAGGCCAAAATGTATTCAGCAACATGTCTTTGGTAAAAAAAAAAAATGTCAATAAGCGTATATTTATATGTTTGCGCAAAAGTTATAGCGTCTACAAACTAGGGTACATTTTCTGGAATTTACGCCGCTTTTAGTTTGATTGCCTATCTCATTTCTTGAGGTGCTAAAATGGGCCCCCTCCCCCAGATGACCCAATTTTGGAAAGTAGACAAATTGTTGAGAGGCATGTTGAGCCCATTGAATATTTTATTTTTTTTGTCACAAGTGATTGAAAAATGACAATAAAATAAAATTACACAAAGTTGTCACTAAATGATATATTGCTCACACGTGCGATGATTATATGTGGAATTGCACCCCAAAATAAATTCAGCTGCTTCTCCTGAGTATGAGGATACCACATGTGTGGGACTTTTTGGGAGCCTAGCCGCATACAGGACCCCGAAAACCAAGCACCGCCTTCAGGATTTCTAAGGGTGTAAATTTTTTATTTCACTCCTCACTACCTATCACAGTTTTGAAAGCCATAAAATGCCAAGATAGCACAAAACCCCCCAAAAGAACCCATTTTGGAAAGTAGACACCCCAAGCTATTTGATGAGAGGCATCTATTTTGGGGGGTAAAGTTGCGGGAAAATGACAAATTTTTATTTTTGTTTTTTTGCACAAAGTTGTCACTAAATGATCTATTGCTCAAACATGCCATGGGCTTATGTGAAATTACCCCCCAAAATACATTCTGCTGCTTGTCCTGAGTACGGGGATACCACATGTGTGAGACTTTTTGGGAGCCTAGCCATGTACAGGACCCCGAAAACCGATCACCGCCTTCAGGCTTTCTAAGGGCTTTAGTTTTAGAGGCCATGGAATGACAAGCTAGCACAACCCACCCCAAATGACCCCATTTTGGAAAGAAGACACTTCAAGCTATTTGCTGAAAGGCTTGTTGAGTCCATGGAATATTTTATATTTTGCCACAAATTTCGGTAAAATTATTATTATTTTTTTTTTTTTTTACAAGTTGTCACTAAATGATATATTGTTCAAACATGGCTTGGTTATATGTGGAATTACACCCCAAAATACATTCTGCTGCTTCTCCTGAGTATGGGGATACCACGTGTGGGAATTTCTGGCAGTCTAACCGCGTACAGGACCCCAAAAACCAATCACCGCCTTCAGGCTTTCTAAGGGCGTACATTTTTTATTTCACTCCTCACTGCCTATCACAGTTTGGAGGCCATGAAATGCCCAGATAGCACAACCCCCCCCCCCCCCCCAAAATGACCCCATTTTGGAAAGTAGACACCCCAAGCTATTTGCTGAGAGGCTTGTTGAGTATTTTCAGATCTCACTTTTTGTCACAAAGTTTTGAAAAAAGAAAAAAAAAACTCTTTTCTTTTCTTCGTTTTCAAAAATAAATGAGATCTACAAAATACTCACCGTGCCCCTTAGCAAATACCTTTCCAAAATGGGGTCATTTGGGGGGTGTTTGTGCTATCTGGACATTTTAGGTCCTCCGTAACTGCGATAGGTAGTGAAGAGTAAAATCACAATTTTACGCCTTTAGAAAGCCTGAAGGCAGTGCTTGGTTTTTGGGGTCCTGTACGCGGCTAGGCTCCCAAAAAGTCTCACACATGTGGGTATCCCCATACACAGGAGAAGCAGCAGAATGTATTTTGAGGTGTAATTTCACATATAACCATGCCATGTTTTAACAATATATAATTTAGTGACAACTTTGTGTAATAAAAAATAAATTGTAATTTTCCCAAAACTTGTGGCAAAATATCAAATATTCCATGGACACAACATGCCTCAGCAAAAAGCTTGAAGTGTCTTCTTTCCAAAATGGGCTCATTAGTGGGGGTTTTGTGCTATCTTGACATTTCAGGGCCTCCGAAACTGTGATAGGTAGTGAGAAAGTGAAATCACCATTTTACGCCCTTAGAAATCCTGAAGGCGGTGCTTGGTTTTTGGGGTCCTGTATGCGGCTAGGCTCCCAAAAAGTCTCACACATGAGGTATCCCCGTACTCAGGAGAAGCAGCAGAATGTATTTTGGGGTGTAATTCCACATATAACCATGTCATATTTGAACAATATATCATTTAGTGACAACTTTGTGCAAAAAAAAAGTGTACTTTTCCCAAAACTTGTGGCAAAATATAAAATATTCCATGGACTCAACATGCCTATCAGCAAGTAGCTTGGGGTTTCTACTTTCCAAAAAGGGGTAATTTGGTTCGGGTCTCACAAAATACGATGACATCTTTGAAGACTCTGTGAAAGTGTGTCCTAGTCTGTGCAGTGCTGTACCCTACGCTAATACTCCACTAGTGTGTGTTACTGTTCAAAACATTCACCAATGCAAAGTCAGGACAAGAGGAACAATATTAGCAGGTGTTACGTCTATATCCACGCTTTCTACAGACACAACATTTTCAATGGGGGGCTCGTTGGGTAGGGGTACCAAGGAGGACATACAGAAAATGCCTCTCATGCAGCCATCTTACTGCATTTGGATTGGGAAGTTGGGCCACAGCACTGTCTGGAAACAGAAGGGCTGTGATGATCTCTTCCTGGAATTTAAGGAAGGATCCAGTTCATCCTGAAGCTTTGTATAGCACATAAGCATTCAGCAGAGCCAACTGAAATATGTATACAGACACTTTTTGTACCAGCGTCTGGCCTTACGGGGCAACTAGGTATGGCACCAATAACTGGTCGTTGAGGTCCACCTCTCCCATATTAAGGTTATATTCGTGGACACAGAGGGGTTTCTCCACAACACCAGTCACCGTAGGAATTTGGACCGTCGTGTCTGCGTGATGGGAGGACAGAACAAAAACACTCCGATTATCCCTCCACTTCACAGCGAGCAAATTATTACACTTCAAGCAGGCTCTCTCTCCCAGCCTAAGATGGGAATCTAGAAGCCGCTGGGGTAAGCCCCAGCGATTAGATTGCATGTTGTCACATGTGCCAATTCCATGATCAAACAAGTGACTAAAAAGTGGCACACTCATATAATAATTGTCCACATACAAGTGGTACCCCTGGCGCTCCCTATGTAGTCTGGGCAGTTCTCCGGCCCTACGTGACTGTCTCTTCCCTCGTAAACCATAAAACTATATGTATAGCCTGTGGCCCTGTCACAGAGATTATACATCTTGACCCCATATCTGGCACGCTTGCTGGGAAGATACTGTTTGAAAGATAGGCGGCCAGAAAACTTAATCAGGGACTCATCAATGCAGACGACTTGATTAGGAGTAAACAAGGCTGCAAACTGTTGGTTGAAGTGGTTTACGAGGGGCCAAATTTTGTAGAGCCGATCGTATCCAGGGTCACCCCGAGGACGACAGAGTTCATTATCATTGAAGTGCAGGAACTGCAAGATCTGCTCGTAATATGCCCTGGCCATGGAGGCAGAGAACACGGGCATATGGTGAACTGGGTCAGTGGACCAATATGACCGCAACTCACTCTTTTTAGTTATGTCCATGAGGAGGGATAGGCCCAGGAAGGTCTTAACTTTGGAAACCGTAATAGGTCTAAAAATCTCTGGCAAGGGTCAACTGGGGATTAGCGGCGATGAATTGACCAGCATACAAATTGGTTTGGTCCACAATAGAGCTATAGAGATTGTCCGTGAAAAACGGCAAATAAAAATCAAGTGTCTTAAAATCAACTGTTTCCACCTGAATTCCGGGTTGGCCAGTAAATGGGGGAAGTACAGGTGCTGCAGAAGTGGTGGGCTCCAAATTAGGATTGGCAAATGCAGCAGGAAGGGCTCTATGGGCTCAACGGCCCTGTCTTTGTCTTCTTGGTGGCTGCGGGACACTAGTTGTGCTAGCCACCTCACCAGCTTGAACTGCACTTATGGGACTCACCACGTCAGCACGTGATACTGCAGTGCTGGTTTGACTACGACCAGGGTGTACTAGGCTGCTGGTGCTTGCCAGTTCACCAGAAGGATGTACGGCACTAGTACTGGCTCTCTGCTCCATATGAGAGCCCGGCGGTTCTTGCACCTCAACAACAGCAGAATAACGGGGTCAGGTACGCCTGACCTTGGCAGGGACTACAACTCCATCGTCAGAGCTATCTGTCAGGGTGCCGCTGCTGTCTACAGGATCATATTCTGAGCCTGAATCTGACAGATGGGTGACTTCCTCTTTAATATCTGTCATGCTCAGAAACGTGTAGGCCTCTTCACTAGTGTACCTTCGATTTGACATTTTGGTCTCTAAATTTACTGGTACACTAGTGAGACTCACAGGAAAAAGAGCTCCTGACTGTCAGCGACTGATTCAAAGGCTACCAAAAAAACTGTTAGCGTTCACAGGGATCAGGCTTGACTGTGAATGCTGCAGTTATGTGTGTTGTGTTTTTGTAAGCGACAGTGATCGATTGATACTGCACTTGGGTGGGCTGGGCTGGGTGGAGGGGCTAAATGCAGGTGCTAGCAGGTATCTGGGCTGAGTCCGCAACGCTGCGTTTTTTGGGAACCCTAAACTAATGCTAATATATATATGGGGATGCTAACATAGTTCTGATCAGATCAAAGATATTGATCCGTTCAGACACTATACTACTAAGGGAGGTGTATGGTGCGTGCGTGGGTGTTAGCGCTACTGGCACTAATCTGATGCTGCCTGGGGTGACGCAGACCCTGACTGACACTAAAACCTAACTGATATCACCCGCTGGGCGATCAGGGTGTTAAACCTTTATTGGGTAATATACAGCGGGTGCCATGATGCTATAAAAAACAAACGAACTAACCAGCATCACCCATCACCCATAACACTAATACAGTAATCACTGGTGACAGGCGGTGAAAGGGTTAACTAGGTGGCAATCAGGAGGTAAAACCTTTATTAGGTAATATATGGGGGTACCTAACGCTATAAAAACCGGACAGTGAAACTAACCAACTAACTGGCTAACTAGCGTCACCCGTGACACAAATACGGTGATCAGAAAAAAGATCTGTTAGTGACACTAGCGACAGGGGGTGAAAGGGTTAACTGGGGGCGATCAAGGGGTTAAACCTTTATTAGGTGAGTTTCGGGGGATACCCTAGACCTAACGGGGCCTACCACTAACTGCCCTAAAACTTATTACAGTCACAAATGACACCAATGCAGTGATTAGTGAAAAATCTGGAAACTGCAATTGGTGACACAGTGACAGGGAGTGAAGGGGTTAACTGGGGGGGTAATCGAGGGGTGGCAAGTGTACCTATGTGTACTGGTGTTAGTGTAGTGTTGTGCAACTCATGGTAGGATGTCTTCTCTCCTCTCACTGGAATTGAAAAGACTCCAAAAGGAGAGATGACATCACTTCCTCCTGTCTGTGTTTACACTTGCACAGACAGGGGAAGGATTTCATTCGTTAGGACCGATCAGCAGGTCCAGGCCATACAACATTGGCCCAGGACCTGAGGACTGATCGGTCCTCTAATGAATCCAACCGCCGCAGGGGAGGGAGGGATGTACAGGTACACCCATTTGCCCACCTGTGCCATTCTGCCGACGTAAATCGGCGTGCGGCGGTCGGCAACTGGTTAAGATTCACTGCCACAGATTAATACAGGTGGTCCCCGGGTTACAAACAAGATAGGGTCTGTAGGTTTGTTCTTAACTTGAATATGTTTGTAAGTCGGAACATGTACATTTTTTTAAGTGTAGCTCCAGCCAAAAAGACTATTTTCAAGCTTTTTGGATAGCATAGGGAAGGGTTACAACCCCTATAACATTTGTTTTTCTGTCTGTGCCCCTGTTCAGAAGATTTCACCTCACTTTCTGTCCCAATTACAATTGGATTTTGAAAATTTTGGGTTGTTGCGGAAACAAGGATTTGTGATAAAGCATCAGTGGAGGTACCTTTTTCCCATAATAACTCTTACAGGAGTGAATTTCCCTTCCTAGGGGTAGATTTTCTCTCTCTTCCTGTTCTCTCTCCGTTTGTAAGTAGGAGTCATTTGTAAGTCGGATCTTTGTAACCTGGGGACCGCCTGTATGCAGATTAGCATAGTTTCCTTTTTCACTACTTGAAAAAGTATTTGCACCCTTTTGAAATTTTCCACATTTTGTCATGTTAAAACCAAAAATATATATATTTTATGTGATAGACCAACACAAAGTTGCACATAATTGTGAAGTGGAAGGATAAATGGTAAAAGAAAATGTACTAATAAATATGTGAAAAGTGTGGCGTGCATTTGTATTCAGCCTTCCTGAGTCAATACTTTGTAGAGCCACCTTTCGCTGCAATCACAGCTGCAAGTCTTTTTGGGTATGTCTCTACCAGCTTTGCGCATCTAGAGAGACATTTTTGCCCATTCTTCTTTGCAAAATAGCTCAAGCTCTGTCAGATTGGATGGAGGGTGTCTGTGAACAGCAATTTTCAAGTCTTGCCACAGATTCTCAATTGGATTTAGGTCTGGCCTGGGCCATTCTAACACATGAATATGCTTAGATCTAAACCATTCCATTGGCGCTCTGGCTGTATGTTTAGGGTCGTTGTCCTGCTGGAAGGTGAACCTCCGCCCCAGTCTCAAGTCTTTTGTCTCTAATAGGTTTTCTTTTAAGATTGCCCTGTATTTGGCTCCATCCATCTTCCCATCAACTTTGACCAGCTTCCCTGTCCCTTCTGAAGAAAAGCATCCTGACAACATGATGCTGCCACCACCATTTTTCATGGTGGGGATGGTGTGTTCAGGATGATGTGCAGTGTTAGTTTTCCGTCACAAAAAGCGTTTTGCTTTTAGGCCAAAAAGTTACATTTTGGTCTCATCTTACCAGAGCACCTTCTTCTAAATGTTTGCTGTGTCCCCCACATGGCTTCTTGTAAACTGCAAATGGAACTTCCTATGGCTTTCTTTCATTAATGGCTATCTTCCAACAATGGCTTTCTTCTTGCCACTCTTATAAAGGCCAGATATGTGGAGTGCATGGCTAATTGTGGACAGATTCTACCACCTGAGCTGTGGATCTCTGCAGCTCCTCCAGAGTTACCATGGGCCTCTTGGTTGCATCTCTGATTAATGCTCTCCTTGCCCGGCCTGTCAGTTTAGGTGGACAGCCATGTTTTGGTAAGTTTGCAGTTGTGCCATACTCTTTCCATTTTCGGACGATGGGTTGAACAGTGCTCCTTGAGATGTTCAAAGCTTGGGATTTTCTTTTTATAACCTAACCCTACTTTAAACTTCTCCACAACTTTATCCCTGACCTGTCTGGTGTGTTCCTTGGCCTTCATGGTGCTGTTTGTTCAATAAGGTTCTCTAAAAAACCTCAGAGGACTTTACAAAACAGCTGTATTTATACTGTGATTAAATTACACACAGGTGGACTATTTACTAATTCAGTGACTTCTGAAGGCATTTGGTTGCACTAGATCAGTGATGGCATCCCAGATGTTTTGGAACTACATTTCCCATGATGCTCATGCACTCTGCAGTGTAGTTGAGCATCATGGGAAATGTAGTTCCAAAACATCTGGAGTACCAAGGTTCGCCATCACTGCATTAGATTTTAGTTAGGGGTATCGGGGTAAAGGGAGCTGAATACAAATGCAAGCCGCACTTTTCAGATATTAATTTGTAAAAACATTTTAAAACCATTTATTATTTTCCTTCCACTTCACAATTATGTGCCACTTTGTGTTGGTCTATCACATAAAATCCCAATAAAATACATTTACGTTTTTGGTTGTTACATGACAAAATGTGGAAAATTTCAAGGGATGTTAAAACTTTTTCAAGGCACTGTATTCCCAGAGACAGGAAAGCAGCTATCATTTTTAAAATAAAGAGTGTTTTTTTTTTTTTTTATCTAATTTTAAACTGCTGCTTTTCCAGTATTCTTCATGACTTGTCTTTCAATTAATAGGAGATCACTTTAAAAGAAATGTTACATTAAACAATTTGATACATTCAGTTGCAACTTTATTAAAATGCATTACTTAGCATTCCTTAAAGAGAGCACCGGAAAACATGAGTTTAATCAGCATGAGATATGTCTCTTCTCATTCCCAAGGGCAAAGAAATATGTTTCCTACCTAATTTTCTCTTCATTAATTTGACTAGCTCCTCCCCTTTGTGTTCCCATGTGAATTCAAACATCATGAATAGGTATCAGTGCCTGTAATTAATGTTTCCACAGAGGCATAAAACTTCAAACTGAACTGCAGATTAAAATGAAGCGAGTGAAAAATAACGAATGCCACAGAACTGCAGCTTTTTAAAGCTGAACACCAGGCAAACAGCTGAATTACACAAATAAAATGTATAGAGCATTTAAGAGCTGTTTTCATACAGAGGGTTATACTGGAACCTTCAGAAGCATTGGACAGTGTAAGCATAGCTGTAAGGGCAGCCCAGTTTAACCCCTACCACTCCCAGCATGCCTCAGTTTTTTGCTAGTATCCTTAGAAGTACGAACATCTTCTCTCCACTCTAATGCCCTGTACACACGATAGGATTTTCCGATGGAAAATGTGTGATAGGACCTTGTTGTCGGAAATTCCGACCGTGTGCAGGCTCCATCACACATTTTCCATAGGAATTTAGATATATAGAGCTTGCTATAAAATTTTCCGACAACAAAATCCGTTGTCGGAAATTCCAATCATGTGTACACAAATCCGGCGCACAAAGTGCCACGCATGCTCAGAATAAATTAAGAGACGAAAGCTATTGGCTACTGCCCGTTTATAGTCCCGACATACGTGTTTTACGTCACCACGTTCAGAACGATCGGATTTTCCGACAACTTTGTCCGACCGTGTGTGTGCAAGACAAGTTTGAGCCAACATCCGTCAGTAAAAATCCATGGATTTTGTTGTCGGAATGTCCGATCAATGTCCGACCATGTGTACAGGGCATTAGAGTAACAGATTTTACATTTTATCCAGACATTTTTCTTCTAGCAGGATTCTTCAGTCGCTGCAGTGTCACTGGGGCTCCTGGTTGCAGCTTACGGATTGGCTACTCTTTGGAGTTGCCCTGGGGGCCATATCTGGACCTCATAATGAAAAGTATGCAGGACCAGCCTGTAAAGGTCTCCCTTCTGGCACTGGATCCTGCATTTGGTGCATTTGGTCTCATGGTGAAATGTGTTGAGTTAGCCACAGGGTTCCTTAAAGGTCCAGGGTTGAGGTACACCTACCTGGTGGAACCCTGAAAACTCCTTAGGCAGTATTTCCACCGGAGGGGTGAAAACCGTCTGAACGGGGTATGCCTCACTAAAGGTTCTGCTTGGGTGCTTTTTTTGGTACTGTACCTGATTGCTGTTAGACATGTGCGATCTATTTAGTTACAAATCGAAATTCGGACAAATTTTTTATTATTTCGAGTTTCGGGTGTATCTAAATTTCCGAATCACAATATAATGAAAACATTTTTTTAATTTGAGAATGATTTTGAATTCAAATTCGAAATAGAAACATATTGCAATGAATACATTAAGGTATAAAAATGAAATAATATGATTACTACTTAGGCTGTTTTTATAGAATAGAAAGAAATATAATGGAATAGAATAGAATAGAACATAAAGGAATGGAATAGAATAGAACATCTAAGAAGAGATAAAGAATAGAATTGAATAGCATAGAATAGAAAAATTTAGAAACAAATAGAACAAAATAACCGTCTTCTGAAATTTGAATTTCAAAATTTGGATTGATTTGAAAATAAATTATATACAAAATGAATCAGAATATACAAAACAAATTCTGGAAACAAATCATTCTAACATAATAATTTTGTTTTATCATACTCGTTAACTATTATTAGAACGAATCAGAAACAAAATAAAACAAAATTGCACATCTCTAGTTGCTGTGACTGTTAGCCACATAATGTGCATGGTACAATGCATACCTGTGACACTTTTTAAATTTATATTGCACATGTTTTTTTTCCAGTGCAAAAGCCCTGCAACACAAGTGTCTTGTGTATGCATGTGCCTTTCCTCTGCCCTCCCACTATTGGCGTGCACAAGATGCAACATCATCTGCACACAAGGGTCCAGGTCAAGCCCCCCTCACTACTACTTGAGGTCACTTGGTTACTGAATGTCACCTAAACACTCCTGCTTTCTGCAGCTGGGTGTCTGTAAGGACCCCTATGGGCCCTACTCACTTATTATACTAGTAGTATGGTGAATCAAAGCACAAGAACACTATTCCTTCAGGTCTTACCTTCCCAAATAATAATAGCCATGTGCAATTAGTTTCGTTCCAAATTTAGTTTTTTAATGAATTTCGACAAATTCGTTAATTCGTAAATATCCGAATTATCAAAAATCAGTTTAACAAATTTTTCCAAATATTCGTGAATTTGAAATTCGAAAACCCCAAAATTCGAAAATAATAACTAACTAATAATAACTTAACTATTAAATTATAGGTATTGGAATTTCCTTTCAAATTTGACTGTTAGTGAATGTAACGAATTAATAATACTATATAACAATAATAATAACGTTTTATTATTATTATTATTATTATTTATTATTAATTTGTTCCGTTCCATTTGTTTATATGCAGCATTCGTTTCTTTCGGATAATTTGTAACTTCGGATAAATTCGTATTCGTTACGTTCACAGCCAAACTTAAAAAGAAATTCCAATACCTATAATTTAATACTTATTGTTAGTTATTCTTTCGAATTTTTTAATTTTCTTTATTTTTGGATTTTCAAATTTACGAATTGCAATCATAACGAATGACCCGAAAAACAAAAAAAAAACTGAATCAAACGAAAATGAACAAATTATTCGGCAGTGCACATGCCTACCCCCAACCAGTCCAAGGCCACAAGTACATGCACCACTACATTCATTTTCTATGCTGACTTGTTCCTCTCCGGACAAGCAATTTTCCCCTCCTAAGCCTTATGCCAAGCAATACCATGTGGAGAATCAAGAATCAAGCCCTCCCTGTAATGGACCAGGCCTCTTCTTGTTCTAAACAAACCCCCATTGTCCCTGTCAAAGACTGGAAGTCCTTACCAAGCTTTTTTTTTTTTTTTTCTTTTTTTTTTAAATTTTTTATTTATAACCGGAACAGGGCCACACGGGCCTACATTTTACAAGATAACACATAATACCGAATATATATATCAGTATTACTTATAACAATTTCTGACATATTAGGTAACACTCCTAGATCACTTCCGCCTGTTGTCACATTATAAACCATTATCAGAAGGGTTTTGTATTCGGTAATGAAGTTGTCTTCTGCATTTATTAATATCCAGATGTGTTGTTGAGGCACGTGTATCCCGTCCCTTCATTTCCTCTTATTAGTAAAAAGGGGGATTCCCGAGTATGGGAGTAGGAAAGAATGCAGTGAGCATTCAGGAAAAGTAATGGGGGTATGAGCTAGAAGGGTTCAAGAGGGGTTGGGGGGGAGAGGTGAAAGAAGTAAGAGGGTTAGTAAGGGGGTATAGAATGAGTGGGATGAAATGGAATGTCCCCTCGAGCATGGGATGTCGCAAGGGTTTTCTCTTGATACCGTAGTGTGGATCAGTTATGTCTTCGTCTAATGGGAGCATGTATCCACGAAGGGGTACTTCTCATGTAGTCACAGCAGATCCCCTGAGTGCCTGACCTTCGTCTGAGTAGATGAAGATATTCCATTGTTGCCAAGTGTTAGTGAAGGTTTCCTGTCTGTTCTGTGCTGTGAGAATTAGGTCTTCCATATGCTTTATTTCTTCTACGTTCCCTAGCCAAAGTTTTATGGAGGGTGGGTGTGTAGATTTCCACTGAAGTGGTATGCAGGCCTTGGCTGCGTCTAATAGGTGTCTTATCAATGATTTTTTATAAATTTTCTCAGGGATGTTGGTCGCGTGCAGTAGGAAGAATGCGAGGTCATCCGGGAACCCGGGATTATACGTTCAGTAAATTTTTGGGTCACTCTTGGTATCTCTTGCCAATACTGGGACAGCCTCGGGCAAGACCAGAAAATGTGTAGAAGTGTCCCCTTGTCCGCCTGGCAACGCCAGCAGGTGTCAGATGTTGTCGGAAAAAATTTGTGAAGCAATGTTGGGGTCCTATACCATCTCGACAGAATTTTGTAATTGGTCTCCTGAATCTTACTACATATGGACGATTTGTGAGTGAACTTTAAAATGCATTGTCGTTTGGGCGTATTGAACTGACCGTTTAATTCTGTTTCCCATTTGGCTGGGCCCGGTGGTATGTAGTCTGCCTTTGGTGTGATTAGTAAGTTATATGCCAGGGAAAGCGTATGTGTTATGGGTCCTGTGTTGTTGCAGAGTTCCTCCAACAATGTAAGGGGTTTGTCGTCGGTATCAGGTGGTTTTAAGGAGTGTAGGAAGTGGCCTAGTTGTCGGGACCTCCAGAAGTCTAAGCCAAACCGCCCTCTGGGTTCAGATAGTTCAGCTATAGTATACCAACGTCCTCTCATACTAAAATGGGCAGCTTGATGTAACCCCGCGTCGCTCAGTCTCCGGAAAATAATATCTTGTATGCCTGGTGAGAATTTGGGGTTACCCAAGATGGGGTATAGAGGTGTGTTGGGTGAGGATAACGACGCTTTGGAAAATAGCCGTGCACAGACTTGTGTCGTGTTGCCAATCAATGGATGACGCTTCATGCCCGCCGGTAAATTATTGTAGCACCATGGGGATCTGTTCAGAGGGATTTCACTTTGGTGTTCTAGTTGTGTCCACAACTTGGTTTCTTGATGTCGACACCAATCTGTTAGTCTCCCTATATGTATTGCCTGGTTATAAGCCCGAATATCCGGTACTGCAAGGCCACCGTATTGTTTGGGGAGTATCAATAATTTATGTGGAAGACGAGGTCTCTTTTTGGCCCATATGAATTCCGTAAAAGTAGATTGTATTTGTTTGAAGTATGATGCGGGTATATGAATAGGTAACGCCTGCATTAGGTATAGAAACTTCCGGAGAATTTACATTTTTAAAATGTTACAGCGTCCTACCCATGAGTGAAGTCCCGTGTGCCATCGGTTGAGCAGAGATCTAACTGTCCGTAGTAATGGTAGGAAATTTAGTTCATACAGTCGTGAGACTGTGCAGGGTATAAGTGTGCCCAAGTATTTCAGGGCCGTCCTTGTCCATTAAAGTTAGACTGTAGATGTGTGAGTTGGGAGTGCGAGATTCCCACTCCCATCGCCTCTGACTTAGTAAAATTAATTTTTAAATTAGAGAGTGTTCCGTATGTTTTAAATTCCCTTAACAAGTTCGGGAGGGAGGTCACTGGATTGGTGAGTGAGAACATAAGGTCGTCTGCATACGCCGATACCTTGTATTGAGTTTGTTTTATTGCTACACCAGTGATATTAGGGTTCAATCGTATGTGGCATAAAAAGGGTTCTAGGGAGAGTGCAAAGAGAAGGAGTGACAAAGGGCACCCTTGTCTGGTCCCGTTAGCAATCGGGAATGGTTTTGATAATACTCCGTTGGCTTTAACTCTAGCTGACGGTGTTTCATATGCCGCTGTAATCCATCTAATCATGTTGGGGCCCAGTCCCACATGCTGTAGTGTAGCAAACATAAAGTCCCAATTGACACGGTCAAACGCTTTTTCCGCGTCCGTTCCTATGAATACACTAGGAGTTTTGGTGCGAGTGGCCGTGTAAAGTAGGTTCAGGACTTTGGTGGTGATGTCTCTGGCCTCCCTGTTTGGCACAAAGCCCACCTGGTCTAAATGTATCAGCTGGGGTATATGGGTTTGAAGTCTCGTGGCTATAATTTTGGTGAATAATTTGAGGTTGGTATTCAGCAGAGAGATGGGGCGATAGCTCCCGCAATAGTTTGGGTCTTTTCCCTCTTTTGGGATGACGGATATTTGGGCTTGTAATGTGGTGGTGTGCAGTTTTCCTCCTCTAAGGAGGTTATTTAGAAGTTTGACTAAATGGTCTCCTAATGAAGGTAATAATGACTTATAATATTGCAGCGTAAGGCCGTCTGGCCCAGGGGCTTTCCCCGGTTTAGTGTTTTTAATTGCTAATTGCAGCTCGGATAGTGTGATAGGTTCTTCCAATAATTTGCGTGTCTCTGTTGGTAGGGTGGGCATACAAGACGTGGTGATATAGTCGGTTATCTGGTCCAGTGATGGCGATGTCTCATGTAGGTTGTATAGTGTTTCGTAAAAGGATTGAAATTCCTCTGTTATGTGTTGGGGTAGGGTTACCTTTTGGTCCGTCGCAGAGTGTATGGACGGTATATAGGAAGCCAATTTTTGGGAGTGTAGGGATTGCGCCAATAGTTTACCACACTTATTACCCGACTCGTAAACTTTCTTACGCGATATCTGGAGCGCCGCTTTAGCTCTAAAGTTAAGTAGATCAGTTACTTGTGTGCGTAGCACATCAAGTTCGTTACCTATTAGGTTAGTCAGGGTTTGTTTGTGTCTGGTTTCTAGGTCTCGAAGTTTGTTCAGTAATAAGGTTAGTTGTGCCATTCTATGTTTTTTAAGTCTTGCACCATGTTTGATGAGTGTGCCGCGTATTACCGCCTTATGGGCTTCCCACACCAAACTCGTGTCGCAGTCAGTGTCAGTTAGTCTGAAAGTAGTTAGTGATTTCCCTTGTCACGTCTGTGAGTACCTCGGGGTTCTGTAGCAGGCTTTTGTTGAGTCTCCACGGTTTCCTTTGGCTTCTGTAAAAGTCCGTTAGGGTGTACGTCAGAGTGACCGGGGCGTGATCTGACCACGTGATGGAGCCCAGTGAGGTGTCTTTCACCGCGTGTAGTTGGTTGTGAGGGAGCAGAAAGTAATCTATACATGTGTAAACGTTATGTGGCCTGGAGAAGAAGGAATAATCGTGTTCCCCGGGGTGGAAGAGCCGCCAGACGTCAATCAGTTGTGATGAATGTAGTGCTAACTGAATGGCATTACGCATGCCACGAGTGGTAGAGGAGGTGCCCGTCGAAGTATCAACCTCGGGATGTAATGGGATATTGAGGTCACCACCCACAATTAGTTGCCCTTCGGAGAAATTTCTCAGAATGGTTAGGTGCTTTTTGACAAAGGTGTCTTGTTGGGTGTTCGGGGCATATAGGTTTGCAATGGTTACCCCAATACCTCCTATCTGGCCCTTTATGAATAGAAATCTGCCCGATGGGTCCAACTTAACAGCAGTCAAAGACCATGGTAGTTGGGCCGATATCAGGATTGAGACTCCCCTGGATTTGGCCTCCGAATTGGTGGAATGGTATACTGTCGGGAAGTATCTATTTTTCAGAATCGGAAATGTGTTTTCTCGGAAATGAGTCTCCTGTAGCAGGACTACGTCTGCCTTCAGGCGCCTCATATCATTAAGCAGCATCCGTCTTTTTTCGGGTACATTAAGACCCTTTACGTTTATGGAAACGATCCTGATCTCATCCATGCTCGAGGGGATTAGGGTGTAGAAGGGGAGAGGGTATGAAGGTTGGGAATGGGAAAAGGAAAAAAAAAGGGGGGGGGTGGGGGGAAATAAAAAAAGAAGAACTTGAAGAAGGACTAGTCTCTGGAGTTGACCAGTCTTCTAGCAGTGAACGGGGTGTCCTCCGGGGAAGCGGCCTCACAGCAACACCTTAGTTCACTTGGTTGCAAATCTAAATTTTAGCAAGAAATAACTGCTATTATGCTCCCCAGGGTCCCTGGGGGAATGAGCGTTGTCCTAGGTGGGGATGTGTACAGCAAGGGCTACCAGGGAACTCCCGGACCCTTCCCGACCACTTGTGCCTAGTCTACGTATATGTGTGTGGGTTAAAGATTAATAGCTGGTATGAAATGGTGCAAAGATATATGTGACATGCGGACCCAGAGCCACAAAGAATCACATTGTGCTTAACATTCTATAATTTAACAGAACATAACTGCTTCTCAACAAAAAAAAAGGTAAAGGCTGACTTATCAAATAATAAAACTTGCCACCCGCCTTCCGCCTCCTCCCCAAGGGGTTCCCCCCCCCCCCCGACACCCCCCCAGTCCGGGTGCCCCGTGATCTTCCCAAACCACAGAACTGAGAGCAAAGGTGGAGGCAGTTCCCCCCTACATCCCCCCCCCAACCCCTCCCCATTCATATGACAACACATGCCCTCTCCTCACCCCCTCTTTAGTGGTTATCTTAAATTCCAGTTCCTAGCCTCGGTGTTATATTCCTAAGTTAACTATGCTGATCCCTGAGCCCCTGGTTCTGTGTACTGCAGACGTTAGTTTCCCTCTGTATACGTATTCAAGCAATTCCCAGTTTATGGCATCCGATTCTTAATCCTTCCAGTGTGGTTACTCACGTGACCTTTATTGGAATGTCTCTTTGTTTCCTGGTGATTCCGGTTCTCTCACTTGGCCCAGGATTACAGTTCTGGCGTCAAAGGGAGGGCTGGTGTTCCTGGTACGTAAAATAGAGGAACATAGGCAGGAACTTAAATGACTCTAGGAATGTTATAAAAAGCTTGTCATTGGGGGGAGGACATCTTCATTTGTTCCTCGGTGGAGGCTTCAACTACATGTGGGCATCCTGAGAGCCGGGGTCACTAAATCTAGTCTCTAGGAAGGTGACCGGGACAGCTTTAGTCTGAGGTTGATGGAATCCTGGTGATTGTCCATGAGAGCAGAGTCCCGCATGCGGGTGTCGGGGGGAGGGGGACGAGCGGGGCAGGGCGCAGATCCGGTAAAGTTTCTCTTATGGGGCGACCACCGGGGACAGTAGGATACAGCCAAAAGTGCAAACTGTAGATAACCTTGCTCCCCCATCTATCCCCGGGGCCCGCTTATGACCTCTCCATGGTATCTGCTCCGCACCGCAGGGCGGAGGCCCGGGAGGGGAAGGGCGGGCGAGCAAAACATGTAAACGGGTATCTCCATAAAACCCCCTCCCGTCTGGCCATACCACAGCAATAGTGACCGACCACATCGCAACATCTCTTACTACTTAGCAGTGTGACGGTCGACGGGGAGGTTGCGGTCCATCTAGCATAACGGGTTTTAACAACAAGATAAGGATACAGTCTGCCTTTACTGAAAATTAAACGTCAGGCTACTGGAGTATGATCAATTAGGACTCACGTGTTCCATCATTGGTTGTAATGCGAGAGCGTCCACGGTTCCTCTGCGGGCGTGCGGTTTGGGAGGTTCTGCCCATAGACGGGCCTATACGGCCCATTGGTTTTGGGAGTTTCTGTAGCCAGTTGGGCATCTGGAAGGGTTCCGTTCCCAGAAAGATGAAGAGCCCCGGGATGTCTGCTGGTGTTCTCAGTGTGTAGGAGGTCTGTGCAGAGCGAAAAGTCACCGCCAAAGGATATCCCCAGCTGTAGGTATATCCCTGTCGTCTCGCAGCCTCCAGTACCGGCTTCAGCATTGCCCTGCGTTGCAGTGTAGCAATGGAAAGGTCTGGGAGGATCTGGATACTTGCGCCATCGAAGTCGATTTCTCCATGTTCCCAGGCCTTCGGTAGTATGGCTTCCTTCTGTAAATATCTGTGCAGGCAGCACAGAACATCTCGCGGTCTGGTTGGATCTGAGGATTTAGGACCCAGGGTGCGATGTACTTGATCAAATTACAGTGTGGGCGGTTGGGGTCCCAAAATGCTGTGGAATATTGCTGTGACCGTTTCCACAAGATCCTCTGAGCCTGTTGCTTCAGGGATTCCCCGCAGTCTTAAGTTGTTGCGGCGACTGCGGTCCTCCATTTCCTCGAGATGGAGTTGCATCTCCTGGTTTGCCGTGTCTTGGGCTGCCTGCGCTCGTTCTACTGCCTGCATTCGGGTCTCTAATGACGCCACCGATGTTTCTCCTGAGGTCACCCGTTCTGCTATGGAATGTAGCTCCGTCCGTACCTCTTGAAAGTCTCTGTTATGTGCCTCTTCTATCCGCATTTTTAGGGCCTCTATATCCGCCCTCGTGGGGAGAGCCTCAATGTCCGCCCTTGTGGGTAGGGCTCTAAGCATGGTCAGGAGGTCGGCATCTAAGCAGCTTTGGCTTTGGGTATGTTCTTCCATCGTTGGTCGGAAAGCTGCTGGCGTTTCCGTGAAGGGGTCTGGGTTAGTTGAGTGAGTCGGCATGTTCCTTTGCGATGGGATGTGGAGCTGCTCCATGCGTAGCTCACGCGGCGCGGCTACAATGGCGCCTGTTGATTGCCGTTGAGAGTCTCTAAAATACCGCTGTATGCTGGGTTGGGAGGTCCGATGCTGGGTTCCCCTAGTTGCCGATCGTGTCCTGTATCGGTTAGGGGTGCTCGGGCCGTGCCCACATAGGTCTTTATATGGTTTGTGGCTTCAGTAGATCGGGTCGGGCCGGGAGCTCTGACAAAACATGTCTCTACTCGGCCATTGCTAAGCCACGCCCCACCCCTTACCAAGTTTTAACCTCTCCTAGCAGGCCTTACTCTGCTACCTGCCATTGCTGTCATGTATATTTGCAAAACCTTTCAGGCAAGGATATGTCTATGGCTCCCAGATGAATTTTATATGATCCTTTCGTTTTGGATCTATTGGAGCTCTTTATTTCTCCCCTTCACTAGTGTGATTGATGGGCTTGTGAATATTGTACATCTTGTATAATGAATGAGTCTTCTGTCTGTAGATCTGCAGATGACTCTTTGGCCTTAAAGGTTGGTCTGACCGTCTGCCAAAGTGCAGTGCAAGCAAAGCTTACTGCATAAACCTTTTGTTGGAGAATCCAAGTGAAGAAATGCCATCAGCACACCTAGGATCCCTAAAAAAGGTTTAATTTCATGGTCACGTGATAAACATATAACAAAGTTTTAGCGCCACATAGGGCCCCTTCGTAAGGCAAATGACAATGTGCAGTGCAAGTCAACACATACTTAACAGACAATCCACCAATCAGTGCAAACAATTATGGCCCAGCCCCACCCGCTGACGTCCTAATGACATCATAAGTCCACCATTATACTAAGTTTAAAACAAATGACGTAACTGCCAAAAACACAATAATAATTGGTAAAGTAATAGCAATCAAACAAACATTCTATCAGGCGTTGGACAAATGAAGAAAGGTGCTAGTCATTGTCAGAAGTTAAAATTTTACACAAGACATGAAAGGAGCTTGCCATCTGTGACAAGCAGCTGGCCATACAATCCCAAGGCATTATGTATTATGGTTCACTAGCAGCATGGAGGCGTGTAATTCAGCCTCCAATGCTGTGCATGCGGAGGCACATGTGCAATAGGAGCATTTCTCTCCAGCAGGCCACACAATGTTGCCATAGCAACACTAGACGCCATAGCGGCTGCCAGATAGGCTGAATTCGGGACCACGGTAAGGGGATTGGTCAGAGCCATCTAATGTAAAGATACAATACAAATACAAAGTACTCCATGCAAGAATGCAGAGAAAAAGAAGAAGCAAAAGAAAAGTAAAAAAAAAGAAATAGAGAAAAAAAAGGAAATAGAAAAAAAGAAAATAGAACAAGCAGAGAGAAGGGGAAAGAAAACTCAAATAATAAACGTGTGAAAAACAGAGAAAACTGAAAAAAAAAGATACTGGGGGTAAACCACTTTCAAACCGCAACATATATATACGTATTGGGAGTCGGAAAGTGGTTAATTAAAGTGTATTTCTCCATTTGCTGTTAGATTGGGATAATACCTACTTTATATGTTTGCATGCTCCAAAAAAACATAAAAAATAGCTGTTTTGTACCATTTTTCTCAAAAACCTTTTCCTCTACTATGCAGACGGTCTGAGGGAGAGAATATTTACCATAATTAACCCTGGCTGTACTGTGCTGGCATATCTCATTATCAGTTGTAAACCTGATTTGAAAACTGTCCTACCGATCTAGAATCTGGGCTTCTGCATTGTATGTTAATGAAAGGAAACTCAGTTTGTCCCTCTTTGTCAGTGGAGACTGAATTGAATTACCTCTCATTTTGTATTGTTCAAAGTAGCTTGCAATCTGCCCCAGGCCTGCTCCAAACAAACACTAGAAAGGTAAGTAGTTATTTTTTATTATTATTATTTTTAGGTATGCTGTGTTCTAACATTACTTTCATTATTATATAACTGATAGATGCAGATTTAAAAATATCTGGTGATTCTACCATAATGGTCCTTGATCAGGCAATTCCTGTTATAGGATGACAACACTGCGTGAATAAGGTCTAATTGTTCTCCTGCAGTGGCGTAGCTACAAGGGTCGCAGGGTTCACAATGGTGACCCCGCCCCTGCTCCAGGTGGCCTGTGCGGCTGGTAGAGAATGCCTGTCAGACCAAACTTTCCATTATCACCCGAACTCGGTCGGACTGTGAAGACACTCAGCAAAGTGAAAACAAAAGAGGGAGAGATGTCTTCACGAGCGATGTGCTCTCTGCCTCCCCCAACAGTACCCCCTGGCTGTGTGATTGAAGGTGCTGTACTGCAGATTTTCTGAAAGGGGTGTGTGTGTGTTTATATCTCTGTTTGTATGTGTGTATATGTATGCAGAGCATTCCATACATCCCATGGCACACTGCAGAGGATTACAACTATTCCATGATACCCTGCAGAGCATTTCACCCAGTGGCAGAAATACAAGTGTTGCTAAGGTCGCACTTGCATCCTGGCCCTGGTGTTCCTCCACCGTGGGGGGGGGGCGGCAGCTATAAGATGGCAAGAAGGGGTTCGGCTGCAGAACCTGTGAAAGAGTCCCACTGCGGGACTGTAATAAATAGCTCCATGGCGGGAGTAAAGGGCCACAGAATCAAGGGCCCAAGGCTCATATGTAGGGACTTTGGGACCCGAGCAAAAAGGGCCTCAAGACTGATGGAAACGGTCCTGGACCAGTGGGTCGGGGGGGGCTTTCATGGTTTTTTGCAGCGGGGCCCTGAAGGTTCTATTTACGCCTCTGTTCTCCTGTGTTGTCACTCTAATATATGCACTCCCAATAAAAACTGCAAGCAGCTGTTCTGACATTGCACAGTGGCATGTTACATTGTTGTCACCATCAGAAAACCCACACTAATGCCCCGTACACACGGTCGGATTTTCCGACGGAAAATGTGTGATAGGACCTTGTTGTCGGAAATTCCGACCGTGTGTAGGCTCCATCACACATTTTCCATCGGATTTTCCGACACACAAAGTTTGAGAGCAGGATATAAAATTTTCCGACAACAAAATCCGTTGTTGGAAATTCTGATCGTGTGTACACAAATCCGACGGACATAGTGCCACGCATGCTCAGAATAAATAAAGAGATGAAAGCTATTGGCCACTGCCCCGTTTATAGTCCAGACGTACGTGTTTTACGTCACCGCGTTTAGAACGATCGGATTTTCCGACAACTTTGTGTGACCGTGTGTATGCAAAACAAGTTTGAGCCAACATCCGTCGGAAAAAATCCTAGGATTTTGTTGTCGGAATGTCCGACCAAAGTCCGACCGTGCGTACGGGGCATAAGAATTCATGCACAGCAGTTGCTGAAATAAGTTAATGGTGATACGAAGAGGCTTTAGGACAGGGATATGCAATTAGCGGACCTCCAGCTGTTGCAGAACTACAAGTCCCATGAGGCATAGCAAGACTCTGACAGCCACAAGCATGACACCCAGAGGCAGAGGCATGATGGGACTTGTAGTTTTGCAACAGCTGGAGGTCCGCTAATTGCATATCCCTGCTTTAGGAGATCAGCACCAACAAAGCATAAAGAATAGGTAAAAAACAGTATTTAAAAAATGTACTTTAGGAAACCAATGTCATCTAGTTAAAGGTTAGGGGTAATTTAATAGAAGTAGAGGTAGAATATAGAGGTAGAATTATCAGACATGTTTTCTATCATTTTATTTTTATACCATAGAATCTTTCATATCTGAGTACATTACATTCTACTGATACTAATGGGTAGTGCAGAGAGCAAGGACAGTCTGGTCAAGCCAGGGATCTTCAGTATAAATGCACAGGGTGTTGTATTCTACACAAACGACAGAACGAAGACTTAACACAAACCCAATTCCAATTTAAAGTGCAGAGGAGGCAGTACACAGCTCTATGTTTCCATCATCCTGCATTAGGGACACAAATTAAATATTTATTTATCAGAGATGTCGTAAACATCACTACAAATGCATCAAGTCACATCAAGACAGCAGCTTATAATTTTTTCAGATCCCAAGGACTCAATATTCTGCCTCTTGCCTGAAATCACAAAGTCCCAGCAGATGCTTTATGATTTCTATTTGCTCCTGTGGGCTGCTAAGGAAGAAGAGACCTACTACTGAGCGATGGAGATGCTCCAACAAGCAGATCTTCTACATCATATAAAGCCCCATTTATTAATGTTTGTATAAACCCAAGCACTAAAATCTCATGTATAAAATCATTTCAAAAGTCTTTATTTTGAATAGGTTTAAATCAGCAGTTTAAAGATGAATTCCAGGTATGTATATTTTATACAGTTACATTGGTCCATTTTGGACAAATATAACTATGTACTGTATATACCATACCTTGCGTAGACAATGTTATTCCAGTCATCTCCACTTGCTTCCAGGTCCCGTGCTGAATGGCTGCCATGCTGCATTGCAAACACAGGAGGTTGGCTGTTCATTTTTGAATACATGCAAAGTGTTCTCTGATTGGACGAGGTGAAAAGTCGGGCCGGTGACATCATGTTCCCCAGCTTACCCAATCAGAAAACACTTTACATCCATTCACAAAATGCAAAGCATTCTCTGAATGGCGCTTGTGCTGAGCGGCCAACCTCCTGTGTTCATAATGCAGTATGCAACAGGACAGCCACTTGGCAAGGGCCTCAGAAACAAGCGGAGATCATTGGGGTAGCGGTGTGTACTACAGTTATTTCCAGCTTCCAGTAGGCATCATCCAGGTATGGTATATACATGTTTACATTGGTCCAACCTGGAACAATGTAAATATGTAAAACATATCCGTACCTGGAATTCTTCTTTAAATATAATACCTGGTGATCCTACCATTGTTCAGGCACATTCTTGTAAAGTGTGTCAATGCCGCTGTCTCCCAATTCTGTTACCTGTAAAATGGGACCTTCAGTATAATGCAAATATACTGAATGTGGTCTTTTTAGTGTGTCAAATAAGATTATTGTACTGTACGTTATATGTGATTCTTTTAAACTTTTATATGATGTGATTTATCTGGATTTTGTTTTAAATATATTCATGTGTTAAATTCCTTTTTATTGGTGCTCATTCCATAACCTAATTACATCTTTAATGAGAAAAATGTGAGATCTGATGGTGTCTTTACTTATAGCACTGAAAAATAACCACTAGTTACACAGGTACTTCTGTGCATAATGTGAGCGCTAACAAGATATATACAGTATATATATATATATATATATATATATATATATACTGTATATATGTTTTGCGAGCTTAGTCGCTATAAATGCAGTCCTAATCGGCCTGCCTGGTAGCCATAAGTTAATTTGGTGTTTCCTATCCTTTTTTCATATTATGTAATTCTGATATTAATCCATGGTCGATGCATTTTTGGTACCGGCTTTTCTATTGGCTACTAGGAAAGCCATACTAGATGTTCCTAGATGCTCATCCTGGTAGCTCCTGGGGTCCCCCTTCTACTTCATTTACCTGTTCAAAATGCAGGCTCAGGGCTTGCAGGTTTTGTTTGAAAACGTCAACATATTACATTAATGATTTAAAGTGTTAGTTCACCTTTACAGAAAAAAATGTAAAGGTGAACTAACACTGGGTGCCCTCCCCGCTGTACTTACCTCTAGGGATGCTGAGCTGCCAATTCATGCAATGCTGAGCTAAATTGCATGAATCTATCCATAGTACACAGAGAGGGTGGCTGGAGAGAGGGGGCGGCGCCCGTGCGCCCTTAATGGATGCACCGCCACTGGTGAAGCATTTCAAAAAACAGCAAACAAAAATTCCCAGCTCACTTACCAGCCAGCCTGCAACCCTGTTTGTCTCCAGTCTTTTTGGAAACCATACCAATTGATCTCTTGCATCGTCTTAAGCCTAGTACACGCTAGTAGTTTTTTTTTCTATTCAACCCAGCAGGGCTGAACAAAAAAAAAAAAACTGACAGCTCAGGAGGCACTGCTGTACTAACTATCTGATGTTCTCCCCTGCTGTGCTATCGTGTTCTGACAGGGGGATACCACCACCACCACAACACACCGGTCAGCATTGCAGTCATTTGCTGGGAGCGCTGATCAGATGCTGATTGAAAGACCTTTTTGGGTCATGCCCCATCGAAGCTGGCCGAATGTTGGACTGGCTGCAGTACACACAGGCCGAATGTTGATCCGGTTGCAGTACACATGGGCCGAATGACGGTCGGTTTCTATTGAACTGGTCAATGCCACCCTACATTTGGCCAGTGTGTACTAGGCTTATAGTTGGGGACACTATACAGGCATGGTCCACTTTTGTCACTATCAGAAAATACACCCTGAGAAATGCTATGCAGGCATCACTAGAGTGCATGCAGGCAAGAAGTGGCTGCAGAGGTGAAGTAGCACTGAAATGAAACAAAAGATAATAAAAGGGGTGGAGGCAATAAATTAATAAAAAATAAATGTCAATTGCCCAAATGGCAATTGTTTATGGTGCACAGTGTTTTAGCTAACTAAATAGTTATTTTTAAGGTTTACATCTAACGTAATTAGGAGTTGTTTCTTCTATTGTAAAAAAAAACATTGCCTTTGTGTGTATTTTCACTCTGTGGAACATACCTGTGTTTACTTGTTAAGTGTCCCCTTTTTAATCATAGAAAACAACTGTACGTGCACCATATCCATGCATTGGCTTCCTTGTCCATTAAATGCAAGCAGTGGTCGGGATAGTGGCACACAAGACACAGAGTAACTGTTTGAGAATGGTTTTAGTTCAGCGTGCTGGAAAATGTCCCCATCTGCTCCAACACATTTGCATTTGAAAGGAACATAAATATTTCTCTGCATATGAATCAAATGTAATATTGTAGAAAGAAAAACCTCAGTATCATCTGAAATCGGCATCTTTTTGGGCTGCTTTGCAGATCTTTAGTCACATATAACAAAGAAACAGCATCTGTTATTTTTGTTACAAGATCACACCCTGACAAAGGTAATTTTACTTCTTATCACAACTGAATGGATCATGTGGAGATTTTTAAATTCCATCCATGAACTTTTGTCACAAATAGTCCTGTAATCCAATAATATTTAACCACTTCAGCCCCGGAAGGATTTACCCCCTTCCTGACCAGGCCATTTTTTTGCGATACGGCACTGCTTCGTTTTAACTGACAATTGCACGTTCGTGTGACGTTGTACCCAAACAAAATTGATGTCAATTTTTTCCCACAAATGGAGCTTTCTTTTGGTGGTATGTGATCACCTCTGCGGTTTTTATTTTTTTGCGCTATAAACAAAAAAAGAGCAACAATTTTGAAAAAAACACAATATTTTTTACTTTTTGCTATAATAAATATCCAAAATTTAAAAAAAACAAAACAAATATTTTCCTCAGTTTAAGCCGATATGTAATCTTCTACATATTTTTGGTAAAAAAAATTGCAAAAAGGCGTATATTGATTGGTTTGCGCAAAAGTTATCGCGCCTACAAAATAGGTTATTGATTTATGGCATTTTTACTATTATTATTTTTTTTACTAGTAATAGTGGCGATCTGCGATTTTTATCGTGACTGTGACATTGTGGTGGACCAATCGGACACTTTTGAAAATTTTTTGAAACCATTGACATTTATACAGCGATCAGTGCTATAAATAGCCACTGATTACTGTATAAATGTCACTGGCAGGGAAGGGGTTAACACTAGGGGGCGATCAAGGGGTTAAATGTGTTCCCTCAGTGTGTGTTCTAACTGTGGGGGGATGGGACTGACTGGGGGAGGAGACAGATTGTGTGTTCCTATACACTAGGAACACACGATCTGTCTCCTCTCCCCTGACAGGACGTGTATTTGTGTGTTTACACACACAGATCCACGCTCCTGCTCTGTCATGAGCGATCGTGGGTGACCGGCGGACATCACAGCCGCCGGGCACGAGCATCCGCTCGTCAGTTATCCTGCGAGCCCGCGCCCCCTATGCCCCTTAAAGTGGCCATCGTACAGTTACGGAGATTTGCGCAGGGGAGCCATTCTGCCGCCACCAAACGATGGCGGGCGGTCGGCATGTGGTTAAGAACACTATATTACCAAAAGTAATGGGACTTCTGCCTTTACACGCACATGAATTTGAATGGAATCTCTGTCTTAGTCCATAGAGTTTAATATTGAGTTGGCCCACCCTTTGCAGCTATAACAGCTTCAACTCTTCTGGGAAGGCTGTCCACAAGGTTTAAGAGTGTGTCTTTGGGAATGTTTGACCATTCTTCCAGAAGTACATTTGTGAGGTCAGGCACTGATGTTGGACGAGAAAGCCTGGCTCACAGTCTCTGCTCTAATTCATCCCAAAGGTGTTCTATTAGGTTGAGGTCAGAACTCAGGGCAAGTTCCTCCACCCCAAACTCACTTATCCATGTCTTTATGGACCTTGCTTTGTGCACTGGTCCAAATCATTTGGTGGAGTGGGGATTATGGTGCGGGGTTGTTTTTCAGGGGTTGAGTTGGGCCCCTTAGTTCCAGTGAAGGGAACTCTAATGCCCCGTACACACGGTCGGATTTTCCGATGGAAAATGTCCGATCGGAGCGTGTTGTCGGAAATTCTGACCGTGTGTGGGCTCCATCGGACATTTTCCATCGGATTTTCCGACACACAAAGTTTGAGAGCAGGCTATAAAATTTTCCAACAACAAAATCCGATCGTGTCAATTCCGACCGTGTGTGGCCAGTTCCAACGCACAAAGTGCCACACATGCTCAGAAGAAATTCCGAGATGGAACAGCTCGGTCAGGTAAAATTATAGCGTTCGGAATGGATACAGCACTTTCGTCACGCTGCAATGTCAAAAATTGTTTAATACAGCGCACTCTCTTCTTCTTTATAATGTGAGAAGAATGAAGTAGTTTTGCTGCTCATATTCACACATACTTCTCACAAACTTATTTCTTTATTATTTATTGGGATTCCCTCAATATATTTAGATTTGTCACATCTGACCAAATTCGTTTTTGGTTGTTTGTAATTTTTTTTTTGTTTTCTTCCTGGCTGGTTTTTGTGTTTTTTGGGAGGTTTTTTTTTTTTTAAGGCTGTGGTTTTATTGTTGTTTTTGTTGTGTTTTACTCTATAATATTTTTGTGTGTGTTTTGTGTGTCAAGTTACCACAACACCATTGATATCTTGTATTATTTATAATCTGTAGGAGCTTGGTGTTGGTGTCCCTTGTTAATTTCACATTGTATTTTGAAATGTACCTGCCTCCTCACAAACAAACTGTCCTTTTTGAATGCAAACACACATAGGAGAGTATAACTGAACAAAAATTTCATTTATTAAGGGCTCACAACTAAACAAAGAGGGAGGCAACGCTGGAGAAATAGCAGAAATAGGTGAAGCCTTTGGCCCCCAGGGCAGACATCCACTATTTTCAAGCAAAATTGGTGGCCTGAGGAGTCCATATATAAGGGAGTGCAGTCTGGTCCAGAAGTCCCAGAGATCCGGAAAGCAGCAGATGACATCTGTGTCCCCAGGCTGTGGTCATACAAGAGACTGCATCTTTTGTCAGACCAGACTGAACCCAGGCCAATCACTCTCTGGTCTTCCATCCACGCTTCCTTCCACGCTGTGGCTCTGGTGGTGGAGTTGTGGCAGCAGCAGGGGGAGGAGGAGGGGCCAACTCACTCAGGTGGGTATTGGGTGTTAGTTCATCACTCACCCCCTTACTTAGGACTTTATAAAGAAGGTCCTCACATAGTTTACGTTGACCCTCCTGCATGCCCTGCAGTTTTGTGGCAGCCATACAGGCAAAGGCCTCTTCAGGAGTGGGTAAGGCTCTGAGGGATGCAGAAGCCTCCTGAATGAGCCTGAGCGCTGAATCCTGCATGTGAGTTGCCTTCCTCGCTCTTTTGTATGGAAGGCGGAGGGGAGGAACCTGCGATTCGGTCAGGCTTCGACTTGTCCCAGGCTTCTCCTGGCTGACACTTAGCCCCGCCTCCTCCTGGCTGCCACATTCCACAGCCTCCTCCTGGCTGAGGTCTTCCTGTGTATGAAAAAGGGACATAGTTTTAGTTTTTTATTCATCAATCACACACAATTTTCACCTCCTGACTGTTGCAAATTGAATGTTAACAAATATAACAGACTATCCTTCTGAGCCCAGCATTTTTCATTCTTGTCCCAATTTTTGGTGCCCACTACTGTCTATTGATATGTCAAACACTTTTTTCAATCAGCAATTAGTGATCAATAATGACATCTAGTAAAGATCATTTCTTTATTGACCAGAAATCTGTAGAAGAATGCTATACCTGGCTCCAGCTGGGCTCCTCCACTTCTCCCTTGCTGGAAGACCCAGGTTGGACATCGGAAGCCTCAGCTGTGGTGGAAGGAAGAGTGGAAGGAAGGGTTGAGAGGGATTCCCTGACTTCAGTCTGGTCTGACAGAAATCGCAGTCTCTCATAGTACCACAGCCTGGGGACATAAACGTCATCTGCTCCTGCTCCGGACCTCTGGGAATCCGTGACCTTCTTGCGCTCCCCAAGATAAGTACTCCTCAGGCCACCAATTTTGGTTTTTAAATAGGGGATGGTTGCCGTGGGGACCCCCGGCTTCACCAACTCCAGCAGTTTCTCCAGCGCTGTCTGCCTCTTTTGTTTATTGTTGTAATGGGGGTGTCTCACCTGCCACAGACAGGGCAGCTCCCTGTATTTGTCTATGAACAGGGGGAGGAAATTGTGGTCATTGAAGCCATCCATTTTCTCTGCAAGACACAACACAAGACAAACCCTAATGTCAGGCCAAACTCTCCTAATCTTGTTACAAAATATGCTTCAATTTAGAAGCAGTATAGTCCCAAGTTTAGATCTTACCTTCGTTCTCATGATCGGCGCCTCCGATGCTCCTTCCTCCGCTCACAGATCGTACGTACTACGCACGCGTGTTACGCTTTATACACACTGCGCATGCGTGTAACTCCACCCGCCCCTGACGTTCTTTATAGTCTATTCCATGCCCCTTTTCAGTGGGGGAAGAGCACATGGCGGAGACACAGCAGGTGCGTGCTAATTATACCAACGAGGAGGAGGAAAGCCCGGATCCGGAAACGTCTGGATCCAGAAGGAGAAGATTTAAGGCCTCAAATATGTCCTTTGGGGAGATGTTGGAGATGGTCGACATTCTGAAGAAGGCCGACTATGATGGGAAGTATGGACCTTACCCCAACCCCAATGTCCGAAAGGCCAAGATAATGGCGAAAGTGGTCAAAAGTCTGCAACGGAATTTTGGGGTACGTTGATCGAAAGATCAGCTCAGGAAGCGGTGGTCGGAACTGAAATTACAAGAACATGAGCAGTACAGAAAGATCCGGAGAGTGCTGCAAAAAAGTAAGTGGTTGTGCTGTGTTCCTATTCTTTTTGTCTTTATTACGTTTGTGCTGCTCCATGTGCTTTTCTTAAGTGTTGTACAGTTTAAAATGGCAATTTTCATGTTCAAGGGTACATTATTCGTTTGTATCAAACATTTTTCTTTCGGCCTATAAAACACCATTGTTTTGGCCATATGCTTTTGCCGACATTTTTTAGGGCCTACTTGTATGAAAATAATTTGGTTGTGTAGATGGGTTTGTTACTAGAATGAAATGCAAACTAGATTCTGCGTAAGGAGAGGACACGCAGCAGCTGTTTACACATCTGGACACTGGAACACTAGTGTGGGACACAAGAACACCCTTTTTATTAGGGGGCCCACACAGGTGCTCCAGTGTATACTATAGGGGTGTCTCCATCTGTGAAGCTTGTACCAAACAGGTAAAGTATTGAAGCTTGACAAAGGACACTCAAAATTCTACATCTTGGAAATCTGGCAAAACAGACATTTGTACCCCACTTCCAAGCAATGTTTCATATTTATAGTTCTGCCATCAAATATCTGTGTGCTAAGTATACCTTTTTTTTCACATAGGGGAGAAAAGACTCGGAGGACACCCCTCATCCGAGGAGACCAGAGACCCCCCACCCCGGGAAGAAGGGGAAATACCCCCAACACAAGAAGAGCAGGAGGAGGAAGACATGGTGGAACTAGTAACCACAGCAGGTGAGTGTCTGCGACCACAGGCTCAGGTAAGAGATGGATGCCGGCATATTAATAATACATTTTTTTTTGGGTTTCTATCTTTTTAGGTGATCGTGATGTTGTGGATCCAGATCCTTTCACCTCGGAAAGTGCACAGATCCTGATCGGGGAGATCATGGGGTATAATTTAGCATTGGAAAACCTCAAGAAAAACATCAATGATGTTATTCAAAAAAATAATAACATCATTGATGTTTTGGGGAGAGTTTAAAACCCCTCCAAATCCCTTTGGTTTTTTGTGTGCTACAATGTTAAAAATGTTTTAGCGATTTTGAGAAAAAGCCAAATTTTGAGGATGCACACAGTGTGTCAATATGTGCTATCTGCCATCACGGGAGATCAATGGACGCGTTTTGGGGGTGCAACCCCTTCCTCAATAATAAAGTAGCTGAGAGGAAGGGGTTGCTCCCCCAAAACACGTCCCTTGATCTCCCATGATGGCAGCTAGCACATGTTGACATTCGGAAATTGGTGTGCATCTTCAAAATTTGGCTTTTCCTGGGGTGACTTCACCCCATTTGAACGCATTATCAAACACAGTTCCTAAATACTCATGTCTGATATTGCCTTCAAGTTCTACCTAATGTGAACTTTGTAAGTTCAAGATTTGTGTCTTTCTTGTTTTGAAACATGCCTGTTTTATCTTAAATGGACATTTCTATTTTTGATAATGCCACCACAAAAATTGTTATACAACAAACATGTTGGTTTGTTTTAAAAACCTTTTCTAAATGCACATGTGATTGTGCAGGTATTAAAAAGATTGTTAATCAAGAATGTGTGGATTATTGTCTCAGCGCTACAACACTTTTGTGGTGATGTAATTGCTGCTTTCTGTGACAATGGGTGTTATTTCCTAAGGGCAAATCCACTTTGCACTACAAGTGCAGTTTCAGTGCATTTTCAAGTGCACTTGTAGTGCAAAGTGTCTTTGCCTTTAGTAAATAACACCCAACAGTGCTTTGTAAGGTTACTCAATCACGCCATTTTCAGGACTCACCACATTTCGGTCAGGGTCAGCTAAAACAAACACAAGCAGTAAATGTCACCAAAGATTTGCTTATTTTTTTATTTGAGCAAGGTTTCACAAATTGTCTGGCATATTGATGGCCCCCCTACCCGCAAAGAACTCAAGGTATCTTAGCCGGACATCACAGGCACTCAGGGAGGGCAAGCCAGGACGGCCACTTTCAAGCGCCGTCAGGGTTGTTTCATTTATAATTCCGGCCTCAGGCCCAACTGAGCCAGCATAGTTTGCAGAATGTTGCCGTAAAAAGTTATGTAGAACACAGCACGCCAGGATTATATGATTCAGTTTATACTCCGCCATATGGATGGGTGTAAGAAATAGGCGGAACCTGGCTGGCCATGATTCCAAATGTGTTCTCCACCACTCTTCTGGCTCTGGCCAGCCGGTAATTAAAAACCCTCTGTTCCGGGGTGAGGGTCCTCATCGGGAATGGCTGCATAAGGTGGTCCGCCAGCGCAAAGGCTTCATCCGCAACGAAGACGAATGGGAGTCCTTCCACATTATCTTCTGGAGGTGGCAAGTCCAAGCTGCCATTCTGGAGACACCTGTAAAACTCCGTCTGGGTGATGACTCCACCATCGGACATCCGGCCATTCTTCCCCACGTCCACATACAGGAACTCATAATTAGCCGACACCACCGCCAACATCACAATACTATTGAACCCTTTATAATTATAATAGTATGATCCCGAGTTGGGTGGTGGGACAATGTGGATGTGTTTCCCATCAATTGCCCCTCCGCAGTTAGGAAAGTCCCACCGCTGGGCAAAGTGGGAGGCCACAGTCTGCCATTCCTGTGGCATGGAAGGAAACTGTGGAGGAAACAAAAAAAATTAGTCTTTTTGCACATTAAAACATGGAAAGCAGATTAGACACAAACATTCTTGGCCAACATCAAGATAACATTTATTAATGGGAATTTTTAAACACCAAAGTATAAGGTACACCTATCAGATCCCCCCTCCCCCACCCCCTCTCATGGGCCATTTCTAACATTATGGGGGGGGGGGACTCTTGGACAGGTAACACTCTCCACTTCATTGAGAGATGAGTGCCTAAATAATGGGTATTACTTTGAACAGTCCCTCCTTAGTTACACTATTGGCAGCCCACTGGACAGGTAAGAAGTGTAATAATACAAAGATATAAATACACACTGTACACATTTGAGCACATTTGGAAATTCTGCTATTACCTATCAAGACAATAATAGGCTACAAAAACTTTAAACAGTACCATTTCAAAGTATACAGGCAGGCCCTTGCACTACATGCTTTGGGGAATTCATCCATAAATCTGACCAACAAAGAGGTGGGTATAGTGTGTATGGGTTTGGCAAAGTCAGCAGATAGATGATTGAGGATAGATAGAGAATTGTTATCAGCTGACTTAGCAGTTGGGGGAGGGAGGGTTAAAAATAATTTGGGGACCCCCCCCAAAAAAAGCCACTGGCACTCTGCCTGAATTTAAAGCACCAATCACATTTTAAAACATTTTAGGGGGTGTTTGGGGTAAAGCACTACTATGGAGCTGACAAAATACATTGTTAAGTGACTACATGAGGTGGATATAGGGCCAGGGGACCATGCTGGGGAGGTAAGTGAAGGCAAATATGTATGAAGGAGCAAAATAATAATTACATAAAAATCCAGCATGCATGAGGACAAAGGGGACATTCACAGCATATTACAATCATGGTAATTAGGGAATGAGGAAAGAAATATAATATATTATCAAACAAGAAATACAATAAAATGTGATATTAAAGGATAAAAAATCTTACCTTAATATACTCCTGCAGGACCTGTATGACGGCAGAACAGTTCTCTGGGATAATGATCCCCAGAGCCTGGGGGGAGATGCCTGTCGAGATCTTGAAATCATCAGGATTATTCTCACGGATCTCACGGAGCAAAGGCATATGACAGAACTGGTCACGCTGGAGCAACCAATTCTTGGTCCATGAACTCCTCCCCACCCTGTTCATGGACTGGACTTGTGTCAAGGTCAGGACCCCAACACCAAGCCCCTGCACAGCACGAACTCTACGAGGAGTACGTATACGCAACATGGCTAGAAAACGGTCGGCTGCTCAGAACGCAGTAACAGAACGCACTGAAGAACAGCAAGGCCTGTGAAGAACGACCTGAAAAACAGTAACGAATGAACAAGAACACAAGTCATGCGTAGCTTGCTTGCACACACTGAAGAGCAGATACAAACCCACAAGCACAAACTGAACAGCAGAAAACGATCTGAAAACCACAAGTCTGAAAAAGCGCGAATCGTCTCTCACCAAACTTTTACTAACACGAGATTAGCAAAAGGAGCCCAAAGGGTGCCTCGCTTGGTTTTGAACTGGCCTTTTCTAGTCTCGTCGTACGTAGTTTACGTCACCGCGTTCTTGGCGATCGGAAATTCCGACAACTTTGTGCAACCGTGTGTACGCAAAACAAGTTTGAGCCAACATTCGTCAGAAAAAATCCTAGGATTTTGTTGTCGGAATGTCCGATCAATGTCCGACTGTGTGTACGGGGCATTAGGGCGTCAGCATACCAAGACATTTTGTACAATTTCATGCTCTCAACTTTGTGGGAACAGTTTGGGGATGGCCCCTTCCTGTTCCAACATGACTGTGCACAAAGCAAGGTCCATAAAGATATGGATGAGCGAGTTTGGGGTGAAGGAAGTTGACTGGTCTGCACAGAGTCCTGACCTCAACCCGATAAATCACCTTTGGGATAAATTAGAGCGGAGACTGCGAGCCACTCCTCCACATTGGTGCCTAACCTCACAAATGCGCTTCTGGAAGATTGGTCAAACATTCATATAGACACTCCTAAAGTTTGTGGACAGCCTTCCCAGAAGAGTTGAAGCTGTTATACTGTAGCTGCAAAGGGTGGGCCAACTTAATTTTGAACCCTACGGACTAAGACTGGGATGCCATTAAAGTTCATGTGCGTGTAAAGGCAGGCGTCCCAATACTCTTGGTAATATAGTGTATCTCTAGTGCCATTTAAATCGTTTGCATGACTATCAAAACCAGTTTCACAATACTGCAGATGATCCAAGCATTACTTTTGAATATTGGGCAATGTAAAGGTTAACACACTAGTAGTATTCATTGTCCTTCATTGTCCTTCATTGAAGTGTCCCTCCTTTTGTCCATAAAGAGTGAAGGGGATTACTCTTTTGAAGGGAATCTACAGCTGTCACATGACCCATCTCTTTCCCAGCCTGTCTTCAGGGAAACATAAGCCGGAGGAGCTTCTAGTCCTCTGCTGATGGTCACATGTTCAAAATAAAAACAAATAGCCTTTGGAATACGGAGTAAAAATAATTAATATCAATAAACTGTTTTAAATTGTCATACAGATATGTATTTGAAATCATGTTGTAGGCAGATCTCTGCCAGTCACAGACTGCCATGCCTCTCCAGTCTGTGTCTTAGAATAAGGAGGAGGTGAAGCCTCCATTAATCTACATATAATTAGGAATGAGCCGAACACACACACACACACACACACCCGGTTTGGTTTGCAGCAGAACATGCGAACAGGCAAAAAATTTGTGCGAACAGCGTTATGCCCTGTACACACAGTCGGTTTTTCCGACGGAAAATGTGTGATAGGACCTTGTTGTCGGAAAATCCGACCGTGTGTGGGATCCATCACACATTTTCTATCGGAATTTCCGACACACAAGTTTTAGAGCAGGCTATAAAATTTTCCCACAACAAAATCGGAAATTCCGATCGTGTGTACACAAATCCGACGCACAAAGTGCCACGCATGCTCAGAATAAATTAAGAGATGAAAGCTATTGGCTACTGCCCTGTTTATAATCCCGACGTACGTGTTTTACGTCACCGCGTTCAGAACGATCGGATTTTCCGACAACTTTGTGTGACCGTGTGTATGCAATACAAGTTTGAGCCAACATCCGTCGGAAAAAATCCATGGATTTTGTTGTCAGAATGTCCGATCAATGTCCGACCGTGTGTACGGGGCATAAGTCTATGGGGCGTGAACATGAAAAATCAAAAGTGCTTAATTTGAAGGCTTATGTGCAAGTTATTGCCACATAAAAAGTGTTTGGGGACCCGGGTCTTGCCCCATGGGACATGTATCAATGCAAATAAAAGTTTTAAAAATGGCCCCTTTATAATTTTTTACTTATTTTTTAGTTCATTTTTTCTCTCCTGATAGTGAATATTCCTAACACGTTTTCACTGGTGAGAGTATTCTGATGCTCAAATGGAGGGTCCTCTTATGATGGATGGGATATCCTCATCTGGTTTTTGGGAGGTCACTGCTCATGGTGGGCTACGGGTTGCGACCTTCGTCATTTAAAGTTGGGGTTCAGTAACCCTGAGCTTCAGAATTCAATGTTATAGTCAACCTAAAGTATTCCTCTGTGAGGTATGATTGCCTATATCTACTCTAATTATCAATGCAGGATTACTTGCTGTCGGTTGGTTCCTGGCCCCGGTTTCCCCTACTTGTATGTGGGTGCCTGGGGCGGTGGTAACCGACTTCAGTATAACAGTTATGTTTATGTTATGAAGTTGTTCTTTATTTTTCCAGTTGTGCCTTTAAAGTTTTTTTTCTTTTTACAGTGTTATGTGCCTAATTTCCTTTTATATATTGCTGATGTTCCTACTATGGAAAAATGCTGAGTGGTTCCGTTGGGCTACTGCTCATGGGCATCCGCAGAACTTTTTTCAGAGGGGGGCATAATTTTAGGGTCAGCCATGCGTCTCCCCTTTTCGACAATGTCATTATCACATTGTCATGGTCAGAGACAGCAGGCGTAGTACAGTCCCTAGGATAAGTAATGGATAATGGCTGACAGGCCTTCTTACCAGGCCCAGCGAAACTAAAGCAGTGATCCCTCCGGCTGGACAATCACTCACTCTGGGTTCCCCGAGGGCGATTCTGGTCAGTAGTGTAGCATGTCTGTACCCTGGCAGAGGCTCAGTCTGTCTCTCTGTAGTGGCACTGGGCAGCTTGGCTCTCTCTGGCACTGGGTAGCGTGGCTTTCTCTGGTGGCGCTGGGTAGTGTGGCTCTCTCTCTGGTGATACTGGGCAGTGTGGCTCTCTCTCTCTCTCTGGCTTCCGCCCAGCACACTCCTCTTTCTTTGTCCTGTAGCACTCACTCCCTCAGCATTTTTCCAGGCTGCAGTCTCTCAATCTCCCTCTTGATCAAGCTGTAGCCTCTCTGCTGGACTGAGGAGGGGAAAGAGCCCACAGTCAGACTACACTGATGGGGGGGCTTGACAGCATCTTGATGCTGCCACCCCTCTGGCTGCCCGCACCCCCATAGCAATGCCACTGTGCTAAATGTGCCAATCCGATCCCTGATTCCAGGGGGGGGCACTTGATTCACCTTGCCCCTACCTTCGGACGCCCATGCTACTGCTCCCCTAGTTTTGCCTGAACTTGATCTGGGCGATCATCATGACCAATCTCCAACCCTCCCCCCCAGTGGGCCCTTTGTCCCACTACTGTATGCAACTATGTTGTATGGATATTTTTTACTCCGAATATCATTCTGTGTCTTCACGTTTCTCTACATGATCTCCTCCTTATCTCTTCTTACACT